>NC_090650.1:126229919-126829919 GCF_040937935.1 Hyperolius riggenbachi
AGATTTTGGAGTATCTCAAAGCACATCTGGAACATACTTTTGGACAGTCCTTCTTGTACCTACCATATTGCAAAGCAAGCTATGGCGTTTCAAGACATCCATCTTTTCACAAGGCCACAGTGGACTCTGTATAATCCAGTCAGACTCTAGAATAATCATTTTGATAAAGAGTGAAAAATGTTAGCTGAAAATACAAATTGGCCTCAATTCACTAAGCAGTTTAGACTAGTCTACTGATGGTTTTTAGTCTACTGATGGTTTGGTCAGTTGCATCAAAGGGGAATTTACTATTGCCAAATGTTTTAGACCTGTTTTTAGACCTGGACTAAACCATTTGGTAATTGGGTGGGTAAAGCAGGGGAAATGATCAAAAGATGCATTTCACAAACAAGTAGCTATGACTGACATCCTTCTCCTCTGAGGAACTGTCCTCTGAATTAATTATGCAGGAGTTTAATTGTATCCAAACGGTTCCATCCTCACATCTAAAAATACCTCAGAATTACTTCAACAGAAATCAGCTGGTCTAATCTCTGTCAAGAAAAGTGGGAGTAGTTACTCCTTGTTTACCTTTGTGAATTGTGCGATTACTGAATGCTAGAACAGGTCCATAATCAGGTCTAAAACATTACACCAAACCATCAGTAGACTAAGAACCATCTGTAGACTAGTCTAAACTGCTTAGTGAATTGAGGCCATTGTCTCACAAACAAATCCCACAATACTTCTGTAATGGTACTACTAACTTTTTGTATTGCATCTTACTAATGCTGGTTACAAAACAAAAAGAGAAAATCGCTAGTTGATGATCTCTAAAACAGATGTGCATGGTGAGATGCTAAGTGGTAGATATATACTGACCTGTTCTTTGTGCATGCTTCTAGTGTCCAAAGGGTGAGGCTGCGCCACATCACCCAATCATAAAGGACCCTCTTCAATGGTACATCTGTGTTGCCATCTTACCACACCAATTTAGTATATCTAAGCCCTAACTATTCATTAAGCATGAATAAATACAGATACATGGCCAGCACAAATCCCATGGTCCCTATGCACAGCCAAATCTACTGCAGCATTATAAGAGTAAAGTGTAGATTGCAGAAATTTTCCATTGTGGGTTTGGCAGATTTAGAGGGTCTGGGATTGTGTACATACATCGAATGAGTTGATATCTTCTTTCCCGGGTCCATTGACGCCCCTGTTTGATAACTTTTCCTTTCTTCCAGGTGTCGAGGCTTAGGAGTTCCTGGGTTATAATAGATGAAATTGGCCCCAGCTACGCGGGGTCTTAGCACCCATAAATAATGGTGAATCTATAGATATAAGGCTGAGGGAGGGAGTCTGGGATACATCCTCAAACTGGCTTGAGATTATACAGCTTTGCACTTACCGTATTTGGCGCCGTATAAGACGCACTTTTTCTCCCCAAAAAAGTGGGGAGAAAAAGTCCCTGCGTCTTATACGGCAAAGGCAGGGAATACCCGACTTACGAATGCCCTCCGATACGAACCGCCATCGGGGATTCCCTGCCTTTGTCCCCGCTGTGCCTGGCTTCCCCCCTGATGCGTCTCCTCCCTCCCCCTTGTGTCTCTGTGGCCCCCCCGTGCGAGCAGTGGCAACAGCTTACCTCCTCCATCTTGCCCGCGCCGATTGAAGACATCCGGCTTCTCCGTGCGGCTTCCTCTAGTGTTGGGCATCTAATGACGCGTCATTAATGACGCGTCATTAGATGCCCGACACTAGAGGAAGCCGCACGGAGAAGCCAGATGTCTTGATTCGCCGCGGGCAAGATGGAGGAGGTAAGCTGCTGCTGCCGCCGCTGCACTGGGGGGGGGGCCACAGAGACACAAGGGGGAGGGAGGAGACGCGCAGGCAGGGACACGAGCCAGGCACAGCGGGGACACGGGGGCTGCCAAATGGGCACAGGGGGCTGCCAGGAGGACACAGGGGGCTGCCAGGAGGACACAGGGGGCTGCCAGGAGGACACAGGGGGCTGCCAGGAGGACACAGGGGGCTGCCAGGAGGACACAGGGGGCTGCCAGGAACACACAGGGGGCTGCCAGGAACACACAGGGGGCTGCCAGGAACACACAGGGGGCTGACAGGAACACACAGGGGGCTGACAGGAACACACAGGGGGCTGACAGGAACACACAGGGGGCTGACAGGAACACACAGGGGGCTGACAGGAACACACAGGGGGCTGCCAGGAGGACACAGGGGGCTGCCAGGAGGACACAGGGGGCTGCCAGGAGGACACAGGGGGCACCCAGGACGACACAGGGGGCTGCCAGGAGGACACAGGGGGCTGCCAGGAGGACACAGGGGGCTGCCAGGAACACACAGGGGGCTGCCAGGAACACACAGGGGGCTGCCAGGAACACACAGGGGGCTGCCAGGAACACACAGGGGGCTGCCAGGAACACACAGGGGGCTGCCAGGAACACACAGGGGGCTGCCAGGAACACACAGGGGGCTGCCAGGAACACACAGGGGGCTGCCAGGAACACACAGGGGGCTGCCAGGAACACACAGGGGGCTGCCAGGAACACACAGGGGGCTGCCAGGAACACACAGGGGGCTGCCAGGAACACACAGGGGGCTGCCAGGAACACACAGGGGGCTGCCAGGAACACACAGGGGGCTGCCAGGAACACACAGGGGGCTGCCAGGAACACACAGAGGGCTGCCAGGAACACACAGGGGGCTGCCAGGAACACACAGGGGGCTGACAGGAACACACAGGGGGCTGACAGGAGGACACAGCGGTCTAAAAGGAGGACACAGAGGAGTCCAGGACATGGAAGGACAAGGGGGTCACACCAGAGGACACAGGGAGGAGACATGGGGCATACAGGAGGACACATGGGGACACATGAGGAACATAGGAGGACACCATTTGGGGGAGGACATGTACAAGATGCTCCTGATATATAGACGCTCCAGACCAGGTTTCGATTATTTTTTTCCCTGATTTTTGCCCTCTAAACCTGGGTGCGTCTTATATGCCGGAGCATCTTATACGCCGCGAAATACATCCCTTCCATTATACCCCATAAGGCAGTGTTTAGGAAACTAACCAGATTTGAGGAGGATATGCTTCCCCTCCAGCACATGTTCTCTGTTATACCAAAATCATATTGGGGTTTTCCCCGTGCACATTTCAAAAGGTGGGAATCTGATTTACAGAAGATCTTACCCCCCAGAACAGATTTCCAGGATAAGTACCTCTATTCAGGGGAGGTTAATTAATTTGGTTGGGTAATATCTGGGGAAGATTTAAGAGTTCTGATAGCTGAAATAGTGATGAATATTAAAACCCCACCTAGAGAGTCCCATTCATTATAGAATATTTTTTTTGGCAGATGAGTGGGTGGAGATCTCCTTTTGTTTATATGTTTATAATATTATATATACATATATATATACATATATATATATATATATATATATATCACATATACACACACACACACTTTCCTCGAAAATAAGACAGTGTCTTATATTAATTTTTGCTCTAAAAGATGTGCTAGGGCTTATTTTCAGGGGATGTCTTATATCTCTATTAGGTAATAAGTGTCTCTCAGGAGAACATTTCCTGTTCCTTTGTGCTGTGATGTTCATGGATTTAAAAAGTATGCTACTGTACTGATCAGGCACCTGCCCTGTCTTCCTTGCACACAGCTGATAACCTTGCTGTGTGCTGGGATGACAGGATCAGTTCCCGATTGGCACACCACTGTGTCCCCTCTTACTGGCTGACTCTTCCTACCCTTTAACTTCCGGTAGGGCTTATGTCTTATATCTCTATTAGGTAATAAGTGTCTCTCAGGAGAACATTTCCTGTTCCTTTGTGCTGTGATGTTCATGGATTTAAAAGTATGCTACTGTACTGATCAGGCACCTGCCCTGTCTTCCTTGCACACAGCTGATAACCTTGCTGTGTGCTGGGATGACAGGATCAGTTCCCGATTGGCACACCACTGTGTCCCCTCTTACTGGCTGACTCTTCCTACCCTTTAACTTCCGGTAGGGCTTATTTTCAGGGTAGGGCTTATATTTCAAGCAAGCTCAAAATTCCAGCTAGGGCTTATTTTCAGGGTAGGTCTTATTTTCAGGGAAAGAGGGTATAAACAATATTAAGCCAATTGATGGAATGGACTAGAAGTGATACTCTTGGGATATTGGAATTTCAAAGCTAGACTATGTGTTAACATGGGGAACTAAGTAAAGTGGTCTTCACAAAATTATCTATGAACGTTGATATTATAAAATGAATCTTTATTGCTTTATTTTATATACTGATTGTGACCCTTCTTCAGATGCCAACTGTTTAATTTTAGCGGGGTGGGGGTGACCCTAAATCTGATTCTTTTTTATTTTCTACTCCAAATGTCACAGACAGTGGACAAATCTCTGAAGGTACAAACAGCTTCCATTGCTTATAGCTATTCTACATTATCCAACATTGAAAAAATTGTCTGGCATTCCAGTTTCATTTATAAAGGTGTAGTGATGCTACCAGTAATAGCTCTTTTGTAATGAGGCAATAAACACTACATATAAAAAGGTTACCTTTCAGTGCCTGAATTGCACTGTTTATTTTTTCACACGCGAGGAAAATCTCCACAGCGACATTAACAATGGCACATCGAGAAAGAACTGCTTCTGGCCCAGCAATCCCTTTCAAGACCGAGAAGTTGATCTTCAGCTCATGGAATTTATGCAGAATTGTTCTACCCTTAGGGGGAAAAACATCAAACCACAAAAAGATTACACTTAAAATCCTAAAACAGACATGCAGTGCCATAGTTTAACACAAGCACAAAATGAAAATGTAGGCAAAGCAGAAGTCTAGCCCTTGCTTCTGCCATATGCATTAAATCCTAGCCTTGCTCAAGTAGTCTATGCTGCAGAAAGACCAGAGTTTGTTTTGGATAGTTCCTGCTATCCTTATCCCCACTGAAAAGATTTTAGTATCCTGTTCATGGGACTTTTGCAGACCTTATTGCCTTTAATCAGTCTTTAGCGGTGGGGAAGAGCTGTGCCCCATTTCCTTTCCGTAGGATCACAGACAACATTATAGCTTATGTGGTCTGCAAAAGTCTCAGGCTTAAAGGGGCTAAAGTTCCAATGCATGTGAGAAACATGTCTAATAGCCCATTACTTGAGAGATCCCTACTTACACTTCATATGAACTTGCTCAGAGATTACACCACCATTATCTGGATAGCTTGTTTGCAAAAAAGAAAAACCCACTGTCCTTTTTAAATACATTGCTAGCAATTATTTCATATAATCGTATAAGACATTGTTCATACTTGGCCATTACATCAGACAATCTAATCACATTGCCAGGGCGATACAATTATATTGTAATGGTACATTCACACACACTGGTGCATTAGTAGTGTGGCGCGGTGGAATTTGTTGGCATAAGGCGAGGCAGGCTCCATGGTACCAGACAAGGTGTACGTGTGTATACAGTTGCAGTGAAGCATACTACCTCCATGTAATTAGGTGCTTTGAACCCCCTAGTACTGTACCCAGGTTCAAGAAAGTGCTTGTATCAGTGCTATAGAACATATTATCCAGTAAATGCAAAAGTGAATAAAGTAGTGAATAAAGTGCATATGAGAAACCCCTATGACAGGCTCCAGATGTATCGCGGGCAGCGAGTCCTGCTTCCTCAAGAACTGGATATCATCTAAATAAAATGCACCAAACAGACATGGTTAGGGAGAGCTGGAAGAGGACGCTGCACGGGGAGAGACTTAAGACACGTCATTACTTTGTGTTTTTTTTAAGTGCCTTTAAAACATTAGCACTTCAACAGTGCTTCTAACAACCTGGGACATAAAACAAAGCCACTTGCCCTTTGTAGCTATTGTTTTTTCCGGACCATAAGACGCTCCTGACTATAAGACCCAACTAGGTTTAGAGGACAAAACGCAAGGGGGGGGGGGGGTACAAAACCTTGTGTGTCCATAATGCAGGGGTGCCTTGTGGATATTCTCCCCCAAATTGTGTAGCTCATGTCCCTCTGTATCCAGCTTGTGTTCCCGTGCACAGTGCAGAGTAAATGTGTAGCAGAGGCAGCAGTGCGTCTGACCTGCTCCACCCACTTCACGTAATGAGAAACGTCCTCTCTTCCTCACGGCTTGGCTTTAGTGCCGGCTTCTCCTGATCCAGTCATTACACACGACTGACACTAATGGAAACCGTGAGTGAGAGAAGACATCGCTGATTGCGCCAAGTGCACGGAGCAGGTGGAGGAACTCTGCACACCGGGGGAACACAGGACAAGGAGTCCCTGCCAGGAGTTCATAAGTCGAAGACTCCCTGTATTCAGTCCATAAGAAGCACTGGGGGACATTTGGAGTGCCTGAGAAAAAATATTGGTAGGTTTTTAAAAATCCATGCAGAACTGTATCAGAAACATCTTAAGAAATCCTTTAATATTCAAGTATTTATATAGTGCCGACATATTATGCGGCGCTGTACAGAGTATATTGTCTTGGCATTAACTGTCCCTCAAAATCTAGTCCCTACCATAGTCATATTTCTATGTATGTATCATGTAGTGCATGTATATTGGTTGTATATATGTGCATATACAGTGCTGCCCATAATTATTTATACCCCTTGAAACCCTATTCACAAATACCTGATAACTTAAACTAACAACACAATTGTTGCCTCTTTAGTAGGATATAAAACGTAACTTCTAATAAATAAAGATATAAAATACACCCTGAGCTAGCTGTCTTAATTACAAACTCATAACTTATGAACTAGGGGTCTATAATAAGCAACACTGGAAAGATTACTCCCCCCCCCCTCCCCCTTACAGTTCATATAGTCAATAATAAATTACACAAAACCCCCACCAAAATAACCCAACATGTTTCACTTCCTAGCGGAAGCTTTTTCAAGGGAACTGGCTTATTTGGAGTCCTTTTATACTTCCTGGACAGTCACATGGGTGTGGGTGTGTTCCCAACTCCACCCGTTTGTGAAAAAAGTCCTGGTGATTGGTCCCTGGGCTTGTCAGAAAATGGCCCAGCCAATCAAAGGGACTCTCCATTAGGACCCATTGATACCAGATAACCCCTTATTCTATGTCCACTACACTCCTTAGATCAATATTACATTTCCCACTGTGTTTAATATACTCAATAATCCATAGATTAGTCGCTCCTGGTAGCGCTAATACGCAGAGTAAGAAGTATCGTATTTCCGTGCTCCCCATTGGCTAACACCTTTTCCGAGCTCAGCGGCAGAGTACCCAATCACGTTGCAGTCACACCCATCTCCCATCGGCTCACCAATCAGCTCTCAGCACGGAACACGTCCAATAAGTTCGTGGGGGACAAACACAGTGGGAAATGTAATACAGTGGGAAATGTAATATTGATCTAATGCTGTTGAAAACACAGAAAACCCTGAGTATCCCCCATAAGGAAATGGACCTTTAAGCATTTCTTAACCGGTTCAGCCTTTAGTGTATTTTCACCTTATGCATCCGAGTAATTTTCACATTTCAGCGCTACTTCCATTCATTTGCCAATAACTTTATCACAACAAAATTATCTATATCTTGTTTTTTTCCACCACCAATTAGGCTTTCTTTGGGTGGTACATTATACTAAGAATTATTTTATTCTAAATGCAATTTTAACAGGAATAAGAAAAGAAAACATACCATAATTAAAACCCACGTATTTTATTTGCCCATTTGTCCCGGTTATTTCACAGTTTAAATTATGTCCCTATCACAATATATGGCGCCAATATTTTATTCGGAAATAAAGGTGTATTTTTTATGTTTTGCATCCACTATTTTAAAAATAACAGTAATATACCCTCTTGACATGCATATTTAAAAAGTTCAGTCCCTAAAGTAACTATTTATGTATTTTTTTTACTTTAATTATTCTTATACGAAAAATGTTTGGGGTACCTTGGGGAGAGTGGGAGGGAAAAAGTAAATTTTACATGCAATTCTGGGACTTAGTAAAATTCCACCTACATACAAGGATTTTTAAACTATTTGGCCACAAGCTGTCCTCAGTATTTTTTTTGTCTTATGCATCTTGTAAGCATAATATTACGCTTGGAGGAAGTGATGGGTGAATGGGAAACTTTTTTTCTCAGAATCATTGTGACGGGTACTTAAATCAATGAATGGGAACTGCTCTTTCATTTACTGATCCCCGGGCAAGTGGGCGGCGGCGAGGAACATATATCTACACAACAGAGGCTTATGTGTAGTTTTTAGGGGCATAGATATACTGTAGCAGAGGCACAAAAGGTTAATCTGCGGCAGTTTAGGAATGGATTTGCAATTTTCTTAACTGGAGTGCAGTTCTAGAAATTTACTCTAAACTGCTGCTATTAAGTAGGATTTAAGAATTTGCTTATCGTGCAGAACTGTTCCACCTGCTACTTAGAAAACAAACAAACTGCTGGAAATTCTTTCGCCCAGAGACGACACTAACCTTGATATATGGAGCCTCACACAGTTTCAACACTTCCTGCGCTCTCTTGGCACAAGGGATCAACTATCTAGAGATTTAACTCCTTTTGAACTATTATGTATGGGTTCTGGAATGACCAAGAGATCTCTCTCAGATATACCAGTTGCTCATAAATGAGGACTCCTGGTCTATGCAACTTAAAAAAAAGTGGGAGTCGGGTCTTGGATCAGCTTTCGCTGATAAGCAATAGCAAAAGATTATCTTGCTCAATCATAAATCATCCATCTCAGCCAGGGTACAGGAATCTAACAATAAGGTTCTTAGCAGATGGTACCTTACCCCAGTAAAACGACACCATATGTTTAACGCTGTTAACCCTTTGTGCTGGAGATGTGGCACAGATCAGGGCACATTGCTACATATTTTCTGGAATTGTCCTCTACTTGTCCCCTTTTGGCAGGAAGTACAGAGATATATTAACATACTTACAGATGCAGATCCTAAACTTCACCCTGCTTACTATCTGCTACACCATACAAATAAACCTATCTAAAAATTTAAATTCACTATCCAAGCGTCTGATACAGGGCCGCATGAACTCTCATTGAACACCACTGGAAATTTTCCAACCCTCCCACTATCCCTGAATGGCTCACTAAAATACATTCGATTTGCCTCATGGAGACCATGACGCATGCAATCCATGATAGAGAAGAATCATGTAACCAAACGTGGATTCACTGGCATGTTTGTCGAATCACCTGAATACAGAGATGCTATGGCTCCTACTTAACTATGCTCATTGTGCTTCCCCCTGGCATTCCCACACAGATAGGACCACTACGGGCACTCCTAATTTGTGTTCTTTGGGATGGGGCCACCAGGTTAACAAGAAAACTTTCCCTTCTTTCTTATCTTCTCCCTTTCTTGACTAATCTTAGTCATACTCATTTCTCCCTTTTCTTTCTGTATTATTCTACTCTCTTTCCATTACTATCACTCTGAGTCAGGATGGGGCCTTTTTCTGGGCTCACTCCTGCTGGTTATTAAGATGTTAATACTAAAGACGTTACTTATCTGTGTTTAGTGATTTAGTTATGTTTTCAGGGCATTGCGCAGTAGAGGTACCCTTTTACTGCCCCTCCATCTCTCCTTCTGAGATTCCCTGGTGGAATGATCCACCTGGGCCCCAGGGCTGTTGAAATCGTCAGTTTTATTAATGCAGAGGGGAAGGACCTAAATTTTCCCCTTAACCGTTACACTAATATATGAGCCACCATGACCTGGTTTGTCCATAATTGGCGCTGGATTGCCACACTATACATAGGATGTTATCTTAACCACTGCAGCCTTAAAACCCCTTAAGGACCAGACACTTTTTTTTTTCCATTCAGACCACTGCAGCTTTAACTGTTTATTGCTCGGTCATACAACCTACCACCTAAATTAATTTTACCACCTTTTTTTGTCACTAATACAGCTTTCTTTTGGTGCTATTTGATTGCTGCTGTGATTTTTAGTTTTTATTATATTCATCAAAAAAGATATGAATTTTGTCAAAAAAATTATTTTTTTAACTTTGTGCTGACATTTTTCAAATAAAGTAAAATTTCTATATACATATTTGTCTAAATGTATTGTGCTACAATAAACAGACACTTATTGGATTTTTTTTTGTTTGGGTAAAACTTACCGTATTTTTCGCCGTATAAGACGCTCCGGCATATAAGACGCACCCAGATTTAGAGGGCAAAAATCAGGAAAAAAAGAAAAAACTAAACCTAGGTGTGTCTAAGATGCAGGGGTGTCTTAAGGACTTTTTACCTCCCCCTTTCCAGTTACATTACATACTATTACACCACATATGGGGACAGTGTTATGTGCTGTGTCCCCCTGTGCCTGCTGTGTCCCCCTGTGCTGTGTCTCCCTGTGCCTGCTGTGTCCCCCTGTGCCTGCTGTGTCCCCCTGTGCCTGCTGTGTCCCCCTGTGCCTGCTGTGTCCCCCTGTTCTGCCTGCCGTGTCCCCCTGTTCTGCCTGCCGTGTCCCCCCTGTTCTGCCTGCAGCCCCCTGTGCCAGTGTCCCCCGTCCCCCTGTTGTGGCAGTGTCTCCTGTTGTGGCAGTGTCCCCTATTGTGCCAGTGTCCCCTATTGTGCCAGTGTCCCCTATTGTGCCAGTGTCCCCTGTGGCAGTGTCCCCCTGTTGTGGCAGTGTCCCCCTGTTGTGCCAGTGTCCCCCTGTTGTGGCAGTGTCCCCCCATTGAAGCACTGTCCCCTGTGGTAGCGTCCCCTGTGCCTGTGGCCCCGTTGTCCGTGTGTCCTCCAGTGCCGGTGTCCCCCTGTGCAGGCAGTGTGAGTACACATACATTACCTGCTCCTGTCGCCGCGCTCCTGGCTCCCCGATCCTCTTCTTCCATCTACCGCTGCCCGCTGCTGCCCCCGCCGAACATCGTTGGCCGGTCTTAGCCGCATGGATACGCTATATCAGCACACCACGTGCCGGGGTCACGCATGCCGCCGAACAACGCTGGCCGGTCCTAATTATCCGCGCAGGGATACGCTATCAGCGTGCGCCGGGTCACACATGCGCATGCGTGACCCCGGCGCACGTGGTGTGCTGATAGTGTGTCCCTGCGCGGCTAATTAGGACCGGCCAGCGTTCGGCGGCATGCGTGACCCCGGCACGTGGTGTGCTGATAGCGTATCCCTGCGGCTAATTAAGACCGGCCAGCGATATTCGGCGGGGGCAGCAGCGGGCAGCGGTAGATCAAAGAAGAGGATCGGAAAGCCAGGATTGGAGCCAGGAGCGCGGCGGCAGGAGCAGGTAATGTATATAGTGCTTCCCTGCGCACCCCGAAATCCGTACCTTCGCCGCATAAGACGCACCCACTTTTCCCCCAACATTTTGGGGAAGAAAAAGTGCGTCTTATACGGCGAAAAATACGATATAGCGTTTACAAACTATGGTGCAAAAAGTGAATTTCCCCAATTTGAAGCATCTGTCATGTTTCATGAGGTGCTAGTATTCCAGGATAGTATAAATACCCCTCAAATGACCCCATTTTGTTTGGGTATGGAAAATGACACTTTGTGACGAAAAAAAAAAATTTCCATTTCTGCTAACTTGTGACAAAAAAAATTGAAATCTGCCACGGACTCACCATGCCACTCTCTGAATACTTTGGGTGTCTACTTTCCAAAATCGGGTCATTTGTGGGGTGTTTACTGTCCTGGCAGTTTGGGGGTGCTAAACTGTAAGCACCCCTGTAAAGCCTAAAGGTGCTCATAGGACTTTGGGCCCCTTAGCGCACCTAGGCTGCAAAAAAGTGTCACACGTGGTATCGCCGTACTCAGGAGAAATGGTATAATGTGTTTTGGGGTGTATTTTTACACATACCCATGCTGGGTGGGAGAAATCTCTGTAAATCTTTTTTTTTATTATTATTATTTTTTTTAACACGCAATTGTCCAGAGATATTTCTACCACCCAGCATGGTTATGTGTAAAAATACACCCCAAAACACATTATACTACTTCTCCTGAGTACGGCGATACCACACATGTGACACTTTTTTGCAATACAGTACAGTTTTTAAACGCTTTTTTTTATTTTTATGAGGCGTTTTGCGGATTGCTGCTGCAGATTTCAGTGTAGCATATTTCATATATTGTTACAGTAAAGCTGTTACTGAACAGCTTCTGTAACAAAACCGCCTGGCAAACCGCTCTGATCTGCCGTTTTTCAGACCGGTTTGCGTTTTTCCTATACTTAACATTGAGGCAGAAACGCCTCCGCAATCCAAAAAATGCTTTACCCCGGGAGGATTAGTTTCTGCAAAACGCCTCCCGCTGTGGTGTGCACACCCCCATTGAAATACATTACCCTAGCGTATCCGCAGCCGCAAGCGGCTTCAAAAACGCTCAAAAAGCCACTCGGTGTGCCCCAGCCCTTAGAGAGACAACACCCCAATGTGCTCTGTTAGGAGTATGGTGAGTTCATAGAAGGTTTTATTTTTTGTCACAAGTTAGCGGAAATTGATTTTTATTGTTTTTTTCACAAAGTGTCATTTTCCACTAACTTGTGACAAAAAATAAAATCTATGAACTCACCATACACCTAATGGAATACCTTGGGGTGTCTTCTTTCTAAAATGGGGTCACTTGTGGGGTTCCTATACTGCCCTGGCATTTTAGGGGCCCAAAAGCGTGAGGAGTAGTCTGGAAACCAAATGCCTCAAAATGACTGTTCAGGGGTATAAGCATCTGCAAATTTTGATGACAGGAGGTCTATGAGGGGCCAAATTTTCGGGAACCGGTCATAAGCAGGGTGGCCTCTTAAATGACAAGTTGTATTGGCACTGAAGTGCAGGAAGCGAAGGATGTTCTCAAATCGTGACCTGGACATGGCAGCAGAGAACATGGGCATGTGATGTATTGGGTGCGTAGACCAATAAGACCGCAATACATTCTTTTTGACTAGACCCATGTTAAGGAGAAGGCCAAAAAAATGTTACGTTCGGAAACTTGGAGTGGTTTCCATCAAAAAGGCTGGGCATGGTAGCTTCTTGGATTGGCGGTTGCGTATTGTGTGGCATAGCGGTTGGTCTCAGCCACAATTAAGTCGTAGAGATCCACGGTACAGAACAGATGAAAAAAGTCTAGGGCCGATCCAAGATTATTTTGTCTCCACCTGGACTCCAGACTGGGCGGTGAAAGGGGGCAGTACGGGTGCGGTGAAACCAGGGGATTGCCTATTGGGATTTGCCAGCACCTCTTGGAGACTATGGATAGATGGTACGCTGCTGGTGCATGCCTCACCAAGAAAACTCGGATCAGCGCTAGCACCACTCTGCTGTCCTTGAGTCTGATCCTGCACCACCTGCGGTCCAGTGACATGGGGTGTAATACGCCTGGCTCTAGCCGGGACCTCAACCTCGTCATTGCTATCGGTCAGAGAGCCACTGTTCACTGGTTCGTATTCTGACCCAGATGATTCGTCGGATGAGGCTTCCCAATCACTCTCACCCCACTGGGTCAGAATCTCGGTGGCCTCTTCAGGGAATACCCCTTTTGTAACATGGTGGACTGCTAAATTTAGGGGGTATGCCTCTGAGACTACCCAGGAAAAAGAGCACCTACCTAGTAAAAGGGAGTACTTGTGAAGTAGAAAGCTGCAGTCACCGAGTTTTGATAAAAAAAAAAAAAATCAAAACTGATCTTTACAGCGCCACAGCTATTGTACAGTGTTTTTTGCAGTGATCAGAAAAAGAAATTCTGTCACTGCGGTGGGGCGGGCTGAACGCAAGTGCAGGCGAATGATCAGGCCTGATCGGTCAAACACTGCGTTTTTAGTGTTTCCTAGTGACCCTAATATAGATCTGATGATCACTTACAGATACTATATAGTAGCAATGCTGATTAGCAACAGTGATGATGCTAATCAGCAACTAATTTGTGACTGCGGTGTGGTGGGCTGGGTGCTAACTGACGCTAACTACCCAACGAAGGGCCCTAACTAAATAACTGGCCTAGCTGTTAACACTAGTGATACTAAAAAAGGGACAGTTTTCACTGATCCCTGTTTTTAGATCACTAGGATAGTGACAGGGGGGTTCTGAGGGGGATCTGAGGGTGTAGGCGGGTGATCAGAAGCCCGCAGGGGGCAGATTAGGGCCTGATCTGATTGGTAGGAGTGCTAGGGGGTGACAGGTGGTGACAGGAGGTGATTAGAGGGGAGAATAGATGCAATCAATGCACTGGGGAGGTGATCAGGGGGGTTCTCTGAGGGTGTGGGAGCGGGTATTTGGGTGTCCACAAGGGGCAGATTAGGGTCTGATCTGATGGGTCGCAGTGACAGGTGGTGACAGGGGGTGATTGATGGGTGATCAGAGGGGAGAACAGATGTAAACAATGCACTTGGGAGGTGATCAGAGGGCGGGCCTGCGGGCGATCTGAGGGTGTGGGCGGATGATCAGGTGCCCGCAAGGGGCAGGTTAGGGTCTAATCTGATGGTTGGCAGTGACGGGATGATTGACAGGTGATCAGTGGGTGATTACAGGGGAGAATAGATGTATACAGTTCACAGGGGAAGGGGGGGGGGTGTCTGGGGAGGATCAGAGGATGTGGGGGGTGATCAGGAGTCCCTAGGGGGCTGATTAGAGCCTAATCTAAAATATAGCGTTGACAGTTAGTGACAGGGAGTGATTGATGGGTGATTGGGTGCAAACAGTGGTCTGAGAAGGTGATCGGGGGAGGGGGGGTGGGGTCTGCGGGCGATCAGGGGGCAGGATCAGTGTGCTTGTGTGTTTACTAGAAGGGCTGCCTCCTCCCCTGGTGGTCGCTCGATCACTGGGACCACCAGGGGTGGAGGCAGCCAGTACAATACACTGTGTTAGCTTAAAGTGTATTATAGATTAGTAACGGCGAGATCGGAGGGTTAACAACCCGCTGGCGCTGCTATTTGGCCGGCGGGTTGACGGAGCCTAATGCTGGCAGATGCGATCCCCGGCTAATTAGTCCCCCAGGTGCCGCCGCCGATCAGCGTTACGCGGTCTTGGGGGAGCCACCTTGCCGCCGCCCATAGGTAGTGGGCGGTCGGCAAGTGGTTAATGACTGATGTACCCCACTCTATGCATGTAAAAATTTTTACCCATAAATCTCTCCCTACCCTATGTTTATACTTGTATCTATTACAATTGTATATTATAAAGGGGTTGGACAAAATAATGGAAACACCTTGAAAATCAACAAAACACATTTTAATATAGTGTAGGTCCACCTTTTTGCGGCAATTACAGCCTCAATTTTCCGAGGTATTTATTCATACAAATTGAGAATTTTTTCCAAAGGAATTTTAGCCCATTCTTCAGTTAAAACACCCTCCAGTTCTTTTAGAGACTATGGCGGCGGAAATCGACTTCTTACTTGAATCTCTAAAATTGACCATAAATGCTCAATAAAGTTGAGGTCTGGGGATTGTGGTGGCCAGATGAGATGCTCAACTTCATTAGAATGTTCCTAGTGCCATTCTTTAACAATTTTAGCTGTATGGATTGGGGCATTATCTTGAAAGATGGCATTCCCCTCCAGAAACAGTTCTTGAATCATAGGATGAACTTGGACGCCCAAAATTCCTAAATGGTCTTGGCTGTTAATTCTTCCATGAAGGGAAATCATTAAATCGGCATATTTTCAAGAAATAGTACCCCATATCCTCACAGAACACCCGCCATGTTTTACGGCTGGGAGAAGGCAGTCTGGATGAAATGCTTCTTCCAGCTGTCTCCAAACGTACACTCAGCCGGAGGTCGGAAATAAGGTAAACAATGATTCGTCAGAGAAAATCAAATTTTTCCACTGCTCGAAGGACCAATTCTGGTGGTTTCTACACCACTCTAAACGCTTCGAAACATTTGTCTTTGAGATCAGAGGTTTTCTAATTGCATTTGAGTCCGACAGTCTCAGACAACTTCGACTTTCGGCCACAACTGTGCTTTGCTGAGAACATTTTTCCTTCTCTTTCAAAGGCAGTCATTACTTTTGAGACAGTACCTCTTGAAATGCCAAGCATTCGGGCAGTTTGTTACAATAGCGCCTGCCATATGAGCACCAACAATTTGGCCTCTTTGACAGTCAGAGATCTGCCAATTTTTTTTAATTATAACCAACTTTTGTTTAAATATCTGTAAAAAAAACAATTATCTTAACCACTTTACCCCCCCAGTGCTAAATTTCTCCGTCCCTCTGCGCACTGCTTCACCCCCAGGGACGGAGAAAGGCGCACTTATTTGTTTACTGGCTGGGAGTGGGCGGGGACCTCGCGCGCACACTCCAGCCAGCCAGCACAGCAGGTGACTAATTGGATGTTAGGAACAAGCGTTCCTAAATCCAATTAGACGCGCCGATTGCGGACACAATGGAGACTGCTTCAAACAGAAGCAGTCTCCATTGATAACAAATAAATGTAAACAAACGTGTAGCGCGCGATCGCGCGCCCCCGCGACCCGCGCGCACACACCCCCGCTCTGCAATGATTGGTTATGGGGACCCCAGTCCCCAATAACCAATCATATCACAGTAAAAATGAATGGAAGCAGCGCTGCAATGTACAAATTGCGCTGGTGCTTCAGGGGTAAAACCCCTCCGTTGTGAAGTGGTTAAACATATCAAATAAAAATAATAAACAAAAAAAAAATGTACATGTCAAGTTTTGATTGCTTAAAACATGTTCAAAGATTATGATGCCAAAATGTTAGGAGTTTCCATTATTTTGGCCAACCCCTGTATATGCCTTGTTGGTACTCTTTCTTTTTCTAAAAGAAACTCAATTGAGAAAATCTTAAATAAAGAATCTATAAAAAACAAACAAACAAAAAAAAAAACACTACACTGTTGGCTGGAATTGCAATAGTGGTTCTGCGTTTATTACAATTTTCATTTCAAAATTCAATCATGTTTTAAGACAGACTAAAAGAGCAAGAAGCACAAACAATGCACAATATACCGTAAATGCAATGAGAAATAAACTTAATTTTCCACCTAGAATATACAACCTGTCAAAATTAATTTATAATTTTCCATACCTTATGCCATAGTTCTTTCCTGTAATAGAAGAACATGACTGAAATTCCAATTCTTCCAACAATTGTTTTGTGCAAGTCATTAAGTTGAGGGTCTTTGAATACTGAAAACAAACATATTCATAATTTTAGACCTATCTTCACATCTATGAGAACAAACAACAAGAGCAGTGACCTCCAAATTACTCAATTCCAATTAGGAATTGACCAAGCTAGAACCCTCCAATTAGGGAACAGTGCAACTGTAAAAAGGCATATGCAAAAAGAGGACAAAATTGGTTTAAAGCACTTTATATAATCAATAGCTTTATTAGTAGAAAATTGGAAATATTGGTGAGATAAAAGGTAGCTCCTATGCATGCAAAATACAATAAAACAGTGTTAAAAAGCCTCAGCCTATCAGTGCTGTCAATGTAATGGCTGCTATGCTAGAGTACAGTGGCCACTGTATACACACTACACACAGACCATCCTGTTCTCGCATACTACACACACGCCACCTAAGCCGGCAAAAAGAAAAATAGGGGGGGAGAATCAACAGAGGGAGCACAAAGCAAATCCGTCCTCAGAAGCTCCTTAATTTATTTGTCTAATTTCTGCCACATCTAAGATGGTTAGGATGGCAGAAATTAGGCAAAAAAAGAACATCCAGGAGCTGAAATTCAGGACAAAACTCCAGCAATACCCATTATTTAGTGTAAATGATTATTTAAGCCAGATGAATACAATTCCTTGTAAAGCTGATAAACTCAAAACTATAAAGAAACTCTAAACAGGTGGAATATGACTGACAGAATGCGGAAGAGATCCGAATTGCTTCTTTTGGTCTCATGGGAGGAAGTGGTGAATGCCATTATGCATATGGAAGAATTGCCTCTGACACTGACAAAATGCATAGGTTTTTAGCATACTGCTACATTTAAAGTGAACCTTAACCCAGGTGGGGGGAAAAAAAATTCCCACCGCGGCTTAGTTTCGTTTTCGGCCAACTGACAGGTGGCCCCTGGCAACGCGTCCTCTTTGCCTTCCCGCCTATCAGGCGAACTACGCTTGCGCATGATGGCAGGCAAGGCCCAGGTAAGTGAAACCCCCCCCCCCCCGGATAAGGTTCACTTTAAGGCGCTACTACATGTTTAAGACCTCTAGCCCTATTTCCTATCACCAGGTATATTTTTTAATACATTGCCACACATTCTGTCATTTATGGGACCATCTGCTCACAGGTCTCTACTACAAAAAAAAAAAAAACTCACTTGGCAGTTTTAAATACTTTATTTTACAAATGTCATCGATCTTTGCTACGCTCCAACTCCAGCACCTGGATGAAGGCTTCTTAAGTTTTATGGTGACTATACGAGAATACGTTTTTCAAAAAAAAAAAAGTTCTTGCTCATCTACTCACTCCTACAGAAACTAGGCTATACTGCAACTGCCCTTCTGATAAGACTGGGAGCACTGTGACAAACACACTTAGTCCTCATACATACATCTTCTGGAAAGCTTCACATCTCTACAAGACAGGGAATGATCCTATGCCTGTACCTGAACCCCTTGCATCTTCACTGACTGCACAGCTTGTTGGAGGCAGGGCCACTTAGACGATAGCACTGAGGACAATGTGATGGAGAATGTCAAAATTGGGGGAAAGCAAAGCATGGAGGAGAGAAATACGCAGAGATGTGTGTGCTTGTGTGCCTTTTCTGGGGAGTGTAGGCCTAGTACCAGACTACTTTCTCACACCTAATGGTGAGTAGAGATGCTCAATGCTAATAATTCTACTTTGCATGGTAGACAAATGAAAATTGTGTACAGCTTGGAACTGGGACAATCCAAATTAGCAGCACGCACATTTGCCTGGCCAGATTTCAAGTTGTATACAATCTGCATTAAAGTTATTTAGTGGCTTTATAAAGTGTCAACATTATTACACAGCGCCAGTCAAACAAGGTTACAGACAATGATAATAAGGGTGAAATACAGGTATTAAGCAGTAAAATGCACAATTCCAGATCATACACTAGAGTAGTAGTCCAAGTAATTCACGTTATTTTCTGAGTATGATCAGGTAGGATACACAAGGAGAGAAGGCCCTGCAAAAGGCTTACAATCTAACGAGAGAGGGTGGTGACATGATATGAGGGGGCTGCATGGAGAGGTTTTTAGCAGAGGGACTTAGGGCATCGATGAGGTGGGTTAGGCCTTCTTGAAGAGGTAAGCTTTGTGGGCCTGTTGGAAGGTGCTGAAGGAGGGGGCAAGCCTGATGGGCAGTGGGAGCTCTAATGAAGTCGTGTATGGGAGTGTAAGGGGTGGTTAGGAGGAGCGGAGTGGGCGGCCGGGTATGTATCTGCTGACCAGGTCAGAGATGTAGGTTGGGCAGGATTTATGTATAGATTTGTAGGCCAGACGAAGTTGGAATTCTAAACATGAGCTAATACCTACTGTCCCGAAATGCCTGCTCTTAGTAAAATGTGAGTACATTCTAAAGTAAGACAGCGATTAGAGCCCACCAAACCAAGAATGCAAAGTTTTAACATGTACTTTTTTACTTACTTGTGCCTGCAAATTCACAATAAGGAATTTCCGCATTGTCATACACAGACTCCTTCATAAGTGCTTCAGCAATGCAGCGTGCAAAGTTTTTCAATTTTGTTACATTTTCACATCCTGTACATACACTAAGATACAAAGACCCTAGTTTCCGCCAGTCACGTGTGACTTTACAATGCTGCAAAGACAAAAAAAGGACCTATTAAATTTAAGGCTCTACTACAAAAATCAGTTCAATGAGCTACAGTGGACTGTGCTTGCCATTTTGGTTCATGCTATACAACTTGATAGAAAAGCAACATGACAGCTGATAGTGCTATTAAATGATCAAAAAGGCATGCTTTGCCTTTATCATCATTTGTTCCTTATTTAAAGGGAACCAGAGAGGAACTTACAAAAAAAAAAAAGAAAAAGCTTTTATTCATACCTGGGGCTTCTTCCAGCCCCATGCACACGGATCGCTCCCACGCCGCCATCCTCCGCTTCCTGGATCGGCGGTACCGGGTCCCGGCACTTCCGGCGAACGCGGCCAATTGTCCGCATCACAGCGGCTCCTTCCATACCCGTACGCATGAGGCTGCGCACAAGGCAGCCTCATGCATACTTGTATAGAGGGAGCGCCGTGTGATGCGGACAATTGGCCGCGTCTGCCGGCCGACTGGCGGCCATGACGGGACCCGGTGCCGGCGGATCCAGGCAGCAAAGGATGTGCAGCCACTGTGCAACTAGGAAAGGCTGCAGTAAGACAGACCACATTAGAACAGGTATAGGAACTCATAGGATAGAAGAAATAAGGCTGAAAATTTTGTTACAGTCTCTTTAAAGTGAACCGGAGGTGAGAGTGATATGTAAGTTGCCATATTTGTTTCCTTTTAAACAATACGTGTTTCCTGGCAGCCCTGCTTATCTATTTGGTTGCCGTAGTGTCTGAAGTACACCAAAAACAAGCATGCAGCTAGTCTTGTCACTTCTGTCAATATGGTCATAAACTACTGATCTGCATATGCTTGTTCAGCGTTTATGGCTGAAAGTATTAGAGGCAGAGCATCAGCAGGAAAGCCAGGCAACTGGTATTGCTTATAAGGAAATAAATATGGCAGCCTCTACTGTATATACCTCCCACCTAGGGTTCACTATAAGGTGCGGGCAGTGGTCTATACTTACCTGCCCACATTCAACCTGGTTTCATGTAGCATTTACTAATGCTTGGTGTCTTAGCAGTCAGGGACTAATGTCATTATGTAAAGCAGGAATGTCAAACTCCAGTCTTCAAGGGCCGAGGTCCTCACACATTTTTTGCACAGCCCAAATTGATGGGACTCATCAAGAACAACACATTTCCCATTTCTCAGTCCATCCTAAACACTGGCATGGATATGGCCCTCCAGGACTGTTCAGATATTTTGATATCTGCATGTGCAATGTGGCAGGTACCCAGATTGATTAGTGAAACATGTCACAACCAGCAAAATGTGCTGGCAAAAGCAGTGCTAGGCATAAAATAGACTTCTTGCAGATTTTAAGCCCCAACACACTTTCCAAGCATCTAAGTTTTCTTTTAGCGGTAACCCCGTGCTGGACACTGGGTAAGCCATCACGGAGGATTTCTCAGGCCCTGCTGGCCCGATTTGCATAATTTTTTTTTCAAACACGTAGCTAGCACTTTGCTAGCTGCGTGTTTAGTCCGATCGCCGCGCCATTGTATGAGATGACATACAAAGCATTTATACTTACCTGGGGGTTCCACCAGCTCCATGTACGCTGTGGCTCTCTCGCCATCCTCCCAGGCGACTCCATTTGTCTACAATCTTCCCCGTTAATAGGATGCAGTCATATCAGTCAGGCTGTACTGCAAATGTGTGGCCTGGCCATGCCCTTATATGGCTCCCGTCACTGGCCAGGCTGCACATGCATAGTGCAGCCCATTAATGGGAAACATTGTAGACAAACGAAGGTACATGAAAGGACAGCGAGGGAGCCCACAAAGTACATGGTGCTGAAGGAAGCCCCAGGCAAGTATAATTCCTGCGATGCACATCATCTGAGGTACACCTTAAATTGAAAAGGCAATAGTAGTTTTTAGGTTTTTAATGCTGTCTGCCTCACCATTGAGGAGAGTTCTGCACACAATATCCTGGAGACCCCAATGGTTCTGTAAAGTGTCTATCCTGTAAGTTCCCTGGGAAGGCAGATTCTGAAAAGAGCCAAGGTGCAGAAAACAAAGGACCTTACCAGTTTTCACCAAAGCACCTCTCCTTTATGGAGTCTTTGCTATTGCACAACTCCCAGGTCGCAGTCTTTGAACTTGATCAGATAGCAAAAGCAGACAGCTGACAGAGAACCAAAGTGAAGTGGCAAATTGGAGAGCAAAGACTTTCACTGAGACAGGTGACAGTGAAGGGTATTTAGTAGAAAGCAGTATGCAAATAAAAATCATCAGGTCAGAACAGTCAACAGATTAGCAATTAGATTTAGACCAGAGTTTGTCACTGGTTTCCAATAGTGGAGCTTAAAGAGAATCTGTACTCTAAAATTCTTACAATAAAAAACATACCATTCTATTCATTATGTTCTCCTGGGCCCCTCTGTGCTGTTTCTGCCACTCCCTGCTGCAATCCTGGCTTGTAATTGCCAGTTTTAGGCAGTGTTTACAAGCAAAAGAAATGGCTACTAACCAGCTTGTGATAGGCTGAGAGGAACTCAGTCTGTGACTCACACAGAGCCTGCAGGGGACGTGGAGAGGGTGTGTATAGCTTCTATCCTATCACAAGAAGAGCAGCACATTCCTACCCGAGTGCCTGAGCCCGACATAGCCGTCAGAGGAAAGAAGATTATATTGTATAAAAGAGATAATACAGCCACTGTGCGACTAGGAAAGGCTGCAGTAAGACAGACCACATTAGAACAGGTATAGGAACTTATAGGATATAAGAAATAAGGCTGAAAAGTTTGTTACAGAGTCTCTTTTAGGGCCGGTTCACACTTGCGGTTCCCTGCCAAACGGACCTGATGCCCTGACCGGATCCGGACCGGATCCGGAACCGTACGGTTCTGATCCGGATCCGATCCGGTCAGGTTGCATCAGGTGTTCATCAGGATGCGATCCGGATCCGTTTGGCAAAAGATAGTAGAAACCGAATAAAAATGTTGGGGTCTGGGAGGTCAGCAGAAGGTGGACCTGTGGAATCAGGCCCTCCGCTGTTTAGCACTCACCTCCACCTCCGACATACTGCCAACATCTCCAGCATGTTTAAAGTCACTGCTGCTCCACTCCAAAATGCTTGCCCATGTGTCCCTATCCAAAATCGCCGCTACAATACGCATAGGAAGTGGGGTAGAACATCCGGATTTTTAGCCAGTGTGTTGTGCGCTCTCCGGTTCTCATTGGTTTGTATTGGCCGGATGGTGCAGTCCTGCTCCGCTCCGGCTGCCGGAGGAGCCGGACCAAAAAATAGCGCATGTTGGGTCTTATGCCGGAGTCCGGATCCGGACGAAACGGACGCATGTGAACGGACACATAGGCTTTCATTGCTATGCCGTGCGTCCGTTCCGTCCGTTCTGCATGCGGTCCGGCTCCGGCACGGCGATTCCGGACGGCGACCGCTAATGTGAACCGGGCCTAAAATAGCTAAGTATCAATGGTTAGGACATAAAAAAAGTCTCATTTACTAAAACGGGGCACTACTCATCCTTTACACTCTGTTGCCTGTCACTGAAATTAGAAACACAAAGGCCAAGTAAAAAGATCTGCACAATGCCTAAAACATACATTTATTGATATTTAAAAAGACCAGCACATCGCCTGACTAGGTGACATGCAGAATTCTTGAAATGTCAGCCAGTTTGAGGATTCATGATGATTGGGTGATGGTGTACCACTTCAATGCATAAACTGGATGACCACTGTGGTGAAATACAGCCGATTGTGAAACAGTGGATTCACTCATAATCTGCATTGATTTTTTAACAGTTTGATGATTTGCTGGTCTTTTGGAATATCAAGAAAGGTGAGGTTTTTAGCATTGTGCAGATTTATTTGGCTAGACTGTGCGAGATGATTACAGGTTGACTTATCATCCAGCATAAAAAAATCTTAAGGTTGATATAACCATATAAGCATTTTGAGGAACCAAGGGCTACCCCCTACAGTCTCATAACTGTTGAGTTACTACTATTTTTAATGAAACATTCTAGGGCAGGGAAGTCAAACTCCAGCCTTTGAGGTCCATATCCATGCAAGTGTTTAGCAAGGACAGAGAAAAATATTCTACTTGATTAACCATACCCTCCCTGATTCAGTCCCACCAATTAATTTGGGCTGTGCCAAAAATGTGTGAGGACCTCAGCCCTGTAGCAGTGTTCCCAACCCTATTCTCAAGGCCCACCAACAGTGCATGTTTTGTGGAAATCCCAGAGGTAGTTAATCAGCTCTGCTGAAATACTAATTACCTCCTGTGAATGTTTGTGGTTTTCTGCAAAACATGCACTGTTGGTGGGCCTTGAGGACAGGGTTGGGGAACTCTGCTGTATAGGGTATAACATTTGCCATACTTCATATTCAACTGAAACTGAACTAGGAGAACTTGACAGAATAGCACTTCAAGGTCAATGGTTTGGGGACTGAGAAATTAATGATTTAGGAATCTGTGAGGTAGGAGTCAGTCTTACTGTACAGGTTACAGGGTTGATCTTGGTAAAAACACAAAAAAAAAATATATTAGCTCTGTAGTAAGTGTTCACAGAAATGTGTTTGCTCAGTGGGAAGTAAAAACTCTGCCCAGAGAAGAATCAATACATTGCTTGTATAGACAGTTTGTATTCGAGAGCATCTTCCCAAACTGTTTTGCAATTATTTCTCCAAATCAAGTATAGGCTTGGAACCTCAAAAATAAGAACCAAGTTAACACCAAGAGCCAACAGTGTAGCAAGCTTGGTATGATGGCAATATGAGAGGTATAAAATGGGCACTCGCAAACCCTGGTTGTGGTCCAGATAATCACTCAAGTCCACATGAACTTTTTGATGACTGTTTGCGTTACACATTTAACTTTGATGATAGAAGTGAAGAAACCGCTCCAAAAGTTCATCATCATGAGATTATCAGTAGTAAGCAGATCAGAAGACCAAGTTGACATCTGGAAGACTGATGAGAGATTTACAAAAGCAGGACGTGCATTGTTCCCTATATTACATAATGAGAATGAAGACCAGGAAGGCAAATTATTCCCTAAAGGATCTGAGCCAACTTAGTTGAAATATCAAGAAACACAAAACTAACTTTTAAAAAGTGTGCACTATAATTTTGTAAAATGTAAAGCTTGGAAGATAAGTAGTAAGATCCATAGAAATTAGAATCCATTGTTTTTCAGGAATTGGTTATTGGCATATGTGAGAATATTTGACACATAGTAGCTCAACTCCAAAATAGCTTGCAAAATAAGAGCAACACTCACCATGAACTCTTGCAAGTTTAGAATGGTGCTGCAATCTGCTATATGGCCATAAAGTCACTTGAAAATATATTCCATTGAGGAATAAATTTGCTCCCTGCTAACAGGATCAGCTAATAAGTTTCAAGAAGAATCAATAGTATGATTAAACTATGGTTCCTAGTCCTTTGACTTAAAAAAAAAAATGGGATAAAGTTACAACTCATGTGATCTTGTCCTGGGGCCATATGGCAATGTAGAACCTAAAGCAGAACAAAACCCGGTAGGTTTGACTGATTTATTTTGTGAACTATCTGGATACACGTCAAATGTTTATCCTTTGTTAACAGATATAGGATGAGCAGCTGTTTCTAGAAGGCACTGACATTCTTAAAAGGCAAAATGCAACACAAGCAGCTTGCTTTCTTTTGCAGAGAACCTCTTAAAGGATGTAGCTTTTCTAAAGCCCAGTATACATGCTAGATTATAGTCACCTAAGGCATATGTACAGCAGCCACCGACCGGCCAGTGATCCGCCAGGCGGATCAACTCTGCTGAGTGATGCCCGATACCTTTGCCCTCGCCGTGTGACATCATGTGATAGCATATGCTCTGTGCTCATTAAATGCTGAGGCTGTAAATTTACATTCGGTAGGGACAGATGACGTCTCAGGGGCCGTAGATCCACATCCTCAGACATTAAGTGTTAAATGATTTGATGCAACAGGCATTCAGTAATTCAAGCCTCTACTCCTTTATAGGCATATAGAAGAATTCAAATTTATACAGAACACAAGATATTTGCATATTTGTTAAATCAGAAGGTGAGTACAGTTATTAAGCTAAAAGAACAGACTTACTCTAAACAAAAAAATAAAAATGTTTAAAAAGTACCTCAATTTCAACAGCTGCTGCATTTAAGTTATACTTCAATGCATTCTTTGGCTGTCCCGCCTCAATCCTTCATCAGATCAAAAATAAAATTAAATAAATGCAACCAATTACAATCCCACTCATAATACAATATACTCACTGCAATGCAATACACTTTCTTGTTAGGAAATATTATGCTGTTTCACTTACTTGGGGCTTCTACCAGCCCCCTGCAGATGTCATGTGCCTGCACCGTCGGGAGCGTGATCGAGGACATATGTGGCCAGGGCCATGCAGGCGCAGTGGCCATGATCTGGCCAGCCGGTGGAAAATAAAACTTAGCCATGGCAGGGGACCGGAGGATGTCTGCAGAGAGCTGGTAGAAGCCCCAGGTAAGTGAAACTCTTTTTAATTTGGTTTAGGTTCACTTTAAGGACTGGCTGTCACACACAAAGTGTAAAAAGAGACTAGGTCAAACTAATTTGGAGGGTTAGATGGAGATATTATTGCACACTCCGTCACCTGATGTCCAGCAAAACTGCAAACCAACATCAGCCATTATGATGGTTCCTTTTTTGCAAGAGATTGTCACAGCACTTTTGCTTTTCAATACTTGTTATAGATTCGCAAACACTCCAAAAATGACACATGCTGCACTTTTTTGATCTTAATAAAAAAAGATTGTCTGGTGAGAAATCGCCCTTATTTTATTCAGAAGAGCTCTTTTAACTCAGGGGTCCCCAACCCCCGGTCCGCGGCCCACTGCTGGTCCGTGGGCTGTTTGCTGGTGGTCCGCGAGTCTAGCCTCTTGCCCCTACCTTCCCCCACCGCGGCCGCCGCTGCTGTTACCTTATCTGGCGGCCAGGCGCTAGTCTACTTTAGGGGACCCACCGCAAATCCCCATAGACAATTAGAGCTGTGCTGAAAACGGAACAAATTTGCACTTTCAGCTTGTTTAAACCCCCATAAGTTATAGATGTATGGATAGCTGAGAATCTGCTGTAACAAATTATGCCACTTTTGGTGAGAAAAAGCTGAAACTCACCATGTAGGAAGCGCCAAAAGTCCACAATCGCAGCTCCGTTGTCCATCTAAATTCTGTGCTGCTCATATTTGTTCCCCTCCTCATTGGTGGGATTGTTAGCGGGGGGCATGCCAGAAAAATGTACTCCACACGCCACCTAGTGGCTGTGGAATAAAACAACTTCCTCTGAACTTGGGCAAGGGAAATGTATAATAATACATTAATAAAATATTATTAAAATAATGTTATTTATGCACACACCTGCTTTAGTGGAGTCGCTGTCCCCTTGCCTGCTCGCTGGGCTGCGGGCTCGGTCCTCGCTTCGCTCGGACAACTTTTTATTCTAACTCTATGGGCTCGATTCACAAAGCGGTGATAACCCAGTTATCACGCCTAAAAGACTTTAGGCGTGATGACCTTTTCACCACTGAGTTATCACCGATTTTTCCTGCTCTTCGCGCGAAGTTACCGCGCGTACGCGCGTAAGAGCGCGCGCAAAGTCCCATAGGGCTTAATGGGAGCTTCGCGCGAAGCGTCGGGTGTTGCGCGCGCACTTACGCGCGTACGCGCGGCAACTTCGCGCGAGTTTCTTCTTATCATGCCTAAAGTGACTTTAGGCGTGATAAGGGCCTTTTCACCATGGTGCTAACACTTTGCACCGCTTTGTGAATCGAGCCCTCGCTTCATCACTGGCCTTTGAGCTGAAAGTTTGGTTTGCCAGATTAGTGGTGGCGTGCAATCGCCACTATCCACGTGGACGTAGAGGTAGAATAAAAAAAAAGTTGTCCGAGCAAGGACCGAGCCCGCAGCCCAGCAAGCGGGCAAGGGGACAGTGACTCCACTAAAGCAGGTGTAGGTGTGTGTGTGTGTGTGTGTGTGTGTGTGTGTGTGTGTGTGTGTGTGTGTGTGTGTGTGTGTGTGTGTGTGTGTGTGTGTGTGTGTGTGTGTGTGTGTGTGTGTACAGTGGGTTGCAAAAGTATTCGGCCCCCTTGAAGTTTTCCACATTTTGTCACATTACTGCCACAAACATGCATCAATTTTATTGGAATTCCACTTGAAAGAACAATACAAAGTGGTGTACATGTGAGAAGTGGATCGAAAATCATACATCATTCCAAACATTTTTTACAAATAAATAACTGCAAAGTGGGGTGTGCGTAATTATTCGGCCCCCTGAGTCAATACTTTGTAGAACCACCTTTTGCTGCAATTACAGCTGCCAGTCTTTTAGGGCATGTCTTTACCAGCTTTGCACTACTAGAGACTGAAATCCTTGGCCATTCTTTGCAAAACAGCTCCAGCTCAGTCAGATTAGATGGACAGCGTTTGTGAACAGCAGTTTTCAGATCTTGCCACAGATTCTCGATTGGATTTAGATCTGGACTTTGACTGGGCCATTCTAACACATAGATATGTTTTCTTTTAAACCATTCAATTGTTGCCCTGACTTTATGTTTAGGGTCATTGTCCTGCTGGAAGGTGAACCTCCGCCCCAGTCTTAAGTCTTTTGCAGTCTCCAAGAGGTTTTCTTCCAAGTTTGCCCTGTACTTGGCTCCATCCATCTTCCCATCAACTCTGACCAGCTTCCCTATCCCTGCTGAAGAGATGCACCCCCCAAGCATGATGCTGCCACCACCATATTTGACAGTAGGGATGGTGTGTTCAGAGTGATGTGCAGTGTTAGTTTTCCGCCACACACAGCGTTTTGCATTTTGGCCAAAAAGTTCCATTTTTGTCTCATTTGACCAGAGCACCTTCTTCCACATGGTTGCTGTGTCCCCCACATGGCTTGTGGCAAACTGCAAACTAGACTTCTTATGCTTTTTGTTAACAATGCATTTCTTCTTGCCACTCTTCCATAAAGGCCAACTTTGTACAGTGCATGACTAATAGTCTCCCAACTGAGCTGTAGATCTCTGCAGCTCATCCAGAGTCACCATGGGCCTCTTGACTGCATTTCTAATCAGCGCTCTCCTTGTTCGGCCTGTGAGTTTAGGTGGATGGCCTTGTCTTGGTAGGTTTACAGTTGTGCCATACTTCTTCCATTTCTGAATGATCGCTTGAACAGTGCTCCGTGGGATGTTCAAGGCTTTGGAAATCTTTTTGTAGCCTAAGCCTGCTTTAAATTTCTCAATAACTTTATCCCTGACCTGTCTTGTATGTTCTTTGGACTTCACGGTGTTGTTGCTCCCAATATTCCCTTAGACAACCTCTGAGGCCCTCACAGAGCAGCTGTATTTGTACTAGGGCTGCACGATTTTAGGGAAAAATTGAAATTGCGATTTTTCTCTTAGAAATTGCGATTTCGATTTTTCCACAATTTTTCACAACAGAAGGAGGAAGTGCACTGTAGACGCAGCTAACACTACACAATTAAAGGGAAGGTCCAAGCAGATGTATTTTTGTCATGTCATACCTTTCTTAAATCCTTATCTTCAGCCTGTCATGCCTGTGTAATTCATATCCCCCATCCAAAGCAGCGTTGAGCGGCGATTCATCACCCGACCTCCGAGGTCGGGTGCACTGACCCGGAAAGCCATATAAGGAACGCAGACACAGTTTATAATTTATGACTGTGTGGGACGCAGCGCGGAACACCGGAATGTTGTGGAACACAGGCATCGGCAGCTCTCTTTGCTTTTTTTGTCTCGGAGCACTGGGCTATTTCTAGCCCTGCTTGGACACGCCTGCCGTTCACACTTTGCTCGCTTTCTCAGACACAGATAAGCTGTGCTGGGAGCTCGCACACTGCAGGGAGGAGGCAATAGGCAGACAGAGTGTGGGTGGAAATGATGCAATGTGAGGGCAAACACCACGTGTTACTTGCCCTCAACTGTGTCCCATACAAGTGCATTGATAGAGGAAATGCACAGACTAATCTACTTCCGGGTCACCTAGGAACACCGGAGCATTTTACTCCCGAACGGAGGGAGTAAGAGGGAATCAATTACAGCGATTAGAGTTAGCTGTCCAGCCTGCACAACGGACGCATTGAACACGGAAAAACGGCCGCAATAAAAAAAGAAAAAAAACGCTGCTCTGACGATACTGAAATCGTCTTAGCGCACATCGCGATTTCGATAAAAAATCGATATATCGTGCAGCCCTAATTTGTACTGACATTAGATTACACACAGGCGCACTCTATTTAGTCATTAGCACTCATCAGGCAATGTCTATAGGCAACTGACTGCACTCAGATCAAAGGGAACCGAATAATTATGCACACACCACTTTGCAGTTATTTATTTGTAAAAAATGTTTGGAATCATGTATGATTTTCGTTCCACTTCTCATGTGTACACCACTTTGTGTTGGTCTTTCATGTGGAATTCCAATAAAATTGATTCATGTTTGTGGCAGTAATATGACAAAATGTGGAAAACTTCAAGGGGGCCGAATACTTTTGCAACCCACTGTATATTAATGTATTACCGTATATACTCGAATACAAGTCAACCTCATGTATAAGTCGACCCCAATATTTGACCCTCTTAAGCTGGCATTTTTTAAAGTCTCTAATATAAGTCTATCCAGCAAAGTTGTAGTTAAGTCCAAACCTTCTGTCTTTGATAGAAATCATAAATAAGGTTAAGGGCAGCATGGTGGCGATGTAGTTAGCACTCTCGCCTTGCAGTGCTGGGTTCCCGGTTCAAATCCCAGACAGGTCAACATCTGTATGCAATGTAACAATGTATGCTCTGCCTGTGTCTGTGTGGGCTTCCTCCGGGCACTATAGTTTCCTCTTACATCCCAAAACATACAGATAAGTTAACTGGCTTCCCCCTAACTTTGCCCAAGACTGATACATACACTACATGATACATATACATATGGCTAAGGTAGGGATTAGATTGTGAGCCCCTGTGAGGGACAGTTAGTGACAAGACAATATACTCTGTACAGCGCTGCGTAAGATGTCACCGCTACATAAATACTAAATAATAACAGTGGGCATGTATGATACTGATACCAGGAGCAACCCTGCATGATCTCCATGCATCTTCCTCACACTGTGCTGCCGATATGTTAATACAGAACATTAAAAGCAGCACAGTGTTGGAAACATGCTTGCAGATCACAAGGGGTTAATCACTTCAAGTATCTTGCCTCAGAAAAGGAATCATAAGCAACAGTTCACACAGGAGCTGAGTGCTGACAGGGAAGATGAGCCCAATCCTGTGATTCAAAGAAACAGGTTAGAGAATTACCCAGTCTGACTCTGGATGCATCTAAACTTCCTATATCCTCCACAGATCACTGAAACACACTGGCTTCAGCTCCCATCCAGCATGTCTCGCTACTCTGATCCCCTCCCCCACTTCCTCATGTCACTAGGAAGCAGGACAGGGAGACCTAATGCTAACTAATGCTGATAGATAAAGCTGCTCTGCCCAGCTGCAAGTAAAGGTGTCACTGTTATCAGTGATTGAAGCAGTAAAAGATTCAACGGAGCTCCGTATTCAACTGAGGATTTTCAGCTGCTCCTGCCCCCGCTGGCTGCTTGAGAATCACGTGTTATCAGAGCGGGGCCAGTCTATCATGCAGCTTGCAGGGGGAGGTGGATTATGGTGACTAGGCATCGTAACTAAAGCAGAGGGACACAATCTGGCTGGCTAGCAGCTCAAGGGGAACAGAATGCAGCAAAATGTAGAGCAGAGGGGACGCTTTATACTCTGCCACAAGTCAGAAATGTAGGTCTAATGCAAGTATAAGTTGACCCCCCTACTTTACAAAAGTAGATCAGACCTATATTTCTCGACTTATAGATGAGTATATACGGTAATTTAATTTTTTCAGTCAAATATGTGTGCAAACTCCGCAAACAAGGGGACAGTGACTCCAGTAAAGCAGTGTTTTTTTTTTTACTCAACAATATTACATTTATCAATTATTTTTATTAATTTTTATTAATTCGTTAAATCCATTTCTTGTATTTTTTCATGTGTTCAGTAGTTTGGTGGGAATTACTTTTATTCCACAGCCACTAGGTGGCATGTGGAGTACACTTTTTTTTTTTTGGCACGCCCCCAGCTAATAATCCCTCCAATGAGGAGAAAAAGAATGAGCAGCACAGAACTAAGATGGCAGACAAAGCCGCGATTGCGGATTTTCGCCGCTTCCTACACGATGAGTTTCAGCTTTTTCTCACCAGAAGTGGCATAATTTGTTAGAGCAGATTCTCAGCTATCCATACATATATAACTTGTGGGGGTTTAAACAAGCTGAAAGCGGAAATTCGTTCCGTTTTCAGCACAGCTCAAATTGTCTATGGGGATTTGCAGGGGGTCCCCTAAAGTGGACTAGCTCCGGCGACCGCTTCCTCTTATATCCTCCACTCCTCCTGCATGTTATTTTGCTTTACAGCAGCGCGCCCCGCGACTGCTGTGATGAGGCGGAAGAGGAGAGCGGCTTCCTGTGGCGGCGATGTGCATCGCCGTTACCAGGGGAACCACTCTCCTGCCTCATCACAGCAGCCGCGGGGCACGCTGCTGTGAAGCAAAATAACATGCAGGAGGAGAGGAGAATATAAGAAAGGAAGCGGCTGCCAGCTAAGGTAACAGCGGGGGGGAGGGGAGGGGGTGTGTATGCACTCGGGCACTATACTAGCTATACTGGGCACTATACTAGCTATACTGGGGCACTATACTGGGGCACTATACTACCCATACTGGGGCACTTTGATACTAGCTATATTTAAGACTGGTTGTTGGGCTGTCCTAAGGGTTAATGCTAATAGGAAGGTGCAGTCTTTATGTATAGGTCAGCCAGTCTGATAACATGTATCCCCTGACGAAGGCCTGCAGCTGAAACCTAGGTCGGGAGTCCTTTTCACTTTGAAGTCCAATAAACACATTTTTCAGTGAGTAGTCCTATTTTTGCACAGCCAACACAACGAGTAGTGTGCAATTTTGTGTTCCTCTTTGCCTACTGTAGAAGGCCGGTGGAAGGCAGAAGTAGCCAGGAGAGACACCGGAATAGACCCCACACGGAGGGTAGTCAGTCTGGTGGAGACTTTACCGAAACCACTGTGGGGAGAAACTTTTGTGCACGATCAGGAGGAATAACACTGGAGAGTATCCTCTGATTGCAGAATAGAGGTGAACATTGCAAGCCTAGCACACAGAGCGGTAAGACTGTATGTGCCAAGTAACCTTACTGCTTGAGCTAAACACTCTGCTGGTGGAACTACTAATAAATTGCTGACACTTGTTGGTTGGATAACAGAGCGCTGACTCTGTATGGTTTAAGGGCGACGTCCCTGGATTGAACTTTGTGACTGAACTGCTTGCTGGCAATTGTTTAACATCAGAACGTTGTCTATGATTATTATTTAGGGGAGCTGTTCTTAATTTTATTATATTGACTGAACTTTGATTTACAGGGATGGGATCTTGACCTTTGGGGATTAGCTGGCAGCCTTGGAGATCTGATTGCACTTATTTTTAACATATATTTCATACACTGACCAACTCTACATAGAAATACTCTTTCCAGTGGTCTAATGTTGATTTTCCTGAAAGTGACAATTACAAAAAAAATCAGTGGTTTAATTCTGTAAGGGTTCTACATCATTTTTAAATTACATAAACGTTGGCATTCATGTCCCTTTTATTTCACTCATCCATATATGTAGATTCCAGTATACTGCGTGAAGGGGTTGTAGAAAGAGGGACAAGCATCTCAAATTGTCCAAGTAATGCCCCTTGTTCTTGTTTTCTATTTTTTCAGCTTTAATGCCAATACTACACATACAAACTGAACTACTTATTTCTGCAGTCCAGCTACTCTGGCAGTTCTAAGGTTCTTTTTGTTTAAAGAAAAAACAATCCAAACCATTTTTAAGCACTTACTATGACCACTATGTATTTATCCCTGGCCATGCCAAGCTCCATCATGTCAATGTACAGTATCTCAATCATGCCAATGTATATCTCAAAGAAAGAACTAAAATCCTTCAGCAGAGATAGATTTACACAATATAAAATATACATGTGTTAATCTTGCCAATCCAGAAACAAATCCGTAACCGCTAGTTCAGCTCTGTTGTATCTGCATATCTAGCTGTGAGCTCCTACAGCAAGATCCCTACTGAAGCTGGCAGCAGGAAAGGGGAGTAGAAATGCAAAGAGGGAAGTAAGTGTGTAATGTGTACTCAAAGGCATTTCCCAGCTTCTAGATATAGTTGAGGCCAAAATTATTAGCCCCTCTGGAATAATGGGACATTTTCCTAAATTTCGTCACAATTGCAGTATTTATGAAACTCTATACTGTATAACTCAAACATTCACCAGTGCTATTGTGTAGCTTTTGGTACATTTTGTAATAGAAAATACAATTTTTGGGCTTGTTTTATATCAAATATAGTAAAAATGGGGTGGTCAAAAATATTAGCCTGATGGGAAGGTTTGCTTTATAAAACGCACTGATCAGCTTTGAAATCACACCAGTGCGGTCAACTGGCTTCCTAACAATACCTGCAGTCAATTGGCTTCCTAACAACAATCAGCATAAAAAGACTCAAAGGAACAGGGCACCTGAACACAAAAGGGACTACTGTTACTCACCATGCCAAACCAAATCAGTCTGAAGCTCATAAAGAAGATAGAAGAGGCTCATAAGGGGGAAAACTACACTGCCAATTCCAAGTGATTCAGTGTCTAGACTTTCTGTACATTGCATCATTGCCAAGTACAAAGAGAACAATTCTGTAAGAAGCAAACCTTGTCGTGGCATTAAGAGCAACATTTCTAGACCTCTGGAAAGGAAAATAGAGATGTCAGCAAGGAACCCTGGATATCTGCAAACAAGATTGTTGCTTACCTGGCCTCTTCTGGAGTTGGATTCAAGGAACACAGTTGTGAGGGCTCTTCATCATGGTGGGCTTCATGGTCATCATCCCAGAAAAACCCCTTTACTCAAAGAGCAGCACATCTCAGCCTGACTGAGGTTTGGCTGTGCAGAAATCTGCTGCTAGTCTAGGCTCAGGTCATCACTGGGTCTTCCAACAAGACAGTGACCCAAAGCATACATCCAAGTAAGTCCCAACCGTGCTTCAAGGATACCAAAACCAAGATGCTGGAGTGGCCTACACATCCCGTCCTCAATCCCATTGAGAATCTGTGGCAGGTGTTTAAAAAGAATGTCCATGCTGGGAAACCACGCAATTCAGAGCAGATAGAACAGTTTGCAATTGAATGGGCCAAAATCCCTCAGGAGACATGTGCCAACCTAGTAAAGAACTATTGATGACCAGGGGGGGCTAATAATTTTGGATGTTTCTTTTTTCCCCTGGTTTCAAATCAGTGCATCAATAAAAAATCGTAAATAAACTAAACTTAGTGGACATTTTTTATAGTGCATTGGTTTCCAAAATAAACACCTGTTGCTAATAGTCATTTTCATGAAGAAATCAAGAGTATTGTCTAATTTCAGAAGGATGGCTAATAATTTTCAGAATCAGATTTATTTCGCCAAGTGCAGCAGTTGCCACACTCGGAATTGTTTGTGGTACACATCGGCATAGAGCATAGTACAAAGCAGCAAAAACATAGTAGTGCAAAGCATGCAATGACGAACAGACAAAGAACATTAAAACAATTTAGTGCAGGCAAAACATGTGCAGACAAAGACTTTAGGATATTGTAGTGCAAAAACTACGAACGGAACCGCGGAAAAAGTACATGCTTATTTAGGCCTGGGTCACAGATGTACTATTTAGTTTTTCTGTGTGTGTGACTTGAGTTCAGAAGGCACACTGCTTGGGGGAAAAAGGAGTTCCTGTGCCTGGAGGTTTTGGTGGAAATAGCTCTGAAACGATGGTCCGAGCGCATGCGGTTGAAGAAGCGGCTGCCGGGATGGTGCAGGTCATTTGTGATCCTGTATGCCCTTGTTTTCAATCTGGATGCGTGGAGGAGGTCCAGAGGTGGCAGGGGTGACCCAATGATTCTTTCCACTGCCTTGATCACTCTTTGAAGTCTGTACCTGTCGCTCGTGGTGGCTCCACCATACCACACGATGATAGATGAACACAGGATTGACTCGATGGTGGCAGTGTATAAGCTTTATAACAGTTCCTGCGGCATCCCAAACTTCCTGAGTTGTCTTAGGAAGAACAGCCGTTGCTGCGCCTTCTTTTGGCATTTAGTGGTGTTTACACTCCATCTCAAGTCGTTGGTGATGGTAGTGCCCAGAAACCGAACACTTGATACTCTGGTGACTTCAGTGCCTTCGATGAATACCGGGCTGAGTGTGTGTGTGTGTGTGTGTGTGTGTGTGTGTGTGTGTGTGTGTGTGTGTGTGTGTGTGTGTGTGTGTGTGTGTGTGTGTGTGTGTGTGTGTGTGTGTGTGTGTGTGTGTGTGTGTGTGTGGGGGGGGCGTTTCCTGAAGTCGATAACCAACTCGACTGTCTTTGCAGCGTTTAGGACGAGCATGTTGTCCTTGCACCAGTTGCAGATTCGCTCAATCTCACTGCGGTAGGTGCGTTCGTCCTCCTCACTGATGAGACCAAGGATGGTGGTGTCGTCCGCAAATTTAATTACCTTAACGCAGTCTGCGGTTGAGGTGCATCTGTTTGTGTACAGGGAAAACAGGATAGGGGACAGTACACAGCCTTGGGGGGCGCCAGTATTTGTGGTCCTTGTTTAGGAGAGGCAGCTACCAAGTTTGACCTGTTGCATACTGTTTGTGAGGAAGTCCTTGATCCATGTGCAGAGATTACCATCAAGCCCAAGTAGCGCCAAGTTGTTATACAGGATGTTCGGGCAGATCGTATTGAAAGCTGAGCTAAAGTCCAGGAAGAGGATCCTGGCGTAGGTGTTGGGTCTGTCCAGATGTTCCATAGTGTATGCCAGACTGATGTTGATGGCATCTTCTACGGACCTGTTTGCCCTGTATGCAAATTGAAGTAGGTCTAAGAGTGCGTTAGTGGAGTTTTTCAGATGGGTGAGGACTAGTTTTTCAAGGATCTTCATGATCGTTGAGGTAAGGGCCACGGGTCTGTAGTTGTTGAGATCCGTGACACCTGGTTTTTTGGGTAGTGGGATGATGGTGGACCTTTTAAGGCAGGAGGGTACTCTGCCAGCCGACAGGGAATTTTGAAAAATGGAGGTCAGCACTGGGGCTAGCTGGCTAGCGCAGGATCTTAGGCACATGGATGACACGCCGTCCGGGCCAGAGGCTTTCCTAGGATTAAGTTTCCGGAGGTGCCTGAGTACGTCTGTCGCCTGGACCACAGCTGGTTCTGGGAGGGCACTACCAGTACTAGGAGGGGTGGGTATGGAGGGTGCCCAGTGGTTGGCCCTCAGGTCTCCTACCAGGGTTGGTTGATGTTCAAACCTGCAGTAGAATTGGTTGAGTTTTTCTGCTAGCTCGAGGCCCGGGGGTGCATGTTGGGGAGAAGTTTTGAAATTTGTGGCTGCCCTAAGACCTTGCCAGACCTCCTGTGTGTTGTTTGAGCGTAGGCGTAGGCCCAGCTTGTTGGAGTAGTCCCTCTTTGCTGCACTCAGTTCATGCTTGAGGGTGTATCTGGCTGCCTTGAATTCCTATGGTGTCCCGGACTTGTGTGCTTCTTCCTTGATTTTCCGGAGCCGGCGTAACTTGCCATTAAACCAGGGCTTGTTGTTAGGATAGGCCCTGAAGGTTTTTGTGGGGATGCACAGCTGCTCGCAGAAGCGGATGTAGGAGATGACGTTCTCTGTCCATTCCTCCAGGCAGGCTGTCTCGAGGGTCGCCCAGTCTGTGCAGTCAAAGCAGGCCTGCAGTTGTAGCTTAGCTTCTTCTGTCCACTTTCTCACAGTCCTGAGGACTGGCTTGGATGATTCAAGGTGCCTTCTGTAGGATGGAATTAGATGGATTAGGCAGTGGTCAGAGTTGCCCAGGGGAGCCTGGCGAATAGGTTTATACGCCTTCTTGAGGACCGTGTAGCAATGGTCCAAGGTGTTCTGATTCCTGGTGGGGCAAGTAATGTGTTGTTTGTAGCGAGGCATCTCCGTGTGGAGGTTCGCGCTGTTGAAGTCCCCGCAGACGATGAAGAGGGAGTCCGGGAGGGATGTCTCCCACCTCGAGATGGTGTCGCTGATTATACGCTGAGCGATCTTGGTGTTGGCACTGGGGGGGATATATATTCCTACAAGAACGTAGGAGGAGATGGTGAATATTGAGGTTTGCAGTTTATGAGTAGGAACTCAATGTCAGGGGAGCAGTGACTGTCCATGATGGATGTGTTTGTGCACCAGGTGGCCTTGATATAGAAGCAGATGCCACCCTCCCTCTGTTTTCCGGAGAGTGCGCTGTCACGGTCTGCGCGGAAGAGGTTGAAGCCAGGTAGTTGGAGGGAGTTGTCCGGGATGGTGTAGTTCAGCCACGTTTCAGTGAAGCAGAGGACTGGGGTGTTTGTGCCCATTGAACGATTATGTCCTAGCAGTATGAGCAGTTCAATAATCTTGTTTGGGAGGGAGCAGACATTAGCCAGGAGAATGGCTGGGATGGGTGAACGCAGGCACTTTCTTTTAAGCTTCACTTGGACTCCTGCTCTCTTACCCCTGGGGCGGTATCTTCTGCTGGCCCACCTGGCCCTCCTGGTGAGTAGCCCAATGTGTGCACAGACTGTGTCCCGCAGAGATGCATGGGACTCTGCGCTGCAGGCCTCCCATAGCAGGAGTTCCTCTCTGGTGTGCGTGGTGATGCCCGTCGTGCTTCATAGTCATGGAGCTGCTACGGAATATGCAGGGGGCAAGTGCAGGTAACAGGCAGTAACAGTTCAAGCGGTCACTGTGGCAGGTAGTTTGTAGAGTGCGGGTAACTGGCAGTATCAGTCAAGCGGACTCTGTGACAGGCAGTTTGTAAAGTAGGATCAGCAAGGTGTACAGAGCAGATGGATAAAGCAGGACTAGCAGGTGTGCAGAGCACATGAGGCAAGAGAGCACCAGTAGCAGGCAGGGTAGCAGGCAGGTAACAAGCAGAAACACATTGTGGCAGGCAGCTGGATACACAGGTCCAGCACGGAGATCCAAAGGAAGGGCAAGCAAGGGTGCTAGGGCACAGAGTTCAGATGCGCAGATAGGGCGAGCATGGGTGCAAGCAAGGGTGCTAGGGTGGCAGATAAACTTGCTTACCAGAGTAGCTTGAGCCCTTCCCGGTGTGTAGCAGAGATGGAGAGGTGGCAGCGGAGACTCTCTGGCAAAGATGGAGTCCGGGAGTACATGGGTGGCCAAGCAGGGCCCAGGACTGCAGGGACAGCGCAGCGGTGACGCTCCAACTGGGTGGATGGATGCCAGAGGCCACGTGGGTGGCCGAGCAGCAGGACCCCGGGGCGGCAGGGGCAGCGGTGTTCCTCCTCCTGCTGCAGGAACAGGGGTGGCGCTGATCCTCCGGATGAATGCCGGAGGCCACGTGGGAGCCGAGCAGCCGGACCTCCGGGCTGCGGGGACAGCTGCTGCAGGAACAGGGGTGGCGCTGATCCTTCGGATGGATGCTGGAGGCCACGTGGGAGCCAAGCAGCCGGACCTCCGGGCTGCGGGGGCAGCGGTGATCCTCCTCCTGCTGCAGGAACAGGGGTGGCGCTGATCCTCCGGATGGATGCTGGAGGCCACGTGGGAGCCGAGCAGCCGGACCTCCGGGCAGCGGGGACAGCGGCAGCGGTGTTCCTCCTCCTGCTGCAGGGACAGGGGTGGCGCTGATCCTCCTGATGGATGCCGGAGGCCACGTGGGAGCCGCGCAGCCGGACCTCGGGGCTGCGGGGACAGCGGGGATGGATGCCACGTGGGTGGCCGGGCAGCAGGACCTCGGGCTTGCAGATGTGGCTATGGCAGAGGCCCCTCCGATGATGCTGGAGGGCCTGATTGCTTGGTGGAAGAGCAGGTAGGTAGCTTAGAAACCCATATGCTAAAACTGAGTAGACTAGACAAAAACAAAAGACACTAAAAACACTTAAACACTAATTGCTGGGAGCCGATGCGACCGTGGCTGCTCACGTGGGCGCCATCTTGGTATTTTGGCCTCAATTGTCCTAATAACCTGTCCTGCTTTCTTAAATGCACTTTACATGTGTAGAGGTTATTCAAAAAGGTCTCCAATGGGGGCACAGACACCATTACCCCAGCTTCCCCCATTCCCACCTCATATGCTGGGAATTCATCCATTTTTACATGATTGCCCATGTTTGTACTGGAGCTCCTTTTCCACATTATACATAGTATGCTCAGCACCATTATACATTCATGCTTAGCACCATGAAAAGTCCTTGAGGACACTGGCATTCATTCAATAAACTTTTTTCCTCCTGAGTTATCTCCTTGGTAAAATGTTCACACCTTGTCAATAAAATGCCTTTTAAGACCAATTGCAGGAGAAATTTCACCTTCCTAACTCTGAGGTGTTTAGACTCTTACAGGTCCACCACTTCAATCTCGATTAATCGGGGGGCCTGCATACATCTCGTTCTAGGCTGTAGTCTTTCTTCTTCTTACCCCCTCCTAGATGGCGTAATCTCTTCGACATATGATCTCTGGTACCAGAAGCACCAGACGTTTTCAACGGCTGTTAAAGTGGCAGGACAGATTGAACGCCTCATGAAATGAGGAGAAATGGGAGGCCAGTTTCTCTGCTTTGGCTAGTTCCTCTAAAAACACTATAACCAAGGAGCGTAGCTGTAGATTATTATACGACTGGTTGACAACTCCAGATCAACTGGCCAAGTGGAGCCTATTTTCCTCTGACTTAGGTTTTCGGATGTGCTGCTCCAGTTGATCAAGTGCACTGTTAGTGGATATGTCCACTGATCTCCGATTTCTGGACCCTTAGCTTTTTCCTGTCTTCTGAGGTACAAGGGAAACAAGTCCAGCCGGACTCATGGTCAGCAATTTTTCATATGTCCCATCCTCAACTTCCTAAGAACCAGAACAAACTTCTAGGCCAGATTTGCAATACCTCTAAGGCACTTCTGGCCAAGTCCTGGAAATCCTTGCCCCCTTCTAGTGCTGAGTTGATCAACAAAATTCACTCCATATATATTCTGGACAAAATTACCTGCATAATTAGGCAATCTACTTCCCTTCTTGAAAAAAATCTGGGGCCCATGGGCTGACTGGGCAGCGTCCCATGTCTTTCAGTGACCACATATGCAGTACTTGTGATTTTTCTATGATCTGGCTGGCTCACACGAGTTGCTTATTTATGTAGTTTGCTTCTCTGGATATGTTACTGTACCTTTCGTTATTTGTTCTAGTGCAGCCTTTCTCAACCGTTTTACCTTGGAGGAACCCTGTAAATAACTTTTGGATCTCAAGGAACCCCTGCAAACAATTTTTTGGTCTCGAAGGAACCCCTACATTTATTTTTCAGGAGGCATGGTTTTAAAGTAGGTTAGGCTGCTAATTTCACTATCTCCTATTACACTGCCACTCATTATACTGTCTCCTGACCCCCCAATTTAGTGCTTCTTGTTACAGTACCACCTATTATAGTGTGCTCTATTATACTTCCCCCACGATGAGGTAAAATGCCAAGGAACCCCTGCAGAGTCCTCAAGGAACCCAGGGGTTCCAGGGAACCCTGGTTGAGAAAGCCTGTTCTAGTGTATTGCTCTCATGCGATCTAGTCCTTATGTGAAATTTCTTGTTTATTACTGACGTTTTATTTCTGTCATGCTTTGATACTTTGCATAATAAAAAAAGTAAAAAAAAATGCCACCAGTAAGCAAGAAAATAAATAATTTTGATAGTACTTTTTTCCCCATTTTGTTTTCAATTAGAAAGTACTGAAAAGATAAGAAATGCAACTTCTAGGAGAAAATTATTTGAATAAGGGTCATAATGCATTTAGTGTGGGTCTTGATGAAAAACAATTGTGATTTTATAAGCACTTCAGCAATTTTTTTTCTGTTTGTAAAATAAATGTCAAGACTGTAGATTAAATGATTGTAGACGGAGACTGTTTGGTGCAGTGTAATTTGCGTGCGGCAGAAGAGCCTACCGCAGTGCATCACTGCATGCAGGTTTGTCCCTGCAGCAGATAGCACAGCCTGAGAAATCTGTCTACCCCCTGCCTCGAGCGTGTACGGAAGTGATGTCAGATGTCACCTGCGTCTGTCCTAAGTCATGTGCACACTTTCAGACAGGAAGTGCTTCATTCAACTTTACTGGTATGCCTATGCACGCCGTACAGCACCAATCTACAACGAATAATATGTTGCTGTGCCATTGACTCCAATGCAATCATGTGCCAAGTGGTACCGCTCGGTAACATGCTGCAGAGTCTGTGTCACCAGAAGCACTTCCATCGCAGATACTGCGGCCTGTCTCATGGACAGTAAAGGCCAATGTATCGGGGAGCAGCGGGGAGAGTACCCCAGCTCCCTAGTGTGAAAGTAGCCCACATGTCAGTGATTTTCACCAATCTTGGTGTACATTTTCTTTTGAGTGTATTTTTGTCTTCTTAAAGTAACTGGTGGGCATAAAATCAATTCTTTTTTATCTGTTAAACAATAAGGATGCTAACCAGGCAATCCAAAAGTTAAAAAAAAACTATTACTTTTCTTGTTGATAAATGATCATTCCCCAGTTTACCTGACTCTTATTTGGTACGCACAAAGGAAGTTGCAGGGCATGCTGGTTTGTCTTTTTTTTGCTTCTTTATTTCCCCTCAGACTTAACTAATGCAGCCTGATTGGCTGAAGCCTCTTTCCCTCCTGTTTTCCCCTCCCACACCTCTGTTCCTCTCTGATTGGCCAATATTTATCATGCTGAGACAATGCACTTTCTATTGCAGAGCTGGGTGGGACTGCCTGAAGATTGGGAGGAGGGCAGACAATTCATACACAATCAAGGAAGAGGAGAGTAAGGGAGGAAATAACATCAGGATTGGCTTCAAGATAGACAAAGTAAAAATGGAGAATCCTAAGAAGGATTTTCTCTTTTTTTTTAACTATAGAAAAATCACTAAAATAAAAACATGGACAGTGCAATATATATTAAGTAGAGCAAGTATTTATCTACTTTTGTGGGTTTTTTTCCCTGAGATAGTATGGATGAAAGCTCCTGAGATCCCTGGATGCCAACACACTGGAACTTTACCACTATATTGGATACGACTTTTGTATTCAATGCAGTTTTAATGTTAATTATTGGAGGCACTGTGAATAGTAAACACCAAGTTTTCTTGGAGGAAATGCTGAATGTTTTAGTGCAAACTTGTAAAAGAACATCTTATCTTACATTGGTGGATGCTGTGCTATCTCTTTATGAATGTTGTGTTGCAGCACACAAAGATTCAGCAACCGTGGTTGATATTTTATTTCAATTATGCATTATTAAACAGGGGTGAGGAGTTAACAGGATACATGCCTCTCTGAACAAAGGAGACAGAGCACAATAATGTATGCTGCAGAGTAGTAATTTTTTTCATGTTCTGATGTAAATATAAATGACAATAAAATATCTACATTTTGCATTTATTTCTTGCAGATATAAAACAGAAAAATCAGAATATATACATAACCAATTTCTCACCTTGATTTGACAGAAGAGAGGAAATTGGTGAAGATTGCAGTGTTGGGGAGCGTATTCAAAGTTGATATTATATGACTGATTTCTAGCAGTGTAGGCTTCAATCCATCATCTAAAAACTGTGGAGAGAATGCGAAAAAAATAGGAAAGAGCCCTACTAGTTAGCAACAATGCATTAAACTAATTTTTTGTGTATCTCACAAATTCAGGGATTTACTAAAAACATTTTCAAATACATGTATAACCACACTGGTTGATTACACCACATAATACTGCCATTAAGATTATGGTACATTAGTTGTAGAGCTCATTCAAACATAACACAGGTGGCTGTCCAACGTACCACAATACACAGAGGCCTATGGTGATGCATGCTGTAAACACTAACTACATTTCATTCCAGTGACTGAGGCAGAGCAGGAATAAATTGAATACTGCAGAGAGATCTGCATCACACTACAATGCACTAATAGAACTAACAGCTTTTAATACAATGGCCTCAATTCACTAAGATCATGCTGGTGATAAGGTAAGAAAACTTATCACCACACATCAATATTTCCAGTGTTAATTCACTAAAGAAGCTTGCCTTATTAAGGTGTAGTGATACGTTTTCACAGTGAGAGAGTTCTCTTATTTCTGTCCTTAACCACTTCAGCCTACAGTGTTCACCTTATACATCCGAGCAACTTTCACCTCCCATTCATTCGCAAATAACTTTATCACTACTTATCACACCGAAATGGTCTATATCTTGTTTTTTTCCACCAACATTTAGGTTTTCTTTCGGTGGCACATTTTCTAAGAATTATTTTATCCTAAATCCATTTTAATAGGAAGCTTAAGAAAGAATCGAAAAAAATTCTAATTTTTGGCCATTATAGTTTGAAATCAATACATGTGTCAAAATCCGCTCTGCTGGCCTTGATTCCCTGGAAAGTTTTTTGTTTCCTATACAGCTTGCATAGTTCAGTCCAGGGAAAAGAGGCCTTTCTGTCAGTTTGCAAGGCTGACTGAATTGCATCTACTTATCTTGCAATCTGCTTGTCTGCTTCCTTTGAAGGTTTCCAGTATAAATGTCACTTCCTCCCAGGATTCCTTGCTTGACATAGTTTCTAAATAGGGAAACTAACCTTAGAGCCTCAGCATCTTTGTTGCTATATTCTAGTGTAGTTAATTCTTAGGGAGTGCTCCTTGCACTCCTATTAGTGCAGTCAGGTTTGTGTGTATTTGTGCTGCCTATTCTGTCTTGTCTGTGTGATTGTTCTGTCGCCAGCGGTGGCTGACAGTGAATCGTTCTGTCCTGTTCCTAGATCGCATTCGCCCTAGCGTTAGAGGCGGTGGATCTCCCTTGTCTGAGTCTTGGAGTATTACCTTAGCTGCGGTTGCTATTGGTTACTCCTTTAGTCTGTTTTGTCTGGAGCGAACGCATGCTGTTGTCTGGTGTGAGCCAACCGATTACCAAGCGTTCCTGCTATGTGTTTGTCCTTGTTCTCCATGTTCATTTGTTAGTCAGGGTTGGAACGTTTTGTCACTGTTGTGCTTAACGTGCGGTGACCGTGCTATTAACGCGCTTGTCACTGTTACGCATAACGTGCGGTGACCGCGTTTAGCTAGTTCATTTGTTATTTTCCTTGGCGTTCAGATTGTACTTATTTGCTGTGTCTTCCTTACTATTCATGCTCAGTCTTGTGTTGCTGATAGCAATCGCCTCTCTTGCAAAAAGCTTTCTCATTCTGGTCTGTTCTGATGTGATATGTCTACCGTCGCTGGGTTGCGACTAGATTGGTAGACATTCATATAGTCTGTCTCTGTTCTTGCTTTCTTCTGTGTTGCTACTTTGTTGCCCATCTTGCTTAATCGTGCAATTTCAATCTGGCATCTGTGGCTGTACAGAGGACTTATTCCTCTGTACTCCACAGCTCCATCTGCTGGTTGGAATTCTCCTCTACAAATCTATACTGGGTACTTTGCTTCTTTGATTGTGGCGATTTCCTTCTGCTTCAGCGCACGTGGTGTGCGCTGACTGGAAATCGCCCGCAGATCATTACAACATGCTACCGTAATGAAAACCCATGTATTTTATTTACCCATTTGTCCCGGTTATTACACGGTTTTAAATTATGTCCCTGTCCCTATCACAATTTATGGCGCCAATATTTTATTTGGAAATAGGTGCATTTTTTCAATGTGCGTCCATCACTATTTACAAGCTTATAATTAAAAAAATTAGTTATATACTCTCTTGACATGCATATTCAAAAAGTTTAGACCCTTAGGCAACTATTTGTGTTTTTTTTATAGTTTTTTTAAACAGTTTATTTGGGTAATTTTTGGTGTGGGACGTAAACAGTTAATTTTAAATGTAATATAATGTATTTAATTAAAAATGTACGTGGGTGTAGTTTTACTATTTGGCCACAAGATGGCCACAGTCAAAAAGTCCTGGAAGCAACTGATCTCGCTTTAGGGAGGATGGGAAACTTTTTTCCCCGCAGTTTGTCTGTGAACCTCGTTTTATTATGGGAAATAGCTTGTTTACAGCTGTTTCCAACTGCCAAAAAAGCAAGCAGCAGCTACTTCCAGTGACATCACCTGCCAACAGTAAAAATGTCACCATGTGATAAATGTCAGAATGTAAATAAGGGAGAGGAAAGATTTTATAATGGGCAACCACTGACTAAATCATTTATACATAATTATTGTAAAAATTAAGCACTTTTTTATTACATTATTTTCACTGGAGTTCCTCTTTAAGTTATCACCTCTGTAGTTATTTTCATATGCAGTATATAGGGAGAAGAGGAGCAGTTGCAGGATGTAGCTCCACCCCTCCTGCTGTCTCCTCTGCCAGGACAATTACAGCTAGCCTGTGTACACAGCCAGAGTAGGAGAGAGAGATGCTGTGGCTGGGTATGTGTGTCTGTGTATATATTATGCTTGGTGACTGTCTCCCACCTATCTGTGTGCCTGTGTATATTTGTCTCTAAACTGAGTTCCTTTCTGCGTAAACCAGTAAAGCAGACAGCTCAGAATGCTTCACTTTATGCTGGAGTCTGTAGTAACTCCCAAGTTAATGATAGCTCAGGCCAGGAGATAACTTCTCTCACACTTAACTTATGCATTCCTCTCTGTGAATTAACAGCCAGTCTTTAACTTTAGAATTCTGTAGCTATTTTAAGGATTGAAACATTAACTTTAGAGATCCCTCAACTACTTGACCACGGAGGGTTTTTACCCCTTTATGACCATAGCAATTTTCACAATGGCCACCAATTAGGCTTTCTTTGGGAGGTACATTATGCTAAGAATTATTGTATTCTAAACACATTTTAATTGGAATAAGAAAAAAAAATCTCAGTTTTCGGCCATTATAGTGTTAAAATAAAACGTTCTACTGTGGATAAAACCCACACATTTGCCCATTTGTACCGGTTATTGCAACGTTTAAAATATCTCCCTAGTACTAGAGCAGGAGTGGGACCGCTGCAACCCTCCACTCTCAAGCCAAAGGGAAACAGGAATCCATAAGACTCATACAGACGGCAAGGAAGGAAAATTCCGCTACACCAGTGGCTGGGTGAAAAAAAGTCCATTTTATTGTCACATCAGTGAATACAAAGATAAAGAAGCTCACGCGTACCGGAGCTCATGGCTCCTTAATCATAGCTTACATTCTGCTACAGAGCACTAGTTTAACCACTTAAAGAGACACTGAAGCGAAAAAAATATATGATATAGTGAATTGGTTGTGTACTATAAATAATTACTAGAAGATTAGCAGCAAAGAAAATATTCTCATATTTTTATTTTCAGGTATATAGTGTTTTTTCTAACATTGCATGATTCTAGAATATGTGCAGATTACACAACACTCAGCATTCAAAATGATTCTTTCAGAGCAGTCTGTGAACTAATGACCTTTCCTCTGGCAGAGAAAAAGTAAATAGTTCAAACACAGTTGAGATAATAAAAGTCAGATAACAGCCCTCTCCACGACTTTGAAAGTCGTAGAGCTTAATGGCTTGTTTGCATAGAAATAACAACTGGAGTTTCTTAACTCTTCCTGTACTGGAAACAATTAGACTGATGTATCTGATCTTAATGTTTTATTTCTTAGCTGTACTACACATACAAATCATATCATAATTTTTTATCGCTTCAGTGTCTCTTTAAGGACCGGGCGCTTTTTGCCTGATCTGTGCAGCGTGGGCTCTCCAGCCCACAGTACAAATCAGGTTTGCAGCATGGCGATCAGACTTCCCCCCCCCCCCCCTTTTCCCCACTAGAGGGGTGTCCTGCTGGGGTTCTGATCGCCGCCGGCTGCCTGTGATTTGCGGGGGGGCTCTTCAAAGCCCCCCTCCGCAGCGATTTCCGCCCTCTCTGCCCTTACCTGCTTCTCCCGCAGGCTATGGGCTGCGCAGAACGGATATCCGTCCTGCGCCATCTAGGATAGGCTTCAGCCTATCAGATGCCGGCGATCCCCGGCCAATCAGAGGCCGGGGATCGGCGATCTCCTTTACGGTGCTGCTGATGTCTTCCCCGCGTTTACATTTAGCCTGCGAGCTGCGATCTGCGGCTCGCAGACTGTTCACGGAGACACCCTCCGTGAACGGACATGGAACAGGTTCCATGTAAAACCACTAACGACCAGCTGCCGCCTATCGGCGTTAGGCGGTCGTTATGTGGTCAAATAGACCAGTGTCACCCCACCCAAAGGGGGAGTGGACAATGGACTTAAAGCAACATGTACATACAGTATATCACAATATAAAATGGCGATGCCAATATACAAACTTACTTAAAATCTGGACATACACAATGTGCAAGAACAAATGTCAGGTAATACAAAAAACACAAGAGAAAGTATATATAAATTATCCGGTGTGTCATTTTTACAGCCCTGTATAGTTTGAACACATAGATAAAAGACACTCACAAGGACGGCTATAATATAAATCATGAGCCAATAGAAGATATGTATATAAGAAAAGTTTTTTTTATCAACCAGTGTCATAACTTAGGCTAATATCCAATCTAGAATTCAACCCCCTAGGGATTTGTGTACTCAATCTCCAAATCCAGAAAGCCTCTCTCCTTCTTAAAAGCCTGTATGTATCCCCTCCCCTGGCAGAACGATTAACCCTTTCCACCCCCTGGAAAACAAAACCCCTCATGTCTCCCTTGTGTACATTCAGAAAATGTTTTGACACTCTAGAGACCTGAGAAATATAAGCTTCATTTCTGAGACATCTAGAGGGTCCGTTATAATGCTCAGAGATACGTTGACGCAGGGGGTGGGTGGTGCATCCTACGTACTGCAATCTGCAAACGGTGCAACTGATGAGATAAACCACGTAGCTAGCTTTACAATTAATGTTTTGTTTGATTTGTAATTTCGCATCATTCAAAGTGGAAATTCTCTCACGAGTTGAACACGGCAGTAATTGCAGGTATTATATCCACACTTAAAAGAACCTATATATGTTAGCCAAGTGGGGGCCTTGCTTTCCAAGCTGGAGAAAAGACTTGGGGAAAGCTGCGACCCCAGTGTAGGGGCTGTTCGCGCAGAGAAGCTGCAACCCTCCTCCTCCTCCAAAATTCGGTGAAGTTTTGGATCTGAGTGCAGAATGGGCAAGTATTTCTTGATAATGCTAATAATTTTATTATATTCTAGGTCGTAAGGGGTCGTAAAAGTAAGTCCCCTATTTTTGTTGCCCAGTCTGCTACCAGTGCCTTTGTGCAACAACTCTGTACGATGTCTACAACTCACTTGCTCTCTGGCTTTTTTAATATCCGAGCTGTCATATCCCCTATCCTGGAGTCTCCTCTCCAACTCCTTTTCCCTCTCTCTGGGCTCCGAACAATTTCTGGCTGCTCTTAGCAACTTTCCATAGGGGATCACCCTCAGAGTATGTTTAGGATGGCAGCTAGAAGCCAGGAGAAGAGAGTTTCCTGCACAAGCTTTATGGTAGGTTCTGGTAACTATCCTGTTTGACATATCTGATGCACTCAGGGTCAAATCCCGATAATTGATTTCTGTGGAATCACAGCAAATCGTAAACGACAAATTGAGATTGTTGTCATTACAATAGGACAGGAAATGTGGCACTCGATCTGGAGGGCCCCCCCATATCAGCAGCAGATCATCTATGTAACAACCATACCAAAAAATAAACTCACTAAAGCGGTTCTCAGGTGCAAAGATGCGGAGCTCCTCCCACCGTCCCATATATAAATTTGCTAGGGATGGGGAGAACTTGGTTCCCATAGAAGCTCCGCATCTTTTGAGATAGAAAACCCCGTCAAACATAAAATAATTGTGGGCCAATAGATCTACCGCTAACAAGAGGAAGCCCCCCAGCTCATCAGAGAAAGAGCCATACCTTTGGATATGATAATCCAAAGCTTTGAGAGCCAAATCATGGGGAATGGATGAATACAAAGAGGTTACGTCCATAGTAACCCATGAGTAGTGATTTTCCCAGCGCAAAGGATCCAGGCTGTTAAGTAGATGTGTCGTGTCACGTAAGTAACCGGGTAATCTCTGAACTAAGGGCTGAAGACAAGCATCCACCCATTGGCCCAGATGTTCGCCCAAGGAGTCAATACCCGCTACAATCGGGCGGCCCCTCGGGGGAACGTCTGGTTTGTGTACTTTTGGAAGATGATGGAATATGGGGATAACTGGTGCTTCCACCATAAGGAAACCCCGCTCCCTAGTTGTAAACACTCCCAAAGACACCCCCATATTAAGCAATTGTCTAAGTTCAGCCTGGAAACGTTTGGTGGGATCACCACTCAGAACTTGGTAGGTGTGAATATCATTGAATTGCTGCAGAGCTTCTGCTTTATAAGAGTCAGCATCCAGAACAACCACGGCCCCTCCCTTATCAGCATTGCGAATGACAATGGATTTGTCATTTTTGAGGGACCGTAGTGCTTCTCGTTCCTGCGCAGAAAGGTCTGACCTAGCCCTGGATACTCTCTGAACCTGCATGAGTTCACTTTCAATCATATCTTGGAATGTGTCCACGGCCACAGTCCTAACCTGCACAGGATAGAAGGATGGGTTGGAGACTGACACGGGGCCTGTGTCCGCCCGGGCCGCCACTGTCTGGAACTAAATTCCAGAGAGAGGGCGGTAGAGGCCCCCCTAAACGGAGGAACCCCCCGGTCGCCCGGGCGGAAAACACAATGGGCCCCGCGGCTGGCCCCACATCCACCTCTGAAGATCCTGACTCCTCCATCTCGAGAAAATGTTTTCTCACCATAAGGTTACGGACAAACTTGTTAACATCAACATAGTGTTGAACATATTAAAATGACAGGATAGATAAAAGGAGAGGCCCCTAGAAAGTAGAGAAAGCTGGACATCAGACAATGTAATTTTAGAAAGATTGAGGACATTGGAAATACCTAAACTCTTGTGCTTCCTGCCCGCCCTCCTTCTGCGTTTCCTTTTTTGCTCCTGTATTTGCAGTGTTTTTTCTTTTGTTTTTGATACTATGGGGTCTGTGCTAAAGGGTTCGGTCCTGATGTCTGTCCCAACATCATCTGATGCATCTGAGATCTGAGAGCTCTCTCAGCTGAGCTAAAACTGACTTTCTTGTTGTAATGATTGGGTCTGGGTTTGCGTAGGATCGATTTCGGTGATCGATGCATAGTCTCCCACCTACCCCACTCATACACAACAGCATTTTTATAGTCCCCTGAATCCCGAAGACACTTAATACGCTTAGTATTCATGATAATATTTTCCAATTTAGTGATATTTTCTTTCATTTTGTTATTTAGATCGTCAAACAGATCAAGAGAGGAATACTTTTTTAACTCCTCCTTGGTCTCCGTGATCTGAACCTTGATATCCGTAAGTTTTTGTTCCTCATAGGAAATTATCAAGGTCATGAGTCGCATGGAACAATCCGACAAAACTTGGTTCCACTCGACCACGAATTGATCAGAATATACTGTAGTAGGTATTTTCTTAATGCGGAGGCTTCTCGGGATCATCCCCTCTGAAACATAATGCTTCATAGTGGTAATGTCCCACCATAACCGCACCTCCTTATCCCATAATCGTTCCAAACCTGTGAAAGAATATTGCAAGTTAAAGGTGGGATCAGAGCTAAAAACACCAGGTTGCTTAGAAAAGACCGACCGGACATTTGTTCTTGCACATTGTGTATTTCCAGATTTTAAAGGGACTCCGAGCTCAACTTAAAAAGCAAAATAGTACTCACCCGGGGCTTTCTGCATCCCAGTGCTGGTCGGGAGGTCCAACGAAGGCATCCTGGATCCTCTCCTAGGCCCCGCTCCGGCATGGCTGCCCGGCGGCAGCCCGGCGACTCTGGGCCGAGTGTCGGGCTCCTTCTTCCGCGTATGACATGGCTGACGTCACCACGCCGGCCGCCTCGCGTCATCACGGCAGCCGGCGTGGCAGTACGCGCATGCACGCTTGTATCGCGCATGCGCAGTACTTTCACGCCGGCCGCCGTGATGATGCGAGGCGGCCGGCGTGGTGACGTCAGCCGTGTCATACGCGGAAGAAGGAGCCCGACACTCGGCCTAGTGTCGCCGGGCTGCCTAGGAGAGGAGCCAGGACACCATCGTGGGACCTCCCGACCAGCACTGGGCTGCAGAAAGCCCCGGGTGAGTACTATTTTCATTTTTAAGTTGAGCTCGGAGTCCCTTTAAGTAAGTTTGTATATTGGCATCGCCATTTTATATTGTGATATATGTACATGTTGCTTTAAGTCCATTGTCCACTCCCCCCTTTGGGTGGGGTGACACAGGTCTATTTAAACTAGTGCTCTGTAGCAGAATGTAAGCTATGATTAACCACTTTACCCCCGCGCGCACGGATTTCTCCGCCCCTTTTTCCATCCTTTCACCCCCAGGGACGGAGAAATCCGTACTCTGCGCACTCCCGCCGCTGTCCGCGCTCTCGCTCGTAAACACGCCGCCCGCCGCTAGTAAACACGCCGCCGCCCGCTCGCCCGGAGATCAATGAATGGGAAAATCCATTCCCGTTCGTTGATCTCAGCCCCGCAATGATCTGCTGCCGCTCGGCTGAGCAGCCCGATCATTGTGAAAAAATAACAAAGTCCCAGCCTCTTTCTACTTCCTGCAAGAGTCCAGAAGGACGCTTGCAGGTCGTATGAAACAAATTGGTAATGGTGCCATCTTGTGGCCAAATAGTAAAACTACATCCTAACCATTTTTTACACACAAATAAACTTGTTTTACACAAAAAATTAACTCCTTACCTCCCACACTCCCCAATTTTTTTTTTTTGTAATTAAAAAAAAATAAAAAAATTTACAATTTAAAAAAAATACATAAATAGTTACCTTAGGGACTGAACTTTTTAAATATTTATGTCAAGAGGGTATAACACTGTTACTTTATAAACTATGGGCTTGTAATTAGGGATGGACGCAAAACTGAAAAAAATGCACCTTTATTTCCAACTAAAATATTGGCGGCAAACATTGTGATAGGGACATAATTTAAACGGTTTTATAACCGGAATAAATAGGCATATACATTTAATGGGTTTTAATTACAGTAGCATGCATTATTTAAAAACTATAAAGGCCGAAAACTGAAAAATAATAATTTTTTTCCCACATTTTTTCCTATTTTCCCATTAAAACACATTTAGAATAAAATTATTCTTGGCATAATGTCCCACCTAAAGAAAGCCTAATTGGTGGCGAAAAAAACAAGATATAGTTCATTTCATTGCGATAAGTAATGATAAAATTATAGACGAATGAATGGAAGGAGCGCTGAAAGGTGAAAATTGCTCTGGTGGTCAGGGGGTAAAACCCCTCAGTTGGGAAGTGGTTAAGGAGCCATGAGCTCCGATACACGTGAGCATTTTTTATCTTTGTATTCACTGATGTGACAGTAAAATGGAGACTTTTTTTTCACCCAGCCACTGGTGTAGCGGGATTTTCCTTCCTTGCCATCTCCCTAGCACAATGTATGGCGCCAATATTTTACTTGGAAATAAAGGCGCATTTTTTCAGTTTTGGGTCCATCACTAATTATAACCCTGCAAAATATATATATATATATATATATATATATATATATATATATATATATATATATATATATATATATATAAATATATATATATATATATATATATATATATATACACATACATACACACACACACACACTATATATTTGTATTCTGTTTGGGTACTATGAGGGAGTGTGGGAGGTAAATAGTTATTTTAGATGTAAATGTAGGTATTTTTATTGAATAACCAAAATTAGCTTACCTGGTAATGCTGTTTTTAATAACCCTCCAGGACAGGTGCTACATATGAGATTTGGGCCCCGCCCCCAACAGGAAACACAAAGAACTAGCTCTCTATAAGTTCCACCTCTAATCTCTACCTGCCAGTATGTTCCAATTAACTGTTCCGATAGAATACCATAAAACTTTACATATTACTAAACACATGATTATATTTCCAACTTTTTTACACAGTCACGTTTTCATATGCAAATATAAGTACTAGGGTGGGTCACCTGTCCTGGAGGGTTATTAAAAACAGCATTACCAGGTAAGCTAATTTCGGTTTTTTTCAAATAACCCTCCAGGACAGGTGCTACATATGAGATGATATGCAATAAGCGACACTAACCTTAGGGAGGGACTACAGCTTGAAGAACTTTCCTTCCGAATGCCTGTTCTTCCGCTGATAGTAGATCCAATCTGTAGTGTCTAATGAAAGTGTTCACCGTCTTCCAGGTTGCCGCCTTGCAGATGTCGGTTGCCGTTGCTCCAGCTCTGTAGGCCCAGGAAGTTGCCACTGATCTTGCTGAGTGTGCTGTTACCTCCTTTGGACATTGAACTCCTTTCAGTCTATATGCTTCATTAATACAGACTTTAATCCATCTTGCTATTGATGCTTTTGACATGCTTTCGCCCTTTCTTGCCCCAGAAAAATTGATAAATAAAGCTGTTGACCTCCTGAAATCCTTTACTCTGTCCAGGTAAAAAAGCAAACACCTCCTTACATCCAATCTATGCCACTTAATCTCCTTAGTTTCCGTGGCATTTTTACAAAAGGATGGCAATACAATCTCTTGCATCCTGTTAGAAAGAGTAGCAACCTTTGGCAAGAATTCACTTGTCTTCAGGACTACTCTATCTTGAAAAATTAAACAAAAAGGCTCTATAGAACTTAGAGCTTCCAGCTCACTTATCCTCCTTGCTGAAGTGATTGCCACCAGAAAAATTGTCTTTATTGTGAGAAAACGTAACGACACTTCGTTCAAAGGCTCAAAATGATCACTCATGAGGACATTTAGAACTAAAGTTAAATCCCATCTTGGATATGATCATTTTATCACTGGCCTGGATCGTTCCACCGATTTTAAAAATCTGATCACCAAAGGCTCCAATGCTAGTCGTCTATTAAGAAAAACTGACAGAGCCGCTATCTGAACCTTTAATGTACTTAAAGAGACTCCGTAACAAAAATTGCATCCTGTTTTTTATCATCCTACAAGTTCCAAAAGCTATTCTAATGTGTTCTAGCTTACTGCAGCACTTTATACTATCACAGTCTCTGTAATAAATCAACTTATCTCTCTCTTGTCAGACTTGTCAGCCTGTGTCTGGAAGGCTGCCAAGTTCTTCAGTGTTGTGGTTCTGCTATGAACTCCCCCTTTCAGGCCCTTCTATGCACACTGCCTGTGTGTTATTTAGATTAGAGCAGCTTCTCTCTTCTCTCTTATCTTTTACAAGCTGGATAAATCGTCCTCTGAGCTGGCTGGGCTTTCACATAGTGAGGAATTACAGGCAAGGGCAAAGCTGTTTGCAGGAAGAAAAGAGCAGCCTGAAACTTCAGTGCATGAGAGATGCAGGGGGAAAGAAACACACAAATGATCTCTTGAGATTCAAAAGGAAGGCTGTATACAGCCTGCTTGTGTATGGATGTATTTTCTATGTGTGGACATACTGTACATCAACCTACTTCCTGTTTTGGTGGCCATTTTGTTTGTTTATAAACAAACTTTTTAAAACTGTTTTTAACCACTTTTAATGCGGCGGGGAGCGGCGAAATTGTGACAGAGGGTAATAGGAGATGTCCCCTAACGCACTGGTATGTTTACTTTTCTGCGATTTTAACAATACAGATTCTCTTTAACGCTAGTTTTTTGTCAATTCCTTCTTGCAAAAATTCTAATACAATAGCCAGTCTGTTAGATCTGAGACCTACTCTCTTCTTCCATTCACAAAAAGTTTTCCAATATTTTAAGTAAATTGATTGAGTTACTGTTTTTCTACTATCCAATATAGTCTTTGTTACCCTGTCCGATAGACCCCTTTTCTTTAGGATTTGCCCTTCAGAAACCAGGCTGTCAACTGAAGATTGGGAATCTGAATCCAGTCTCCTTCTCTTCTGAGGAGATCTGCTTTGTCTCTTAATGGGATCGGTCTGTCCACCAGCATCGACTTTATCATTGGAAACCAAACTCGTTTTGGCCAATTGGGTGCAATTAATATTAGATGCATCGAAGTCCCCTTTAGTTTCTGTAATACTAATGTTAGCAGAGGAATTGGAGGAAAGGCATAGGCGATTTGGAACTCCCATGGTTGGGCCAATGCATCTACCCCTGAAGCTCCTCTTGGGTCTGGTGAGAAAAACCGATTGCAATGTGCGTTTTCCCAGTTGGCGAACAGATCTATCTGTGGATGACCCCATGTTTGAGTCAATTCCTTGAATATACTCGGGTTCAATCTTAGCTCTGAGTTTGATCATTTCTTTCTGCTCAATAGATCCGCCATGGTGTTCAATGATCCCTTGAGGTGTACTGCTGAAATTGACTGCAGATTGTCTTATACAATACAATACAATAACATTTCTATAGCGCTTTTCTCCCATAGGACTCAAAGCGCTTAGGCTCTCTCAGATTCAGTAATTAGTAGGATGAAGTATTCACACAACAAAAGTTACATTTCTGCAAATGCTAGACTGAACAGGTGGGTTTTCAGTCTGGATTTAAACACGTCCAGGGATGGGGCTGTCCTGATCTGTTGAGGTAAAGAGTTCCAAAATGTAGGGGCAGCATGACAGAAGGCTCTGGGACCAAAAGTTTCTAAGTGGACTCTGGGTATGACTAGATTATTAGAACCTGTGGATCTGAGAATGCGGGGATTGCTACGCAGCTGTAACATATCTTTCATGTATCCAGGGCCTAGATTATTCAGGGATTTAAATGTCAGTAGGCCGATCTTGAATAGGACCCTCCATTCTATAGGTAGCCAGTGAAGGGAATGCAGGACTGGCGTTATGTGGCAGTGACGGGGTTGGTTGGTTAGCAGTCTGGCAGCAGTATTCTGTATCAGCTGTAGGCGGTACAAGGCCTTTTTTGGAAGGCCAGTTTAGAGAGCATTGCAGTAGTCCAGTCGGGATGTGATGAAGGCGTGGACTAAGGTTGGCAGATCTTCTGGGGGTATGAGGTGCTTGATTTTTGCAATGTTCTTCAGGTGAAAATAGGATGATTTCACCACAGCAGAGATTTGAGTTCTAAAGTTTAAATCCCCATCAATTAGAACTCCCAGGCTACGCACATGATCAGAGCTGCGTAGATCCGTGCCTCCTATTCCCAGTGGTGAAGACTGCAAGTGAAGTTGTTTTGTTATCATGCTCTGCCCTCCAATCAGAAGGACTTCAGTTTTGTCTGCATTTAGTTTCAGCCAGTTGTCATTCATCCATTGCTGTAGTTCACGTAAGCAGGTGTTTATAGTTAGAGTTGGGTCTGTCACACCAGGCTTGAAGGAAAGATATAGTTGGGTGTCGTCTGCATAGCAGTGGTATGTCAGGCCATGTTTTTGGATTAGTTTTCCCAACGGTAGCATGTAAATCGTGAAAAGCAGGGGAGAGAGGATTGAGCCCTGGGGCACCCCATACTTAAGTGTTACAGGGGTGGACAGGAAGGGCCCCATAGACACTTTGTGGGTTCTGCCACTCAAGAAGGATTGGAACCACTGAAGTACTATGCCATCAATGCCGCAGTATTCCTGTAGCCTGTTTATCAAGATGTCATGGTCAACTGTGTCAAAGGCTGCAGAAAGGTCTAGCAGTATGAGGATCGAGCACTCTCCTCTGTCTCTTGCCATGAGCAGGTGGTTGCATATTTGGATGAGGGCAGTTTCAGTGCTGTGGTGTTTCCTGAAGCCAGACTGGAATGGGTCATAACTGTTATTTTGTAGGATTCTGGCTTCTAGCTGGAGGTATACAGCTTTTTCAATTAGCTTTCCCAGAAAGGGGAGGTTAGAGACAGGTCTGTAGCTGGTCATTGCATCTGGGTCCAGGGAGGGTTTTTTGAGGAGAGGCCTGATTGCTTCCTTCAGTAAAGCAGGAAATATCCCTGATTGTAAGGAACAGTTAACAATTTTGAGGAATACCGGTACGAACAGGTCGGGGCAGTTCAACATGAACTGTGTTGGGCCAGGATCCAGGTCACAGGTAGTTAGGCGGACGTGAAGGAGGATGCTTGATGTGACTTCTTCATCAATTTCTTTGAAGTTTGACCAAGGTGTTACGTTGTCTCTGCTAATGGTCTTCGGCGCTATATTAGGCTCAGATGCTGTAAGTTGGATGGCGGACCTTATAGCGGAGACTTTGTCTGTGAAGAAATGGGCAAATTGGTCACAGAGGTCCTTTGAAGACTCGATATTAAGTTTTTGACATGCTGGGTTGCAGAGTTTTTCCACTGTGCGGAACAGTTGGGCTGGTTTGTTAACTGCATTTGCAATCTCTTGTGATAGAAAGGATGATTTTTTTCCCGTGATTACCTTTTGGTAGCTCTTCAAGTGGAAGATTAAGGCATGTTTGTCTTCTGGGGACTGAGATTTGCGCCACAGCCTCTCAAGTTTTCGGCCTTGTCTTTTCAGCTCTTTTATAGCGTTATCAAACCACTGTGCATGATGGTGTGGAGTAAGATATTTGGTGCGCAGAGGAGCAATGGTCTCAAAGGTGGAGGACACACATTTGTTGTATTTAAACACCAGAGTATCAGGGTCCAAGCTGGAGTCAGTCAATTCATCAAAGCTAAGGTTATCTCGGATATGTTGAGGTGTTAGCCCTTTTAAGCGGCGATATTTTATTTGATTCTTGACCTGGTGTTTGACGGCTGGTATTGAGAGGGAGAAGTGGATAGTGTGATGGTCTGACCAGGCAACAGGATTCATTTCCACATTGGCTATTGACAGCCCAGTATGGAATATAAGGTCCAGAGTGTGACCTTTCCTGTGAGTAGCAGAGCTGATTGATTGGAGGAAGCCCAGTTCATGTAAGGCACGAGGTAGCTCTTTTCCAAATTGTGAGGAGGAGTCGTCCACCCATGTATTGAAATCTCCAAGAACAATCCATCTGGGGTGTTCCAGTGTTAGGTTGCATAGGAGGTCTACAAGTTCCTCAAGGAAGTCTGAGTATTTTTCTGGTGGGCGGTAGATCAGCAATATGTTAATGTTTTCCTCAGCTGAAAGTTGCACCCCCAAGCATTCAAACGAGTTGGTAGGACCTACAGTAAGTAGTCTGATTTTCAAAGCTGATCTAAAGCAAAGTGCAACCCCTCCTCCCCTGCGTTCTTTCCTGTTGCAGTATATCACGGAATAGTTTGTTGGCACAGCTGCCTCCAGGGTGGGGCCAACAGGTTCAGAAAGCCATGTTTCAGTCAGGCAGGCCAGATCAGAAGACTCTATTAGATCATGTATGATTGCTGTTTTGTTGTTTATTGATCTGACGTTGCAGAGGACAGCCTTGATAGGGCTACCCTGGGAGCTGAGGTCTGAGATTGAGGACTCCAGGAGGGAACAGTCTCCAGATGTGTGGCTGTCATCTCTGCTGGATTGTGCTGGAGCTATTAGGGTTGTTGGCTGGGTGTACTCTGTAGATTTTGTCACAGAGTTATTTTGTTTCTGCAGTGAATAACGTCTTTTCCCACGTCCCCTGGATCCTCTCTTTGTCTTTCTGTAGATTCCAACAGACTTAAGTAGAATTATTGTTGATTTGTCAATTGGATATATATTTCTTGGTTGGTATACAGCTAGAAGTGTCTGTGCTGAATATTGATGTTTACACATTAGGATGGACAAGAGACAGCTCAGGGCTCCTGCTAAGAAAGGCCCTATTTAAAGTCAAGGTGTGAACTTTCACGGCTGTGGCTGGTATCCTGCAGAGATCAAAGGGCCTGTATAGACTGAATTGTCCTTACACAGAGATGTATGGATGGACAGCATGGATTTGAAAACACAGTCCTTTGTTTAGGAGTTTGAAGATATAATATATAATATATGTAGAAAAATATAGTCTATTGAGCATAGATGCTGTAGATAATCGATGAAAGTTACTCACAGGATGGGAGACGGCGGGCACAAAGAGGCAGAAAGTCTTTAAGGTCTCAGGTCAATTCCAAGGAAGGTGTGCAGTGTTCAGCCGTGTGTGATACCAAGGAAGATCCAATCCAGTTTAAATCTTTGCCATCCCAAGTAATCCAGGTGTTCTGAAAGGTTATAGGTGTTGCTGGAGAAGTGATACATTAGAATCCACTGAAATTTCGGTCCAGTCTTTCCATTAAGAGGTTTAAAGTAGCAGAAATGAGATGTAATGTCTGGAGCAGCCTTAGAGAGCAGCAGCAGCAGCACCAGTCTGGGCGCGCTCAGTCATCCGCCCAGTCTAGAATCTCCAGTACTAGCTTTATCAATTACGGTGATCTTGTTCCACCTTGTTTGTTTATATACATCACCGCCGTGATGTTGTCTGATCTGAGTGTGGTATCCCCTTACTATGTCCGTAGTCTGAATCAGTGCTTCCTTTACTGCCAACAATTCCCGAAAATTGGATGACTGTGTCATTGTTTCTCTTGACCAAGTCCCTTGTAAACACCTGCCTTCTATATGGGCTCCCCACCCCGTGAGGCTGGCGTCTGTTGTCAGTATCTTTGTCACCGGACATTTCCATAAACGACCTCTCGTTATATTGTCCTTTTGAGTCCACCAGTCCAATGACTGTTTTACTATTACTGGTAAGGATAGAGTCTGCTCTAGAGCTGCCGGACCTCCCTTCCAATTGTGAAGAAGCCACTGTTGTATTTGCCTTATATGTTTCAGCGCCCAATACACTGCCGGGGCTGTAGAGGTTAAAAAACCTATTAACCTCATGACTTGTCGGATAGTTATGACATTCACTATCTGACACTCCTGCACCATTGTCTGGACTTTGTCCACCTTGTCTTGTGGAAGAAACAATTTCTGGGACACCGAGTCTATTCTGAATCCCAGAAACTGAATCTCTTGTGCCGGAACCAGGACTGATTTTTGCAAACTGACTAACCATCCTGTCTGTTCCAGAAGTTGTAACACTATATTCTTGTGTTCCTCCAACTTTTGAATACGGTCGGCTGCCACTAATAAATCGTCTAGATATGGTATAATTAGGATACCTTGTAGATGAAGAGCCCTCACAATCTCCGCTATTACCTTTGTGTAGATTCTGGGTGCCGAAGAGATCCCGAATGGGAGACAGCGGAATTGAAAGTGCTCCAGACCTGAACCTGTCCGGATACTGAACCGAAGGAAAGCTTGAGATTCTTCCCTTATTGGGATATGCCAGTAGGCATCTGTTAGATCGATATTGATCATGAAACACCCTGGAGAAAGAAGGTTCCGCATTGAAAATACTGTCTCCATTGGGAATCTCTCGTACCTTATGAAGGGATTTAAAGGCTTTAGATTTAGTATCAGACGATATTTGCCTGTAGGCTTTTTCACGAGAAAGATTCTTGAATAGAATCCTTGGCCTTGTTGGGCCTGAGGAACCTTGCCTACCACATCCCGAATTAACATATCTTGTACTATCTCCAGCATGGCTTTCTTCTCCTCTGGAATCTTTGGGGATTGAGTCATTATAAATCTCTTGGGAGGGGTTTTTGTAAACTGGATCTTGTATCCCCTTTCTATTAAATCTAGAATAAATTTGTTTTTTGTCATTTTCTTCCAATTTAACAGAAACTGCTTTAACCTTCCCCCCACTCTGCTGGCGTCACGGCTTGTCCTTGTTCTCTGCAGATTTAAACAAGGGGTTTCTTTTAGTGAAAAACGTATTACTTGACCAGGGTTTACGCCTCTGCTGATCTTTCCCTTGCGCTTGTTTCCTTTGAAAAAATGGCTTTTTCTTTGGTTCAAATTTCCTTTTCTTAGGAAAAGTCGCCTTTTTACTTGCCGTTCGCTCCAACACCTCCTGTAGCTGTGGACCAAACAACAAGTCTCCTGAAAATGATATATTACAAGCTCTGGTTTTTGACGCCTGACTGCCATCCCAGGTCTTTAACCACAAATTCCTACGAGCGTTATTAATTAGGGCTGTTGATCTCGCCGTTACCCTTAATGACTCAGAAGCAGCGTCAATGACATAATCATTGCCACCCTCAATCACTTCAATTGCCTCTAAGATATCTTTCTTAGGCGCGTCTTCATCAACTAATTTCTTTAATCTTTCCAACCAGACCGACATAGTGCGAGACACACAGGTTGTAGCAGCGGCTGGCTTAAAGTTAGTTGCAGAGGCTGACCAAGCCTTCTTAAGGGCAAACTCCACTTTTTTATCCCCTGGATCCTTAAGTCTACCTAAGTCCTCGAACGCTAGTTCGTTATCTCTATCTACTTGACTAAAGGCTGCATCCAGTTTAGGACATGAGTCCCATAACTTGGAGTCCTCCTCTGTAAAAGGGAATCTCCTTTTAAACCCTTTTGAAATAAATAGTCTCTTATCTGGGTCTTTCCATTGTAATGTAATAAAATTTTTCATTGTACCATGAAAAGGAAAACAAAGCTGATCTGTAGGTTCCATCCCAGTATATAGCTTATCATGCAATGTCTTTTCTGATGTACTTTTCTGTGGAATGTCTAGAGTCGAATAGATAGCTTTTAATAACTCCTCTGTTTCTTCTGCGGCAATCTTAAACTTGGAAGATCTACCTAAGTCACCTGTTTCTTCCTGTTCTGACAACTCCTCAGAGGACCTAGAGTCTGCATCCCTTTTGTCGGGCTGACTTTCCAGTTCCTCATCTGATGAGTAAATCACCCTTGGAGATTTATTTAAAGCCTTTTTAGGCTTAACTGCCTGTACTGGAGGAGCCTGTGCCGAAGTGGTTGGTAAACTTTCTCTGAATGCTTTAAACGTCTCAATCATTTCTTGACGCATAGTAAACATGAAATCCTTGCATGAAGCAGTGTTATCTTCATTAATAATGCTAGAAATACACTTCTGACAGGACGCTTTTGGCCAGTGAAGTTGTAAGGGCTTGTTACACAGAATGCAACTCCTGGGCCTTTCAGAGCTATCAGACTACATAGCATCCTAGAAACATACAAAATAAGTGCATCAGCATATATCTCTGTGCATAACTTCAGTAAAACACAATCTATATATACTCAATGTACTGTTAGGTCTGAAAAAGATAAGCATTATAACAAACTAGCTATTTCTGCTTACAGATATTGAACTATTGCATATACATCTTAAGCAGCGATTCAAATGATAAAACCGCGAAAAGATGCGCTAACTCCAACAATGACCGCCTATTTTCAGCCAATATATAATGTTTAGCCTCAAATCAGTCTAAATGCCTACTGCAGATATGCCCAAAAAACGACAAAGAAATGCAGACCTCCATCAGACTGCGGCATGTAATATAATAGAGTTCAATCAGACCTCACAGATCAGACGGGCGCTTGTCCTCCGACTCTGCCCACGCTTACCTGATCTGCCGACCTCTGGTTTGCGTCCATCTCCTCCAACGCCGCCGCCGCATGTGAGGATGGACGCTGCGGCATCTAAGCAGCCGCCTGACCCGGACCGGAAGTGACGTCGCCGGACATGACGTCACTGTAAGAGCGGAAGTGCCTCTTCTCCAGCGCTCGCGTCCTCCGCCTGGACACGCTGGCTGCACTCCGCTTCCTAGAAGCCACCATTCCGCCTCCGCTTGGTGCCTGCCTCCTCCGTCAGACGCATGGCCTCCGCCTCTGCCGCCTCCGATGCCGCTCCTCAGCTTTCCGTAGCGCCTGCCCGGACACCACCAAGGATTCCACTGTTGGTGGAAAAGGTAACCCCCCAAGTATCCCGCGGGACAGGGTCACCTTACTAGTTCTGGATGGCCTCAGCACTGCCTGGCTGCTGACCACCTTTCCTAGCCGAGAGAGCTAGGTGTTCCCCGGAACAGGAAACACAAAGAACTGGCAGGTAGAGATTAGAGGTGGAACTTATAGAGAGCTAGTTCTTTGTGTTTCCTGTTGGGGGCGGGGCCCAAATCTCATATGTAGCACCTGTCCTGGAGGGATATTTGAAAAAAAATGTTTTTTGATGTAGTTTTACTATTTGGCTACAAGATGTCCTCAGTCATTGTTTCCAATTCACATACATAAGGATGTGAATCGGAAGTAATGCATGCACAGTAACAGAAAGATACAATGAATGCAGGCGTCTCAGATGCCGACGTTCACTGAATCGGGGACTTCATGACCCTGCTAAATAGGAGTAACGGTAGCCCGCTCCCATTGACTAATTTTTGCGGCCCTGGGACTTCAAATGAAGTTTCCCGGGGCGTGATTATACTGCACCTGGTGCATTAAGTAGTTAAAGAAAGAAGAGTTAACGTTAGGTTGTCATGTGATAAATTGCTTAGTGAATACTACATCCCTTATCACCATGGTGATAATAGAAACAGCTCAGAAACGTTATTAAAGACAGGAGATGAGCTTTGTGAATTGAGGCCAATATTTTAGAACACTGCACCAGAATAAGTGTACATGAGTTTTTACAGACAGCTGCATGCAGGGACCATACACATTTCTGACATGTTTTTGACCCAAGGAATAATAAACTATACACTTGCCAAGAGGGCCAGAGAAGATTTGCTTACACTGCTAATCACATAGACAGTGTCTACTTAAATAGTAAAGAATCTCAGGAATTTTTCTAAATTTCTATATCTGAAGAAAGTTTATACATGAAAAAAATGTAGAATTTATACATGGCTACTGAGGACTACCGCGTTTCCCTGAAAGTAAAACCTCCCCCGAAAGTAAAAACTAGCTCAGATTTCAAGCAGGCTCGAAATGTAAGCCCTACCCTGAAAATAAGACCTAGTGGCAGAGAGGAGGGGACACAGCTGTGCAATAGGAAGAGGCAGCCAGGGAAGCAGTGTGTGGATGGACTCATCCCTGGACAATGTCAGCCTCGGCTGTCTCTGTCCCTTCCCATCCACCAGTGTTACTGTCACTCCTGCCCCTCCCCTCCGCCCCCCCCCCCCCCCCTCCCCCCCCCCGGTTAGTGAGATGTGCAGGCTACTGTCATTTTTATTTGCTCCGGGACAGTGGCAGGTGGTGAGAAAGAGCTGCGGTGTGTGAGGAAGAAGGAGACTGGATTAGGACTGTGTGGAGGGAGTTTCTGCCAGCACCACTTTGCTACCGTAGGCTCAGCAGAGTTATGGAGACAGATGTGTGATTGTACTCTTTCTTTAGCTGCATATGCTAGCTGCCCTCTCTCGCTCTTCTGCTCAGCTTGTGCCTCAGACAATACAGCAGTGGCAGTAATCTAAACCATGTGCCTGTCCTGTCCTCTCCTTACTATAAGATCTGAGTTATGGTGGTCATACATGGTACAATATATTGAAAGGATAGTTTAGGCAGTTCCCTTATACTACATAGAATTGGTAAGATTGGATGAAAAAAATGTACCATGTATGGCCACCATTAGATAAGAGTAAGTCTGGGAGTAAAATTCAGAACCTCGGCAAACAGTACAGTGACTTTGCCATTGTACTCTATCATTTGTCTTTTATCAGCAAATGTGAAGTGAGATTCAGATTTTGTACCAAACTCACATATTGTGCACAAATACTGCTGTTTAAGTTTTCCCAATAGCAATGTGTTATTCCTTAGTGTGTTTCTCCCAAAATAAGACAACCCTGAAAATAAGCCCTAGCACATGTTTTGGAGCAAAAATTAATATAAGACACCGTCTTATTTTCGGGAAAACACGGGTAGCTGTTGTAAATTCTTAAGTTTTTTGTACATGTAGAAGAAATTATTTTCAATCGAATATGCAACATTTCTCCTCAGCCGAAAGATTACAAATGTTACTTCACCTGTCCTGACGTCCTCTTTCTAGGTGGGTGATCACTCTGCGCCCCCCCCCCCAATTTACAAATGTGCACAGCCACTTGCTGGTGTATTTTCAATACTAATCATGTCTGTGCAATTACCTTAGCACTACACTACTGCTGTTCACAGGCACCTAATCCTGGGCACTTTGCTGTTTAGCTTAACACCAAGAGAATTCCTAAGTTTGACTATGCAGAACAGACGTTTTCTGTGTATTTCTGAAGTGGGTACACAATGAGCCTGATTCACTATTCGGTGCTAACCTAGTTAGCACGCCTTAAGGCTTTGGGCGTGCTAACTAGGGTGCTAAGTAGTTAGCACGCACCAAGCTGAATAAGATCGCGCGCAAAGTATCGCGCACAAAACTGCACGCGAGCCCGGTGCGTATGAAATGTCGCATCCAATGCGCGGTTTTGTTTCGCGCGCACCAGGCTATGCACGCGATATTTTGCGCCCGAGTGCTAATTAGTACACGCAGAGTTTGTTTAGGCGTGATACAGGGCTTTTCACAGGCGTGCTAACAGTTAGCACCGTTTTGTGAATCAAGCCTAATGTTAGAGGTGAATGATACCAGAATATGCATATTTATGGCCATTATCTACTCCTCCTCTTTTCACTTTCAAAGTGTTAGGACTGTCAGTGACTGTACTGTTAAAAAAATACTGATCCAGGCACCTTGAAAATTAACATTCAGCAATATAATATACAGCATATGAATGACAGAGTAAACTGGTCATCTGTACTCTACTCAGACCATTTTTCCATTAATGAAATTCTTGCACAAGGGTCATCCAGGAAGTAATAGCTGTTTGCTTTCATTTGTCCCACAAGGTATTCTTTTAGAGTAATTTTATCTTGCATCAGTCAGATTAATCTCTCCCCTCCGTCACGTTATTGCAGAGTGACAGTATCTGTTTGTTCAGTAGCATTAACATGAAGCTCCCCCCTCAATTCCTCCAACCCAGGTGAGGCGTGTGATACTACTAGGACAAAGGAAAGACTGTAAAATGATATGATAAATGCTTAAATAAAGGAGGGTATTATGTGGAGAAATAATCAGTAGATACAGTGGCCCATGTGCAATTTACTTTGTCTCTTCGGTGTTCTCTTAGGTGATATTTTCACACTTATTCAATAAAGTTACGTACTAAAAAAAAAACAGAAAAAAAAAGGCTCTGGATCCCTTAGAGCAGGCTTTCTCAACCAGGGTTCCCTGGAACCCCAGGGTTCCTTGAGGACTCTGCAGGGGTTCCTTGGCATTTTACCCCATCATGAGGGAAGTATAATAGAGAACATTATAATAGGTGGTACTGTAAAAAGAAGCACTAAATTGGGGGTCAGAATAATAATGAGCACAGCTTAATGAGTGGCAGTGTAATAGAAGGTAGTGAAGTTAACAGCCTAACCTACTTTTAAAGACCACGCCTCCTGAGAAATAAATGCAGGGGTTCCTCGAGATCCAAAACTAATTTGCAGGGTTCCTCCAGGGTAAAAAGGTCGAGAAAGGCTGCCTTAGAGCGTTCCTGGCCCTCTCTGTGTCTCCTCCTTCCACCACCGGGCCCCATGAGTAGGTAACTTTTTTTTTTCCCTCCAGGTGGTTACAGGTAGCCTTTAATTACATTTATCTACAGCAGACAGGCTCTATCTAGAGAGTGGTCTTTCTATTTGGCTTTTGAATAACAAAATTCCTTAATGGAAAGCTTTGGGTATAGCCATTCTACACAAGTCCCACCCTTTGAAAGTTTGGAATAGATCTGAAAAACAATAAAATATTTCCTACAGCAAAACCATTTTATTCCTTTTTAGGTATCAAGACACTAGAGAGAGATTGCTCCGAAAGCAAAACCATTTAGGTGTGAGATCTTGAGGTAGAGTTCACATACTCTGCCACTTAGTGAGTATTGTGTGGAATTTTATTACATCACGGCTTCTTACACCTAGTTTGGACACTTTTTATATCAAGCACCTAATAAAAATTGATTTTATATTGTACAATATCACTATAGCATCACAATGGTCAACTGAGAAAAAACAAAGCTCAAACTTTAAATACAATATAATGCAAGTTTTGTTTATAAACCTGGAGATCATCATACCTTGCTAAAGACCCTCATTAACTCAGGTAATGCCGACTGCAAGCCTGAAGAGACCACATGTTCAAACACTTTGATGATGATTTCTACTGAGGGCTAAAAGAAAAATTTAAAAGTTTAAGTCTTTTGAAAACATCCCTCCGTTCAGTTTCTGCTGGATTTCTGTGAAAGTGGTTGAATTCTTATGACATTTTTGTCTAAAACTTACTGAAATATGTCAAGCAGTGGTCTAATATACATTTTGCGTACAATAAAAGTTTCAAACGCAAAATCATGTCAAAAAAATAAATCACATTTTCCCTTTCTGCCATGCCACAATTACCCCTCTCTCTTCAGCTTTCTGGCAGTTCTTTGCATGCTTTGTGGCGCATTAAAATTTGCATTCATATGCAAATTTTCAAATGCATGTTTCCAAAGAATGCGAAATGCAAAAAGAGTATGCAAACATTTGCACATTAACACAAATTTTAATGCAAAAAATGGAACCCTGCCATAGAACTGTTGACTAGCCTCACCTGTCCATACCATTTTCAGCTATTTTCCCTGGACGAGTTAGGCTCATCCATACTGCCTAGGACAGGGCTGTGGAGTCGGAGTCGTGGAGTCGGGCAATTTTGGGTGCCTGGAGTCGGAGTCGGGAAAAAATGCACCGACTCCGACTCCTAATGAATTTGTAACTGTAATTAAAATAGAAAATATGATAAAATGTTCTATTTCTCAGATAATAGTAATTAAAAATAATGTATATATACAGTAATAGCTATGCTTAGTCCACAAAAATGAAATAAACCAATCAAAATTAGTTACTTGTGCTGCTTCAATAAAGCAGTCCCCGTATTTTTAAGGTCAGATATACATATCTGATTGTGACTGTATATATGATGTGTACACAGGAATCTCTTATATATACTAAATAACATCTATGCTGTAAGAATAAAGCCTGATGTGTAGCTGTGTCACTAATAGAGATGGTCAACGAGATGGAAATAATTCTGCATTGATGCTGATTTATGCAAATGTATGCACTCCCTTTGCTGATGAAATCAAATAATTTGATATGTTATTAAAATTTGGTTTGGTGACTACAAATTAAAGTGTAACTGAGACGGATGAAAAGTAAAGTTTTATACATACCTGGGGCTTCCTCCAGCCCCCTTCAGGCTAATCAGTGCCTCGCTGTCCTCCACCACCCGGATCTTCTGCTATGAGTCCTGGTAATTCAGCCAGTTAGCGCTGTCCGGCCGCATGCCGCTCCCACAGCCAGGAACATTCTGCACCTGCGCAATAGTGCTGCACAGGTGTAGTATGCTCCTGGCGGCGGAGTGTGTGCATGCGCACTACGCCTGACTGGCTCAAGTACCTGGACTCATAGCAGAAGATCCAGGTGGTGGAGGAGGACAACGAGGGACTGATTATCCTGAAGGCGGCTGGAGGAAGCCCCAGGTATGTATAAAACTTTAATTTCATCTGTCTCAGGTTTACTTTGTTACACAGTAGTACTATACTCTACATATGCACTCCCCCAGAGCTGCAGGGAATCCACTGAGAATGCTGTGCACATTGAACACAGAGGTGTTGTCTGTCACCCATAAACCTTGTTCAGATTGTGCATGAAGAATGTGTAATAGAGGAAGAATCTCCTTATTCCCCTGCAGAGTACCTGCACATCACTCTTACATGTACCCAGAGTTACATTGCCTAGGGCCTGATAGATGTTCTTTGTTCCGGTTTGTACCTTTTACAAGTACTCTTACCAAGGACTAGTTTTAGTCTAAAGGGAATAAATATAGTAGTCTACATATCCTTCTCACTTCAATCGACTTGTAAAATTCCTAAGCGTTGGCAGTTAAGAGACGAATTTCATGTTACATACTTTTAATCAACAAAATTGTAATATGCAAATTAGAGGAGTCGGAGTCGTGGAGTCGGTGGAATCCTAAACTGAGGAGTCGGAGTCGGTGGATTTTTGGACCGACTCCACAGCCCTGGCCTAGGAGGCTATAGAAGGAATGCAGGCTTAGCAAAAGAAGGCTTGCCTCACACAAAAGCTGACATTTGGATCAGGGGCGTAACTAAGCCCCACCGGGCCCCCCTGCAGAATTTCAGGGCGGGCCCCGCTCGCTCGGAAGCGGAAGTGACGTCAGCCGCTAGAGCGAGAAGGCGGCGATGGAACGCAAGGAAGAAGGTATGTATCCTGCCGCCGCTGCTGCTCGCTGCCCACACAGGTTCACTAGCTGGAGGGGAGCGCAGAGGGGAGAGCCCCGAGGTGAGGGAAAGGGGGGAACTTCCCCTCTCCCCGCCGACTGTGGGCAAGGCTTTCCCCTCATGCTGCCACCCCTCCAGCCCCCCAAAACGGCCCCGAGCGGGCCCCAGGGGGGGCCGGGCCCCCCCGCGGGCGCAGGCGCTGCAGGGCCTATTGTTACGCCCCTGATTTGGATTATTAAGCAATCAAATGGGATTATTTAGATTTTTGCATTCCTGACAAATTATTATTTTAAGATAACAAATCTTGTTACAAATGTGTGCGTAGTGGAAAGAGAGTGTACTTGTAGTTTATTACTCGATTGCAACAATCCTCCTGAATTCCTAACCAGACTGAAAATGGAAGAGATTTCAAGCTAAGTGACAATATTTCAGTAATCCAGCATAGGGCGCTCAACAAGGGTCAGATATAAAATAATGATAATACACAGTTACACTATTTCATACTGCAGACATAAAACAATGTTCCTCCATCTTTGACTGAATTCAAAGCATCAAAAGTCCATATTAAATGTCCTTAAATATACTGGTGATACTTTCAAATTCCTCTGTCTGAATACTTCACAGCCTTCATGCAGCAATAGTAACAGTATACGCTCACCAAATTGTATGGCTGACCAGGTTAGGATCAGCAGTATGCGCCTTTGCCCTTGCCAGTTCACAGGGATCCTGCAACTGTTTCTCCCTCAATCTTCAAGACTCCATGCATGCAAAACAAGATTTAAAACGCAATAGTGTAATACTGTAAAGCTTAAGCATAAACTATGCCACCAGTCCTCCCCAGTTTCACTGCAGGCACCCAGTGTGCCACCACCGAGCAGTCACTAAGCCTCTCACCAGATTCTATTGCCAACCCAGCACAGATCAGCAAACAGCGCTTGATATACAGTACACGTTGATTTCCTCCAGCAACACAGGTCCTAAGATTCAAACAGCAGCTTGATATAGTGTAAATACGCCTTTCTTTTAAAAGAATTAAAGGATACCAGAACCGGAAGGTTCTGGTAAAAATGATAGCTGCAGTGTGTGGGGCGTAAAAAGTATATACCGACCGCTCTTCCTGCCCCCCTCTGTCTGCCGCCGTTAGTGTAATATACATGTCGGTGACCCGGCGACTTGCTTTACCTTTGTCCCGATATACTGCGCCCTGTCACGTGACGCTTGGTTTAGTGAAGCGCACACGCAGCCCAGAGGAGACGGAGGGATCAGCGTGCCTCTGAGCCGCTCACTATGCGCCAGCCAGAAGTGAAGAGGGGAGGACATACTGCGCACACCGGCCGCAGTATGTCCGGGACAAAGGTCAAGCAAGTCGCCGCGACACCGGCATGTATATTACACTAATGGCAGCAGACAGAGGTGGGCAGGAGGAGCAGACGGTATGTACTTTTTACCCCCCACACACTGCAGCTATCATTTTTACCAGAACCTTGCAGCTCTGGTGTTCTTTAAAAGTAGTACACTTACAAATTTCCAGTTTCTATGCACATATACAAAAGATTACTCCTGGGCTTGTCCAGCATCTCCACCGCTCCTTTGGCTCCGCCCAACTAGTTTCGTCGAATGTAAGGAATATTTTTTCTGATGAAACAATTTAAAATAAAGTCATGATATTTTAATATTGATCACCTGCGCTCCTTTTTGCAATAAGTTGTTAGTCAGTGGAGTTAAGGGGTATACCACTGTAATTAAGGTAGCAGCAGGTGGGAGGATTAATTTATAGCGTTTACAATATATTACTCAAGAGAAGCAGCGTCATTTAATTTTTATATTAGTTTCGTCGAGTGGCTCATCAGGGGCTTGGCCAATCAGAGCTTGGAGACACTATGTTCCTTCCCCCTGTCACATGATCAGGTGCTTCAGCTAGATTTATTGGCCGCTTAGACATACAGCGGCTCTTACTGGTTACAACGGAGCCTGCTCAGACTACATTCCCCATAATCCTTATGGCCGCTCTGGCATACAACGACTTCTATTGGTTAGAATGGGTCCTGCTCAGATTACATTCCCCATAATCCTATGATTCTCTAATCTACCAACAAACGGCTTTGTGAAAGAAATATGTGAAAAAACTACATCTCCCACAGTTCCACTGGTTAAATGGCGTTCTGATATACAGCGGCTAGCAGTGGTCAAAAAAATCCTTCTTTAATATACAGCGGCTCCTCTTTCACTCCATACACCTATTAATTCCCATGGAGTGCCATGCCGCTATGCACGCCGCTGTTTGAGTCTTAGGACCTGTGTTGCTGGAGGAAATCAACGTGTACTGTATATCAAGCTCTGTTTGCTGATCTGTGCTGGGTTGGCAATAGAATCTGGTGAGAGGCTTAGTGACTGCTCGGTGGTGGCACACTGGGTGCCTGCAGTGAACCCGGGGAGCACTAGTGGCATTGTGTATGCTTAAGCTTTACAGTATTACACTATTGCGTCTCAAATCTTGTTTTTCATGCATAGAGTCTTGAAGATTGAGGGAGAAACAGTTGCAGGATCCCTGTGAACTGGCAAGGCCAGAGGCACATACTGCTGATTCTAACCTGGTCAGCCATACAATCTGGTGAGCGTATACTGTTACTATTGATGCATGAAGGCTGTGAAGTATTCAGACAGAGGACATTTAATATGGGCTTTTGATGCTTTGGATTCAGTCAAAGATGGAGGAACATTGTTGTATGTGTACAGTATGAAATAGTGTAACTGTGTATTATTATTTTATATCTGACCCTTGTTGAGCGTCCTGTGCTGGATTACAGTATTTTGTTTTAAAGTGGTATACACACATATAACCGGCATGATCCATTCGACTGAGAAGATTAATTTACATAGTTTACTTGTTAATAAGTTGAGGAGCGCACTTTGTGGGTTCATATATTTCTATTTTAAAGGAACACTGTAGGGTGGTCGGGGGAAAATGAGTTGAACTTAAAGGAAAACTTAAGTCAAAAAAAAAAATGACATTTACTCACCTGGGGCATCCCTCAGCACCCCGAAGCTGGATGGTGCCCTCGCAGCCCCGCTCCGATCGTCCTGTCCCCGCCGGCGGCTACTTCCGGTTCGGCGACAGCCGCCGACAGGCTGGGAACGCGGCTGTTTTTCCGCGTTCCCAGCCGCTGCTATCACCCTCTATGCTGCTATAGCGTATATATATATAGCAGCATAGAGGGTGATAGCAGCGGCTGGGAACGCGGAAAAACAGCCGCGTTCCCAGCCTGTCGGCGGCTGTCGCCGAACCGGAAGTAGCCGCCGGCGGGGACAGGACGATCGGAGCGGGGCTGCGAGGGCACCATCCAGCTTCGGGGTGCTGAGGGATGCCCCAGGTGAGTAAATGTCATTTTTTTTTTTGACTTAAGTTTTCCTTTAAACAGGGTTTCTAATGGTCCCCCGCAGACATCCTGTGCCTGCGCAACCACTCACCGATGCTCCGGCCCCACCTCCGGTGCACTTCTGGAATTTCAGACTTTAAAGTCTGAAAAACACAGCGCCTGCGTTGCCGTGTCCTCGCTCCCACTGATGTCACCAGGAGCGTACTGCGCAGTCACAGACCATACTGGGCCTGCGCAGTACGCGCCTGGTGACATCAGCGGTTTTCAGACTTTAAAGTCTGAAATTCCAGAAGTGAACCGGAGGCGGGACCGGAGCATCGGTGAGTGGCTGCGTGAGCACAGGATGTCTGCGGGGGACCATTAGAAGCCCCAGGTAAGTTCAACTTATTTTCCCCCGACCCCCCTACAGTGTGTTCCTATAGGCTGCTTTCACAGTGGGACGTTACAGGCGCACGTTAGAGCAGCCTGTAACGCAGCCCACCTCACAGTAATGAAAAATCAATGGGCTGTTCACAGTGCCCACGTTGCGTTACATTGTAACGCAAGACGTCAAGCCAACGTACTGCATGCAGTACTTTAGATGCGACTGCTTGCACATGCTCAGTAATGTTGGGGAGGAGGGGAGAGCGGCCAGGCACATGGCTAATTAATATTCACTGCACTTTGTGACGTGTGCAGTGTTTACTTCCCGGAGCGGCTGCTCTGTGCGGCGATTGGCTGGCGGGACCACGTGATGCCGCATGCGTCCAAGAGTACACATCACGGCATCACGGACACCAGAGTGAGCTGCACAACGCGGCTCACTCTGACGTCCACATCGAAGAGCATAACGTACCCTAAAACGCAACGTCTTGGTGTGAAAGTAGCCTTAAGTGACAATTAGAATTCCTATTATTGTTACTTAGCTTGAAATCTTTTCCATTTTTAGGTAGAGCTAGAATATTTGTAAACATTTTACTGCTGTTCTTCTCTGCATCTTCCTGGTGGCTTTTTGTATCAGAGGCATAGAAAGTGAGGTGAATTTTCAATAAGGCATAACAAGACAACAGAAATCCATAAACTTAGAGTTTTAACCATTCCCTATTCTATTCAAAAACTAAAAAACAGAAAGGAATAAATAGTTCAGAACTGTAAAATAAACTTAAAATTTATAGAGAGTATAGATACTACCATTGCTATTCCCTTACCAGACCACAACTACTGGATTTCATAGAGAAAGAGGTACGCCTATATTCACAAAACAGTTCAGAATACATTTCTTCTGAAGGAGGGTAACTTACTTGTAGACCAGGGATGTCAAACCGGTCCTACGAGGGCCGAGGTCCTCACACATTTTTGACACAGCTCAAACTAATTGGGTCTGAATCAGAAAAGGTGTGATCCATCAGGTAGAACACATTCCTCTCTTTCTCAGTCCATCCTAAACACTGGCATGAATCTGGCCCTTCAGGCCAGGATTTCGACACGTGTTCTAGACTGAATAAAAGGATAATATCTGGGATAGGATGAAATACAAGCAGACTCACAATCCTTACTAACAACGTACTGGTCGACTAATGAAGGGGGTGAACCACTTCCTACAATAAATACTTGTTTCCTGGGTATTACCCTTTATACAGCCAGCAGGTAAGTTAACCTCCTTCTTGAGAATGTTATTTTTTATATTTCATGAGGTAATGTACCTTTTTCCCAAGTGCATGAATGTACTCATTCCCCTTGGGCCCCAAGGTTCCTACCAAGGACCTTTCCCCTTCTTTTCCAGAAGACATCTGCTAAAGTCCCTTTTAGCTTTTAGAGTGTTACCTGTGGATACTTTGACAGCAAATTGTGGGCGGACAGTCTGAAAATTGAAATACCTCCTGAATACTGTACAATAGTTGCCTAAGCATGAACAAGAACCAAACGATTGTGCATTCCATTTTACACTCACTTCATGTTATCCAAGGTAATACACTAGATGAGGCCCCCTAATGTTGAAAATCAGCTTACTTGGGCTTTAATGCTGGGCATAGACTATGCGTTTTCTCCTTATCAATCGAGCCGCTGATGGCTCGATTGATAATATCCGACAGGTCCGATGACCCGCCGGATCGATTCCCAGCTCGATCCCCGCGGGCGGACAATATCTGGGAATCGAGCGGAAGATAAGGAGGCGCCCGCGGGGACGAGCGCGAATCGATTCGGACCGCCGCGGAGATGCGCGGGAGTCGATCAGATCGCATCGTCTATGCCCAGTATAAGGCACCACATGCAAGATCTTTTAAACACAGACTTATCCCTAGGTTTTTTGTTAAATTAACCTCTCCCCCTGTCTGCCTAACTTAACTTTGCCCCCCAGCTCTTCCAAATGTAACTCAAAATGTTCTTGCATTTACAGATCACCTGTCCACATTCAGAAACCTATTCTGGATAAAAAAAAAAATCCTCAGGTACTTTCTCTAAGAAACTGGCTAGTTTTTAAAGAGACTCTGAAGGCTTTTTCTTCCCTTATTCTCTCATACCAGCTTGTTAAGAGTTAATGCCTAAGTGAAATCGCCACATACCCTCGGCAGATGACAGATTTATAGCTGAGCATTAGCCCTGCAAAGCTGGGCTCGCAGGGCTTTACTTCCTCAATGAGGTAAAGCTTAGGCTGTAGCTCTGCCTCCTCCGCAGTCAATATCTGCGGATCGCCGCCTCTCCCCACCCCTCTCAGTCTTCTTTCTCTGAGAGGGGCAGGGAGGAGGCGGAGATTGATTGCAGAGAGGCAGAGCTACAGCTCAAAGCTCAGCCTCTCCAGGAAGAAAAGCCCTGCGAGCCAGGGCAGCATGAGCTGCGACCTGCAAAGTCATAAAACTTTGCAGGTCGCTTTCTAGGTAATAAATCAGCCATCTCCCGCGGGGATGCGGCGATTTAACTCTGGCATTAACGCTTAACAGGCTGATATGAGAAGATCAGTGAAAAAAGACTTCAGAGTCTCTTTAACAACTAACTTTTTAGTACAGCACAGGTGCACCAAACCTATAACTCACAGCACAAGATGCCTGACCTTTTCTGAGCTTAAACAGCAGGAGACCATTGAGAGTGCCTACCTTAGAAAAACAATGAACAAAGGACCCAGTATACTGCAACTGGATACTAGATTAAAAAAAAAGGTTGCTCATTGCATTCCTGTGGTCAGAAGTGTACTATGCAAAATGCTCCTGGGCCGCCTATGCGCAGAACCCTGCAACTGAAGAACTTAACAGGCCGGCTAGCGGAGGATAGAGGAGGCCCAGGAGGATGGCGAGAAGTGGACTGCCTGAAGGGGGCTAGAGGAAGGCCCAGATATGTTACATAGTTATTTTGGTTGAAAAAAGACATACGTCCATCGAGTTCAACCAGTATAAAGTACAACACCAGCCTGCTCCCTGAAATATCCCTGTTGATCCAGAGGAAGGCGAAAAAACCCTTACAAGGCATGGTCCATTCCAGACTCCAGAAGGCAATCAGATAAAATCCCTGGATCAACATCATTAGGCATTACCTAGTAATTGTAGCCATGGATGCCTTTCAATGCAAGGAAAGCATCTAAGCCCCCTTTAAATGTAGGTATAGAGTTTGCCATAACGACTTCCTGAGGCAATGCATTCCACATTTTAATCACTCTTACTGTAAAGAACCCTTTCCTAAATAAATGGCTAAATAGTTTTTCCTCCATGCGCAGATCATGTCCTCTAGTCCTTTGAGAAGGCCTAGGGACAAAAAGCTCATCCGCCAAGCTATTATATTGCCCTCTGATGTATTTATACATGTTAATTAGATCCCCTCTAAGGCGTCTTTTCTCTAGACTAAATAAACCCAGTTTATCTAACCTTTCTTGGTAAGTGAGACCTTCCATCCCACGTATCAATTTTGTTGCTCGTCTCTGCACCTGCTCTAAAACTGCAATATCTTTTTTGTAATGTGGTGCCCAGAACTGAATTCCATATTCCAGATGTGGCCTTACTAGAGTGTTAAACAGGGGCAATATTATGCTAGCATCTCGAGTTTTTATTTCCCTTTTAATGCATCCCAAAATGTTGTTAGCTTTAGCTGCAGCGGCTTGGCATTGAGTACGATTATTTAACTTGTTGTCGATGTGTACTCCTAAATCCTTCTCCAAGTCTGATGTCCCCAACTGTATCCTATTTATTTTGTATGGTGCTAGACCATTGGTACGACCAAAATGCATGACTTTACATTTTTCTACATTGAATTTCATCTGCCATGTATGTGCCCATATAGCCATCCTATCCAGATCCTGTTGCAATATGACACTATCTTCCTGAGAGTTGATGATTCTGCACAATTTTGTATCATATGCAAAAATAGCAACATTGCTCGCTACTGCATCTACTAGGTCATTAATAAATAAATTGAAGAGCACTGGACCCAGAACAGACCCCTGTGGTACCCCACTGCTAACAGTCTCCCATTTTGAGTACGAGCCATTGACCATAACTCTTTGTTTTCTGTCCATTAGCCAGTTTCCTATCCATACACACAGACTCTTCCCCAGTCCTTGAATCCTCAAATTTTGCACCAGACTTTTCTGGGGAACAGTGTCGAAGGCCTTTGCAAAGTCCAAGTATATCACATCTACAGCATTTCCAATATCCATATTAGCATTCACTACCTCATAATAGCTGAGCAGGTTAGTCAAACAGGACCTGTCTTTAGTAAAGCCATGTTGATGCTGAGAAATAAGATTATTTTCTACTATGAAGTCATGTATAGTATCTCTTAGTAACCCCTCAAATAGTTTGCATACAACTGATGTTAAGCTCCCACTGGGACTCTGCCAGTTGCAAAAGAGTCACAAAAGATAAGATAAAGGGGTTTATCTATAACTGAACTTAATTCCCTTCGGACCCGAGGATGCATGCCATCCAGGCCAGGTGCCTTGTCTATTTGTAATTTATTTAGTCTTGCCTTCACTTCTTCCTGCGTTAAGTATTTATTATTACAGTTAGAAGATTGAGACTCTTCTGCCTCTGTAATTTGCAACAGTGCTGTTTCCTTTGTGAAGACAGAAGCAAAGAAAGCATTTAATAACTCTGCCTTACCTTGGTCATCCACCATTGGGTTCCCACCCTCATCCTTTAGGAGTCCTATACATTCAACCTTTCTTTTTTTAGAGTTGATGTACTTGTAAAACTTCTTTGGGTTAGATTTGATATCCCTAGCGATTTGATTTTCAGCTTCGATCTTTGCCAGCCTACTTTCTTTTTTACAATTTTTATTGCACTCCTTATAATTGCTTAGTGCAGCCTCGGCCCCCTCCTGTTTTAGGACCTTATAGGCATTCTTTTTCCTCTTCATTTTATCTTTAACCTTTCTATTCATCCATAGAGGCCTTTTTTTATTCCTCGATATTTTGTTTCCATATGGGATATACATACTACAATATTGATTGAGTATAAGTTTAAAGCTTGCCATTTCCCTTCCGTGTCCTCCCCTTGTAGTACATTATCCCATATGTATACTTTTTTTTTTTTTTTACACCTTTTTGTAATTACACTTTATTCCCTTTACAAGATAGACACAGAACATTTATATTGCGCTTCTCTCCTGTTGGACTCAAAGCGCCAGAGCTGCAGCCAATAGGGCACTGAATAGGTGCAGGCTTACTGAACAGGAAGAGCACAGATTCAAACTCTGGTCTCCTGTCAGAGCCCTTAACCAGTGCACTATCCAGCTAAAACATTCAATCTTTAGGCCCCTTACTTACATGCTACACATTGAACAAATACCAGTGGTAACGTGAACCTGACCGTTCAATTCCTCAGTGTACTTACTACAATGTTCGCCCTAGTTGCAGTTTTCAAAAGTTGAAAAGCATCAGTCCACCAACTGTACTTAAGCGACCGGATAAGAAGAGCCCTGAAAACCTCTTCCTCATAGTTCATTCTGCGTGGATATTGTCTGTAGTATTCGGTGAATACCACAACTAAAATAGTAAAAACAACAAATAAAATTATATTCAGATTTTTACACTTATATTCACAAAAGCCCTTAATATCTAAATGTTTTTCACCATCATACCAGCCCTCCATCCAAAGATACAGTATATAGCCAGGCACAATTTTATTGTGAAAAGACAAACAACAGAAGACTAACCTACTATGAAACAAAGCACTGCTCTCTTGTCCAGTGGTCTACACCTACCACTAGATGTTAGGTCTACAGAGAGCTTAAAACTGAACTACAGATACTACAAACACCATCTAAAATAAATGCTCTGTACTTCCTGAAGCAGAAAACACTCAGAAATGCAAAACTAGACCGCTGTAAATCAATATGACTTAAAGTGTACCAGAGCGGTGGTAAAAATAAGATTTGATACTCACTCGCGGCTTCCTCCAGCAGCATAAACATGTCCCAGTCCCACGCTCTCCTTCCGAGGTCTGGCTCAGTCGCGGCAGTCTAAGTCTACTGCGCATGCATAGGAGGTCCGCGCATGCGCAGAAGACCCAGATCGGACCCGACTGAGCCAGTTACCGGGGCTGATTGTGGCTGAACAGCAGACCGCGGGAAGAACGGCGTGGGGCTCGGACGTGTTTATGCTACTGGAGAAAGCCGCGGGTGAGTATCAAATCTTTTTACCACAGCTCTGGTAAAAACACTGTACAATTTTCAATTTTCCCATTCAACCAAATCCTGCTAGAACTCAATGCCAACATGCTTGCCTGATCGATCCTTAGATCGACTTTCATCCAAAATGTATCAAATTGGACGATCCTACCGGACGGAAGATGTTAATTGGTGGTAGGTCTGGAGCGGTGGCAGATTGACAGCCCATAGCATTTGATACATCATAAAAACAAATGCTGCGGTTCAACAGATTTTTTTTTTTGTAGCAGATTTCATGCTGATGTCTATTAGAAATCTATGTGCAGTGTGGAAGAATCCAGTCAGATCCCTCTCTGATTATGATCTGAGAGGGATCCATCTTCTTGCCACATCAAGTAGTGCATGGCTAGCCCTTATACTTACTTGCACGTTTTAATATTGGCAAGGTATGGTGAGCTATCATCCTACGCAGCAAATCCATGCACAACTAGAAAACAGAAAAAAGCATGTGTGTTAGTAAAATTAAAGCAGTATATCTCATGTGCCTTGACATACCCTGCAGATCAACCCCATTCTCGAATCCTATGCATTCATATTCAGATTTCTTAACTACTTGCCAACCGCTTCACGCCGACGGGCGTGGCCGCAGCCCCAGGACCGCCTAAGGCCGATCGGCACAAGGTCCTGCGGTGCCGTCTAATTACTCCGTACAGCGCTGCGATCTAAGGCAGCGCTGTACTGGGGACAGCCGTGTGACACGGCTGTCCCCTCTGTAGCTGTGGAAGTGATCCGCTGTCATAGGCTGAAGCCTATGACTGCCGATCACGGTGATTGGCTGGTGGGGGGAGGGAGTAAAAAAAAAAAAATAGTCAAATGTATTTATAAAATAATCAGATATTTGTAAAAAAAACAAAAAACACATCTGGGGGGCGATCAGACCCCACCAAAAGAAAGCTCTGTTGGTGGGGAGAAAAGGGGGGGGAGAGAATCACTTGTGTGCTGAGTCGGACGGCACAGCAGCGAGGCCTTAAAGCTGCAGTGGCCTATTTGTTAAAAAATGGCCTGGTCTTTAGGGGGGTTTAACACTGCGGTCCTCAAGTGGCTGAAGGACAACCGAGGTGACATGTGACATGAAGAGATAGACATGTGTTATGTACAGTGACTAGTACACAAATAACTATGCTGTGTTCCTTTTTTTTTCTCTACCCAAAAAAGTTAAACATCAGGTATATAAGTGACAGTTTCTGCCCGGGTTGGACTGGATCAGACTATAGCATAACCCTCACTGATAAGTGGTTACAGCTAAAAACACTTTACTGTCAGTAAATGGCTTCTGAGAGCAGGAAAGATATAGAAAGGGTCAATAATTCATAACTTTTAGCTCTGGCATACTTTCATGAATGTGTCATTGAGCACAGACAGTGAAACAGTAAAAACTAGATTTAAATATAAAATAAAACTGTGGGGAATCTCTAAAAAAGTCATTATAGGAGTAGGATGACAGATACAATTGTTTATCACATCAGCTTATTTTCACCTCGTATATCCTTTAATGTTTGTACCAATTTCATCTTCTAAGCAGTGTTTTCAACTTACAGAGCCTTGCTATTGGCTCCTCGCAGTGTTGGAAAATATCAGCACTGTGAGGTTTACAGCATAGCTAACTATCCCATTATTATTCTTTTTTATTGCATTTATGAAGCACCAACATATTACGCTGCACAATAGATAAGTGGGGTTAACATACAAGGTAAACGAACAAGATATTCTTAACCTGAATCTGTCCACAAGTCGAAACACTGCACGGCCCAAATGCTGGTTTGTGTGAAACAGCCGTCAGGCTACTTGTGCCCACACCCACTGAGTAGTCTCTGCACAATTGGTATGTGACTCTCCATTACTCTTATCCACTTTTTTTTTCACATGTTGATTGGTTGACATAACCCGCAATTCATGCAGCAGTGCCAGGAGATCTTTCTTCTACCGCATTACATTCAAACCTCCTGTGTATCCCTTTTGGCCTAGGGCACCCTGCAGCCAAACCAAGCACTTTTTGCCTCACACAACACATGCTGTATATTGTAGTGCCGACCCTTATTTTTCCTTTGTATTGTATAAGTCAAAACACTGTCATCCCCTGTGCCTCCAATGCCCCCCTCTGCCCACTACTGTGTTACCTCTGTAACCTTGTGCCCTCAATGTGCTGCAGCAAAATGTTATTCTACCGGTTTAAAAAACAACATTTTACATTTTCAGGTAATTCGTATTGTCAGTTTGGTGTTCGTAAGTCGGGGACTACTTGTTCTTAAAAAGTCCAGTTGAGTTTTCCATCATTTTAAAAACATTTGCCTGCCTTGCTTATTTTACTACCCTATGACCACGCACTCTTCTCACCTCCTATTCATTCACCATGTCAATGGAACCCAAAACTCACACAGCAATGAACTCTTAAAGAAAACCTACAATCAAATATGCAACTCTGGAAGCTATGATGGGCAAAAATTACACAGCAGCTAAATTGAATGGGAGTTAAATGGGATGTTAGAGTAAAGAGGGATAAAACCCAACATTTCCATCATAAGGTGGCATGACAGTGAATTGGTGTAAGAGTCGGGGGAAAATATAACAAGTAAAAGCAGTCTAATATGGAGGAAAGAGGTAGATTTACTTCCAATGAAGAAACCTCATAAATAGTTAACAATTTACTGAATTTTTAACGTATTTTGCAGGTATACAACCCAGCTACATCCAGTAACAATAACAATAACATTTATATAGCGCTTTTCTCCCTGGGGACTCAAAGCGCTGTGACCCTGCATTATGCAGTCTCAAAGGCTAGGGAAAAGGTGAGTTTTTAGCCTTTTTTTTAAAGCTGTCCAGAGAAGGAACCTCTCGTACTGATTGTGGAAGTGAGTTCCATAGAGTAGGGGCTGCATAGGAAAAGGCCCGAGTACCAAATGTTAAGTGTATCCTGGGAATAACCAGCTTCATCTAGTTGGCAGAGCGGAGGGTGCGTGGAGTAAAGTTCCAATAGATCCGCTATGTATTTGGGTCCCATGTGGTGTAGAGCCTTGAATGTCAGCAGGCACATCTTAAAATTGATTCTCCATTTTACTGGCAACCAGTGAAGAGTTTGCAGCACTGGGGTGATGTGTGAGCTGCGGGGGGGGGGGGGCATTGGCTAGGAGTCTGGCTGCAGCATTCTGTACTAGCTGTAAGGGGCGCGGGACCTTATCTGTAGATCCGATGAACAGGGCATTGCAGTAGTCTAGGCGGGAGGATACAAATGCATGAACCAGGGCAGGTAGGTCTTCAGCTGGGATAAGGTGTTTGATTTTCGCTATATTTCTTAGATGGAAGAAGGAAGACTTGATGACAGCTGATACCTGCTACCTGCGTTTTAGATTTCCATCCAGGATTACCCCAAGGTTTCGCACAGAGTCTTTATACTGTACAGTATCTCCCCCAATTGCTAGTTTGAGGTGGTAAGCGTCTTGAACTTTATCCATCATGTGTGGACCACCTACCACCAACACCTCTGTTTTGTCAGAGTTCAGCCTCAGCCAGCTGGTGTTCATCCAATTTTGTAAATCCACTAGACACGCATTTATGGATGTAGCCCCCCCCCCCCCCCAAAAAAAAGCCGAATAGCGAGGTATGGGACCAGCATTATCGAGGCTCAATAAATTGTTTCTCATCGGTACTTCCTTCACCATCCTTAAAGAGACCCAGAGACTAACTAACAATCAGTTTTATACATACCTGGGAATTCCTCCAGCCCCATCAGCCTGGATCGCTCCCACGCCGCCGTCCTCCGCTGCCTCTGTCCGCCTGTACCGGGTCCCGTAATTTCGGCCAGTAGACGCAAGCGCAGTGCGCTCCCTCCGGTACGCAGGCACATGCGTAAAGACCCGGAGGTAGCCCCTGTGCATGCGGAAGACTGGTCACGTCCGGCAGGAAGTGATAGAGGCAGCGGAGGACAGAGGCGTGGGAGCGATCCAGGCTTATGGGGCTTGAGGAAGCCCCAGGTATGTATAAAATCTTTTCCTATTTTTCTAGTAGCTTTGTCTCTGGTTCCCTTTCAAGAGTAACTGTTATGCTGGGAATACATGGTTCGTTTGTGGCGGTCAATTCTCCTCTCGATCATTTTTGCCGCTCGGTTCTGCAGTTGATTCTCTTATCTTCCGCTCGCTTTAATCTTTTTCCATTCACTTCTATCAGAAATCGAGCAGCAAAAGGATCAAAAGGGAGATCGGACATGTCGGAAATTCTCTATTGAACCATCTAATCACCTCAACAACGAACCGTGTATTCCCAGCATTATGCTGGGAATAAACGGTTCGTTTTTGAGGCGATTAGAAGTGAGGTGATTGAGCCTGATTGGCTGAAGTTTCTTTCACTCCCATTTTCCCCTCCAACACCTTTTTTAGTTTCTAACTGGCCAATATTTCTTGTGTTGAGAAGCTGAGAAAGTGACTCAGTTGAAATCCAATCCATACAAATAAACCAGATCTGCAAAGTCACACAATGATTTGTGACGATGCACTTCTTACTGCAGAGCTGTGTGGGAGTGTCTGAAGACTGGGAAGAGGTTGGGCAAGCATACTAAATCAGAAAGAGGAAACAGAATAAAAAAGGAAATAACATCAGGGTTGGCTTCAGGCATAGGGATTCCAAAATGGAAACTGACAAACAGAATTTTCTTTATTTACTATATAAAGCTCACCAAAATCAAAATGTGGACAGTGCAATGCATATGTTAAGTACAGCAAGTATTTATCTACTAATATGTGTTTTTTTTCTGAGACAGTATGGCTAACAGCTCCTCTTTAACTATACTTATCAGCACCTGCTGTGTCAATAATCGGAGAGAACCACTGCTTTAAAGTGAACCTCCGGACTAAAAATCTACTCAGCAGAACTGAAAAGGCTTGGCGTTTCTTTAACAGTTTCACAGCATCAGAACTTTGTTTTTCTTACCAAAGCATCATTTTTAGCTGCATTTTTAGCTAAGCTCCACCCATCAAAGAAAAGGGGCTTTTTTTCCCTGATGCTGTGCAGAGCATGATGGGATTTCCTATGCTATTCACGTTGCCTAGCAACTGGGAGAGGTGCTCAGGACACAGGACAGTTGGAACTGTGTCTCATGCTCCCTGTCACCTCCTTTCAACCAAAAAGATGGCTGCCATCATGAAATCAAACATTTGCCTGTTCTTTTAAAACAGTGTGGGTCAGAGATTATATTACCTATCTATTTTATTTAACATAAATAATGTAACTTAATGACAATATGTTTGTTTAGGCTGAAGTTCCTCTTTAACAAATTATAAGACTAGCAGGATAACAAAAGCACAACACTGCATGCCATTTTTTTTAATTTACAAAAAACTAAGGTGGAGCCTATTCATTTAGTCCATTAGAAACATTGCATGGTCAGAAACATGAAAAAAGGGAAGTTTTTACAGATCACAAACAATATCAGTGCACAGCGTTGGGGTTTCTGATGAAGTCAAAATGTGAGACAAAGCTTTTCTCCCCTCTTCTTAAAGGGAACATTAACTGAGAGGGATATGGGTGTTTCCTTTTAAACAATACCAGTTACCTGTCAGTCCTGCTGATCTCTTAGGCTGCAGCAGTGGCTGAATCACATACCTGAAACGAGCATGCAGCTAATCCAGTCTGACTTCAGTCAGAGCACCTGATCTGCATGCTTGTTCAGGGGCTGTGGCTGAAAGTATTAGAGATGCAGGAGAGTCAGGCTACTGGTATTATTTTAAAAGGCAAAATCCATATCCTCAGTTTAGATTCCTTTTAACAATAACAGCTTACCTTTTCATCCCCCTCTTTAGGACCGTGGATATACATACAAGACTTTTTAAAGCATTCATATGGAGGGTTGTAGAAAAATGCGCAATATCCATTTGGAATCCAGGGCTGCCACGGAGGTCTGCGATGCTGGATAAAATATAAAGTATATAAGATAGATGCAACACAAATATACAATTTATTGCTTCAACTGAAACATAATTTGAGGTGAAAAGTAGCAGAATTCATCTAACTTCAGTCTTGAAAACTTAAAGGGACACCGAGCAGTGCAGAAACTATGGAAAGATGCATATCTTTTTAAAGCTCTCTTTCTCCTCTTTCCAATGATATATAAACCGCCACTCTACGCCATTTAGTTTTCGCTATTTTCGTAATTGAAATTGTCGTGGCCGCGATTTTGATCGCGAAAATAGAGAAAACTAAAAGGCGTAGGGCCGTGGTTTAGGTATCGCCAGAAAGAGGAGAAAGAGAGCTTTAAAATGATATCCATCTTTCCATAGTTATATTGTATTACACAGGACGACTTTTTCCTAAAGTCAGCAGCTCCATTCAGCAGAAAAAGTTGCCCTGTGTAATACAATGTAACTATGGAAAGCTGGATATCATTTTAAAGCTCTCTTTCTCCTCTTTCTGGCGACACCTAAATCATCGCCCTACGCCTTTTAGTTTTCTCTATTTTCGCGATCGAAGTCGCGGCCGCAGCAATTTCAATCGTGAAAATAGCGAAAACTAAAAAGCATAGAGTGGCGGTTTATATATCATTGGAAAGAGGAGAAAGAGAGCTTTAAAATGATATGCATCTTTCCATAGTTTCTGCAGTGCTCGGAGTCCCTTTAAGAGCACTGGCAGTTTAGGTCAAAAAGGTTAGGTAAAACTTCAGCTTATTGAATTTATTTTCTTGATTTCTTTTTTTTAATAATTAGCAATTAAAAGACAACATATTTTTACAATATTCATTTATAAATCATTTGGTCAAGGTTTGCCCATTGTGAAATCTTACCTCACCCTGATTTACGTTCTTAAATTTCTTAGCGAGGAGATGGTCATTTGAGAAGTACAAAGGAAATAATATGATTGAATGCTGAATGTTTCAGTTCAAATCTAATGAAGAATAAAGCACTCTTGACGTAAGAGGGATATGAAGGCGGACCTATTTATTTCTTTTTAACCACTTTAGCCTTCAGTCGTTTTTCACCTTATGCATCCAAGCAATTTTCACCTACCATTCATTCGCCAATAACTACTTATCACAATGAATTGATATAGACTTTTTCCCGCCACTAATTAGCCTTTCTTTGGGTGGTACATTTTGCTAAGAATTATTTTTTCTAAATGCATTTTAACGGGAATATTAAGAAAAAAAAGTGGAAAAAAAATCCTTATTTCTCAGATTTCGGCCATTATATGTTTAACTCCTACACAACCACCGCATCGTGTATTTACGCCCCCTGAAGAATGCTTCACAACCAGGGGCGTAAATACACATATCCGCGTTTACCTCGCCGCTCACAATCGCCGCAGTTCCGATGTTAAGGTGATCAAAGACTGGGAATAGCTTGTTCCCATCCCGATCGATGTCCCCGCGATTAATGAAAAGCCGGCATTTCATTCACGTAAACAGATACATGAACTACTTCTGAGTACGGTTTACTGTACTCTGAAGTTAAGTGTAGTGCCATCTTGTGGCCAAAAAGTAAAATGCACTCAATCATACATACACATACACTTTATAAATAGTTATACATACGTTTTATTACATTTTAACTCATTACACTCCTACCCTATAGTTACCCAAATAAAACAAATATAAAAGATAATTTTAAAAAACATGTTTTATTTTATTTTATTAAAAAATGGATTTGGGTATTTTTTGGAGTGAGGGGGTAAACATTTACATTTAAATGTAATTAATGTTATTTATTTAAAAAAAATGCATGTAGATGTAGTTTTACTATTTGGCCACAAGATGACCAGTCAATTTTTTTTAGTCCTGTAAGCGAGCGCTCTCGTTTCCAGGAAGTGAAGACGGAAAACTTTTTCTCTCTCTTTTGAAAGATCTCGGCTTCTGAAAGAAGCCATTGGTCTTTCTAATGGGGACTTAGATCAATGTGTTCCCATTCATTGATCTTCAAGTTAACGGGCAGCGGCATGGGAGCGCGCGGTCGAAAGTGGTTAAGCAATGTTTATTGCCTGGCTGTCCTGCTAATCATCTGCCTCTAACACCCTAAAGCCCTGTACACACAATATGAAACTTTGCCAAGAATCCAGTGCATGTACAGCAGCCCCTGACCCCTCTCAGGCATCATCGATCTGCCTGGTGGATTGCTTCAGCCGGCAGGCAGCCAAGAGCATTGTTCTCTCCACTTTCCCCACAGCATGATGTCACGCCCCCCCTGCAGCTTTTTTCCCCTCACATAGGAACAGAACTTTTTATTAGCTTGCAAGCTAACAACATCAGTCAATCTCAGCCCAGCCAAGTCTCCCAAGGGATCGGGTACTGATAGGCAGTCCCTGAACAAGCATGCAGATCAGGTGCTCCGACTCAGGTCGGACTAGATTAGCCACATGCGTGTTTCAGGTGTGTGATTCAAACACTAATGAAGCCAGAAAGATCAGCAGGACCTCTAGCATCTGGTACATTCTACAAGGATACAAATATGGCAGCCACTATATTCCTCTCACTTTAGGTGCTCTTTAATTAAATGTGATGTGGTAAAGTAAATGTTTTTGGTATCAGGAAGTATCCATGGCATGTATGATCTGTATGCAAGCTTAAATTAGAGCCAATAAACCTCGGCATTTAAATGAAACAGTTCTAAGTGCAGCAAACGGATTAAAAAAATGTTTGTGTGTGTGGGAGCTGAAAACTGTTGCAATTTACTAGAGACAATAAAAAGCTTTAAACCTACATTTCTTGGTACAACATAAGACTGTGGCATTTCAGGAAATAGGCTAAATGCCCATACACACGTCCGTTTTTTGCGAACAACGGGTCGTTTGAACATCCCGTCGTTCGCCCGCTAAATCGGGCATGTGTACAGACTGTCGTTCACGTGATAAGAGTGAGTTTGAGCGATCCACCTGGCAGATCGCTCAAACTCACTCTTATCACGCGAACGACAGTCTGTACACATGCCCAATTTAGCGGGCGAACAACTGAACGACGGGACGTTCAAACGACCCGTCGTTTGCAAAAAACGGATGTGTGTATGGGCCTTAAGACAGCTCCATGTCACTAGATGGACCAGGAGGTCCTCAGGCTATCTAGTGACGTGGAGCCGCCTAAGTCTATTTGCTCTTGTGATTGCAGGATCATTTAATACTCCTGTCATATATATTATTGCTTACAGAAGAGCTTGAGGGAGCTAAAAGCAGGCTGGTGCCATTGCAATTATGCCATTTAGGCTTCGTACACACTATAGGTGTTGCTGTGTGCATTTCGGAACCATGTATAGTGTGGGACACGCAGGACCATCTGATTTTCAGACTACATGCACTGCACAGCAGTACAATATGCTATCACACTGCTGCATGCATTGTTTTGGGGGGCAAAGTGCAAGCACTGACTCGGGGATCGGCAGTGCAACACATGGCAGCGCAGATGGTGGGGGATTGCACTCCGATCGCACACCCATCTGTGTTGAGAAATGTGAATGATGCCTTAGTCCATCTTCTCATGGGGGATTTGCAGGTTTTATTTTTAAAAGCATATACTGAATGCAAGCTGTTCAGTCAATCTGCCAAAATGACACACGGAATCAAGTAAGGAGTCTGGCCAGCATTTCTTGAAATTAAAGGAACACTATCGATTTTTTATGCTGTATGTTAGGGCACACATTACCACAAGAACTAGGAGCAATTTCTTTCTTCACACAGCTCTGCCTCTCTGCTGTAAGTTCATCCTGTCAGTTCCAGATACAAGAAATGTCGAGCTCTGCAGGACTAGACCATGTTCCTGCACAGGGGGGTTGCCATCAACTCAGTGTATAGTTTATTAATCACCTTGCTGAAAGAATCCTATGCAGATGGTGGTAAGGGGTTAAGAATCCTGCAATGTGGGTTTGTCTTCACTTCTCTGACTGTTTACAAAGGCTTTTATTAGTATGTCTCGCCCTCCAAGCATGGACAGCACACAGCAGCCTAGGAAGTAGATGCAGCCAGGAGTGTAATGCAGGAGGAGTGTATACATATCTCCATGACTGCTAGTTATATTATAGCAACAGGCTACCTGTTGCCTCTTCAGATCAGCCTCCTCCTCAGACTCTCCTGCATGTTCTGACACAGTGAAGTATATTTGTGAGCCGTGTGAGGAATGAAAATCAATTTAAAGCAGAGAAAGAGAACTGGGTGAATAAAGTGACCCTAGCACTGGTGCTAATGTATACCCTAATATAGAGCATAAATAAAAAAAGGTTTTAATTGATCATGTTCCTTTAAGTCTGTGGCTAGCACTGCACCTTTAGTTCAACAGTCTCCACTTTCTGCCTATTTCCTTCCTGCTCTGAATGTAAGAAAGGCATTTCAACTTCCCTCATGACCTCCCCAATTTGCTTATAAAAAGCCATGTATATCTCTCATGTGCAGTGAGAATTTTAAATGGCTCTTTTGTATAACGGCACATCTCAGAAGATGATAGAGTCAGGTGATCAACACCCTCATGGAGAAACTGGCTATCGCCTCCTTTCAGCTTCCTTTTCAGTCTTTAATGGTGGTGAAGATTTGTGAGTAAAGTTAAATGCTTTATTTTTCCTCACTAAAAAAGACAGGGAGTTAAGACTGTTGGTCTCTCTCCCTGACTACCTCAGGAAGACGATTATGGGATAGTAGGAGCTTAGACAACAGCCATTCCTGTATCCTTTTTGTAGAGATGATTAATGAGATGCAAATCAATTAGAGTTGATGCACATTTTATGCAGCTTCGAAATTGACCAATGAAAATAATCAGGAACTGCATTTCAACAGTTGAATTTAAACTATAAACATATGCATGAAATTAAATTGTGCATCAGCATCTCTCTATCTGTTGTCATCTAATGGAGTAAAGCTCCTTTGGTAACCTCTGGATAAATCAAACTGTTGTCTGGGGCTAAAAAGGGAACACGAGGTGAGAGGGATATGGAGGCTGATATGTTTACTTACGTTTAAATAATGCACATTGCCTGGCTGTCCTGCTGATCCTCTGCCTCTAATACTTTAAAAAGAACCTGAGGTGTCAGACCTATGGAAGCTGCAATATGTATTGCCTTTTGAGCAATACCAGTTGCCTGGCAGTAGTGCTGATCTTTCTGGTAAGTAGAGTCTAAATTCACAACCCTGAAACAAGCATGCAGCTAATCTTTTCAGATTATCCTAGACGACATTTGATCTGCATGCTTGTTCAGGGTCTATGAAAGTCATATGACATTCTTGGCAAAAAGAGCCACCAACAGGGTCCACCATACAAAAAACAAATTATCTTATATCTAATTTTCCATATAAATTAAGATAACTGATCTTTCTAGCCACTAAACAGGTCATAGCCCCCAAGTGCAAATTGCCAAATATTTTTTTTTTTTTTTTAGTCTGGAAGAGGTCAAGCGTTAGTTAGTCTTTTGACTATATCTGTATATTGGATACAGTAGTTCATATAATTACTTGGCAGCTTTATAGATTGAGATCCTGATTGAAGTGCGCTGAAATTTTATATAATTTCAGTTGGATGTTGCTTATTTTCTCTTTAAGCATACATTTGGGGGAGGGGTTAGTGCTAGATACATCAGTAGAATGAAGACAATAGATGACCATGGAAACCTGGTGAGAAAATGGCACACAAGTACCAGAAGCAGTGGGTCGTACAGTGACACAGTGCACAAAAACCATTCGGTACAAGCATGGTACTGCCCCTCCCACACAACACATCATTTCTCTTTGTCATTGATCAGAGCCACATTTAAAGGGGCACTATGGCAAAACATTTAAAAAAACTTAAAATATGTGCAAACATAGACAAATAAGAAGTACGTTTTTGACCAGAGTAAAATGAGCCATAAATTACTGTTCTCCTATGTTGCTGTCACTTACAGTAAAAGCAAGAAGTTTTAAATCAGGATGATACCATTTATTGGCTAACTAAAAATGAATAAGAATAAGTAAGCTTTCGGCCTTGCAGCCTTTGTCGGGCTTACATCCTGTTAGTTTGCAGGCTGGTGGTACAGACAGCTATATACATGCAACATCAAAAGGGAAAACAGATTTTTACAGAAGCGACAGGTTTTGGACTAGTCCATCTCTTCATAGAGGATTCTCGGCAAGGCTTTTCTTCTTTATAAAGATATTCCCTAAAAAGTATTTATACAAAAATGGTGGCCAGCTTCCCTGCTCGCTACACAGTTTTTGGCAGTTGGACAGAGCAACTGCCATTCACTAATTGCTTTTGATCATAAATAAATCCCAGAGAATCCTTCCATGAAGAGATGGACTAGTCCAAAACCTGTCGCTTCTGTTAGATTTCTACTACCTACTGTAAGTGACAGCAACATAGGAAAAAAGTAATTTATCACTCATTTTACTCTGGAAAAAAACGTACTTATTTGTTTGTACAGATTTTAAAAATTTTCGCCAGTGCCCCTTTAAAATATAATAAGTACACCAACACTTTTACACCAAAAAAAGTTTATTGAACTTGTGCAACAATATACAACATCTACAAGCACACTTTGTCTATTCATACATTTACATTCATAAGACGCAATTAGGGCAATTGAAGAGTAAAATATATTCACAACCATTTCAAGTAAATACAGAATTAAGATCATTCAATTATTTGTAATTTTTTGGAATTAAGGAACAGCTCCAAAAATGAGAGCTAAACAGTTGGTGCTAATGGGCAATTTTTAACGAACTAGCATACATAAAGGGGCAATTTTTGAAAAGCATGAAGTGTTGATATGCAAAGGAAATCATCAGGTGTTCATTATAAATAAAATGTGCATGACACTTCTCTTTCAATCCAATTGTCTTAGATTTAGTGGAGATTGGATAGGAGTTCCTGTCTGTGTATATCGATACTTTTATACAGGAAGCTATAATCCATTCTTTTAGTCCAATTTTTATAGCTTGGGGCTCAAAGAAGAGCTATTTCTGTGCAATCTCTTGTCTGCTGTAAAACAGTGCTTGTAGAAAGTCCCAGCTGCTTACCTGTAGCCGTGTTTCGGCGAGTCCTCCAGGATGGCTGCTGCTGAGACATTGCTTGTCCCCTCCCCAAAGGGAAACACCTGTAAGAGTAATCAATTTAAATGAACCCGCCCTTATATAAGGACTCCTCCTCCCTCACCAACTCAGTTATTAAAAGTACATCACCTTTAACATAAATCAAACTTAGCAAATATATTACAGTAGGGATGGGAACTCGCCAGCCATCCTGGAGGACTCGCCGAAACACGGCTACAGGTGGGACTTTCTCCCATTGTCCTCTAGGATGGCTGCTGCTGAGACCAGCGAGAAATTTTCCTTAAGGAGGGATGATGGCTTGTAATACTTTCTTTCAAAAACTCTGATCCTGGCTTAACAGTAGTTCAACTCTGTAGTGTTTCACAAGTTGTGTGTGACGACCAGGTAGCTGCTTTATATATCTGTTCCAGTCTTGCTGCCGACCTCTCTGCCAAAGAGGCTACCAAGGATAGAGTAGAATGTTTCGTAATTCTAGTATGGACTACTTCCTGCGATTCCCTGTAAGCCCATCCTATTAGCTCCTTAACCCATCTAGCTATGGTGCTTTTTGATGCCTGCAATCCCTTTAAAGCTCCCATATATGATACAAATAAATAGCTAGATCTTATCCACTGAACTGTCCTTTCTAAATAAGCTATGATAGCTCTTCTCACATTAATCTGTTACACTGCTTCTCTAACATCCTGCGGATTGGGAGAAAAAACGGTAAAACAATCTTCTGTGAATGATGAAAAGCTAAAGATACCTTTGGAAGATATGCTAGGTCAGGTCTGAACACAATTCTATCTGAATGACTAACTATATAAAGGTCCTTAATGGATAATGCCTGAATATCCCAAATTCTTCTAGCTGACGTTATTGCTACCAGGAAGGCTACCTTTAATGTTAGATTCTTTAAAGGGACACTGTAGGGGGATCAGGGGAAAATGAGTTGAAGTTACCCGGGGCTTCTAATGGTCCCCCGCAGACATCCTGTGCCCGCGCAACCACTCACCGATGCTCTGGCCCCGCCTCCTGCTCACTTCTGGAATTTCAGACTTTGAAGTCTGAAAAACACTGCTCCTGCGTTGCCGTGTCCTCACTCCCGCTGATGTCACCAGGAGAATACTGCACAGGCCCAGTATGGTCTGTGCCTGCGGCGTGCTTTCCTGGTGACATCGGCGGGAGTGAGGACACGGCAACGCAGGCGCAGCGGTTTTCAGACTTCAAAGTCTGAAATTCCAGAAGTGAACAGGAGGCGGGGCCGGAGCATCGGTGAGTGGTTGCGCGGGCACAGGATGTGTGCGGGGGACCATTAAAAGCCCCGGGTAACCAACTCATTTTCCCCCTGACCTCCCTACAGTATCCCCTAAGGATAAATCAACAGGCATGGGAACGCGAGTGATTCTTCGCGTTCCCAGGAGGCCGCAATAGCAGCATAGGGGGCGATATACAGGCTGGGAACGCGAAGAATCACTCGCGTTCCCATGCCTGTCGGCCGGTGACGGCCAAACCGGAAGTGTTCGCCGGCGGGTCCTAGACCATCGGAGCGGAGCTGCGAGGGCACCGATCGGCTGCAGAGGGCTGAGGGAAGCCCCAGGTAAGTAAATCTCGTTTTTTTCATTTGACTTTAGGTGCACTTTAAGGTCATCCGTCTGTATATTATTCCTTTCCTTCCAGGAAGAATATGCGTTCCGAGTTTATGTATATTTCCTCCTTGTGGAAATCTTTCTGCAGTTAACTAAAGTGGATGCCACCTCCTTATAAAACCCGTCTTACCAGGATTCTTTCCTCAATACCCAGGCTGTCAATTTCAACCTCTGGAGATTTGGATGAACATTTGACCCCTGAGCTAACAGGTCTTCCCTTTGTCCAGATGCCATGGGCCTTTCAGGACTAGAGACAGCAGATAGGGAACCATGCCCTTCTCGGCCACCAGGGACCTATGAATATCACTGTTGCCCTTCGACCTCCATCTTTCTCAGGACCTTGGGGATGAGGTTGAATGGTGGAAATGCGTAGAGGAGACCGCTCAGCCAGTTCACTGATAACGCATCCAATCTGTTCCCTGACACCGATGGGTGGAGAGAGCAGAAATCCTCCACCTTCGTATCAAAAGCAAAACAGATCTGCAACACATGCGAAACAGATCTGAGACAAACGCCAAAGCAAAACAGATCTGAGACAAACGCCAAAGCAAAACAGATCTGAGACAAACGCCAAAGCAAAACAGATCTGAAACAAACGCCAAAGCAAAACGGATCTGAAACAAATGCCAAAGCAAAACTGATCTGAAGCAAATGCAAAACAGATCTGAAACCAATGCAAAAGAGATCTGAAACCAATGCAAGAGAGATCCGAGACCAATGCATAAGCAAAACAGATCTGAGACCAATGCATAAGCTAAACAGATCTGAGACCAATGCATAAGCTAAACAGATCTGAGACCAATGCATAAGCTAAACAGATCTGAGACCAATGCATAAGCTAAACAGATCTGAGACCAATGCATAAGCTAAACAGATGTGAGACCAATGCATAAGTAAACAGATCTGAAACCAAAACACATGCTAGACAGGTCTAAAACCAAAGCAAATGCAAAACAGATTTGAAACAAATGCAAAAGCAAAATAGATCTAAAACAAATGCAAAATAGATTTGAAACAAAGCAAAATACATCTGAAACAAAGCAAAATAGATCTAAACAAATGCCAAATAGATCTGAGACCAAAGCTAACAGATCTGACATCAATGCAAAACAGCTCTGAAACCAATGCAAATGCAAAACAGCTCTGAAACCAGTGCAAATGCAAAACAGATCTGAAACCAATGCAAATGCAAAACCGATCTGAAACAAGTTTGAAAAAAGGAACTCCTTGAAACTATCTAGAGATTCACTTCCTAAAAAGTTCTATTAGGCCTAGTGCACACCAGAGCGGTTCTGCTGCGCTTTGCGATCCGCTTGCGGGTGCGGATCCGCTAGGGTAATGTATTTCAATGGGCTGGTGCACACCAGAGCGGGAGGCGTTTTGCAGAAACGCATACTCCCGGGCTGCTGCAGATTTTGGATTGCGGATGCGTTTCTGCCTCAATGTTAAAGGAAAAACGCAAACCGCTCTGAAAAACGGCACTTCAGAGCGGTTTGCCAGGCAGTTTTTGTTACAGTAGCTGTTCAGTAACAGCTTTACTGTAACAATGCATGAAATCTACTACACCAAAAACGCTTCACAAAACCGCAAAATGCTAGCTGAAACGCTACAGAAAAAGAAGAAAAAGCGTTTCAAAATCTGCTAGCATTTTGCGGATCTGCTAGCGTTTTTTGGTGTGCACCAGGCCTTACTCCTTTACATAGATTGTCAATCACCATCGCTCCAGTTCAGGCTTGACAAATCATCTTATTATAACCCTGGGGAAACATATTGCCGCAATGGCAATAATTCACCTTCACTCCTGCTTTGCACCCACTGCTAAATTGCATGGACACAGAGGATAAGGGAAAGTATAAACCATACAAGGGAAAAATCACAATCAATCAATCATGTAAGTGCACATTCCTGCAAACAATCATCAGTCTCTACAGATAGCATAGGTTTACTGCAAGCCTGACAATCAAAATGGGAAACCAATGACTCCCTGAAACTGCTCAGGGATTCCTCATTACCCTGAAAGTTTCCATTAGCTGTTTATGTAAATTGTCAATCACTACCGTTACCACAGATTTAGTGCAGGCTTGATAAATCCTCTTGTTATAATGCTGGGGAAGCCCAATGTTGCAATAGCAACATTTCTAAGATATTAGCTTCTCCAAACCCTATCCGATACCTCCCCTGCTTTGCATGCACTTTTAGCTTGCTAGGTTATAGAGGGAAATGGAAAAAGGTAAAACACAGGGGAAATCACACTCCAATCTGAACCATATGAGTGTATATTCCTGCAAAAATGCACCATCACCATATAGTCTGTGATCCCATCTTCCCAGCATGGTGGAGAACGTCAGGAGCAGTTCCATTTCTCACCGGCATCAGCCTCCCAACCAACGCTTCTGGCCCAGGGATTTCGTGCATGCGCAGTGCTGCCAAGAGGACCCACATTTCAAAAAATAAACTCAGCAGCTGTGGGAGTGCAACGATCCTTGTTGTTCATGTAATCTAATGTTACACTTTTGGCATCTCAAAGTTTGGCAAAACCGTGAAAGAAGAGTGACCGCTCAGAACAAAACATTTTTGCTAGAGGTATTTATAGGTAGCAATCGTTTTCTCATATATGTACCTGTGCCAATTCCCCCAAGAGAGAGTCTCGGTCGGGCATCAGAGGCTGCTGTTGCGGAGGAGTTCTCTCACTTCTGCTCCATGGCAGCGCCGCTGGCGTCCCAAGTGTAGAGAGCGCGGAATCCGCGCCTCTCTTGGCTTTTGAAGACACCGCCCCACTTCCTGTCCTCATTGGCCAATCAGCAACTAGCAGAAGTGACACGTGCGGGACCAGGAGATTGTATGTCATAACTTCTGACATCTCTAGCTGCTCTGTAACACATGGACGCGGCAAGAAGGCGGTAATGCCGGCTATCCTTTTCGGACAACCTGCGGCCAGGTAACCTTCCGCCCCCACCGCACACAGGTTAAAACTGGGGCATCCTACTCAGAGTTTCCACCGCCATCCAGGAAAAACCATGCCTAACAACATAGGCGTCCCAGAACAAACTATGCCTTAAAACAAGAAATGTCTCCTATCCTCAGGTGATGGGAAACAAACAAAAACTGAGTTGGTTAGGGAGGAGGAGTCCTTATATAAAGGCGGGTTCATTTACTGTAAATTGAGTACTCTTACAGGTGTTTCCGTTTGGGGAGGGGACAAGCAATGTCTCAGCAGCAGCCATCCTGGAGGACGATGGGAGAAACACCTTGGTGTTTTTGTTTAATGACTCATTGGTAATTAACTCAAGGATACATACAGTAAGGTCCAGTGCTGCTGGGCATTCCATTTTGTTATAGAGGAATTGGACTATTTGCTTCCAATAACCCTTGACAGAAGGGCACTCCCATACCGAATGCTAAAAAAGGGGGCTTGCAGTCTAACATTTTGGGCTTTCAGAAGAACTTGTGTTATATCTGCCAAATGTGACAGACGTAATGTATGTTTGATGTACAATGTAGTTAGGTGAGGCCTTTATTGAACTGCCTCTAAATATAAGCACTATATGATCCCAGTGTTTATTTCAGCCTAACTGCATCTAATTTTACTCTTGAAGGTGCATTATTTTACAACCATATGTTGCAAAATAACTGAATAGAACCTCTCAACCAGGTGACTAGTTTGACCTCCATTGATCTCTGCTATCACCCTAGATGTTTAGGTAGAGAGGGTTGCATTTTTTAAACTGTGCTTTAAAGGCATTCTGTAATTGCACATCTAAAAGGGTACGAAGACGTCATTTATGCCATAGGCTGAAGGGTTTTCATGCATGCGTGCAAGCACCTGCAGCGTGCGTGGCCTAATGGAAGTCATGCATGCGTGCAAGCACCTGCAGCGTGCGTGGCCTAATGGAAGTCATGCATGCGTGCAAGCACCTGCAGCGTGCGTGGCCTAATGGAATAGTTGGACTTTTACAAAAGCCCTATTTACACTATTAGTACACAAATGACACGTTAATAAACGTCTATTTTGTAGGAAGCGGTTAATCCAAGTTGATAGTACCTCAAACAGGAACATCTTTTCAACTTGTACAATTTGTTCCAGGTACACAATACCCTTATGCTGGGAATATACCACAAGATTTTTTTGGCAGATAGAAGGTTCGATAGATAATTTCTAACATGTCCAATCTGTTTTTTTATTTTTCAGATCGATTTCTTATAGAAGTGAAAGAAAATTGATCGGAAAAATGATTGTACTGTAAATCTGCTAAAAAATTTCATAATGTATTCCCAGCATTAGATGCCTAAACATGAGTTTGAGATGTAGAGTTCTAGGGAAATGGGATTAACACTTTAAATGTTATCTTTCCATTTAAAGTGTACCATAGACGATTTAAAATAAAAGTTGTATACATACCTGGGGCTTCCTCCAGCCCCATGCGCATGGATCGCTCCCACACCACCGCCCTCTGTCTTCTGTATCGCCGATACCGGGTCCTGTAACTTCGGCTAGTCTGATGCAAGAGAAGTGCGCCCTCTACTTTCCTCTCCAGCGCCTGCTGGAGAGGTACGTAGAGGGCGCACTTCTCTTGCATCAGACTAGCCGCAAAATTCTCGATATGGCTGCGGGTTGGCTGTTCGTATCGGCAGGCGATCGTAAGACGGGGATTACCTGCCTTTGTCGTATAAGACATAGGGACTTTTTCTCCACATGCTTTGGAGAGAGAAAGTGCGTCATATACGGCGGAAAATACGATAACTTGTCCATACAGAGCAGTATACCTCAGTTTACTAATTGTGTGATTCACAGATGTTGCCCATTATAAGCAGGACATTCTACATTCTGCAGAATGTAACAGGAGAAATATGAACATTTAAAGAGACACTGAAGCGATAAAAAATATATGATATAATGAATTGGTTGTGTACTATGAATAATTACTAGAAGATTAGCAGCAAAGAAAATATTCTCATATTTTTATTTTCAGGTATATAGTGTTTTTTCTAACATTGCATCATTCTCTAATATGTGCAGATTACACAACACTCAGCATTCAAAATGAGTCTTTCAGAGCAGTCTGAACTAATGACCTCTCCTCTAGCAGATAAAAAGAAAACTGTTTACTTACAGTTGAGATAATAAAAGTCAGATAACAGCCCTCTCCACTACTTTGAAAGTCGTAGAGATTAATGGCTTTTTTGCATAGAGATAACAACTGGAGTTTCTCAACTCTTCCTGTACTGGAAACAATTACACTGATGTATCTGATCTTAATGTTTTATTTCTTAGCTGTGCTACACATACAAATCATAATATCATAATTTTTTTTTCGCTTCAGTGTCTCTTTAACAGGATCATCGCACATACGCACCACTAGAGGCAACATAGGTAACAACCTACCAAACACTGTTTACTATACCACATTTGGGTCATAAATGTAAAACTACCATAGTACTCACAAAGGTGTTGTCACGGTGCCACATCCCTCTGTTTTGACCCATACCATCTGGCGGAGGCTTGAATACTTGTACACTGCCCTGGAAATCTTGATCATGTATAATTACAGGATTTGATTATTTTTACTACAAATAATACAAAATCACAGCACTTGCGTAATACTATTATTAACAGAATATTTTTCCATTAGAGGGAAGCTGAAAAATCTGTGACCGCTGAGGTTCAGCTAGGTTTATAGGGAAGAGTTGGGAGATTCACAGTCAAAAGCACTAGAGTTTAATTGTGTTTCATACATCCAGATATAATACAAGTACATGGGAATTTAAAGGGAATCTTTTCTGCATGTACATTTTACTGCATTTTTCTTTTAGTACTTCACCCACTAGGACTCATTGGTACCAAGAACCGCACTGGTTCCAAAAGGATAAAATATGATAAAATGTTTAAAATATTCGAGTGGTGGTGGTGCACCGACCACTCAGAAACAGACTTGATGCTGTTGTAAACAAAGGCAATTTAGTTACATACTCCACGAACAATAACTGCAACGCGTTTCACGGGCACAATCCCGCTTCATCAGGCATTAAACAACGGGAGTATCATACAACTGCAGGTCCGAGACACGCTTGGCACCTCAGACAGAGGTGCCAAGCGTGTCTCGGAGTTGTATGCAGTTGTATGATACTCCCGTTGTTTAATGCCTGATGAAGCGGGATTGTGCCCGTGAAACGCGTTGCAGTTATTGTTCGTGGAGTATGTAAATAAATTGCCTTTGTTGTTTACAACAGCATCAAGTCTGTTTCTGAGTGGTCGGTGCACCGCCACCACTCGAATATTTTAAACATTTCATCATATTTTATCCTTTTGGCGCCTCTGTACATCCACTTGCTAAGAATTCCACCCTCGGTGGAAGAGTGATAAACCCTTTTTCTTCTTCTTCAGAGAGCGACATCTTAATCCTGAGTGGGGACAGGTCTAATCTCCCCACCTGCCTATACAGTGGTTGCCTAAGTGGTAACCCACGTTTGTAAGTATAATACTTACTCGTCATTTCTTCATCTTTGATCCTGTACATACTACACTATACTGGGCTCTCGGTATTTCTGCTTTAAGAACCGCACTGGGTTCTAGTCTGAAATACATTATCTATAAGACGGGAAAAGCTCAGAACGACAAATTACAATCTTCATTCAGTATGGCATGTGTGTTTGTGCAGAGAATTAGAACAAAGAAACACATTTAAAGGGGCACTATGGTAAAAAATTTTAGAATTTAAAATATGTGCAAACATATATAAATAAACATTTTTTCCCAGAATAAAATGAGCCACAAATTACTTTTCTGCTATGTTGCTGTCACTTACAGTAGGTAGTAGAAATCTGACAGAAGCGACAGGTTTTGGACTAGTTCCTCTCTTCATAGGGGATTTTCAGGGATTCTTTTATTTTCAAAAGCACATAGTGAATGGCGGTTGATCTGTCCAACTGCCAAAAAACTATGTAGCGAGCAGGGAAGCTGGCCAGCATCATCATTTAAATCCTTTTTAGGGAATATCTTTATAAAAATTAAGAGCCTTGCTGAGAATCCGCTATGAAGAGATGGACTAGTCCAAAACCTGTCACTTCTGTCAAATTTCTACTACCTACTGTAAGTGACAGCAACATAGAAGAAAAGTAATTTATGGCTCATTTTACTCTGGAAAAAAAAAGTACTGATTTGTTTATGTTTGCACATATTTTACATTTTACAATTTTTTGCCATAGTGCCCCTTTAATTCTTTTCCAGGAATAACTTCTTGCGGTGAAATCATTAACATCTTTTGATCATTTCCCCTGCTTTAACGACCTGATTACAGGTCTAAAACATTCAGTAATTATTAGTGAATTCCCTCTTGATGCAATGGATTTACACCAAACCATCAGTAGACTAGTCTAAACTACTTAGTGAATTGAGACCATTCTGTCTGTTGGCATATCACTAGTTAGATATGTAGAGCTCAACCATAACGCAGAAGAAAACCAGAAAACAATAGTAGGATTAAATTCAGAAAAGGAATTTTCAATTCAAGACAGGCAGCCACATAAAACCACTTTAGTAATCACTATTCACACCTGCAGTACTTGGTATCTGAAATCAAGATTCATCAGATCAGTGCAGCTTTCTCCATGGTCACATGCCCATTGTAAGTACCTTCAGTCATGCACAATAGACAGCATTAGTACTCTGATCTACGGCTACACAAACCTATATGCGGCAAGCTGCAACGCATAGAACATTTTGGCACTTATCTCTCATAGCCAAAAATTGGCTTTCTTGTGCTGCAGTAGCTGTTCTGTGGGATTAGATCAGATAGGTTAGCATTTGCAACCTATGAACATCAATGAGCCTTGAGGACCCCAGACCTGTTACTGTTCGCCAATTGTCCTTACATGGACCATTTTTGGTAGTTACTAACCACTGCATACTGGGAACACCACAAAAAGCCATCTGGTTTGGGAATGGCCTCATCCAGTAGTCTAGTTTCCATGATTTGGTCATTGTCAAAGTGGCTCAGATTACTGTTTTTCAATTTTTCCTATTTCCAATACATCACATTCAAAAACTAACTTCAGTTGTTGCCCAATGTATCCGACCCTTGGCAGATGCTACTGCAACAAGACAATCATTGTTAATGGAGTACGTATGGTAAATAAAACAGGAAACTTTGAAATTGGGTAAGTTAAAACCAGTTTACCGTTTTTCTCATGCATCCATGGAAGGCATTTTTCATTTATTGGCAATTCTATCTGAGAATTTAAGGGAGGACGCAGAGGTGCAGGTGCGAGTTTGATGGGTAAGACTTCTGGAAAAGATGAGCTGAAACAAGGAAACGGGTGAAAATAAAAGTAGAGCTAAACCAATTCAAACAGACCTGCAGACAAGTAAACTTCCAAAGGAAGCCTGAAAATTTGAGAAAGGTGGGGGTATTATTATTTCTTACTTTAAGAAATACAAATTGCTTTTGCTGTCATGCTCACATTTTGTCTAGGGATGGTCAGTGAGATGCACATGATTATGAATTACTGAAGACTTACTCAAATTTTGTAAGCAAATGGCCTGAAAATTTACCAATCAAAATCCACCTTGATCAGACTATTTTCAAGCTAAATAAATTTACTACAGAATATACATAATCCTGAATTAAATGACTTCCAGGGTGAATAAATTTAGGTTTACTTACCTGGCAATTCCAGCCCCTAGAAATCATTTGTGTCCCTCACCACAGCGCCAGTCTTCTCCTGGGTCACACTGGCTGTCTCTGACGGATCACTAACCCCCCCCGAGGGTCAGACTTCAGCGCATGCCCCCTCCCTGTTCAAGAGTGCGCTCACATCACCGGGAGCGTACTGTGCCACCGCAGTGCTGTACGCTCCCGATGGTGTGAGCGCATGCTGACGTAGAAGACGCCGACCCATCGAGCTAAGCGATCCTTCAGAGGCTGCCAGTGGGACCCAGGAGAAGACCAGAGCAGCGAGGGACCCAAATGAGTTTTAGGGGCGGGAAGAAGCTCCAGGTAAGTAAAAAAGTAAAACTAAATGTATTTACTCACCTCGGAAGTCCTTTAACTTAGAACTATTTGCATATCATTGACCATCCCTAGTTTTGTTTTTTATTAGGACGAGCCTCACACCTGCTACATACAATTAATTAGTGGCGTTAAATCACCTGACCGCAACATTTTGGTACCTGCAAGTACTGGCAGTGAATACTCATGTGACGCAGTTTTAGCCTAAGTTGGGGGGGGGGGGACTTTGCAGATATTTTAGAAAAAAGCAATTCTTGCATAGTACACAATAATCTCATACCCAACACAAACTGAGCCCAACACACGTAGAAGGATAAAGGATTTCTGAAATGTTAACATATTATATTGACTCAGGGCACTCAGGGTATTGTAGAATTCTTCTTTAAAGCAAAACTATAGTTATGCCTACACGTACACAATTCTGTCAGCAGACACCCTAGGTAGGTGGTACAATTTATTTTTTTGTGTATGCACTTTGTGTGGGTACACAGGTAATTCGACTTAGCTGTTCAAGTACATTTATCCTTTCAGTAGTGTCCGTTTAGGAAACGACAGATGCTTGAAAGAGGCCTGGGCTTGAAATAGTTGTAGGCCATAAATGGGGGTTGACCACGAAGATCACTAGAGGACAACCTTGTGGTAGGTACAGTGCTGTCCATAATTATCCATACCCATGGCAAATTTTGACTTATAGAGACGCTGAAGCGGAAAAAAAAATATGATATAGTGAATTGGTTGTGTACTATGAATAATTACTAGAAGATTAGCAGCAAAGAAAATATTCTCATACTTTTATTTTTAGGTATATAGTGTTTTTTCTAACATTGCATCATTCTATAATATGTGCACATTACACAACACTCAGCATTCAAAATGAGTCTTTCAGAGCAGTCTGAAGTAATGACCTCTCCTCTAGCAGAGGAAAAGTAAATAGTCCAGGAAAAGTTGAGATAAAAAAAGTCAGATAACAGCCCTCTCCACGACTAACTTAGTCGGAGAGCTTAATGGCTTGTTTGCATACAACTGGAGTTTCTCAACTCTTCCTGTACTGGAAACTATTAGACTGATGTATCTGATCTTAATGTTTTATTTCTTAGCTGTGCTACACATACAAATCATAATATCATCTTTTTTTTCGCTTCAGTGTCTCTTTAAAGAGACACTTAAGCCAGAAAAGTTTGACTCACCTGGGGCTTCTACCAGCCCCCTGCAGCAGTCCTGTGCCCTCGCAGCCACTCACTAATCCTCTGGTCCCCCGCTGCCAGCTAGTTTCGTTTTTGCAGACAGGCCCGTCAGGACTGGCCACGCGTAGCTTTTTCCGCATTCCTGACTAACTAGCGCTATTGCGGGCCGCAACGCATACAAAAATACAGGTTGCCGCATTACGAACGCATAGATATGCGGCAACGCGTATTCTTGTACGCGTTGCGGCCCGCAATAGCGCTAATTACAGTCGGGAATGCGGAAAAAGCTGCACGTGGCCAGTCCTGACGGGCCTGTCTGCAAAAACGAAACTAGCTGGCAGCGGGGGACCAGAGGATTAGTGAGTGGCTGCGAGGGTACAGGACTGCTGCAGGGGGCTGGTAGAAGCCCCAGGTGAGTAAAACTCTTTTTTTCTGACTTAAGGTTCACTTTAAAGTTACTTTTATTTAACCAGCAAGGCATTTTTTGATGAGAAATGACATAGGCGTCTCCCAAAAGATAGTAAGACGATGTACAAGAGGCATTATTGTGGAAAAAAATACATTTCTCAGCTTTTATTTACATTTGAGCAAAAAGTGTCCAGTCCAAAATTATTCATCTCCTTCACAAACTGTCACAGCCTGTGGAAAAATCCGAAGTTCTATACCATGTTTAATAGTCTAAATGGCAGCACGGTGGCGTAGTGGTTAGCTCTCTCGCCTTGCAGCGCTGGGTCCCTGGTTCGAATCCCAGCCAGGGCACTATCTGCAAAGAGTTTGTATGTTCTCTCCATGTCTGCGTGGGTTTCCTCCGGGCACTCCGGTTTCCTCCCACATTCCAAAAACATACGGATAAGTTAATTGGCTCCCCCTAAAATTGGCCCTAGACTACAGTACTTACACTACATAATATAGACATATGGCAATGGTAGGGATTAGATTGTGAGCTCCTTTGAGGGACAGTTAGTGACAAGATACATATATATACACTGTACAGCGCTGCGTAATATGTCGGCGCTATATAAATACTAAATAATAATAAAAAATTGTTCTAAAGCATCCTAATTACCATGATTAATTGGGAACAGCTGTTTTAATCAACTCAACAGGTGAAAAACAGCAGTTCTCTGCAGTTGGTTTGTGGACAGTCATGGCTAAGACAAAGGAGCAGCGAGGACCTGTGGCTGCACGCAAGTCAGGAAAGGGCTACAAGGCCATTTCTAACAGTTTTCAAGTTCTAGTGACTACAGTGCAAAGTATTATTCAAAAATACAAGATGTTCTACACTATGGAAAATCTCAGAGGACGTGGTCGGAAGCCAAAAGTGACACCTGTGCTGGCCAGGAGGATAGTGAGAGAGGTGAAAAAGAATCCAAGCATCACCACCAAGGCCATCCTGGTGATTCTGGGCTCTGCTGGTTGCAATGTCTCAAGGCAAACAATCCAACGGACACTGCACACTGCTGGTTTCCACTGATACAGACCAAGGAGGACACCACTTTTCCTGATAAGGCACACAAAAAGCTCGCTTGGCCTTTGCAAATGCTCATCTGTACAAAGTCTCTATCTCTAGTAAGGCCACATCTGGAATATGGAATTCAGTTCTGGGCACCACGCTACTGGAAAAATATTGCAGTCTTAGAGCAGGTGCAGAGACTAGCAACAAAATTGATACGTGGGACGGAAGGTCTCACCAAGAAATGTTAGATAGACTGGGTTTATTTAGTCTAGAGAAAAGACGCCTTAGAGGGGATGTAATTAACATATATAAATACATCAGAGGGCAATATAAAAGCTTGGCGGATGAGCTTTTTGTCCCTAGGCCTTCTCAAAGGACTAGAGGACATGATCTGCGCATGGAGGAAAAACGTTTTAGCCATTTATTTAGGAAAGGGTTCTTTACAGTAAGAGTGATTAAGATGTGGAATGCATTGCCACAGGAAGTAGTTATGGCAAACTCTATACTTTAAAGTGTGTGTGTGTGTGTGTGTGTGTATTCGTGCACTGCCTTGCCAAACTCTTTAGTGACCGCCCTGTCGCCTGCCCAGTTACAGAGCGAGAGCCTTTGGGCGGAGTATGCTGCCCGCCCAGCTGATTATGATGTACTAGGCTGGGCGGAACGAGAGCGAGTGAGAGCCTGCCGCGGCCGCCCGCCCAACCGATGACTCGCTAGGCAAGGCGGAGGAAAAGAACGAGTACCTGTACGCGGGGTCCACCGCCCGCCCAGCTGATGATGTGCTGGGCTGGGCGGAGCGTGAGTGAGTGCCTGCCGCAGCCGCCCGCCCACGGATGGCGTGCTATGCAAGGCAGAGGGAGAAATTAAGACACTGATGACGTAGGGGGTAGAGGCGGACACTAGGAAGGAGCTGGTGAGAGCTACCAAGCCGCCGCTACAGAGCGGCAAGTGGGAGATGGACTGCTGGGCTGAACTAATACACTGTTGCCAGCGAAATCGTGAGAAATCGTCACCTTCACGATCACGGAATCGTCGTTTCCGTGATCGCGATTTCGATCAAAAAACGATAAATCGTTCAGGCCTAATCCAGCCACCTGCTTAAATGTAAATAAAAGCTGAGAAATGTTTTTTTCCACAATAATGCCTCTCTCTCTACATCGTCTTATCTTTTGGGAGACACCCATGTCATTTCCCACCAAAAAATTACTTGCTGGTTGAATAAAAGTAACTTTAAGTCAGGGGTATGAATAATTATTGGCAGCACTGTATATTTAACCACTTGAGGACCGTAGGTTTACCCCCCTTAAAGCGAACCTGTACTGAGTAAAAATATTTAAAATAAACACATGAGGTAACTTCAAATGAACATTACATAGTTACCTTGCCATCAGTTCCTTTCAGAAGCTCACCATTTTCTTCTGACAATAATCCCTTCCAGTTCTGACAATATTTTGTCAGATCTGAAATATATCAGTTGCTGTCAGTAAAATATAAGTTGCTGTCAGTTATAGCTGAGAGGAAAACTGATGTACCAGGTAATGTCCATGTTTCCCTATGGCTCAAGTGGGCGATGTTACAGTTTAACTGTGTGCTGACCAGAAAGCTGGTATGGGTAATGGCCATTTTCAAAATGGAGGACGGAAAATTCCCTTGATCACAGTGAACAAACAGGACGCGGGACAGGAGAAAGACACTGAGGAGTAGACTACATGGAAGGTAAGTATGACTTGTGTATGCTTATTTTGACTTTTAATTTTCAATTCAGGTTTTCTTTAAGGACCAGACCCTTTTTTCCATTCAGACCACTGCAGCTTTCACGGTTTATTGCTCGCTCTTACAACCTACCACCTAAATGAATTTTGGCTCCTTTTCTTGTCACTAAAAGCTTTCTTTTGGTGCTATTTGATTGCTGCTGCGATTTTTACTTTTTATTATATTCATCAAAAAGACATGAATTTTGTCAAAAAAATGATTTTTTTTAACTTTCTGTGCTGACATTTTTCAAATAAAGTAAAATTTCTGTATACATGCAGAACGAAAAATGTGGACAAACATGTTTTTGATAAAAAAAAAAAACCCATTCAGCCTATGTTGATTGGTTTGGGTAAAAGTTATAGCGTTTACAAACTATGGTGCAAAAAGTGAATTTTCCCATTTTGAAGCTTCTCTGACTTTTTTGACCACCTGACATGTTTCATGAGGGGCTAGAATTCCAGGATAGTATAAATACCCCCCCCCCCCCCAAATGACCCCATTTTGGAAAGAAGACATCTCAAAGTATTCACTGAGAGGCATAGTGAGTTCATAGAAGATATTTTTTGTCACAAGTTAGCGGAAAATGACACTGTGACCCGGAAAAAAAAAAAAATTCCATTTCTTCTAACTTGCGACAAAAAAAAATGAAATCTGCCACGGACTCACCATGCCCCTCTCTGAATACCTTGCAGTGTCTACTTTCCAAAATGGGGTCATTTGTGGGGTGTGTTTACTGTCCTGGCATTTTGGGGGGTGCTTAATTGTAAGCACCCCTGTAAAGCCTAAAGGTGCTCATTGGACTTTGGACCCCTTAGCGCAGTTAGGCTGCAAAAAAGTGCCACACATGTGGTATTGCCGTACTCAGGAGAAGTAGTATAATGTGTTTTGGGGTGTATTTTTTACACATACAGATGCTGGGTGGGAGAAATATCTCTGTAAATGACAATCTTTTGATTTTTTTACACACAATTGTCCATTTACAGAGATATTTCTCCCACCCAGCATGGGTATGTGTAAAAATACACCCCAAAACACATTGTACTACTTCTCTCGAGTACTGCAATACCACATGTGTGGCACTTTTTTGCACCCTAACTGCGCAAAGGGGCCCAAAGTCCAATAAGTACCTTTAGGATTTCAAGGGTCATTTAGCGGGCATTTGGTTTCCAGACTACTCCTCACGGTTTAGGGCCCCTAAAATGCCAGGGCAGTATAGGAACCCCACAAATGACCCCATTTTAGAAAGAAGACACCCCAAGGTGTTCTGTTAGGACTATGGTGAGTTTATAGAAGATTTTATTTTTTGTCACAAATTAGCAGAAAGTGACACTTTGTGAAAAAAAAACAATACAAATCAATTTCCGCTAACTTGTGACAAAAAATAAAATTTTCTATGAACTCACCATACTCCTAACAGAGTACCTTGGTATGTCTTCTTTCTAAAATGGGGTCATTTGTGGGGTTCCTATACTGCCCTGGCATTTTAGGAGCCCTAAACCGTGAGGAGTCTCGAAACCAAATGCTGCAAAATGACCCTTGAAATCCTAAAGGTACTCATTGGACTTTGGCCCCCTTAGCGCAGTTAGGGTGCAAAAAAGTACCACACGTGGTATCGTCGTACTCGGGAGAAGTAGTACAATGTGTTTTGGGGTGTATTTTTACACATACCCATGCTGGGTGGGAGAAATATCTCTGTAAATGGACAATTGTGTGTAAAAAAAATCAAAAGATTGTCATTTACAGAGGTATTTCTCCCACCCAGCATGGGTATATGTATAAATACACCTCAAAATACATTATACCACTTCTCCTGAGTACGGCAATACCACATGTGTGGCACTTTTTTGCACCCTAACTGCGCTAAGAGGCCCAGAGTCCAATGAGTACCTTTAGGCTTTACAGGGGTGCTCAAAATTTAGCACCCCGCCCACTTGCCAGAACAGTTAAACCCCACAATTGACCCCATTTTGGAAAGAATACACAACAAGGTATTCCATGAGGGGAATGGTGAGGTCATTGAAAATTTTATTTTTTGTCACAAGTTAAAGGTAAGGTCCAAGCAAAATAAAAAAATGAGTTTCACTTACCTGGGGCTTCTACCAGCCCCATGCAGCCATCCTGTGCTCTCGTAGTCACTCACTGCTGCTCCAGTCCCCCGCTGGCAGCTTGCCGACCTCGGAGGTCGGCGGGCCGCATTGTGTACATTTTTACGCATTCCCACTAGTGCAGGAACATTAACACATACATTTTTACGCGTTACTTGTTCTATGCGTAAATTTTTACGCATTGAACTACTAATGCGTAAAAATGTATGTGTTAATCTTTTTGCACTAGCGGGAATGCGTAAAAATTTACGCAATGAGGTCGGCAAGCTGCCAGCGGGGGACTGGAGCAGCAGTGAGTGACTACGAGAGCACAGGATGGCTGCATGGGGCTGGTAGAAGCCCCAGGTAAGTGAAACTCATTTTTTTTATTTTGCTTGGACCTTCCCTTTAACGGAAAATGACACTTTGTAAAATAAATAAATAAATAAAAAAATTCTGCTAACTTGTGACAAAAACTAAAATCTTCTATGAACTCACCATGCATCTCAGAATACTTTAGGGTGTCCTCTTTCCAAAATGGGGTCATTTGTGGAGTCTGTCCTGGCATTTTAGGGTCTCTGCAATCATTACATGTATGGCCAGTATTAGGAGTTTCTGCTATACTCCTTATATTGGGTATACGGGTAGTGCACTTTGGGCTGAAAGGAAAAATGAACGGCAAACATACCTTGCTCCACATCAATGGCAGATCTTCCTCCACATCAATGGCAGTGATAACCTCAGGAGAAAGACACCCCGTGCCACCCTGCACTCAGGGTGGGCCACCAACTTATGTGACTGGGCCTCAGAACTTTAGTATACAGCATTATGCCTGTAGTATACAGCAATATGCCTGCCAATATAGATGACTCTGTGTGGCATTAAAGTATCATCATAGGCCCAAAGTAAATCACATATAAACCGGGGGTGTCCACACTCGGGAAATTCAAACATGATGTCTTATATCGCCAACCCAGCACAGATCAGCTATATCAAGCATGGAAACCGATCCTTCTTCCAAATTTTATGCTTACCTGTTTGTTTGGTTTTCAAGCTTACCTCTCCTCCCCCTGGGACAATGTGCGAAATACCACTGAGTGTGTGCCTACTCCTGTGTCTGGAGCTCCCTAGGTTCTAATAGTGTACCTGCTCGTGGTACCTCTCAAAATACTCCCCTAGGCATAGGCCAGGTTGGTCAGGACATTTGGGACAATAAATACTGGTGTCAGTCCTTCTTCTAGCACTGCTGCAGACACGACAACGTTTTCTTCGAATGCGTTTACCTGGGGTACTCGGAAGCTGATAGGCATAATCCCTTCCATGCAGTCGGCTAGTTGCATCTGGCAGGGGGGGGCCTGGCACCTCCTGGATACAGGAGGTCCAGAACGATCTGTTCCTGAAATTGAAGGAAAGATCCAGTTCTCCCAGCCTTACTATAGAGAACAAAGCTGTTGTAAACTGCCAATTGAATCAGATAAAAAAGACACTTTCTTATACCAGCGCCTTGTTTTCCGGAAAAATTAAATAGGGCGCTAACCTCTGGTCATTGAAGTCCACCCCTCCCATGTTGACATTATATTCGTGGATGACAAGGGGCTTTTCAATGACCTGTTGCCCGTTGAATTTGGACTGTCGTGTCTGTGTGAATGGTGGACAAAAAGTAAACGTCCCTCTTGTCCCTCCATTTCACAGCGAGCAGGTCGTCAGCCCCCGTTCAAGTCTGGTGGTAACGAGCCGTTGGGGGGAAGCCCTGGCGACTAGGCCGCGCAGTGCCACAGCATCGGATTCCTTCTAACTTTAAGTGCTGATAGAGGGCCACACTTGTGTAATAGTTGTCCACATAAAGATGGTACCCCTTCTGGAACAAGGGTGACACCAAGTCCCACACAACCTTTCCACTGCTCCCCAGGTAGTCAGGGCATCCGACCAGCTCCAATTTTGAGTCTTTTCCCTCATAGACCCTAAAACGACATGTATAGCATGTGGCCCTTTCACAGAGCTTATACAGTTTCACCCCATACCAGGCGCGCTTGCTTGGGATGTACTGTTTGATGCCAAGGCGCCCGGTAAAGCGTAAGAGGGACTCGTCTACGCAGATGTTCTGTTCAGGGGGATAAGCATCTGCAAATGTTGTTGACAGGTTGTCTATGAGGGGCCGAATTTTGTGGAGCCGGTCATAAGCAGGGTGGTCCTTTTTATGACAGGTTTTGTCGTCATTGAAGTGCAGGAAGCGCAGGATGGACTCAAATCGTGTCCTGGACATGGCAGCAGGGTACAGGGGGAACATGATGTACTGGGTTTGTAGACCAATACGACCGCAATACATTCTGTTTCATTAGTCCCAAGTGAAGGATAAGGGCCAAAAAGATTTTAAGTTCGGAAACTTGGACTGGTTTCCACCGGAAAGGCTGGGCATAGCTGCTCTCCGGGTGCTCGCTGATGAATTGTGTGGCGGGAAGTGGGGTCTCAAAGACAAACAATCACGGGACAATCGAAGCAGATCACAGGATAATCAAATACAATTACAGCACAATCGAATCCAATCACCGCACAATCAAATCTGATGCACTCGGAAGGTTATGAGGGGTGGGGGTTGGGGTTGGTGGGAAGTGGGTCTGAGGCAATCAAACAATCACGGGACAATCGAAGCAGATCACGGGACAATCAAATACAATAGCAGCACAATGTAATACAATTACAGCACAATCGAATACAATCACAGCACAGTCAAATATAATGCACTCGGACGCTGATTAGGGGGGGGGGGGGGAGGGAAGTCTGAGGGCGATTTGAGGGGGTGGGGGGTTGATCAGGAGCCCGCACGGGGCAGACTGAGTCCTGATCTGATGAGAGGCAGACACAGGAGGTTACTGATCGAAGATCAGTTAGTGATTGCTGGGAAGGACAGATGTAAACAATGCGCGGGGGATGTAATCAGGAGGGGGGATCTGAGGGCAATCGAGGGTCTGGGCAGGTGATCGGTTGCCCCCGTGGGGCAGTTAGGGTCTGCTCTGATGGGTGGGGGTGCTGAGGGGTGATGGACAGGTGATAGACAGGCGATCAGAGGGGGATCAAGGGGTAAGCTAGCTGTATACAGATGTATACAGTATACAGGGGGTAGTCTGGGATGGGGTCTGGGGTGATCTAAAGGTGGGGGGGGGAGATCAGGGGTGATTAGGAGGCAGTTAGCGACGTAATCTAAGGGATAGCGTTGATAGTGACAAGTGGGGGGGGGGGGGGGTGTTAGAGGGGTGCAAGGGTACTGGCAGGGGTCTGCTGGGGTGATCAGGGGGGGGTCTGAAGGCTGGGGTGGGAGATCAGGGGGGCTGTTAGAAAAAAAAATGTGTAGTGTATACTCACTATCGCTGGTGGTCTCTGGAACAATGAGACCACGAGGCGAGGAGGAAGCATGTATAAGGCACTTTGTTTACCTAACAAAGTGCCTTATACGCATTGATTGGCGGAGATTTATATTCCTCCGCCCGCCGGCGCTGCTAAGTGGCCGGCGAGCTGGAGGCTAAATGCCCGGCCATCGATCCCCGGCGGAGGATCGCGTCACGGATGATGCGATCGCTCCGCCCATGCCCGTACAAGGACCGCCGCCTCTGTGCATGCGGCGGTCCTTGCGGAATCCACTTTCCGGCCGCCCCTGTGCAGTGGGCGGTCGTTAAGTGGTTAAACAATTCAGCAGGGTATAAACATTCTAAAATAAAGAGGTGTTTCACCAACAAGCCTACATGTGCGAACGTCAAATAAAGTACAACAGCAAGTGGACCAATTACAGCAGTTTTTGAAGTATACAAAAGTGTTACTTTTTTTTTAGATTCACCCACAGTATAAAATAAATTTAAAAGTATACACACATTCCTTGAATCTCCACTGGTAATAATAAAATCACATAACATCTGTGCAGAACCTGGGTCCTCTTTAAATGAAGTGATAACTAACACAAAGTTATAAAGTGTATAATGCATTCACCATTGTATGTATATATGCATGTTTTGGAGCAGCATATACAGTGGAGGAAATAATTATTTGACCCCTCACTGATTTTGTAAGTTTGTCCAATGACAAAAAAATGAAGTCTCAGAACAGTATCATTTCAATGGTAGGTTTATTTTAACAGTGGCAGATAGCACATCAAAAGGAAAATTGAAAAAATAACCTTAAATAAAAGATAGCAACTGATTTGCATCTCATTGAGTGAAATAAGTTTTTGAACCCCTACCAACCATTAAGAGTTCTGGCTTCCACAGAGTGGTTAGACACTTCTACTCAATTAGTCACCCTCATTAAGGACACCTGTCTTAACTAGTCACCTGTATAAAAGACACCTGTCCACAGAATCAATCAATCAAGCAGACTCCAAACTCTCCAACATGGGAAAGACCAAAGAGCTGTCCAAGGATGTCAGAGACAAAATTGTAGACCTGCACAAGGCTGGAATGGGCTACAAAACCATTAGCAAGAAGCTGGGAGAGAAGGTGACAACTGTTGGTGCGATTGTTCGAAAATGGAAGGAGCACAAAATGACCATCAATCGACCTCGCTCTGGGGCTCCATGCAAGATCTCACCTCGTGGGGTCTCAATGGTTCTGAGAAAGGTGAAAAAGCATCCTAGAACTACACGGGAGGAGTTAGTGAATGACCTCAAATTAGCAGGGACCACAGTCACCAAGAAAACCATTGGAAACACATTACACCGCAATGGATTAAAATCCTGCAGGGCTTGCAAGGTCCCCCTGCTCAAGAAGGCACATGTGCAGGCCCGTCTGAAGTTTGCCAATGAACACCTGAATGATTCTGTGAGTGACTGGGAGAAGGTGCTGTGGTCTGATGAGACCAAAATAGAGCTCTTTGGCATTAACTCAACTCGCTGTGTTTGGAGGAAGAAAAATGCTGCCTATGACTCCCAAAACACTGTCCCCACCGTCAAGCATGGGGGTGGAAACATTTTGCTTTGGGGGTGTTTTTATGCTAAGGGCACAGGACAACTTAATCGCATTAACGGGAAAATGGACGGAGCCATGTATCGTGAAATCCTGAACGACAACCTCCTTCCCTCTGCCAGGAAACTGAAAATGGGTCGTGGATGGGTGTTCCAGCACGACAATGACCCAAAACATACAGCAAAGGCAACAAAGGAGTGGCTCAAGAAGAAGCACATTAAGGTCATGGAGTGGCCTAGTCAGTCTCTGGACCTTAATCCAATAGAAAACCTATGGAGGGAGCTCAAGCTCAGAGTTGCACAGAGACAGCCTCGAAACCTTAGGGATTTAGAGATGATCTGCAAAGAGGAGTGGACCAACATTCCTCCTAAAATGTGTGCAAACTTGGTCATCAATTACAAGAAACGTTTGACCTCTGTGCTTGCAAACAAGGGTTTTCCCCTAAGTATTAAGTCTTTTATTGTTAGAGGGTTCAAAAACTTATTTCACTCAATGAAATGCAAATCAGTTGCTATCTTTTATTTAAAGGGACTCCGAGCAGTGCAGAAACTATGGAAAGATGCATATCATTTTAAAGCTCTCTTTCTCCTCTTTCCAATGATATATAAGCCACCACCCTACGTCTTTTAGTTTTCGCTATTTTCGCGATTGAAATTGCCGCGGCCGCGATTTCGATCGCGAAAATAGAGAAAACTAAAATGTGTAGGGCAACGATTTAGGTGTCGTCAGAAAGAGGAGAAAGAGAGCTTTAAAATGATATCCATCAAGCCATAGTTATATTGTATCACACAGGACGTCACTTTCCCCAGTGTCAGCAGCTCCATTCTGCTGAATGCAGCTGCTGACTTTGACAAAAAGTCGCCCTGTGTAATACAATATAACTATGGAAAGATGGATATTTTAAAGCTCTCTTTCTCCTCTTTCTGGCGACACTTAAATCGTTGCCCTACGCCTTTTAGTTTTCTCTATTTTCGCGATCGAAATCGCGGCCGTGGCAATTTCAATCGCGAAAATAGCGAAAACTAAAAGGCGTAGGGTGGCGGTTTATATATCATTGGAAAGAGGAGAAAGAGAGCTTTAAAATGATGTGCATCTTTCCATAGTTTCTGCACTGCTCGGAGTCCCTTTAAGGTTATTTTTTCGATTTTCCTTTTGATGTGCTATCTGCCACTGTTAAAATAAACCTACCATTGAAATGATACTGTTCTGAGTCTTTTCCTTTCTTTGTCATTGGACAAACTTATAAAATCAGTGAGGGGTCAAATAATTATTTCCTCCACTGTAGCTAACTACTGCAAAAAGAAAAAAAAAGTGATCCATACACAGCAACAAAACATTTGTAAATCACTTTTCTCCCATAGGAAAGAGTAATGTACCAGGTTCCAGTGTATTAACCCCCCTGGCGGTTTGCAAAAAATCCGCCAGGGGGCAGCAAATCTTTTTTTTTAATATTTTTTTTTTTTTTTTTTCATGTAGCGAGACAAAGTCTCGCTACATGATAGCCGCTGCTCAGCGGCATCCCCCCAGCCCCTCCGATCGCCTCCGGCGATCGGAGATCAGGAGATCCCGTTCAAAGAACGGGATCTCCTGGAGGGCTTCCCCCGTCGCCATGGCGACGGGCGGGATGACGTCACCGACGTCGTGACGTCAGAGGGGACTCCGATCTGCCCCATAGCGCTGCCTGGCACTGATTGGCCAGGCAGCGCACGGGGTCTGGGGGGGGGGGGGGCGGCCGCGGCGAGAGGAATTGCGGCGGATCGGCGGGTAGCGGCGGCGATCAGATGCTACACGCAGCTAGCAAAGTGCTAGCTGCGTGTAGCAAAAAAAAAATTATGCAAATCGGCCCAGCGGGGCCTGAGCGGTGCCTCCCGGCGGCATAGCCCGTGCTCAGCACGGGCTTACCGCCAGGGAGGTTAATGGGTATGAGATATCATCCAATGAGACAGTAGAGGGTAAATATCCCCAAAATGATAACTCTTGTATAGCAGGATTGGAGACACACCCGCAGGATCTAGCTACGTTGCTCCTGAGGAATCTTGCGATACATGTGAGGCAGTTTTGTGAATATTTCATCTTATACCCTTTAAGATGCTGATACATTGGAACCTGGTGCATTACTCTCTTTATAGAATCACTTTATTTTTGGACTTGTACAGTACAGCAATATGTTACAGAATGTGTGGTTATTGGCAAATTTTCTTTGCTGAGATTATAAACATTGGTAACTCTGTGGGTGTATTTTAAGGATGAGTAAGCACAGTGTTGCAAGAAGCAAAACTGTACCTACCCGTGTCTGAGAGGGTGCCATGGCTTCCATCCTCCCAATACTTCCTGTTTCACAGCGGATGTTACTGTGCTGGGAAAAGAAGTATCGAGAGGATGAAGCACTGTGGCAAGAGGCGCACCTCTGGGTAAGTTAATTCTTACTGCCATGGCCCCCTTCTCAGACACGAGCGGTTACAATTTCGCTTCTCGCAAAATTGTGCTGGCTCACCCGTAGTTTGTCTCAAGTTTTAGAGATACGCAAATTATTTTTGCGATGTCAGTGGTTATATATTTGGGGGTAACAAATGAAACCGTTTTGGTACCATGATAAATGATATACTGTATTACTCATTGAAAATAAATTTAATGTATACATTTTTTCATTAAGTATTTCAAACAGTGAGTTATATTGATGATAATTAAAGAAAACATGATGGTTTAGACCAGGGGTGTCAAACTCAATCACGTAAAGGGACAAAATCTAAAACAGTCTAAGTAACGGGCCAAACTGGTTATTACAATTTAACATTTTTCGAACAGTTTTAAACTATAGTTAGTGACTGTGGGGGTTCTGCTCCTCTCCTGCAGTAGCCCAGTGGAGCAGTTTAATGTTTGCCTGCTCCAGTGCTACTTCGGGTCTCCTCTGACCTCCCTGAGAGCTACAAGCTCTATGCGCCATACCTCTGGCTATTGTGGTATGTCATGTGATCAGGAGGAGGCATGGAAGGCACAGATCATGTGACTGCCAGGAAGAACAGAAGAGACAATGCATCATTAGAGCAGGTAAACATTACTCTGCTCAGCTGTGCTACTCTGCCATGCGGGGAAATGATGGGGGGGGGGAGAGGTGTGTGTTTCTTACCAAATACCAGGGGAAGGAGAGAGTTTTGCTGCTTACAATGATAGACGTTGGAAGCTCTTGAGGTCCACATAAAATTGCAAAGAGCCGCATTCGGCCTGCTGGCCTTGTGTTTGACACCAGTGGTTTAGACCTTTTTTTCCCCTATTCACAAGAGACCAGATGATGCTGTGTTCCTCAATGCTGCAGTGACCACAAAACTATGTCAGGGAGATTTTTTTTCTACACCGCTGTCACAGCTTTCACTAGGCAGCAAGCAGCTCTGCCTGAAAATGACTACACTTTCTTCCCTTTAGTTTACAAGACTAACTGTGACTGGAAAGGAAGCAATTCAGCAGCCATTTGACAACAGTCCATTTCTAGCAATAAGCAGCGGCATCTCAACGCAGTGAGAAGAGCGAAGGATGTAGAGGATGCTGACTGTTTAGAGTGCAGACCTGGCCACTTATCCACTGGACAGGAACGTTGCATGGTCATGGCTTCAAAACCTGGCCTATTGCTGTAATCGCAGCGACTATGCAACTACAATCCATACCACATAAAGCTGTGAATCCTCATGCTACTTTCATGGTGATGTCATAGAGCTAACTTGCTGTGGGTTCTGTATATCTCAATACAGCCATTGCAAAAATAAATAAATTGATGTACCAGATATAAAAATTCTACCAGATTAACACGTAACCTTTATTTTCTGTGTTTGATTTCCAACAACCGACCAGCCCACATTTAGTTTTCACCAACCTGCTCTCCCCTCCCGCAAATGGTGGTTCTGTTGGATTGCTGTATTCATGATTGGCCTGCAAAAATAAAAAACAATTGTATTGGTATATGAGCAAAGAAAAGTCTAGACTACATTTTAGTGCATTTACTAAAAAATTGTTAACTGTACAATACATGTATGATGAAAGATGCATGAGGAATCATTACCATTCCAATAACCTGGTTCTTGAAGAAAATCCGTAATGAAAAACACTCCCCCTGGGGGGTACTCCCCTCGGGCGGGGGAAGCCTCCGGATCCTATTGAGACTTCCCACGTCCTCCTCGGTCCCACGGCGGCGGCGAAAATCCTCTCAGAGCGGCGGCGATGTAAATATTTACCTCTTGGCTCCAGTGCAGGCGCAGTATCCGCTCTTCCCACAGAGATAGGCGAAAATAGCTGATCTCCGTCGGGCCGCTCTACTGCGCAAGTCTCCTGCACAGTAGAGCGGACCCGACGGAGATCGGCTATTTCCGCCTATTTCCATCAGAAGAGCCTCAGCAGCGCCCCGCTGGAGCCAGTAAAGGTAAATATTGCACAGCTCGACAAAATTGTCGCCTGTGCGTTCCAGGGGCTGCAGCAAGACCGCCGTGGGACACAGGAGGACGAGGGAAGCCTCGATAGGGTCCAGAGGCTTCCCCCTACTGAGGTGAGTATCCCCAGGGGAACTTTTTTTTCAGTACAGGTTTTCTCTAAAGGAGTCAACAGGGGAAAAATTCATAAAATAAGTGCTACTTACCGGGGGCTTCCTCTAGCCCCAAGCTCCCAGCATGTCCCTCACCGCAACTCTCCCCACAGCCGTTCGCCGCAGCTCCGTCCTGGTCCCCGGCGATGACGTCAGATCGGCCTGTACTGCGCCTGCGTTAGCGGCGCTGTCAATCACCGCCACGTGGGCCGGAGCGGACTGGAGGAAGCACTTATTTTATGAATTTTTCCCCTGATGACTGGAAAAAAAAAAAGGAAAGAAAGATATGTACTCTGGATCCCATAAGGCCTTCCCGGTCTTCTCTCCATCCCCTTGTTCCTGTGCTGTGCCCCGGTGAAGTTCTGTGCCTTTAGGACTCAATCGTCAGTCTCGAGAAGTACTCCCGTCCCCGCGTACTTCTGAAGATGGATGCATCCATATGTGCAAACTATGACTCACACGTGCAGTTTGGAACCGCTCACCTTCAGAGGTACCTGGGGACATATTCAACCAAACTGGGAAAAGAACATAACCAGGGACTGGCGGTAGAATGAGGTGACTCAAAGAGGATCAGGGAGGCTCTTTTTGGTGGCCGCTTTAGAGTTACTTTAAATGTGAAATGTAACATCAAATAATTTTGTCTCAATATTAAATTGGTGGAGCTAGACCAAAAAATATTCTTCTTGTTCATTTAAAATGGATTCAGAGCATGTACGGTGTGTATACAGTAGCAAGAAAAAGTCTGTGAACCCTTTGGAATTATATGGATTATTGCACAAATTGGTCATAAAATGTGATCTGATCTTAATCTAAGTCACAACATTAGACACTCACAGCCTGCTTAAACTAATACCACACAAATAATTAAACGTGTCCATGTTTTTATTGAACACACCATGTAAACATTCACAGTGCAGGTGGATAAAGTATGTGACCCCCTAGACTAATGACATCTCCAAGAGATAACTGGAGTGAGGTGTCAGCCAGCTGGGATGAGATGAGATTGGAGGTGTTGGTTACAGCTGCCCTGCCCTATAAAAAATACACACCAGTTTTGGGTTTGCTTTTCCCAAGAAGCATTGCCTGATGTGAATGATGCCTCGCACAAAAGAGCTCTCAGAAGACCTACGATTAAGAATTGTTGACTTGCATAAAGCTGAAAAGGGTTATAAAAGTATATCCAAAAGCCTTGCAGTTCATCAGTCCATGGTAAGACAAATGGTCTATAAATGGAGAAAGTACAGCACTGCTTCTACTCTCCCTAGGAGTGGCTGTCCTGTAAAGATGACTGCAACAGCACAGTGCAGAATGCTCAGTGAGGCGAAGAAACATCCTAGAGTGCTAGCTAAAGACTTACAAAAGTCTCTGGCATAAGCGAACATCATTGTTAGCAAATCTACGATACATAAAACACTAAAGAAGAATGGAGTTCATGGGAGGATACCACAGAGGAAGATCAGATCACATTTTATGACCAATTTTTGCAGAAATCCCTATAATATCAAAGGGCTCACATACTTTTTCTTGCTACTGTGTGTGTGTAATAATATATATAATATATACAGTGATGTGAAAAACTATTTGCCCCCTTCCTGAATTCTTATTCTTTTGCATGTTTGTCACACTTAAATCTTTCTGCTCATCAAAAACCGTTAACTATTAGTCAAAGATAAAATAATTGAACACAAAATGCAGTTTTAAATGATGGTTTTTATTATTTAGTGAGAAAAAAAACTCCAAATCTACATGGCCCTGTGTGAAAAAGTGATTGCCCCCCCTTGTTAAAAAATAACTTAACTGTGGTTTATCACACCTGAGTTCAATTTCTGTAGTCACCTAAAGGCCCAATTACTGCCACACCTGTTTCAATCAAGAAATCACAAATAGGAGTTATCTGACACAGAGAAGTAGACTAAAAGCACCTCAAAAGCTAGACATCATGCCAAGATCCAAAGAAATTCAGGAGCAAATGAGAACAAAAGTAATTGAGATCTATCAGTCTGGTAAAGGTCATAAAGCCATTTCTAAAGTTTTGGGACTCCAGCGAACCACAGTGAGAGCCATTATCCACAAATGGCAAAAACATGGAACAGTGATGAACCTTCCCAGGAGTGGCCGGCCGACCAAAATTACCCCAAGAGCGCAGAGAAAACTCATCCGAGAGGCCACAAAAGACCCCAGGACAACATCTAAAGAACTGCAGGCCTCATGTAATGGATTGCGGAGATGCCGCCGCGCGGTCTGGCAGAGGGGCGGCTGTCTCCGCGTTCAGACCGGCGGTTTCCGCAGAGCAGCATGCGTCTGGTTTGTCTGAGCCTTCTAGCGCACACAGATGGAGAGCTATGCGCACGCACGCTGGGAGGCAGGACCTTTATGCCAGTAGGAGAGGGACCAGCTGATCAGGTCGGTCAGCTGATCCCAGCGCAGTGTGTGATTGGCTGAGTGGCGCTGGGCGGCGCTGAGGAGCGCTGCACTATATGTAGATCTTGCTGGTCAGCCTCAGGTTGTCTGCCGTTGCGAATACTTACGTGTGAGCACTCAGACCTCAGTCAGATCCCACAGTGTTAGAACCAGGTGGACCTGGGAATTCACACTTAGCCTGATTACGCTTGGATTAGGATTGCTGTGTCATTGACAGTATTCCTAAGCTTGGGTGTGAGGTCCTTGGTCTCTGTGTCACTGTGTCATTGCTGTGTTATACTTTAGACCAGTTCCGGGATGTTAAGACCAAGGACCTCACACCCAACCTTAGGAATACTGTGTCATTGCTGTGTTATACTTTAGACTAGTTCCTGGGTGTCGAGACCAAGGACCTCACACCTCAGACTAGGACTCTGCTCTATTTCTTTTATGACTATTTGCTCTGCCATTGCGAATACTTACGTGTGAGCATTAAGACCTCAGTCAGATCCCACAGTGTATTAGAACCAGGTGGATCTGGGAACTCACACTTAGCCAGATTACGCTTGTGTTATACTTTAGACCAGTTCCGGGGTGTTGAGACCAAGGACCTCACACCCAAGTTTAGGATTACTGTGTCATTGCTGTGTTATACTTTAGACCAGTTCCGGGGTGTTGAGACCAAGGACCTCACACCCAAGCTTAGGAATACTGTGTCATTGCTGTGTTATACTTTAGACTAGTTCCTGGGTGTCGAGACCAAGGACCTCACACCTCAGACTAGGACTCTGCTCTATTTTTGTTATGACTATTTGCTCTGTCGACTTCTCTATTGCTTTCTGATTCGGTACCTCTGCATATCTGCCTACCTGTTGCCAGACCCTGCCTGTACCCGGTTACCGAATCAGCCTTCTGTCTCTGTACCTCATCTGCTCGTGTGTTGCCGACCTGGCCTGCCCGACCTTCCAGGCTGTCACTCATCCCTTGAGTGCTCAATTTATCTGTACTAGCAGTGACAATTCCACCAAGTGTCAGTTGCAACTAGGACTCCCGCTCCTCAGAGAGTCCGGCCTGTTAGCAGCCAGTGGCCTCTTCCCCTGGAGTCCCCTGGCTGCATTACAGTCTATTATCTGATCTCTAGATATCCCTGGTTGCCAGGTTCTTACTATTCTCTCTCTCAAGGAGATAGTCCCTGCACTTCCCAGGGCCACCTGCCCCTCAGGTGGTTCTTAGCCGAGCTGCCTGCCTCACGGGAGATAGCCTACAGTTACACCAAACACTTACACTTTATTAGGTGTCCAGAGGTTAGTCATACTTGTATTATTGGTGATTCTGCAGATCATCCATAATCAAGTATACATCTGTATTACTGATGATTCTGCAAATCATCAATAATCAGATTCTCTCTGTGTGCTGACACCGATCGTTACACCTCACTTGCCTCAATTAAGGTCAGTGTTCACGACTCCACCATAAGAAAGAGACTGGGCAAAAATGGCCTGCATGGCAGATATCCAAGGCGCAAACCACCTTTAAGCAAAAAGAACATTAAAGGGGAACTGAAGAGAGAGGTATATGGAGGCTGTCATGTTTATTTCCTTTTAGACAATACCAGTTGCCTGGCAGCCCTGCTGATCCTCTGCCTCTAATACTATTAGCCATAGCCCCTGAACAAGCATGCAGCAGATCAGGTGTTTCAGACTTATAAGTCTGATCTGACAAGACTAGCTGCATGCTTGTTTCTGGTTTTAATCAGATACTACTGCAGAGAAATAGACCAGCAGGGCTGCCAGGCAACTGGTATTGATTAAAAGGAAATAAACATGACAGCCTCCATATACCTCTCTCTTCAGTTCCCCTTTAAGGCTCGTCTCAATTTTGCTAAAAAAAATCTCAATGATTGCCAAGACTTTTGGGAAAATACCTTGTGGACCGACGAGACAAAAGTTGAACTTTTTGGAAGGTGCGTGTCCCGTTACATCTGGCGTAGAAGTAACAGCATTTCAGCAAAAGAACATCATACCAACAGTAAAATATGGTGGTGGTAGTGTGATGGTCTGGGGTTGTTTTTCTGCTTCAGGACCTGGAAGGCTTGCTGTGATAGATGGAACCATGAATTCTACTGTCTACCAAAAAAATCTGAAGGAAAATGTCTGGCCATCTGTTCGTCAACTTAAGCTGAAGCGAACTTGGGTGATATATATAGATATATATATATATATATATGTACACACATAGAGAGAGAGAGAGAGAGAGAGGGGGAGAGAGGGAGAGAGAGAGAGAGAGAGAGAGAGAGAGAGAGGGAGGGGGGGGGAGAGAGAGAGAGGAAGGGAGGGGGGGGAGAGAGAGAGAGGGAGGGGGGGGGGGGGGGGGGAGAGAGCGCAATATTTTCAGCAGGCATCATTGCCTCCTCTTACTTTAGTTGATTATTGATATGTAAGACCACTGTGGGAAACATGATCTCTGCACACTGCTGCTTTTAGCCCTGAGCAAAAATGTAGCTCCTTCCAGAAAAAAAGGCGATTATGTTGTGACATTGCATCAGTCATAGCTCAGATGTAATCTAGAAAGGATGAATCCACACAAAGTAAAAATGGGGAAACATGTGCCCATATTGTGACAATTACTCCAGATCAATCCTGCATTAGCAGCAACTCTGATGCGTGAATCCCGACCAGTTTTCGGCACGCAATTTCGGATGCAGAATCGCAGCCTATTGAAATCAATATGCTGAAGAGGTCTGCAACATCATCATGTATTTAAAAGCGGTTTATTAAATTACAGCTCTTTAAAACGCTGAAATCAAGCAGCAGCAAAGAGGAGCTCAGCTGTACAGAGACAGCTCTGCCATTTCGGATGAGACCCTTTTTCAAGCACGCTAGATATGCATCCACGTCTGACCATGTCTAGGAACCTGAACGGATAGAAAGGTTCTAAAACTGATGTAAATGTGAGAAAAAAAAAACTGTCTCCAATAAAACTAGTGGTCTTAGGTCCTAGGTCCCTACCTGTGTTAACTTGCAAAGGATTTGACTCCAACAAGCAGAAACACCTGGTCTCCCAGAGTGCTCTTGGGCAGAAGGCGGCATAACTAAATGGCCTAGACTAAACATCACTGAGAGGGCAGGGTTAGATACCAATATACAGCAATATATAGATATATCATGTATAATGTATTACATTCTAAAACTGCCTGTAATTGTGCCAAGGTGAAGCACCACTTAACCTAACATAAATCGATGAAATGACCTTCCTTGTCACTCACTTGGATGATGGGATGTGCCTGCAGTGACTTTGGCCTCATATCCTGAATAATTGTGCATTCCCCTTTTAAAGGGAAGGTTCAAGCAAAATAAAAAAATGAGTTTCACTTACCTGGGGCTTCTACCAGCCCCATGCAGCCATCCTGTGCCCTCGTAGTCACTCACTGCTGCTCCAGTCCCCCACTGGCAGCTTGCCGACCTCGGAGGTCGGCGGGACGCATTGCGTACATTTTTACGCATTACAGCTAGTGCAGGAACATTAACGCATACATTTTTACGCGTTACTGGTTCAATGCGTAAATTTTTACGCATTGAACCAGTAATGCGTAAAAATGTATGTGTTAATGTTCCTGCACTAGCGGGAATGCGTAAACATGTACGCAATGCGTCCCGCCGACCTCCGAGGTCGGCAAGCTGCCAGTGGGGGACTGGAGCTGCAGTGAGTGACTACGAGGGCACAGGATGGCTGCATGGGGCTGGTAGAAGCCCCAGGTAAGTGAAACTCATCTTTTTATTTTGCTTGGACATTCCCTTTAAGAGTGAATGAAGGTTGAAAATAAATGCAGGCATGAGTGGTTAGGTTAGCTGCTAAACATCTATATATACTTTTATATATGTACAAATCTGATGGGACTGTGAATTTCAATGACATCATGCAGCTATGCAGAAGAGATAATAGTGTAATTAGTTGGAATAATACAAACCCTATGCTATATATGCCACAGTGATAGTTTATAGCAATGCTCCGAGATTCATGCAGTTTTGCATTAAAAGTGGTACAGTTCAACCCATGAACATTCATATGGCTAATTCTAGACCTGCATGCATACATATCCAAAATATGAAGGCTACATTGAATCTAGCAAGTCTAGAAAGATGTTTATACATGTATGGGCAACTTTTCCAGGACTTAAAGTGGTTTAAAACCCTGACATAATCATTAAAAACAGGTTTTCCTACTTTTTATATGCCATACGGTTATCATATTTGCATATGCGCATAAGTATTATTCATTTGGAAGTCATAACTTCCCAAAAGTACCGTTTTTTGCTTTGTGAGCTGACTTTGCATTTTATTAATAACTGGTTTTAATCATTATGTATTGAAGGCAGACATGCTTTGACTGTCTGGGTCCAGCTGCTTCTCCACAGTCAGAGAATGTGTCACATTCCTCACTTGATACATTTAAGTAAACACAAGATAATCTACAACTTCGGATGCGTCCACATTTCTCTGCACTGAACTTTCAAGCTCTGTGTGTAACCCTTCGAATGCTGGTCTAGTAAAAAAAAAAAAATGCTGGTTGCATATAATATGCTGTAAATAATGTTTTAGAGCAAATATGAAATGCTGGGTTATATTCGGCTTTAAGATGGCACCTTTGGACCTGATCAGGTGGCAACCTTTAGAAGTATATAGGAGAGCTGGGGCCTCCCCACCACGCCCCATGCAGTCCACAATGTATGATTTTAAAACCTTTTAATTAGTGTGTAGTGATTTTATGTCATATTGAAGGCTGCTTAATAAATCATTCTGTACTTTGGAACACTGAGGTCTAGATCCACCTTCTTTTCTGTCTATTGAAATAGCACCACTAAACTTTACCAGCTACGGCAAGAACACAAAAAAAACAATGGACTTGGCCACAGCAGATAAATACTATCAGCTATGCCAGCTGTCCACAGGAAGTCCGTGGAAGCCATCAGTTTTGTATAGTTCTATAAAGAGAAACTCCAAAATAAGCCAGTAAAGCTTGCTATCTGTGCATACCCAAAACGAAGGTCAGCTTCTGGGGAGAATGAGAAGCAGAGAAGTGGCCTAGAACATATCTGAATAGACTAAGTATGTGTCAGATCCAAATCCTGGATGTGCCCATTAGCTGGACTTTACATACCGATAGTGTACATGTTCCTCCAGTAGATAATTGCACCCTAGTGAAGCAATATTTTCAAAAAATACATAGCTGAAATTTTGCACAGCCATTAACATGAATGTAGAATGTGTTGCTGTACTTGAGATGAGTTTGTCATGCACTGATTGAACCAAGTGGTTAGAAGTCGTGCCTTGCGGCACTGAAGTCCAAGGTTTGGTTCCAAAAAGGACACCATTAGCTGCTTGAAATTTTATAGCTGCTCCCTGTGCATTTACCCCAGGTGCTTGGGTTTCTTCCCACAATCGAAAAACACACAGGCAAGTTAACTGGCTTAATATATACGGTAACTCTCCTCTCTGGGTAGTCTGGTTCACTCCCTGGACTCACTGTTAAGCTTGGCTAATTTCCGACATGTCCGATCACATTCGATCGTTTTGCTGCTTGATTCACCATTGAAGTTAATTGAAAAAAAGAAAAACGAGCGGAAGATTTAAGAGAATCAAGCAGGCAAAACGATTGGGCGCAAAATCGAGCCATGTATTCCCAGCATAAGACTACAGCAGGGATAATAGATTGTGATCCCCACAGAGAGAGAAGTGAAAATTGTTCAATGTACTTTGTACAGTACTGCAGAAAAGGTGTTAGAGTTGCATAACCACAGACCTCAATAAAGGGAAATATTTATACATAAAATCTTATGCAGTTTTTTGAGTCTTGAACTGATGCCTATCTAAGCCCCCACAACACGCCCCCAAAAATGGAAACTCAAAGTAATCATGTTTACAAGTAGTTAATGTTTTTTTAATCAAAACCCACTGTGTAGCTTTCTTTGCCTGCAGCTGTGCCACTATCTATAAAGCACTAAGGTCTCTACTGTACCTAGCTTCCTGTTCGCAGGTCTTTCTATTGCTTACTGATCCAGTTGTGCTGCAATGGCAAGCATATCTGGCCTATGAAGCAGATATTCTATTTACCACGTTGCTTAGCTGGATAGCATACTGATAAGGCTGTTGTCTTTCATGTGGGATTTGAGCCATGGATTCAAGCCAGTATGTAAAACAGTAAAGTCTTTGGGCAAGGGTCCCTAATGATCCTGGTCGCCCGTGGAGTGCACTCTAACTGCCTGCAGCCCTGAAGCGCTTTGAGTCCGCCAAGAGAAAAACGAAATATAAATGTTCTGTCTTGTCTACACTCTTACAGTGGTTTGCAAATGTATTCGGTCCCCTTGAAGTTTTCCACATTTTGTCATATTACTGCCACAAACATGAATTAAATCAATTTTATTGGAATTCCATGTACAAGACCAATACAAAGTGGTGTACACGTAAGAAGTGAAATGAAAATCAAACATGATTCCAAACATTTTTTACAAATAAATAACTGCAAAGTGGGGTTTGCGTAATTATTCAGCCCCCTTTGGTCTGAGTGCAGTCAGTTGCCCATAGACATTGCCTAATGTGTGCTAATGACTAAATAGAGTGCACCTGTGTGTAATCCAATGTCAGTACAAATACAGCTGCTCTGCGATGGCCTCAGAGGTTGTCTAAGAGAATATTGGGAGCAACAACACCATGAAGTCCAAAGAACACACCAGACAGGTCGGGGATAAAGTTAGAGAAATTTAAAGCAGGCTTAGGCTACAAAAAGATTTTCTAAGCCTTGAACATCCCACGGAGCACTGTTCAAGTGATCATTCAGAAATGGAAGGAGTATGGCACAACTGTAAACCTACCAAGACAAGGCCGTCCACCTAAACTCACAGGCCGAACAAGGAGAGCGCTGATCAGAAATGCAGTCAAGAGGCCTATGGTGGCGTGGCCGGACCGTCATGGCGGATAGACGCTAGCACTGTGAGCTCCGACAGTCCCGGCTGATATTTTGGCTCTAACTCTCTCTAGATCAGCCGCCACTTCACCCAAACAGATGCCCGGGACCAGCAAGAAGACTGGCAACAAATCCAAAGGCTCAAACACCGCGGATATCGCCCAGCTCCTGCAAAATACACGGGCCTCCCACAGTAACGCCGCGGACAAGATGGCGACGAATCAGCCTAAGGCGTCCAGCAGTAAGGCCTCACAGTCTGCCGCCTCCCCTACGCACTCAACAGACTCCAGAGTGGACTCTCCAAACAGTGAGTACGGGGCTCTGCCCTCATCCAAAGCTGATCTTGATCATCTTTTCCAAAAAATGGAAACTGTATTCCGCTCGGAGATAGCAGGCCTCAGAACGGACATATCACTCATAGGCCACAGGGTTGAGGCGGTAGAGGACAAAGTTCTATACCATGATGCATTTATCTCTAAGATTAACACGGCTTTAGCCGACCATAGTAGCCTTATCAGGCAATCACTATATAAACAAGAAGATCATGAAAACCGTAACAGGCGAAACAATGTGAGGCTGAAAGGGCTGCCTGAGGCTACTACAGACGAGGATTTGCCGACAGTTATCCGTACAATTTTTAACAGAATCCTGGGCAAACCGGAGTCCACGCACATCCAAATAGATCGGGTACACAGGGCCCTGAAGTCCCGCTCTCGCACTGACACAAATCCAAGAGATGTCATTTGTAGACTGCACTATTTCACGGAAAAGGAAGAGCTCATCAGCAAAATGAGAGTCCTTAACGAGTTGGAATCCGATGGGGCTAAGCTTAAGCTTTTCCCAGACCTGGCGTTCGAGACGTTACAGCAACGTAGAATACTGAAGCCTGTGCTGGAAACACTTAGATCCCGAGGTATTCTCTACAAGTGGGGCTTCCCCTTCGCCCTAATAGTGCGCCACGAGGGCAAAATACATTCTCTCCGTTACCCAGAGGAACTCACAGATTTTTGCACAGCCTTAAACTTAGGCACTATTAACATACCTGACTGGTGTCCTAGACTGACCAAGATAGAGTTCACTCCAATGGATCAGTGGTCCCCTTCAGCTGGCAAGAGGGGAGGATCTAGGAGAGGTTCTCCGCAGTCCTCTACCCAGGGATCACCCCGCTAGGACTATAGCTTTTCATTGAACGATCTCTATGCCTTAATGCGCTGCTTCTACCTGTTTCTACCAAACAACAGCCTGATTTCCACAAATCTCCGTGTTTATTGTTTATACCCGTTGGACTCTGCTTACAGGGTTAAACTTCTAGGGTTATGCGCCAAAAAATATGTTTCTTCTATTACTCCAGCCGAGACGGAAGTGAGCAGTCGGCTCAGTTCGCACTATGACTGGTGACCCTGCAATGTCCCCGCAGGAACTCTTACAAATGCGCCCAGCGATTGCTGCACGTATTAAGTTAAGACCAGTACCTTTTTGGTACACATCCTTAATACCCATACGCTTTCTGAGTTTATGGTTATTAACCTACTATGCCTACCCACGCATTGGTTTAATGATGCTTTTGCTTTCTATGGATACTTCTTATCTGTTACTGTTTGTTCGTTTTTCTTTTTTCTTTTGTTATTTTATTTTTCTTTCTTTGAGTGACATCAGGATCGTACAATTCAATAATCCAACAGGGATGGAGTCAGGGACACAAGAGGGACTGCGACCAGGGAGACCCCTCAATCCTCAAAATCTAACATGGCAACGCAAACACTGAAATTAGGCTCGTTTAACATTAAAGGAGCCAACTCTCCGATTAAACGATATAAAATACTGCACGAATTAAATAGGCTAAATTTAGATGTGGCTTGTCTCCAAGAGACCCATTTTGTAGACAAAGAAAAACACGGCTTCCACTCCCAAAAATACTCCCAATGGTTCTACTCCAACTCTAATTCTACTAAGAATAAAGGAGTAGCAATTGGCTTTCGCTCTGGGGTCCCCTTTGTCCTGGTCGACTCAATATGCGACACTTTAGGCAGATGGTTGATTATTAAAGGTAAAATTCAAGGTTTGACAATAACAGTGGCCTCAGTCTACCTCCCAAATACTGAACAGGCCAAAACCCTGGGCCCCTTCCTAAAAAAGCTCACCTCCTTTCAGGAAGGTGTTGTAGCGGTAGCAGGAGACTTCAACATGACCTGGGATGAGAAGCTCGACTCCTCCTCTCATAAAATAAACATCTCTTACAGAGACCGCAGACAAATCAAACTATTACTACATGATGCCCAGCTGATGGATGCATGGAGGATTAAAAACCCAAAAGAGAGGGATTTCACCTTTTTTTCCCCAACCCATAACTCCCACTCCAGAATCGATACAATCTTTGTTTCACATGTAGACCTCCCCAGAGTTATCTCATCCAAAATACACAACATAACCATTTCAGATCTGTTAAGCTTGGAGGTGTAATCTCCACAGTCAGCATACAACACATAAGCTGACGTGAAGGAGGTACACACACCAGCACAAGGGATCAGAATATCCCCAGTTTAGTGGAGGAGAGGACTGACTCCAATAGGAGATTGTGGCGCACAGAGCCGGTGCAGATCCGAACAGCCACAAACAACACTTACGTACTAACGTCTCAGCGCAAAGTAGCGCTGAGCGCATAAACCAGGACTGAGGAGATCAGGACAGGTAAACAGAATGAACGCTTGCTAGCTAGCGATTACTTAGCGACAGCAAGCGTCCAAAACTAGACAGACTGGAATGAGGCAGCCAATGCGTTGCGGCGATGGCGTGCCTCACAAAGACAGGACAGGAGAGACAGGAAATAGCAGGATCAAGATAGATGAACGTAACACAGATAAATACACAATAAGTATGTTTTCCTAGCGTATTACAATTACAGCTATCAATGAAACTATTCGTAACGTCTGACTAACATATGTATATATCGGCAATGAACCGATATATGACATAAGCAGGAACTCTGACTAAGACTGGAGTAATACAGGGAACAGGACTCAGAAGGATTCGCTATCTCTTCGCAGAGATGAACGCAATCCACAAACAGGACCAGGAACAGGATAACTAGCTCAGAGTGCTGGAACGCTGACTAACGGAACACAGGATATAAACAGTTCGTGTACGTATATATCAGCGACACTGATATATTAACGTAACACGAATTCAAGGAAAATAACAAAATGCGCAAGTATGCGTATATATTGGCGATGAACCAATATATGACACAAGACAAGCAAGTAACAACTTCTAGAACAAGAGCAGAACTAGGAGGACTCGCTGACCCCTTCGCAGGAGTCAGCGCAGTCCACACGGACCAGGAACGAGGTGGGGCACGAGCAGAGTAACAGATACAATCTGAGACCATGATAGCCCATGAGGCATTGCAGGAAGCAGTTCTTTATACTGAGGTCATCCAATGGGAGCAGACCTGCAGATTCCCACACAAGTGAATGGTAATTAATCACAGGCTGATAGCAGGAAAAGGCAGACAATGATATGCAGCCTGCAGGAAAGGGACCGCCCCTCCACTGCAGCAGACAATGTTTGTTTACACAAAAGCATATTAAACTGTCATTAACCTCAGAGCGACTGCAGATGGAATCAGCAACTAGTTTAAGTGCAAACCAAACTATGCAAGCAAATGCATGTAATGACATTAGAACTGCTTGGTTTGCAATACCACTGCAGTCAGCAGTAAACGCTGCAGAAGCGATCATAACAGTACCCCCTCCCTTAAACGCGGCCTCTGAACGCCTATGAAAACTGACATATTTCTCCTGAACCACCCAAACCAAAAAATCAGAAGTAGGAAATCCAGCAAACTGATCTGACTGAAAATTCATGAAGGTCGGATCCGTCCGACAAAACCAAATTCCCGAATCAGTCTCACCAAAACTAGACCAATTGGAACCAGAACCTACCGAACCATGCCCGTCAGCACCACAAGCCTCAGTGTGATACCCATCAGAACCACGACTTCCAGAGAAAAGCCCCCAGAAACTCTCTGAGCGATACCCATCGCCTTCCCGGGACTGTCCAAAAACGCCAAAGCCTTTGCAATGCCCACCGGAACTGTCCCCACCAACACAAAACCCACCGTTGAACCAGTCCAAGGTACCAGGACAAGTTTCCTCAGAGATCTCCCAGAACACTTGGAAGCTCCAAAGAGATCCCCACAGGTCAGAACGCCCCTTAGGCTCACATGGAGAACCATCAAGAACCCCTATGGAACCCAGGGCAACTCTAGAGTCAGGGTCACAAGGACAAACATCAAGATCAGGGTTTTTAGGGACCAGAACCATCTCCGGGCATGCAGGCCAACCGGCAACATCAGAACATGTCTCCACTAGGGAAGCGTGTGAGCACGCCAACACAGACACACTTGGGCACTCTGGCATACGAAGCACATCTGGGCACACCGGCACAAGAGAGACTTCTGGGCATGTCAAGGAACTGCAAACCTCAAAGTCAGTCAAGGTAGGACCGAAACCAGGACTGGGCAAAAAAAAATCATCATGACTAGACTTCACAGTTACTGGATTCTCACTAAAAAATGCAGGATCAGACTTAGATGTCTCTGATTCCAGCAAAGTTATTAACAAATCATGTTCAGGGGCATTTACAAGACAGGACAAATCTTCTGATGTATGCACCGAACTAGACAGGGTTCCCATAACTTCTTCTGGACTAGACAGAGACTCATCAAATACACTGGATTGGAGCTCATGAAGGGCTGCAAAACAAGTCAATAGTGCAGCAATCCCCACTGAACTAGGCAAAACTGAGTAACTCACTGGACAGGAAGGGAATTCAGGAACTTCTGCCACACCGGCCAGAGAACCAGAATTTTCCAGGATACAGGGCTGGGTTTCAGAAACACTCATTAACCCGGACTGAAATTCTGATATTTCTATTATTTTTTCCAGCGAGTCAGAATTATCCATGTTACAGGGCAAGACTTTTGAAACATTCAGAGGACAGGGCTGGAGTTCCTCGGCTGTTACAACACTGGAGAGGGACTCAACAACATTGATTAAATCAGACTGTGTACAGGGCAAGGTATCTAACACACTTGCTGACGAGGACAATATTTCAATGGCTTCTGCTTCGCTGGGCAGAAATTCATCAAGTTTTATTAGAGCAGACTGTAATTCCAAAACAGCTGCTAGACAAGTGAATATTACTGTAACACCAACTGAGGTAAGCAGTGCCTCAGACTGTTCTGCTAGAGGGTTTGAAGTATCCAAAGTACTGGGTGAAGCATAAGACTCTGTGACCACAGCTTCACTGGACAGGATCACCGAACAGTCCACACTGCAGGGCAAAACCATGGAAGCACCTGCTGGACAGCATAATGATTCTGTGACCTGAGTTTCATTGGAGAGATCTACTGCACAATTCATGGTACAGGGCAAGTTCACTGGAACATTTTCTGAACACGGTAATAATTCTGCGATTTCGGACTCACATAGCAGACGCTCTGAGTTATTCATGAAACTAGAGTGAGGTGTAGAAACAGGAAGATCAAAACACAATGTTTGCGCATCTAAATCACCATTCAATTGTGAAATTGGACAATTCAGATGCTGGGGTTCTGAGATTTCTGGACAGGATTGCTGGGACTCAGAAACTGATGTAGTGCATCTATTGGCATCTGCTGGATCAGACAGGAGTTGAACTTTATTAACACAGGTAATTTCTGCAGAAGTGTTTGCAGAGACAGGCAAGATTTTTCTGGTGTCTGTTTCACTGAACAAAGACTCATGAGTACTGGCTAGGCTGGACTCAGAAGTCAGCAGGACCTCTGGGTCCTCTGCTGAGAAATTTGTGCAGGGCAAGATTAAGGAAGTATTAGTAATTTCTGTCTTACTGGGAAGTAACACTGAGTTATCCATGGTACAGGGTGGAATTACAGGAACTTCAATTTCACACAAAAGGAGCTCTGAATCACTCGCTGAATCAGCCAAAGGTGCTGAAGCAGGCGAGTCCTCAGGAACTGAGGAAGTGGAACAATCTCCACTTGACAGTGTGTCTTCCCTGGTATCAACTGATTGAATCGCATAAAAATCGTCCAGAATCATTCTCCACACATCGATCAATGGAGCCACAAAGTCATACCCACACACACCAGTTTTTATTAGGTTATAGGCAGACTTAATGCATGCATTCAATACTAATTCACTTTTTGCACTGTAAAACTGACAAAATGAACTTGCATCTTTCTTCCATTCATAGACCAGGGCTTCCATCTCTCCTCTCTCAAATGGAGGATCCCATGCATATTTAACAGCTGAGCATTCCGGCTGATCATAGTTTGCAAATGTGTTAGTGGCAGAAACATACATTGGGTTATTTAGCAGGTGATTGGCCGATTTCTTATTCCTAAGGATCTCCAATACCTGTAGCAAGTGTTGAACTGTAGTGTATGCAAATTTCCCTTGCTGCACGAATAAATTGATCTGTTCAATACTCTGTAATATATCTTCATAATCATATTCAGATAATTCATTTAAACAAGAACTTTTATTTTCCCTGGCTAGCAATGAAAGTTCATTAGTAGTTTCATAGGTCCATTTGACTCCCCTGAATGGTGACTGAATTTCATTATCTGCTACTGGCGGAGTCTCATTACAGATCTGATGCGCAGTCGCTAAGGGCAACGACTCCGCTGATTGTAACGCCTTTCTTTTGGAGCGTTTACGTATCAGAACAATTATCTGCTTGCTGATTATTTTTGTAGGCAGTAGAAGGAGCAGCTGATTGACAAGCTGCCAGGAGCTTATCAAAAGGGCTAGGCAAATCGGTTTTGCGCAGCCAGTTATGGATCACAAACGCTAGAAATTCCAGTGGTCTTTCTTTTAAATTGGTATGATCTAAGACATCGTAGGCCCACTGAAACAATCTTCCCTTAAATAAAACATAAACTAGCTGGGAGGCCCACGTTGAAACAGGAGTAGCCTGGAGCTCGGGATTGGCCAGGAACCTGGTACATTCAGAAAAAAACTCATTTTCTGTTTCAGAATTGAGCTTCTCAAATTTCTTAAAGGAACAGGAACCATAACAAACAGTGTCATTTTTGCTGGGAACCCCCCCCCCACAATGGGGATTGGTAATGGGGCTATCATAATGTTAAGCTTGGAGGTGTAATCTCCACAGTCAGCATACAACACATAAGCTGACGTGAAGGAGGTACACACACCAGCACAAGGGATCAGAATATCCCCAGTTTAGTGGAGGAGAGGACTGACTCCAATAGGAGATTGTGGCGCACAGAGCCGGTGCAGATCCGAACAGCCACAAACAACACTTACGTACTAACGTCTCAGCGCAAAGTAGCGCTGAGCGCATAAACCAGGACTGAGGAGATCAGGACAGGTAAACAGAATGAACGCTTGCTAGCTAGCGATTACTTAGCGACAGCAAGCGTCCAAAACTAGACAGACTGGAATGAGGCAGCCAATGCGTTGCGGCGATGGCGTGCCTCACAAAGACAGGACAGGAGAGACAGGAAATAGCAGGATCAAGATAGATGAACGTAACACAGATAAATACACAATAAGTATGTTTTCCTAGCGTATTACAATTACAGCTATCAATGAAACTATTCGTAACGTCTGACTAACATATGTATATATCGGCAATGAACCGATATATGACATAAGCAGGAACTCTGACTAAGACTGGAGTAATACAGGGAACAGGACTCAGAAGGATTCGCTATCTCTTCGCAGAGATGAACGCAATCCACAAACAGGACCAGGAACAGGATAACTAGCTCAGAGTGCTGGAACGCTGACTAACGGAACACAGGATATAAACAGTTCGTGTACGTATATATCAGCGACACTGATATATTAACGTAACACGAATTCAAGGAAAATAACAAAATGCGCAAGTATGCGTATATATTGGCGATGAACCAATATATGACACAAGACAAGCAAGTAACAACTTCTAAAACAAGAGCAGAACTAGGAGGACTCGCTGACCCCTTCGCAGGAGTCAGCGCAGTCCACACGGACCAGGAACGAGGTGGGGCACGAGCAGAGTAACAGATACAATCTGAGACTATGATAGCCCATGAGGCATTGCAGGAAGCAGTTCTTTATACTGAGGTCATCCAATGGGAGCAGACCTGCAGATTCCCACACAAGTGAATGGTAATTAATCACAGGCTGATAGCAGGAAAAGGCAGACAATGATATGCAGCCTGCAGGAAAGGGACCGCCCCTCCACTGCAGCAGACAATGTTTGTTTACACAAAAGCATATTAAACTGTCATTAACCTCAGAGCGACTGCAGATGGAATCAGCAACTAGTTTAAGTGCAAACCAAACTATGCAAGCAAATGCATGTAATGACATTAGAACTGCTTGGTTTGCAATACCACTGCAGTCAGCAGTAAACGCTGCAGAAGCGATCATAACAAGATCATGCCCCGGTCACGTTGGATCTTAATCTCCTGCTGCCCTACAAGAAACCTGATTCATGGAGATTAAATGAGAGTCTACTTACAGATCAGGCAGTAGTAGCAGATATCAAGTCTAAATTGGATGATTACTTCAAAAGAAACGATCAACCCGATATTAAACGCTCCACCTTATGGGAAGCCCATAAGGCATTCATACGAGGCAACTTCATACAGATTAGCAGCAGGAAGAAAAGGGAATACGAAGCTATATCGACTCTGCTTATCTCACAGATAGCAGCTTTGGAAGGTAGACTTAACCTCCTTGGCGGTAATCCCGAGCTGAGCTCGGGGTATGCCGCCGGAGGTCGCCGCTCAGGCCCTGCTGGGCCGATTTCGGTTCTGAAAAAAGCAGCACACGCAGCTGGCACTTTGCCAGCCGCGTGTGCTGCCCGATCGCCGCCGCTCCGCGGCGATCCGCCGCGTGCAGCGGCGAAAGAGGGTCCCCCCAGCCGCCCGAGCCCAGCGCAGCCGGAACAAACAGTTCCGGCCGGCGCTAGGGGCTGGATCGGGCGGCTCTGACGTCAGGACGTCGACTGACGTCCATGACGTCACTCCGCTCGTCGCCATGGCAACGAGGAAAGCAAAACAAGATAGGCCGCTCATTGCGGCCTATCTTGTTACTTTCGATTGCCGGAGGCGATCGAAAGTACGCATCAGGAGCGCCCTCTAGTGGGCTTTCATGCAGCCAACTTTCAGTTGGCTGCATGAAATATTTTTTTTTTAATTAAAAAAAAACCACATTGCAGCCTCCCTGGCAAAATAAATAAACCGCCAGGGAGGTTAAGCAATCTTTCTCTCAAGCAGAGCAGGAGACCTTGACCACCTTAAAGATCAAGTTAAATACTCACCTTGATTCGAGGGCCAAGTCCTATCTGCTTAGAGTCTCCCACAAGTACTATGAATGGGGAAACAAGTCAGGGCGTATGTTAGCTAGAGCGCTACGCAAACGTAAGCAAACAAACTATGTAGCTCAAATAAAATCACAAGAAGGTAAAACAGCAGCCCTCTCAAAGGATATAGCAGGGCTCTTCAAAGACTACTACTCTTCGCTATATAACATTAGATCTGAAGAGTCCCCGGAGCAAAATAGGGCTAGAAAACGTAAAATCAATTCATACCTCAGTAAAATCAATCTACCTAGGCTGTCACAGGCAGAAAAAACACTAATTGATGAAGATATCACAGAATACGAGATCTATATGGCCCTTAAGAAGACCCCTTTGGGGAAAACCCCAGGACCGGACGGACTGCCAACCATTTATTACAAAACATATAGCCAAATTCTCTTGACTCCATTACAGAGATACTTTAACTCTATAACAGAGCAATGCCCTTTCTCTGTAGATGCTCTAAGAGCTCATATTTCAGTCATACATAAGGAGGGAAAAGATCCCAATCTCTGTCAAAGTTATCGACCAATTTCCCTGCTAAATGGGGACATAAAACTTTTTGCTAAGGTGTTGGCTCTCCGTCTGGGCCCTCTGTTACCCAAACTCATAAACCCGGACCAGGTGGGCTTTGTACCCGGGAGAGAGGCCAGAGATAATTCTACAAGAGCTCTTGCCTTGATCCACTCTGTCGGACGCCTTAAATTACCTGCATTTCTTCTATCCACTGATGCAGAGAAGGCGTTCGACAGAGTGGACTGGGACTTCATGAGGGCCACACTGGATTGGTTTGGACTGGGACCTAAGGCCCAAACATATATATTAGCCCTTTATACACAACCCACTGCGAAGGTCAGAGTCAACGGTACCCTATCAGACCCCCTACATATCCAAAATGGTACCCGCCAAGGATGCCCCCTCTCGCCCCTCATTTTTGCCCTTGTCTTAGAGCTATTTCTTCAATCCGTCAGAATAAATCCCGACATTACAGGCATTACCATAGGTGACATGCACAATAAACTTGCAGCCTACGCTGATGACATTCTATGCTTCTTAACCAACCCACATATATCCATTCCCAATTTCCTAAAGGAAATGAAGGCCTACGGTTCACTTTCAAATTTCAAAATAAACTGGAGTAAGTCCGAAGCACTAAACCTGACCTTACCTCCAAATTCACTAAAATCTATACAAGACTCCTTCCCCTTTAGATGGCAAGCTCGCTCCCTCAAATACCTAGGTATACATCTATGCCCCCTCTATAGCCAACACTTTTCTCATAATTTCCTACCCATCCTACGCACCGTTGACTCTGACCTGGTCAGATGGGCCCCTTTAGGTATAACTTGGCTAGGGAGGATAGCCACCCTTAAAATGAACGTATTACCGAGAATACTCTTCCTTTTACAAATGCTTCCGATCCATATTCCCAATTCATATTTCCAAAAGTTACACTCTAAATTCAGGAAATTTATCTGGAAAAACAGAAAGAGCAGGATAGGAGCAGAAACGCTGTATAGGAAAAAACAGAAAGGAGGACTTAGCTCTCCAAATTTAAGGTACTATTACTGGGCCACACATTTAAATCGTATACTAGATTGGACCTTCTCGCTTTCAGAGCAAAAATGGGTTAGATTGGAGCAGATCTCCGCCTCCCTCTCCCTAAAAGACATAATCTGGATCCGAGAAACTAAAATGTCATCCCTAAAAATAGAATACCCAGCAATTACAACCACCTTAAAAATCTGGCACTCCACAATGCAGAAATTATATTGTAAACAATTGCTGTCCCCCCACATGCCCATAACTAGCTACCCTCATTTCCCACCAGGCCAAATAAGCTCGACTTTTAGTAAATGGTCCTCAAGTACAGACAGTGTCCTGAGACTGGCTGAAGTGCTTACTCCAAATCACGCTCTCCAACAATTAGAGCACTTCAGAAGTAAGGCCGGAACTCTTCCACTAGACAGATGGCACTGGAGACAACTTCAACATTTTATTTCCTCATTAAATATCTCCAGGGACTCACTCAGCCCCCCATCTCCCCTCTCTAAAATGTTCCTACAAGAAACTAGACCTGAACATGGTATCTCACTTTTCTACGATATTATACTGGACCAGCTATGTCAAGACAACCCCTTTACTTAAATAAATGGGAGGCGGAGATTGGTTCTACTCTCACGATAGCAGAAAGGGACACAGTTCTAGACTTGGTTCATATCTCCTCCATAAGTTCTAAACTACAGGAAGCCAATTTTAAGCTAATCTCTAGATGGTATTATACCCCTTCACGTCTTTCCAGTTTTAACTCAGAGGTTTCAAATGGCTGCTGGAGAGAATGTGGAGAAGTTGGAACAATGCTACACATATGGTGGACCTGCCCAATTATTAGAGACTATTGGGATAAAGTATTAAAGCTCATATTGAAAATAACTGACGTCTCCCTGGATAGAGACCCCTGGGTGATTTTATTCCATAAGACCAATATGAGCCCCAGGAGCTATAAGAAAAATATTCTCCCATTTCTACTCAATGCAGCTAAGGGCCTCATCCCACGACACTGGAGAACCACCCAAGCCCCCTCCATAAAAGAATGGTTTCTAGCTATAAATTCCATTATGGAACTCGAGGAAATCTCCCACTTGCAGAAAAACACATTCGAAAAACACTACTTTACCTGGGCTCTATGGATAGATTTTCAGACCAAAGAAGAGTATTCTCAAATTATGAATCATACATGATGTCCCCTCCCAAAGCGCAAGTTGCGTCCAAGAGATATTCTCCCTGTGTTTCCCACGCACTATATGCAGACTGTTCCCCCCTTCACTGTCTAAGATTATGCATACCCACTATCGACTCTACCTTGTTTATAGAATACAGAACATTAATCATATTGTATTGTATTACTCTTTTTCTTTATGCAAAGATATAAAATCCTGATGCAATGTCTTTCACCCTTTCTCTTCTAGCTTTTCACTATCTTACTAGTTTAACTGTAGTAAAATGCAATGTGCACAAAATAGGCACCTGTGACAGCATATGCTCTATACAAAGAAAGTAAGGACTTTCTTTTTTTTTTTTTTTTTCTCCTCTATATTAAGTAGATGTTTATACGCTAATGTAATAGCTGTCGCATGTTACAGAACTGTGAAAAATACTCACTTTTTCTTGTTTCATATGTCTGTACAATAACTTGCACAATAAAACTTTTGTTAAGAAAAAAAGAGGCCCATGGTGACTCTAGACATGCTGCAGAGATCTACAGCTCAGGTGGGGGAATCTGTCCATAGGACAACTATTAGTCGTGAACTGCACAAAGTTGGGCTTTATGGAAGAATGGCAAGAAGAAAGCCATTGTTAACAGAAAAGCATAAGAAGCCCCGTTTGCCACAAGCCATGTGGGGGACAAAGCAAACATGTGGAAGAAGGTGCTCTGGTCATATGAGATCAAAATTGAACTTTTTGGCCAAAATGCTATGTGTGGTGGAAAACTAACACTGCACATCACTCTGAACACACCATCTCCACTGTAAAATATGGTGGTGGCAGCATCATGCTCTGGGGGTGCTTCTCTTTAGCAGGGACAGGGAAGCTGGTCAGATCAGAGTTGATGGGAAGATGGATGGAGCCAAATACAGGGCAATCTTGGAAGAAAACCTCTTGGAGTCTGCAAAAGACTTGAGACTGGGGAGGAGGTTCACCTTACAGCAGGACAACGACCATAAGCATAAAGCCAGGGCAACAATGGAATGGTTTAAAACAAAACATATCCATGTGTTAGAATGGCCCAGTCAAAGTCCAGATCTAAATCCAATCGAGAATCTGTGGCAAGATCTGAAAACTGCTGTTCACAAACGCTGTCCATCTAATCTGACTGAGCTGTTTTGCAAAGAATAATGGGCAAGAATTTCAGTCTCTAGATGTGCAAAGCTGGTAGAAACATACCCTAAAAGACTGGCAGCTGTAATTGCAGCAAAAGGTGGTTCTACAAAGAAATGACTCAGGGGGCTGAATAATTACGCACACCCTACTTTGCAGTTTTATTTTTTTTAATGTTTGGAATCATGTATGATTTTCGTTCCACTTTTCACGTGTACACCACTTTGTATTGGTCTTTCACGTGGAATTCCAATAAAATTGATTCATGTTTGTGGCAGTAATATGACAAAATGTGGAAAACTTCAAGGGGGCCGAATACTTTTGCAAACCACTGTATATTAACTTATGAATTTGCAATTTTGAGATTAGGTAGAAATTAAACAATAATTCCCCCCAAAAAATTTAAACTCATGTCAGAAGCTAGACAACCACGCACAAAAGCCCTTACATAAAGTTATAACAGGACTATCTCATCCTGGTCAGTCAATTCAGGATTGATACTGATTAGCTCACATTTAAAGTTAAGGCTACAAAGGAAATTTTAATAACTTGAGTCCAAGAGATTTTATTCCTTGTCAAGTTAAACCCTGTTTCCTCGAAACCATTGCCTCATCTGGAGGAGAAGGGATGCGCATGCTTCAGATTCACTGATCTCTCCGCACCTCTCAACATAACCAGCACGCAATGGAAACTGTTCCATTGCTATGAGTTGGTTTCACAACACAACTGTCTCAGATGTATGTATTGTTCTTAATTAGAATTATTGTGAAGCCTGTGTACATGTAAACCAGTCATTTACATGTGTCACTGCATTACCGTGTCTTCCAGCCAAAGAAGCTACACTTCACATTGCCCAGTTTGCAGAAAAGCAACAATGTGCAGAAGATCATCATCTCTTTATATGGGATCTGTACAAAAAGAGCTAAATGCATACACGCTGCCATAATACAGCTTTATAGGGCATGTTAGCAAGCCTGAGAGTGTGCCATTTGAATTTCCCCATGTAGATGCCATCCACTATGCTCAAGTTAAAAATCCAATGTGCAATATTAAGATATCGCACAGACAACTTAAGCCCTTAAGCAGAAAAATTGCAGTATTCTTCCACCAAGTAACTTATTCATATAAAAAAATTCTGTACGGTTTTACGCTATGGTGGCCTGAACATATTTTTATCTGAGGTGTATCGATACATGAGAACTGTGAAAGAAGTAGTAGTTTAAAGAGAACCAGAGACGAAGCACCCTCATGTATTTTATTACATTTTGTCAGTAGGAACATGACAGTAAACACCTACCCTGCTTTTAGTTTCATTCTCCTCTGCTTAATCTGTCTAAGTTTGACCTGGATTCATTATAGCTGAGTCAGTCTTCTGTGGAGTCTTTTCAAGCCCAATCCTGCCCCCTCCTTGCTCAGCTTTCCTGCTTTGCATACTTAGAGCTGATGACATGGGAGGGGCTGCTCCTGCAGAAAGAAGCTCTGAAACAGACAAATGTGGATGTGTGACCTGTGTGCACTGGGCAGCCAGTCATCATTATTATCTACTGCATGCAGTTTCATTTCTATGAGAAACGCTTCCTACAGGCAGCCACACAGCATACCAGAATAATAAAGTTGAAAGCACACAGGTGAAAGGCTGCAGCAGCAACCATGCTTGTCTATAGTCTCAGAGAGACTAGACAGCACATCCAGAACAGCTCATAACCTGGAAGCAAAAGGGATATGGCCATATTGGATTTTTCCTGGAGCAATAATGGATAAAAAAAACACTCAAAAAGGCACACCAGAGTGGTGAAATTATCAGGTAGAGCATTTATTCTTTACACGCTATTGACTGATATGTTTATGTTGTGTGAATCGTTCATCTCTGGTTCCCTTTGAGAGTTCCCCGAGAGGCGGGGGTAGCCTAGATTCTAGGTTCTCAATGTGTGGTACTTGTACCCCATGGGGTACTTCTGATGGTGCCAGGGGGTACTTGGGCTTCTATATAATTCTATATAAATAACACCAAATTAGTATTTTAGCTACCAGTAATCAAAAGTAATAGTAAATGCTTGGAAATTGTTTAGAACAAATTTAAATGTACTACGATTAAATAGATCTTTATCATAGGGTACTTGAGATAATCTTTACTATAGCAGGGGCTACTTGGTGAGCACAGGCTTTCAAAAGGGTACATACCAATAAAATATTGAGAAACACTAGCCTAGAAGACACCAGTATGCTGTGGACCCATCTAGCAGAAGGTCAGATACAAAAGTTGAGTGCCCATTTCTGAGGGTGAGGTGGTGCTGTCTTGCTTCAAACTAGTCTGAAGGTTGCCTTCTCAGATGTGAATCTTGAATCTGCTTAAAGAAAACCTGAACTGAGAATAAAACTTAAAATAAGCATACACAAGTCATACTTACCTCCCGTGTAGTCTACTCAATCTCTTTCTCCTCTCAAGCGTCCTGTTTGTCCACTGTGATTAAGGGAATTCTCTGTCCTCCATTTTGAAAATGGCCATTACCCCATAACAGCTCTCTGATCAGCACACTGTTAAACTGTAACATTGCCCACTTGAGATATACAGAAACATGGACATTACCTGGTACATCAGTTGTCCCCTCAGCTTTAACTGACAGCAAATGATTTATAACTGACAGCAATTGATATATTTCAGTTCTGACAAAATGTTGTCAGAACTCAAAGGGATCATTGTCAGAAAGAAAATAGTGAGCTTCTGAGAGCAATGGATGGCGAGGTAACTATGTAATGATCATTTGAAGTTACCTCATGTGTTGATTTTAAATTATTTTATTCAGTACAGGTTCCCTTTAAGTGTTACTTGGTGGAAAAATACTGCAATTTTTCTGCATAAGGACTTGGGTTATCTATGTAAGCTATCATAATATTGCATATTGCGCACTAACGAGTTGTTGAACCCTTAACCCAAGTGGTTCATTGTGTCAGCGCAACATATATCTGTCGAAAATGTTATACTCAAGTTAAGGTGGCCGTACATTTATAGATGGCCACCTGATTGACCCTCAGATAGATACCTTTCTGATTAAATCTGATCGGAGAGGAATATATTAGCTGCCCACACACGGCACACAGATTTTCAATCGATTTCAGCTTCTTCCCCATCTTTGCAGCAAAGCTTTTACCGGTCGTGCCAGCGTGCGTCCTTTGGTGTCTTTTCTCCACGCTGCCTTCTCTCTCTGAATCATGTAACAAAAACTTAAGTTGAAACACTAAAGGTCCAGTGTGTATGCTGCCAGAACTCTAGTGTTTGAACTTCAGCTTTTGGCTCATGCCAGGGAGAGAGAAGGCACAGGGTGGAAAAGTTTGTATGCAGCAGGTAGAAAGAATATCCGGGCACCAACAGTTTGCATAGCAATCCACCACTTTTATTTCCTCCCCATCATCAACAGATACGTGCCAAAAAAGAATGGCCTAACAGCAGTTTCGCAACACAAGTTGCTTCCTCAGAGAGCCTAGCATCTAGTTCCGATCCAGTACTTTTCTCCTCCTTCCTGGGATTACAGGGTGGAAAAGTCCTGCTGCATGGGGAAAAGCCAACGGAGAACACGCAACGGTGGGACAAGAACTCTGCTAGCAAAGCACTCCAGCACAATCAGATGAATCGATTGATTTTGGATGGGAATTGATCAGGAATAGTTTACGCTGGCATACATTTTTAGCAGATTTGATCACAGTGATCTTTGCCAGATATGTACAGTAAAAATCATCAAGTGCGTGGCCACCTTTACAGAGCAGATTATAATCTTTGGCAGTGACCTGCAAACTTGGCTCTCCAGCTGTTAAGGAACTACAAGTCCCACAATGCATTTGCCTTTATGAGTCAAGACTGGCTGTCAGACTCCTACAATGCATTGTGGGACTTGTAGTTCCTTAACAGCTGGAGAGCCGAGTTTGCAGATCACTGGGCTATGCAGATGCCCACAAACTAGGTGGTAAAAAGCAAAGCTTCAGTGTTTCCACAGCTAGAACGTAACATACTAAAACATTGAAAGGGCTGTGTTGAAAGCACTCAGAATGTCACATTAAATTACACTGATTTGTCCTTTAAATACTTCTGTACATATTTCAAACAGTTTAATAATGAAAGCACCTTGATTGGTTGTTCTGGAGGATCACTGGGCTCCTCAAACTCAAGGTCTTCTTCTGGCAATGGACTGTTATCCACATCACGGCTGCTCTCTAGGGTGACAAGGCAATCAAATTAGGAAAAGTAATACAGCATGTGATAATAGCTGGTTGGTGTGTTCACATTCTATGAACTCAATGTTTGTCAAACTTGTCCTCAAGTTACACAACAGTAAATATGTTGAGGACATCTACAAAAAATCCCCTTTGCTTACATTAACCCACCTGTGAATATGAAATTCTTCTAACAAAACATGCACCGCTGTTGACGACAGATCTAGGATACACGATAGAAGATTCACAGCACAATTATATATTTAAAGGACAACTGAAGAGAGAAGAATATGGAGGCTGCCATATTTATTTCCTTTTGAACACCACCAGTTGCCTGGCCATCCTACTGGTCTATTTGGCTGCAGCAGTGTACGAATCACACCAGAAACAAGCATGCAGCTAATCTTGTCAGATCTGACAATGTCAGAAGCTTACAATTACTCTCACCTGGTAATTGGGTTTCCACGCTGACTCCGCGACAGGTCCACCAGAAGACTGGACCGCCCATCCCTGGGACAGGAAGAACAGAACGGTTAAATAGCCACCTCCCACCGCCTACTTTCAGTGCTTTGACTATCACCATGTAAGGGTTGGAGACTTACCGTTTGGGTTGTGGGTGGGTTAACCCACCTGTCGTGGAGTCAGTGTGGAAACCCAATTACCAGGTGAGAGTAATTGTAAGCTTCCACTCGTACTTTTCGACCAAAACCCAAGTCCTTATTGCTTGGCAGATCCAAACGGTAGTGCATTATGAACGTATAATAGGAAGACCATGTGGCTGCTTTACAAATTTGTAGAACAGAAGCAGAGTTTCTCTCTGCCCAGGAAGACGAGACAGTCGAGTAATTATTTTTCTCACATCCAGTGAGTTAAATTTTTCCTCTTTTTTGTATGCAGGGTTCTGATAAAAAGAGGGAATGAAGATTTCCTGCTCTCTGTGGAAATCCGACATCACCTTCGGAGTAAACGAAGGAGGTAACTGAAACTTAAAGCGGACCCAAACCAAACATTTTTTTAATTCAAAATATTTAGTTGCACCACTCTGACACATACAAATATAAATAAACACGCCTTCAAGCCTATGAGCATTTCAGTGCATGCTTTTCACGCTCATCTTTGCATAACTGGGGTTATACAGGTGGCAGCCATTAGCAATTCCTCCTTTGCTGGACACCATCTACTCCACCAGTTTGCCGGATTTTTTGCCGGCAATATGAAAGGAAGGGAGGGGTTTCTCCAATAAATGTAAAATATTTTATATTTGTCATCGTGCAGCTGAAAAAGGCTGCTATTTATTATTATAATTTAGAAAATAGATTATATTTCTGAAATCTTGTATTTTTAGTTTGGGTCCACTTTAATTCTATCTTCTTGGATAGACATAAAAGGCGGCTTGATACAAAGGGCCTGTATTTCTCCGATACGCCTGGCCGTAGTGACTGACACCAAAAACACAATTTTTAGGGTTTTGAATATTTGATCCACAGGTTCAAAAGGAAACTAAATAATGGAGTTTAGAACTGAATTCAGATCCCAAGGAGGGACGGAAGTTTTCTTCACCACGGTCTTTCTTTTTTACACCCTTGATTCATCTTTTAAAGGGAAGGTTCAGGGTGGCTGTTAAAAAAATAAAAATGCCCATCCACTTACCTGGGGCTTCCTCCAGCCCGTGGCAGCCAGGACGTGCCCTCGGCGCCGCTCCGCAGGCTCCCGGTCCCCTCCGGTGGCCGACCCGACCTGGCCAGGCCGGCTGCCAGGTCGGGCTCTTCTGCGTTTCAAAATGCGCCTCACGGGGGCGCGCTGACGTCATCGGACGTCCTCCGGGCTGTACTGCGCAGGCGCAGAACTACTGCGCCTGCGCAGTACAGCCCGGAGGACGTCCGATGACGTCAGCGCGCCCCCGTGAGGCACATTTTGAAGCGCAGAAGAGCCCGACCTGGCAGCCGGCCTGGCCAGGTCGGGTCGGCCACCGGAAGCCTGCGGAGCGGCGCCGAGGGCACGTCCTGGCTGCCACGGGCTGGAGGAAGCAGCCACCCTGAACCTTCCCTTTGATCAAAGAATTTGATGTGAAGGGAACATCAAAATAAGCTCCCAAAGCAGCAAGCTGTACTTTGAGATTGTTCAATTTTAAACCCATACCTAGCCCTTTCTGTAGGAAATCTAGGATATTGAGAACATTAATTGAATTCTCCAGAGAGTTTTTGTTAAATTCCCAAAAGACTTTCCAACCTCTGAGATAAATAGAGGAGGTAACAGGTTTCCTGGCATAAAGCATGGTTTTTAATAACATCCTTAGACAAACCTCTGTTTAGAAGTAAGCGCCGCTCAAAAGCCACGCCTTCAGTTTCAGACTGGCCACTGCAGGATGGTACACTTGTCCCTGCTTCAGAAGCGGATCTGAACTTGGTAAGATCATCGGATCTTTTACCAGGCCTTTTTTGGCCAGTGTAGAGCAATTAGGATCAAATTGGCCTGATCTTTTGCAACCTTCCGTTGAACCCTCCCAATCAAGTTGAAGGGGTTGAGGCATATGCTCTCTCCGGTTCCCAGTCCAACAGAAAAGCATCTACACATCCCAGGAGCCTCTGGGGTTGAGGGAACAGAATCTGGAAAGTAGCGTGTTGTCCTATGCAGCAAACAGGTCTATGGATGGAAGACCCCAACCCCAATGCGGCTTAACCAATCTGCTAGAACATTGTCTTTTCCTTTGAGGTGAACGGATTTCAGGGAAGGGACTCTGCTCTCTGCCCAACCAAATATTTGAGGGAAAAGAGAGATAAGGGGAGGACTGAAGGTCCCCCCCCCCCTTGTTTGTTTATGTGAGTAACAGCCGTCTGATTGTCTGACTGGATCATCACATTTTTGTGCAACAACAGGTCTTCCCATTTTTGCAGAGCTTTCCAGATCGCAAGCAATTCCATGTGGTTTGAAGAGAATGTTTCTCCTAGGGGAGACCATCTGTCCTGTATGTAATACGGTTTCAGATGCGCTCCCCAACCCCAGAGGCTTGCGTCTGTTGTAATTACAAGGGGATTTGGATTTGACCAACTTATGCCTCTTTGCAGGTTTGGACGACAAGTCCACCAAATCAGAGTCTCACTGGATCCGACAACCATATCTTTTTGTCTAGATCCTCCTATTTGCCTGACCACTGCCATAGGATCGTCAGTTGAAATATTCTGAACCTTGCTTGAGCCCAAGCAATGGCTGGGATACAAGCTGAACGTTTTCCCAGGAGACTAATAGCCTGTCTTGTTGCGACAGACTGTTTTCAGAAGTACCTGAGTACTTTTGATTAATGGATCGACCTTTTCTGGCAAACAGGAGATCTGCAAGGTTGAATTCAGCGAGATTCCTGGAAAGGTCTTTTCCTGTCCTGGGATTAGATCGGATTTGTATTCAGAATCCATCCCAGATCCTTCAGAACTCCAAGCACAATCTGGATATGCTCCTGGGGCATATCTTGTTTGTGCTGCTACCAGAAGATCGTCTAGGTAGGGAACTAGAATAATCTTCTGCATTCTTATAAAGGCAGCGACCTCTGTCATGATCTCTGTGAAGATCCTGGGAGCGCTTGAAATCCAAAATGGGAGAGCTTTGAACTGGATGTGAATGATCTGAGATTGAATCTTTACGGCAGCTCATAAATACTCCCAGTGCATTGGATGGATGGGGACATGATCGTATGCAGCCATCAAGTCGATGGACGCCATGAAGTAGTTCTTCCCCAGAAGAAGGATTGTGGAATGAATGGACTCCATGCAGAATCTCTTGTACTTCTCAAACTGGTTTAAAGACCGAAGATTTATGATAAGGCGGAAGTCGCCGTTCGGCTTCGGAACCAGAAAGAGTGGAGTAGAATCCTTTCCTTCTCTCTGGTGAAGGAACCTCTTCCAAAACCCCTTCTGGAAAAGAGATCCCACAGCCTTTTCCATTGCTGCCTGCTGGACTGGAGACCGAATAGAGCCTGTTACCCTGAAAGATCTCTGGGGAACTTGCGTAAATTGAATTTTGTAGCCATGTTTGATGGTTCTGCAGATGTATTTGTTTTTGATATCTTCTGCCATGCCGGATATAAAATTTTTAGCCTGCCCCCCACCTGAGCATAGTCATTGTTCTGACTGTGGTCTGGAGGGGTTGTCTAAGGGTTTTGGATTGAAGAGGAAACCTTTTGTTTTTTTTGTTTTCCCATTTTTTGCCAGAATCAGTTATCCGACTCCTCCTAGGGGCCCGAAACCTCTTTTTTGGAAGATTTCTTTCTCTTACCCGCTGGAAAAAAAATTCTTCCTTTCTCCTGCTCTTTCAAGTACAGACTCAAAGCAGAGCCAAACAGCAATTTCCCTTCAAACAGGAGGGCACAAAGTCTTTGTTTTGTGACAGTCTCCCCTCACAATTTTCTAGCCACAGGAATCTCCTGATAGAGTTAATTAACGCTAGACTGCGTGCAGAAATTATCAACGTCGCAACCGACAGAAATATTCTCAGGTTGAGAACCACTCTTCAAAAGTGATTGTAATTCCTGCAACCAAATGTTCAAGCAATGAGCAGTACAGGTCGCTGCTAAATTTGGTGCACGAGGCGGAAACCGCTTCCCATGATTTCTTAAGAAGAGCTTCCATTTTTCTGTCAGATAAATCTCAGAGCACCTGTGTCTTCAAATGGGATGCGTGCATCTTTGGATAATTTTGAAATGGCTAGGTCTAGTATTGGACATTTTGCCCATCTAGACTGTTCCTCTTCATTGAATGGGTAGTGTCTTTTAAACGCTTTGTTAATTACCAGATTTTTATCTGGTTCCTTCCACTCTGTTTCCATCTAGTCACGCATAGTTTAGTGAACCGGAAACACTAACCCTTTAGACACTAAATGTTCCGAATACATCTCATCTTCAACTGTAGAGGGTTTCAGAAAATCAGACTGAATATTAAGAGCGGAACAAATAAATTCCAATAATTCATCTGATTGTTCAGGGAGTAGTTTAAATTTTCCCCTTGAGAAGCACCTGGGTGTCGTCTTCCTGGCCAGAAGACCCCCCAGCTCGCTCCGCTTCCTCCGAAGAGGACCCTAAAACCCTTGGCTGTTGAAATGGCCTAGGTATGTCAGCATCCTCATCTTGCTGACACACCCTAGACTCTAATGGTAAAGCAGTGGAAACATTTGCATTAGGAAATTTTTCAGATAACTGATCCTGAAATTGCATAAGCATACTATTATAAACATGTCTCCCCCTTCATGCTTCACCACAGACAAAATATAAATAAACAAACCGAGAGCCCGATATGGTGTAGTAAGTTTTGAACAAGAGGATTAAATGACAAGTATTATACTTACAAACATGGGTTACCGCACAGGCAACCACTGTATAAACAGGTGGGGAGATTAGATCCTGTCCCCACTCAGGATTAAGATGTCGCTCTCTGTGATAGAAGAAAAGGAGGGTGTCTCACCCTTCCACCAAGGGTGGAAAACTGGATATGCTGATGTACAGAGGCGCCAGTAGTATAAAACACAATAAAAGGTTTAAAATATTCAGGTGGCGGTGGTGGACCAGCCGACCAGCTCTAGGTCCAGATAAGGCTTGGCACCTCTGTGAATAAAGCATTAGATAAGGGTTTTGGATAGGAATCAGCAAGTTTTTTACGACAGATCCCACAGGTCCTGAATTCAGATTTATCCATGTAAGAAGCAGGTCTTGGGTTCTGCAAAAGAACAGAGCCACCATAAGTGAGTTGTCCCAAACTTGCTATCCCCTGCCAGTATCAAAGTGCTTACCTGGCTTGTGCGGCTGGCCCCATGGCCTAAGAGGAGGAAAGCTCTATGGTGACAGAGGGAGCAGCGGATCCTTCCAGCAGCGTCAGTCAGTGACTGCTATAGCTGCTATTTCTCTCAAAAAGTGTCCATTTTCATAGACGCCGCACAGCGCGGCCTCCCACGTGCAGCCTGGACCGCCCCCAGTCGGGGAAAAGGCCAGGATTGAATACTTCCGCCGTATGCCACGTCATGGGACATCAGCCCGCCACGGAATGCATGCGTGCGCAGCAAGAGGCAAAAGAACTTCCGCGTTCACAGAGTGGAGTGGAGTTCCGTGCTTAGGGGAGCGCTGCCCCTGACCGAGAAGGTCGCCTGGGATCTCCTCCTAAGAGGGATGCTATGAGGCGGCCACATCACTCCCCCGGACTCACCCTCTGGCCCCGGCAGCCCAGGAAACTCAGTCTGTCCTTCCCGGGGACAGGAAGAACACTGAAGGTAGGCGGTGGCTATTTAAATTTTGTCTGTTCTTCCTGTCCCAGGGATGGGCGGTCCAGAATCCTGGTGGACCTGTCGTGGAGTTGAAACACCTGATTTGCTGCATGCTTGTTGAGGGTCTATGACTGAAAATATTAAGAGGCAGAGGATCAGCAGGATAACCAGGCAACTGGTATTGCCTATAGAGGAATAAATATGGCAGCCTCCATAGACCTCTCGCTTCAGTTGTCCTTTAAAGAGAGTCTGAAGCGAGAATAAATCTCGCTTCAGACCTCATATATAGCAGGGGCACGTGGGCCCCGGCTAAACCGCCGCTATCCCGCGGCTTAACGGGGGTCGACCCCCAAATCCCCCTCCGTGCGGCGGGGGAGCGCTTCCTGGTTGGGGCAGGGCTAACCGCCGCAGCCCTGCCCCACACGCGTCTGTCAGCGCGTATCTCCGCCTCTCCCCCGCCCCTCTCAGTCTTCCTTCACTGAGAGGGGCGGGGGAGAGGCGGCGATGCGCGTCTGATAGACGCGAATGGAGGCAGGGCTGCAGCCGTTAGCCCTGCCTCCAGGAGCGACCAAGCCTGCGACCAAGTGTCGCAGTGGGGGGTTTGGGGGTGAAGGGACCCCCGTTTAGCGGCGCGTATGCGGCGGTTTAGCAGGGGCACACGTGCCCCTGCTAACTATGAGCTTTGAAGCAAGATTTATTCTCGCTTCAGAGTCTCTTTAAAGTAAAACTGAATGAACATGTGCTATGATGAAATAAATATGGGTACATAAAGTACTGGTCTTAACAGCTTGACTGATGTCCCTTTAAATTATTTTTTCATTGTAAATGTTAACAAAAACAGTTGTTATCTATGCAAAGGAGGTATCTGAGCTCCGCTCTTCTGAAATGTAAACAGAAAAAAAAAAAACACTTATTTGGCTGCGCAAACAATGCTGATGGCAAAAGAGTGCCCTGAAGTTCAAACACAATTTATTTTTATTAGGAGCTGATTAAACAAGGTTTTAAGTCACATTGCCATGGCTGCTGTGTGCAATTCAGTGTCAAAATTTAAAAATAACAGACACAAGGACAATTTTAGTTTTCAAGTTTATTTTCAGTTAAGTTTTGCTTTAAACACCCTTACTTAAATTTCCACGAAAAATGCAAAAAGTACAATGATTTTGTATTCAAGGTACAATAATTTTCATGTTGAGTTCATTGGGTAACACAGTGATACCACTAATTTCTTTACCCTGCATCCAGGAGGTAGGATCCTAAGAAAGGACTACCCTGCAGTAATTTTAAACACCGCCTCAGAAATCATTCTGCATAAAAGAATGGGCTAAAATGTGCAGTCACACATTGTCACTAATATATGTGTTCCGATGTCCAAGCGTATAACTCAACCCTTTCCACTCGGAGTATTTTCCTACAGGCATTCATTTCTACTCGGAGTTTATTTTTTTTTACAGGAATGCACTCATTTTTACTCACTCTCCCATTCTTACATGGAACGTAACACAGTAACATGGTGTATCTTCTTTTAAAGAACACATTATAACGTTTAATTTCATACCTTATTTGGACAGTTTGGTGTCTTCTATTGGCTGGTAGCAGAGAAGTTGGAAAAAATATGGTACATTTTAAAGCAATTTCCTGGATGTAGTCCTGGCCTGCGTGAGCAAGTTTCGCAATAATAGGTGGTTTTTCGCCTGCCACCTGGTGTCTTCCTGTCACTGCACACTGTGCAATCTTTGGTATTTCGATTGGGCATTAGAGCAATATAATGCTGGCTACCATCTAGACGCTCCTCCACGTCCAATTAAGAAGGGCAGCCATATCTCCGCTGAGGCCTCAAAGCTTGTTGTTCACGAACCAACTCAAGAATTAGGTTCTTGCGGTAGCTGATATGATCCTTTGGTTCATGTGGATGCAACTGGTTGAAAATTATGAAGCTATTCACTACTGCCAGCTCCATCAACCAAAAAACTTCAGTGACTTCCTGTTGAAAACTTCAGTGACTTCCTGTTGAAAGAGTAACTACTGGTATAATGATCAAATCTGTCAACCGTTCCCATGTGTTTAGTCTATTCTATGACTGCTGTGGGCTTCTCAACATTCTCAGTCACTCTACCTTTCATTCTTCTCTGCTGTGTCGTAGTATCAGGGTAGAAAGTGCTAAGCATGTGTATAATACGCTTATCCTTCCATGCCAATACCATTTCCTCACTGTCAAGTTTCCAAGCACGAACTTCACAACTCTTCAGTTTCAATTTTTTTATTTCACTTGGTAGACCTTTACGATTGGGCATGACCGTTCCAGTTATGTGAATTTTTTCTTTTAGTAACTCTTGTGCCAATATGTAACTGGTATAAAATCGATCTGTAAATAAATGGTATCCATGTCCAGGAGTGGCTTGTTTCAGATTTGTACAAAGATGAAGGACAATGCGAGCTGAAAATGACAAGTTTGGCCTTGGCAAGCTTTCCGTAGTTGCAGATCCATAATACGGTTCAAACGCAAAGAGGTATCCAGTCTCACAATCAGCCATAGAAAACACTTGTAGCCTCCACTTGCTTGGTTTCTGAGGATTGTACGTCTTGTACTTTGATCTTCCTTTGAAACTAATTGTGCTATCATCAATCACTACATTCCTATGGGGTACAAACAGACTTCTGCATCTTTCTTTCATATGCTCAGTCAAGTTCCTGACCTTCCAACCCCTATTTTTAGGGCCTTCAGGACCACTGATGGGTGCAGAAACATGTAGCATTCAATGGATCTGTCTAAATCACTCACAAGAAAAAATATCTTCAAAAAAGGGGTGTAATTGATCCACCAAGTTGAGAAAAAATCCTGGATAGACCCCTTTCTTGCAGTGCCAACCTAAGAATTACTCTAAAGTATGCCTTTATTTCCTGCATAGTAACATCAGTCCAGCTCCTCCAGATGGATCTGGGTGAAGGAGGTTTATTTTCTAACTTCCTTTTTGCATAATCATTTGTTTCATTAATAATTTCTTGTAATAGGGCCGGTGTAAAAAAAAAAAAACCACTGACAGTTTCTGGAACATTAGCTGCAGGCAGTTGTACCCCTTCATTACACACAGTAAAGGGAAAATTAGGCAGCAAGCAGTCACTGGTAGGAGAGACGTTTGCCCATTTTATGTGATCACCATCACCCTCACCACTTTCAGCAGCTTACCCACCTTCATCAGCCTCATCTATATCAGTGTCATCACTGTAGCAATAATCATCATCATCAGTGACTGTATAATCACTGTCATCACCAGAATCCTGCACATCTGATATGTGCTGCTGTCCTCCATAAGCAGCTGTGCCACCTCAGCCGCTGACATTTTTCTTTTGCCTCCTGCAGAGGATGCCATTGCTCCGCTCTGTAAGGGATCCGCAAGACAGAACCTGCAAGGGATCCGCAAGACAGAACCTGCAAGGGATCCGCAAGACAGAACCTGCAAGGGATCCGCAAGACAGAACCTGCAAGGGATCCGCAAGACAGAACCTGCAAGGGATCCGCAAGACAGAACCTGCAAGGGATCCGCAAGACAGAACCTGCAAGGGATCCGCAAGACAGAACCTGCAAGGGATCCGCAAGACAGAACCTGCAAGGGATCCGCAAGACAGAACCTGCAAGGGATCCGCAAGACAGAACCTGCAAGGGATCCGCAAGACAGAACCTGCAAGGGATCCGCAAGACAGAACCTGCAAGGGATCCGCAAGACAGAACCTGCAAGGGATCCGCAAGACAGAACCTGCAAGGGATCCGCAAGACAGAACCTGCAAGGGATCCGCAAGACAGAACCTGCAAGGGATCCGCAAGACAGAACCTGCAAGGGATCCGCAAGACAGAACCTGCAAGGGATCCGCAAGACAGAACCTGCAAGGGATCCGCAAGACAGAACCTGCAAGGGATCCGCAAGACAGAACCTGCAAGGGATCCGCAAGACAGAACCTGCAAGGGATCCGCAAGACAGAACCTGCAAGGGATCCGCAAGACAGAACCTGCAAGGGATCCGCAAGACAGAACCTGCAAGGGATCCGCAAGACAGAACCTGCAAGGGATCCGCAAGACAGAACCTGCAAGGGATCCGCAAGACAGAACCTGCAAGGGATCCGCAAGACAGAACCTGCAAGGGATCCGCAAGACAGAACCTGCAAGGGATCCGCAAGACAGAACCTGCAAGGGATCCGCAAGACAGAACCTGCAAGGGATCCGCAAGACAGAACCTGCAAGGGATCCGCAAGACAGAACCTGCAAGGGATCCGCAAGACAAAACCTGCAAGGGATCCGCAAGACAGAACCTGCAAGGGATCCGCAAGACAGAACCTGCAAGGGATCCGCAAGACAAAACCTGCAAGGGATCCGCAAGACAGAACCTGCAAGGGATCCGCAAGACAGAACCTGCAAGGGATCCGCAAGACAGAACCTGCAAGGGATCCGCAAGACAGAACCTGCAAGGGATCCGCAAGACAGAACCTGCAAGGGATCCGCAAGACAGAACCTGCAAGGGATCCGCAAGACAGAACCTGCAAGGGATCCGCAAGACAGAACCTGCAAGGGATCCGCAAGACAGAACCTGCAAGGGATCCGCAAGAAAGAACCTGCAAGGGATCCGCAAGAAAGAACCTGCAAGGGATCCGCAAGAAAGAACCTGCAAGGGATCCGCAAGAAAGAACCTGCAAGGGATCCGCAAGAAAGAACCTGCAAGGGATCCGCAAGAAAGAACCTGCAAGGGATCCGCAAGAAAGAACCTGCAAGGGATCCGCAAGAAAGAACCTGCAAGGGATCCGCAAGATAGAACCTGAAAGGGATCCGCAAGAAAGAACCTGCAAGGGATCCGCAAGAAAGAACCTGCAAGGGATCCGCAAGAAAGAACCTGCAAGGGATCCGCAAGAAAGAACCTGCAAGGGATCCGCAAGAAAGAACCTGCAAGGGATCCGCAAGAAAGAACCTGCAAGGGATCTGCAAGAAAGAACCTGCAAGGGATCTGCAAGATAGAACCTGAAAGGGATCTGCAAGAAAGAACCTGCAAGGGATCTGCAAAAAAGAACCTGCAAGGGATCTGCAAAAAAGAACCTGCAAGGGATCTGCAAGGATTGTGCAAGGAAATCTGCCAGGAATCTGCAAAAAGAGACCCTGCAGAGAAGCAGCAACAAAAGCAGAATTGATTCTGCCACTTCTTGCCAGCGCTGATAGCACACTTCCTGTTTGGGCCAGGGGGGTACCACCTGTGTGGGCATGTAGTCTTACATGCCCACTATACAAGGGAAGAGAGATAGAGATGGGGGGGTCAGATGTGCATGCAAACCGCCGCTGAAATTATGTCCCACTCTGCAGGACACACGACAGGAATGGGAAATTTGTGATTTCCTGCTGTGTGGGACATACGAGTGGAAAGGGATAAGGAAAGAGAATGATTGATAAAAAAAAAGTTCCGTTGACGGATCAGGTCTAAATCCATATTCTTTCCTTTGTCCTTAAATTAGATTTTACTTTATAAATTAAGAGTTAACAGCCAAGTAAAATTTAAACCTGCTTTTATATATTGAGGTTTTTAGACTAGCTAGATCTGCTTCCATATTTTTCCATCGTTAGATTGTGCATTGTAATCAAGATTTGAAGTCAGATATCTTGTGGTTACATTGCCTGTGCTTTATTGATCTTATTGGTTAATATATTGTGGTCAACTTTGCTCTGAAGTAGTATAGTCAGCTTACACTGAGAAATACCTTGTGGTTAGAATTATCTTGCGGTTATTGTCCGATTCCTATATTTGATATGCAATTATTCTGACAACTTTATTGTGTATTTAATAAATTTTGAAATAGTTGTCCTGACTTTTCACTCTGCACCAATATATTGAGAAAACTCGCTATAAGAACTTAGAGTTGGGCATATGATATAGTATGTCTCATCCCCTTTCATAGGTCTTAGCTTTTGATTTTAAGACTACTGCTGTTTAAAGGGAAGCAGAGATGAACAATTCACACAAAATAAACATCCGTCAATAGCTTGTAAAGAATAAATGCTCTACCTGATAATTTTGCCACTCTGGTGTGCCTTTTTGTGTGTTTTTTATCCATTATTGCTCCAGGAAAAATCCAATATGGCAGCCGGCTCATATCCCTTCTGCTTCCAGGTTATGAGCTGTTCTGGATGTGCTGTCTCGGCTCTATGAAACTATAGTCAAGCAGGGTTGCTGCTGCAGCCTTTCATCTGTGTGCTTTCAACTTTATTATTCTGGCATGCCGTGTGGCTGCCTGTAGGAAGTGTCTCTCATAGAAATGAAACTGCATACAGTAGATAATGATGACTGGCTGCACAGTGCACACAAATCACACAGCCACACTTGTCTGTTTCAGAGCTTCTTTCTGCAGGAGCAGCCCCCCCCCCAATCAGCTCTGAGTATGCAAAGCAGGAAAGCTGAGCCAGGAGGGTGCAGGTTTAGGCTTGAAAAGACTCCACAGAAGACTGACTCAGCTATAATGATTCCAGGTCAAACCTAGACTGAATACTCAGTCGGGGATTTTTTTATCACAACTGATAAACAGATTAAGCAGGGAAGAATGAAATTAAAACCAGGGTAGGCGTTTACTGTCATGTTCCCACTGATAAATGTAATAAAATACAAGAGGGTGCTTCGTCTCTGGTTCTCTTTATAGGAGCCTTAAATTATTTTATTACTTCCGGTTATAGTTTATATGACCGTATCATAAAACGCCTGATAACCCCCAAAAGCGAGGAGAAAAAGTTGCTTACGGTCCGAATACAGTGCAGGACAAAGCAGAAATTAGGGAGAAGTGCCAGCAGCAGCTCACCATCGCGCTGAAACACTTCTCCCAGGCTTGCTCAGTCTCTCTGCCTCTTGCTCTGCAAGAGTGTCATGCCTCTCTGACCTCACTCTGCAATGTCAGCCATACAGACCTGGAATCCCTATTGAAGATCCCGGCTGTAGAGCCACAAGGGTATCGAGACTCCTCTTCCTCGGCATTGTTTGACCCCAGCATTCTTGCGGCAGAACTGAGTGCGGACAGCAGAGGTGGAACATTACTAGCAGGAGGAGGGATCCTGTGAAAGCAAGCCGCGATTTGCAGACAGCGACCTGCTCGATGGAGGCTCTCTGTACAGCTTAGGGCTCAAGAGGAGGAAGCAGATGTGCTGATAAGCACACTATTAGAGTAATAAGTGAAATCCCAGAGGGGTATACTGCCAGTTTTAGGAGGTCACATGGGGGGCAGAGCAGGGCACAAGGCGGGACAGAGCAGGGCACAAGGCGGGACAGAGCAGGGCACAAGGCGGGACAGAGCAGGGCACAAGGCGGGACAGAGCAGGGCACAAGGCGGGACAGAGCAGGGCACAAGGCGGGACAGAGCAGGGCACGAGGGGGACAGAGCAGGGCACGAGGTACAAGTGACTCACAATGGGGACAGTCACAAGAGGGACATAATCAATGGAGGGAGAAAATCAACCCCCCTACACCATGAACGCACCAGATTTAGTATTTTTTTGTCGTCTAAACATAGGTCTGTCTTATGGTCCGAAAAATAAGGTACTTTCTAAAAATGCTTTAAATTTCCCCTAATAGAGGATAATATAACCGCTGCCCTGTTGTGCACATGGAATAGCTAAGATTAAAAAAAAAGTTGCAAGTCTGGCTGCAAACAGTCCGGTGTAGGTGACAATGATATAGTTACAATAATGTAACACATGACACAATTGAAATGAAAGTCGGTTTCCATCCGCAACATAAACGCCTGATGGCCAAAGTGAACTAAAATCTGAATTGATAAGTAAATAAATGCTGATATTCTTGCAGCTCAGAGCATGATTTGTTCTGGCAAGAACCCAGTGAGCTAAATGATCTCCATATAAAATGTATCCAGCAAACTGACACTGCACAAGTAGATAACATGAGATAATCAGAGTGATTTAACCTAATTTAAAGAGTTTAGTAGTGTCCCCGTCCAAAAGATGGGAATACTGATTGTATGCGTACAATGATCACCGATCCAATGAGGAGAGATTGCCTCCAGTACGAAGTCAGTACTTCGTTAAAGCGGAACTGTAAATCCGCTTAATAAACTTTCACTTACCTGGGGCTTCCCCAAGCCCCCAGCAACCGCCCTGTCCAGCGCCGGTCCTGCACGATCCTCCATTCTCCCGCAGAGGCTAAGTTTCGTTACTGCCGACTTGTAAGTCGATGGCAACTGCGCCTGTGCCCCGGGCTACGCGAATAGCAATAGCGTCCTGCGCTAATTACTCTATGCTGGTACTCTACAATCATCCAGTCCCCCGTTGTGGCTCAGTTTCAGTGACTGAGCCCGTCACCGGCCACTGCGCCTGCGCAGCCTTGGCCATGCGTCCTGGTTCGTGCTCCTGGCACGTCCTGTTCAGGCGTCGTAGAGATTTTCTTGTACTGCACCTGCATAGGATGCTCCCGGCACAGGTCAACTGCAAGGGGCCGGTAGAAGCCCCAGGTAATTAAAACTTTTTTTTTAAGGACACTTAAGTATCCCTTTAAAACTACATATATCATATGTTCATAAGTAAATCAAGCTAATGGCTATTGTAGTTTCAATATACAGTATAAACAACCCAGTCATAACACTGAGAAAAACAGAGCTTTAAAACTACGCCATCTTGTGGATGTTATGGAAAATGCAGGCTGCAGTGCAACTAATGGAAACATATTTAATAATTATACTTATAAAAGGATAAAAATCCACAAAATAATTCAGAAAACAATCTATCGTTCAACTGCAGGGGGCATACTCTATGTATGAATATTATAAGCATCACAGAGGTGCAGTATAGTTATTAGGGCATATTAGGGTACCGTGAGCAGCACGGCTGCGTAGTGATTAGTACTGCATCCCTGGTTCAAACCACAGCAAGAGCACTATCTGCATGGAATTTGTATGTTATCCATGTGTCTGTGTGAGTTTTCTCTGGGCACTCTGGTTTCCTACCACATCACAAAAACATACAGATAAGGTAATTGGCTTACTCCTTAAATTGGCCCTAATACATACACTACACGATATAGACATAGGACTATGGTAGGGATTAGATTGTGAGCCCCTCTGAGGGACAGTTAAGTGACAAGACAATATACTCTTTACTGTAGAAGATGTCTGCCCTATATTAATATTAAATAATGATAAAATAATTATACGGAATACTCCACAATTCCTCAGCGCTCCTTACTGCAGCGATCTGCAGATTGTTTAACAAGGTGTCAAACAAGGCCTGCAGGCCGAATGCAGCCCTCCATGCCCTTCTAAATGGCCCTCAAGTTTTAAATGTGCATCATTTTAAGCAGTAAAAGAATTACAGCACACTGCCTTCCCATCCAGCGAAACAAAGAAGACAGTGCTTCTGAATTAAACATTGTCAGTTTGTGCTGGGGCGCAAAAAAAACAGGCATGTCACATGACACTATCATTGCCATGGCAATCGCCACTGGAACGAGTGATTGGGCAAGTTACTTTGTGTATGTGCGCTTTTTAGAAGAACGGCAGGAGGGAGAAGGAGAAAGAAGGGGAATGTAGCCCTCTGTCGGCAGGTCTCCTTCGGTGCCCGCCGGCCGTATCCGGCCTGCAGGTTATAGTTTGCCCCCCCCTGACCTAACCTGTACCTGGTACATTCCTGTCCTTACCTGAAAAACTGGTCTCTGTTTCAGTGCAACTCGCAGGTGGACAAACATCCAATTGTGGATTACTTTTTCTGTAAAATTAGAAAATTCAAACAAATCAGATTTATGCATAAATCAAACTCTTGACCACATTCAGGAAAAAAAAGCACAGCTAAAGGAAAAACTCCTCTGAAACTTCATAAATAAGAGAATAAAACACCAAGTCATAAATTAGTGAATAATTAAAGTTTAATAGCTGTGCAACAAGGTGTCTGTAAACACTTAAGTATAGATGAAAGTTTCTTCTGTAGGTTGTCAAATCTTTACCACTGTCCACAGACTGGGCAATGCACACTCCTTTCTATTGGCTAGTAAGGTGTATACATTATACTGTGGGATAGCAAAAGTTCAGCTAAAGCTCTGAACTGGAAATATAAATTCTTATCCTGATTTCTGTTGAGGCGATCCAGAGCCGAAGCTCGGGGATCAAAATCAGATTAACTTAAAGGGGTTCTTCCGCGAATGAGGAAAAAAAATCAAAATGGTTTATGCATAATCTATTAAAAATCCTTCTAAAATAGTGTGAAAAGTTTTTTTAAAAAATGAATGGTTTCACCAATACAACATGTAATGTATACAGTGACGGCTGAGGTGACTGTGAGGCTAATCCATTTGTTAGGGGTGGTTTTTTTGTTACTGTCATTTCACAAGCTGCTCCCTACCTAGTTTTCATTGCTGTAATGCAGGGCTATGATGAAGTGCTGTGCAATGGCAGTTACAGCTGAATAACGGCTGTGCTGCTCTGTAGTTTCTGCTTGTACTTCCTTACCGAGCTGACCCCCCTCCCCCCCCCCCTCTCTGTACTGTACTGTACTGAACTGTAGCTCAGGCAGCTAACTTGCCGTGCAATGGATAGGAAGTCCTCTGCACAGACGCTGAAGTCTGGTTGCCCGGCAACGAGGTAAACACGTGATTTGCTCCGAAGAGCTGCCCGACCTCTGCCTACAGGGAGAGGCGGGGGGAGGGGGGTCAGCTCTGTCAGGAAGTACAAGCAGAAACTACAGAGCAGCACAGCCGTTATTTTAATAGCTGTAACTGCCATTGCACAGCACTTCATCATAGCCCTGCATTACAGCAATGAAAACTAGGTAGGGAGCAGCTTATGAAGTGAAAGTAACAAAAAAAACACCCCTAACAAATGGATTAGCCTCACAGTCCCGTCAGCCGTCACTGTATACATTACATGTTGTATTGGTGAAACCATTCATTTTTTTGAAACATTTTTTACACTATTTTAGAAGGATTTTTAATAGAACATGCATAAACCATTTTGATTTTTTTTCCTCATTCGCGGAAGAACCCCTTTAAGAGAGGGAAGCCTCAGGATCCTATTGAGGCTTTCCTCTCTACTTAGATGTCCCCCATTGCTGAGCACGGCTCCCCGCCAGATCGGGCCGCTCTCCTTCTCAGCGTGGCCACACAGTAGACACGTGAGCATGGGTGCGCATGCGCAGTAGCATGGCTTAATGCGCATGCGGGCTCGCCCGGCCACATAATATAGAAGAGAGCTGCGCAGCACCCTTCGTGAGTATCAACAATGTTTTGTCGCTAATCTTTGGGGGGGGGGGTAGCGCTCAGTGACGGTTCTGAATGATAGGGATATAGATAATTTCAAGACAATAGTGAAGACTAAACGTGCCCACTGATGATACAATCTTGCCACTTTTGTGTAATATGAGGGCCTATGGAAAATATCCAAAGTATATTCAGTCAGTTGGTATGATTGTACAGTAAAGATTGTACTATTTTAATTGTAATTGAAAGCCCACTGCGCTCTTAGACTATTTCAGTTGACCTACAGAAAATAAAACTGTACATCGTGTAATATTGCTTCAATAGAGTTAGCACATAAAAAAATCCCAGTGCAGTGTGATCCAGGCGCTCTCACTGATGATACCATCACCCCACAACCAGGGAGGATCACCCGATGGATGTCGCCTCGTTTTTCCGGTGGGTCTCGTGCTTAAACATATACTTCACCAGCGGACATCAGTGAACCATACCACAATCTTTCTGAAACCTCTTTAACCTACCTGGTGGTACAATAAATCCGCCAGGGGGCAGCGCAGCATTTTTTTTTCAATTTTTTTTTAAAGCATGTAGCTAACCTAGCGCTAGCTACATGCTTCCCCCCTCCCTTCGCTATCCCTCCCACCCCTCCGTTCGCCGCCGGCGCTTTTACCCTGCAAGGAATCCCGTTCTGAACGGGATTCCCTGTATGGGCTTCCCCGTCGCCATGGCGACGATCGCGGCGGATCGGCGGCGATCGTTATGCACACGCAGCTAGCAAAGTGCTAGCTGCGTGTGCACTTTGTAAATCGGCCCAGCAGGGCCTGAGCGGCACCCTCCAGCGGCTTAGCCCGTGTCACACACGGGGTTACCGCCAAGGAGGTTAAAGAGAATCTGTACTCTAAAATTCTTACAATAAAAGCATACCATTCTATTCATGATGTTCTCCTGGGCCCCTTGTGCTGTTTCTGCCACTCCCTGCTGCAATCCTGGCTTGTAATTGCCATTTTTATGCAGTGTTTACAAACAAAAGACATAGCAAGTGATAGGCTGAGAAGAGCTCAGTGTGCGAGTCATACACAGTGTGCAGGGGGCCTGGAGAGAGAAGGTATAGCTTCTATCCAATCACAAGCAGCACAGCACATTCCAGCTTGACTGCCTCAGCCTGACAGACCCGACAGACGAGAGAAGATTAGATCATATAACCGAGATAATACAGCCACTGTGCAACTAGAAAAGGCTGCAGTTAGACAGGGCACATTAGAACAGGTATAGGAACTTATAGAAGAAATGAGGATGAACATTTTGTTAGATTCTCTTTAAAGAAAACCTGTAACTACAAAAAGTTCCCCTGGGGGGTACTCACCTCGGTAGGGGGAAGCCTCCGGATCAGATTGAGGCTTCCCCCGTCCTCCTGTGTCAAACGCCGGCTTTGCTGTGCCCCTCCGAACAGCGGGCATGTAAATATTTACCTCCCCGGCTCCAGCACAGGCGCAGTATCCACTCAGAGATAGGCGGAAATACCCGATCTCTGTCGGCCCGCTCTACTGGGCAGGCGCAAGTCTCCTGCGCGTAGTAGAGCGGACCCGACAGAGAACGGGTATTTGCGCCCATCTCCGTATGGTTTGCCGCAACAACGCCCCCGCTGGAGCCAGGAAAGGTAAATAAATCAGTGCTTACCAGCACTTGTCAGGCTTGTTGAGGGAGGATTGCCGGACACTTTGTGGGAGCCAGCGCTGGACTGCCTGTAGCTACAGCAGAGGGGGAAGCCTCATTGGGACCCTGAGGCTTCCCCCTACCGTGGTGAGTACCCCCCAGGGGAAATTTGTTTGGTTACAGAGTCTCTTTAAAGGGAACCTAAACTGAGAAGGATATGGATTTTTCCTTTTAAAATAAAACCAGTTGCCCGACTCTCCTGCTGATCCTGTGCCTCTAATACTTTCAGCCACAGCCCCTAAACAAGCATGCAGATCAGGTGCTCTGACTGAAGTCAGACTGGATAAGATGAATGCTTGTTTCAGGTGTGTGATTCAGCCACTACTGCAGCCAAAGAGATCAGCAGGACTGTCAGGCAACTGGTATTGTTTAAAAGTAAACGTCCATATCCTTCTCAGTTTAGGTTCCCTTTAATCTGCAGTAAAACTTCAATAAAACATTAAAAACTTCATTGCGCAACATAAGTAAAAATTGGAAGCCAACAATCATTCTTCTCGCGCCAATTAATAACTTTATTGCGTCGGCGTACTGGCTCTGCCCATAGGGATTTTTTAATGTGCTGACTCTATTGAAGCAGTGTTACGCGATGTACAGTTTTGTTCTTTTCTGTAGGTGAACTGAACCAGAGTGGACTTACAATTAAAATAATTTGTACTGGATACACCACAGCAAACTCACAGGACATTTTAGCACAAGGACTTTTAGTGGATTTGGTAATTAGTACCAGGCTCTGTATTAGAGGTGGCGCAGCAAATTCTACTGTAAATATTGTATCTTTAGTGGGCACCTTAACTGAGGAATTTTCAATCCCAAGAAAGCAGAGCTCTCTTACAACCAAAGGTCATTACTTTCTATTGTCCCCTTGTGCACAACATGAAAATCATGTAAGCAGACAAAAATTGATCTGCCACATGTTCCTTCAGTGAAATATGCTGAGAAGAGTAAATTGATTCAGAACAAGAGCTGGGAAAGATCCCTCAACCAGCTCCTGTTACAGGAAATGGACCAGCAATCAGATAAAATAGAAGTTACATCATTAAGATCACTCTTCCCTCAATAAGGTCTGTCAATGAACATCTGCGGTGGCAATACCAATGTACAATTCCTCATCAGATCATGAAACCGGCAATTCTCACACTTGGTAATCATCTAATGCAGGGGTGGGAAATGTTTTGACTCACGGGCCACAAGGGGTTTTAAATTTGAATAGGGACCAGAGCATATGGGTGGAGTGTTCCCAGTATTAGGTAGCCCCCCCTCCCCAGTATAGATAAGATGTGACCAGTTTTAGGTAGCGCAACCTTCCACCCAAGCAACCCAGCATAAACAGCCAGTATTGGATAGCCCCCCCCCCCCAACCCATCATAGATAGCCAGATTTAGAGTAAACAATTATTGCTATAGATTAACCACTTAACGACCAGCCAACGCCGATAGGCGGCGGCTGGTCGCAGTAGTATTTCCATGGAAACCGTTCCATGTCAGTTCACGGAGGGAGTCTTTGAACAGCCTGCTAGCCTCTGATCACGGCTCACAGGCGAAATGTAAAAACCCGGGGAAAAAATCCCAGGTGTTTACGTCGCACGGCGCTGCTGTCACAGCAGCGCCGTAAAGGAGATCGGCGATCCCTGGCCTCTGATTGGCCGGGGATCGCTGGCATCTGATAGGCTGAAGCCTATTAGAGGCGGTACAGGACGGATCGCAGTCCTGTGCCGCCCACAGTGAGGTGGAGAGGGAGGGAAGGTGAGGAGGGGGGCTTTGAGGAGCCCCCCCCCCCGCTACACACAGCAAGCCGGCGGTGATCAGACCCCCCCCAGTAGGACATCCCTCTAGTGGGGAAAAAAGGGGGGGGGGGTCTGATCGCCCTGCCTATTACCCGAGCTGTGCTGTGGGCTGAAGAAGTCCTTATGTGGTTAACACGGACAGATAATGTGAACAACATTACCATTAAAATTGTACCAGTCAAGGGGTGGGATATATTACGTAGCAAGAGAACAATTCAAATATACAAACTGCGCCTAGCCCATCTATTACCACAATTACAATAAGCCTCAGAGTGTTCGCTATCAGTTTGACCAGAGTTGCTTGTATAGGAAAACTGGAAGACAGCGCTCCTCTTCCTCTAATAATCCAACTTTCACCCTATAAAAATCAGATTAACTCAACATAGTACATTACTGTTATAAGAAACTGCCATGCATGCACCTAAAAGTGTCCACTGATAAATCGTGCTCCACACGTAGTGTATATCCACACACTCCCCTGTACAATAGCAGCTCACCAGGGAAAGACCACCTCACATCCAGGTGGGTCTAGCGCTCAATAACAATTCCCCGACCAATTCTTCATGTCCCAAAAGAGTCACTGAAAATTTATTCCGATGCACATGTGTAAAAATCAATAATAAAATACATAGCGTAAAACCATTTAAAATCAGCTAATATAGCCCCGTGCCACTTCAGCACACTCTCGTATCTATGAAGTTTTCAGGCCTATTGGGCTCACAAACCCAGCTGGTAATCGCTGCGGTGGTTGGGTCAGGTTCCGGCGTCCCATTATCTCCTACCAACGCTTCCTTCTAAATTCGTCGATCGGCGTTAAGCTCCGCCTCCCGTGATCCGTCAGACGCATCTGGCTTCGCCCTACGCGTTTTGTCCCGCGGACTCAAATTAATTATATAAAAAAATAACACACCAAATTAGTGTGATAAGATTTTTATATAATTAATTTATCTTTTCACTTGTTTTATTGATTAATCTATATATGCATGGCAGTGTCTTATAACAGTAATGCACTATGTTGAGTTCATCTGATTTTTATAGGTGAAAGTTGGATTATTAGCGCAAGAGGAGCGCTGTCTTCAAAGTTTTCCTGTAGCAAGAGAACAGTCCATTTTTTGAAAGTGATGTGCTAGAAAAGCCTGAGCAAGCATAACAATTTGAGGGCATTGGACACAGACCAAATTGTGTTGGCTAAATGTTTGGGTCAAAAATATCTCCAAAATGGCTGGTTTTTGTGAGATGTACAGTATAAAGTGGCTCTTGCCTACCAAAAATGGTCCCATGAAGGAAAACCAGTAACAGTCTCACTGCTGCACAAGGCTCATCGATTTGTACAGGGTATGAATGTTAGCTTGGCTGATTACATACTGCAGAAGAACTACTGAAACAACAATTTCTGAAAAGGTTATTGGTGGCCATGAGCGAAAGGTGTTAGAACACGCAGTGGTTTGTGTACCTGCAGACCAGCCCATGCTGTCCCCTGTGCCCCATTAAAATGGCACAGGTATCAGAAATGGACAATGAAAGGAAAGAAAAAGGTAGGCAGATCTAATGAATTTTTGGGGGGCTACCAAATTCCCTAAAATCTCAATCTAAATCGATCAAAACCCGATTCATGGAAGCCACACTTCGCAAATTACAAGACTTGGTGCCAGCTATAGTAAGAAACCATCAGAAGTCTTGTGTGGTTTCATAGCAGAATTTAATCAAACCTTCAGTAAGGAATTGGTGACACCATTCTGTGCTCTGGTAAACGGGGCTGACTCGCCAACCACATTCTCCGACCTATCAAATAAAGCAGTACTGACTGTGATCCCTAAAGGAAAAGAGAGCCTGGATTGTAGCAAATTTAGACCCATTTCTATAATAAATGTAGACGTCAAAATATACTCAAAAATTCTGGCAAATAGACTCCTTAAAGTGTATAATAATGTATTAGGGGGAACAACAGTGTGGGTTTCATACTGAAAAAAAATTGTATGAAAAAGTGTACACCGCTGTCAATTTCTGCAATAATATACGTGGGCGCAAAGACAAGACAGTAATGGTTGCGCTAGACGCTGAAAAGGCATTTGATAGGCTTAACAGGCATTATCTATACAAACTCCTAGATACAGTTAAAGTAGGCAACTCTTTTTGCAATAGAATTAAACAAAACCTCTATGCAAACCAAAGTTCATCAATTAAGGTTAATGGGAATGTCTTTCCAGACTTTCCAGTCTCCAATGGAGTCAGACAGGGCTGTCCTCTTTCACCCTACCTCTTTAAGTTAGCATTAGAACCCCTTATTCAGGCTGTTCAGAGAAACCCATTGATAAAAGGTTTAAAGACCTGCCAGAATCAAATAAAAATACTTCCTTACGCGGATGATTTACTGTCTTAGATCCGGCCACATCAATACCAAGGGCGTATAAATTAGTAGAATGCTTCAGTCACTGTTCTAATTTTAAAGTTCATACAAAGAAAACCACTATTCTGGACCTGGGCCCATACACATCATTCAATCTATAGATTAGTTGTATTGATTCATTGGAGATAAAAATACAGTATGCTCAAATGAGAGTGACTTATTTGGGGCCAACTACGACAGGCTTCTACCAGATTGTAAAAAGTTACTGGACGGGTGGGACAGACCCTGCTTTAACTCCCTGGGCAGGACATCTATATTAAAAATGCTGATCCTCCCTAGATTACGCTTTGTATTTCAGTCCCTTCCTATGCTTATTCCAGGATCTTGGTTTCGTGAGTGCCAGGCTGTGCTACGGAAATTTATATGGAGTGGAAAAGTAGAATCTCACAGACACATTATACAAAAGAAGGAATAAGGAGGGCTGGATATACCGGATATTCTACAAACAAACCAAATTGGCAGTACAGGTAATAATATTCATAAGATTTTGACCTAGTGTACTGAAAATGAAGCAATGTATTGCTCCGTGGGTTGCCCAAGTCAGCAGTGTTTAATGACTTATGGGATAGCTCATGGCAAAAAAGCCTCAGTGCAAGTGGGATGTCCTTGCTTATCCCCCCCACACACAGCAGGAAAACATTTATTAAAGATAAAGAATGTGTGGGGTGTAGCTATTCAGTAGCATTGGGAATAGCTACACCCCACACAGTTTTTAGCTTTAATAAATGTGTTCCTGCTGTGTGTGTGTGTGTGGGGGGGGGGAATAAGCAAGGACCTCCCACTTGCACTGAGGCTTTTTTTTGCCATGGAGGTAGCCCATGAAGTTGCTTCATTTTCAGTACACTATACCGGATATTCATAGGTACTACCAAGCAGTCCACCTGGGTAGAATACTTGACTGGAGGAAAGGCAAAGAACATAGCTTCTGGACAGATTTGAAGCTACAATATCTGAACAAACACTGTGCCCTACAGGTACTGGACAGGCTGTCTAGAGATTGTACTCATCCACTAATAGGCCCAACCCTGTTGCCTCTTAAATATCTGAATAAAACACTCCCAGGACTATGCCCCTTATTATCTATAGCTAACAACCCTGGTTTCATCATGGGGATGGACAAGACTTGGCTAAATGGAACGAGTCTATAACTGGATACCAGACTCTGGGATTTCTAGGAAGTGTTTGGTCTAGCCAGCCCAATTCAACATTTCCAGTTTTTTAAATTCTACCAAATATCAAATTATATACTCAAGGAAATTAGGTCCCTGGGTCCTGTTAGGACGGAATGGTTCAACGTTGAAAAATGGTTACGGACTAAGACTAAACCCCCAGGGAGCATGTCACTTCTGTATGGATCGCTGCTGCACTTCACAGAGTTAAGGAAAGGCGGGAAAGTGAATTGAAAACTACTCTGGACGATAAAATCTGGTCGAGTTTTATAGAGAATGTACGGATGCCCAAAAATACACTACTTCAGTTAATGCAATATAAAGTAATTATGCGCTGGTATTCTACTCCAGATGCGCTGGTATTCTACTCCAGATGCTATTAATAAACTATACAGTTCTGTGCCCTCTATTATTCCCACATATGGTGGTCTAGTCCAATGCAGAAATACTGGAAAAAAAATTATATACACCCTTACACGGTTCTTTTGGTGATTCTTTTCTACTGAATTTCTCCATCCCTGAAGGCAGATTTACCTTATCCCTTTGGTCTGTTTACTTTCTCTTTATTCCTATCTTATATTTATTTCTGATTGGCAAACATGATGAGACTTTATGCCCAACACCAAAAGCGTGGTGATGAAGCCTACCAATATGGTCGGGCCTTCATAAACTGTGGTTAGACTGAGCTAATCAGGAAAAAAAACTGAAAAAAAGAAGTCTTGTGAAGTCAAGAGGGGTCAGAGCTTTTTTTAGTTGCACAAATGAGACCTACACAATAAGGTAGGTGTTTATAATGTAGAACATTGGCTTATGAGTATAACAAGTATGTAGGTTGCTAGTCTAACCTAGCAACCAACCTTGTAAGCTTGCATTAGCAGGGCTCTCAAACGCTTTTATGTCTTGGAATTTGTTATTCATTTCATAGCTTGCACTCTGCTATACATTTTACTCATGTTACATTTGTCATTGTAATCACCAATTTTGTATTGTGTACCATTGTCCATATTTGATGTATATTATTGTTTGTAGCATTATGTACCCCTTGTTGTTTTCCTACTTTGTACAGGGCAACAGAATGTTGGCGCTTTATAAATCATTAATAATCTTTACTCTGTAATTATAAAGAAAATTATGAGAAATACAAATGCATTAATACCTGTTAGGTTCTGGAGATATTTTTTTCTGTGGAGCTGTCCAACTTGGTGGAGTGATTTTTTGTACTGGAAGAGTAGCATTGTTCTTTACACTGTGATTACATAGGTTTGGACATTTTCTCTCATTTTCAGGAGACCAGTCAAAAAGATCTGGATCATCTGGGATAACATCTAAAATCAGTGCATCTTCTTCATATGCTTTCATGAAATCTGGAACAATATCACTTAATACAGCTTTCTCCGCTATTAATGCATCACATCCTAGCACAGAATCACGAATGTCTGCATGTTGTAAAGAAATATCTTTTCCAGAACACCCCTCACCACTACCTTCACTTGATGTGGAAGGATCAAGATCAAATAAAGTGGGGTTGATGTGCTCTTTGTCCATGTTTTCAGTATTCATCTCAAGCTCTTTACTTGGATCATCATCATCACTCAAAACAACAGGAACAAATTTCTCAGAGGAGACAGGTATTGAATTAGAAATTTCATTGGGTAAGGATTTTTCAGAACCTAGTATAGAAACATCATCCTGTAGTAGTTTACTGGATTCTTTACTATTTAAAAATGGAACTTTGTTAGTGCAGGGCTCCTTGATTTCAGATTTTATGGGAGCAACGAAAACTGGTGGCTTCATTACGCCTATGAGTTGGCTTAGTTTTGGCACCACATAGGTTTTGGTAGGGGGATCAGATACGTGTGGTTTACTAGACTGTGCATTGACATTTGGAACACTAACTGGTTCAAAGTCTGTTGAAGAAGTAATACTCACAGCCGTCTTTTTATATTTACTCAAATGGGGCTCAGCAGTGTTTGTGCTACATACTACTTCTCTGTTTTGTGGAACATCACTTATTAATTCACTGCACGTGCTGCTAATGAACTCTTCCAAGACAGGATTCGTGGAGTTAATATTAAGTGGTGGTAAATCTAAAAGTAAATCCAACTTTCTCTTTTTGCAGGAGGCTTCATTGTCACTTCTGGTCATCTCCTCCTGTAGAGAAGGCATTTCATTTGAGTACATTTCAAGTGTGGGCATAATAATCTCTGTATTTAAGTTGTCACCAGGTCTCTTGCGTGAGAAAGTCCAAATGCTAGTTCGAGCACAAGAACATGTCCATATGGTTTTCCCTGTAAATGGGACAGTGCGCCGGCAAGAAAACTTTTTGCACTCATCTTCAGGTAGTTGAGAATAGGAGTCTGCACTGAGAGAAGACCACAGAGAAATAGAGTCATCGCTATTTTCCCTTTCCGACACAACAGTTTCTGCATTCCGCCAACTGCCCCAAAAATTGTAAATATCATATCCTTCAGTTGTGCTCTGCTGCAAAATTTCATCTAAGTCAAAATTAACAGATAACGTGTTATTTAGCTCACCATCAATGTCTGAGCTTTCAGTATTAACACCTTGTTCTGCCTTAAAATGGTAGTCAAAGTTGTTTTCCTTTGTATTTATACTTCCATTAGCACTTGTGTCAGGATCACCATTTGCAGGGATGACAGTCATGTTTCTTTGTCTCTTTTTGAAGTCCAGCTTTACTTTCATCACCCTTTTAGTTTGAGTTTTTTTTCTCTCACGTACAGAAGTTTCCAATTCTTTATTTTCGAATGTAGAATACCTATGGTTTTCCATGGTTAGAATATCACCTGCGGAGACCACTGGCATGGGTGAATCTGACTCATAAGATGTCATATTGCCAGGCTGTGATACGCATTTTTCAGAGATCCGTAATTTTAGAGGGCTCCGCAACTTTTTCAATGTTACTACTGGATTTTGTAGTTTTAGTTTAGAAATACAAGCCTTTGGTGAACATATATTTCCCTTTCTTTGTTCTTCTCTAATGTGCTGATCCTTCACCCTTGTGCAAGGAACACTTATTGATATGCTGTCTTTAGTACTTTCTGCAATGCCTACAGAGTTTGGATTTCCTTTGACAGTTCCATAGTGATTAAGACGTTTGCTTCTTCCTTGAAAACAAAAACATGCTTGTAAACTACAGGCAAAATCTCACCTAAACAACGTAACAACAATGAATTGCTATTCAGATTCATTTGTAGATGACATGCGATTGTTAAAAAGATTAAAGAGTACCAAGGTTGTAAAATACAAAACTCATCCGCTCATCCATAAATTATAGGTTTCTTTCCCCCACCCCAGCAAAACCAGTCGCGTTTTTTTGTCTATAGTGTTTCCGAAGCTCTGTGGCCACCCCCACCTGCGTTGCCAAGGCCCACCCCCCCAGCCACCTATGAGGCTGCGGTTGCCAAGCTGAGGCAACTCTTGCACCCAATTCTTGTTTGACTAAAACAGAGGTTTACATAACATTTTATATTTTACAACCTCGGTACTCTTAAATATAATTTTGTATAACTAAAAAAAAAAACTTCCAGTACATGAATAAAAACACCAGGCCTCTCCACAGATCTCCAGTTGGATTATCATAACTGATCCAGCAAACCTGGACTAGATTAATTAAAAATTGCCTGCATGCCACCCTCGTCCTAGTCCTATTAGAACATTGCATTGTTGAAAAGTTAATGAATTAGTATCTGGCTGATTGAAGATGCATGAACTGTTTACAGCAAAGCCTTTCAAATAGATAGCTTGGACATTTCATTCACAATTACAGTGGAACAGTGAACATCTCCTGGCAATAACAACATGAGACTAAAAACATTCAGCTGATTTTTAAATTATCTGTGCTCTTATTACTGTAAGTATTTCATATGTAAGTCTCTGTTGATTCCATTGTTCTGAAAGTCTGCATTGAATAGTGTAGGGCTAATGTACTGAATTGCATTACTGGTTATTGCTTCTATAATTGAAAACTTTCAATAAAATTATTTGAAAAGAAAAACAAAACAATTCTACACCAATCGTTCTGTAAAATAATGCCACCTTCTCATTTACGTCTTCAGCTGTTGCAACCTTCTATTAGGTATAAATCTTTCAAACTACAATCGGTAAAAATATTACCGGTATATGGATTTGTACTTTGGATTTCCCAGAATTCCCATCTGTTTCTGTAGTTTGCTCAGGGGTTACCCAGAAATCATCATATATCAGGAAGCAAAATGCTCAGCAGCTTATGGTTTGTAGGCTTAGTTTACTGACCCATTCACTACACATCAAAGCAGAGAGCATGTTTGTGCAAATGCCAAGGGACACATTGGAGAGAGGTTATGGATGCCCTTTTCTGTGTACTGAAACCACTCCCAATTATTTCCCCATGGGAGTGGTGTTGTGGATCTGACCATGCAATGCACAGCACAAGAGGTATGTCAGTGTAACACAGCTTGTTAATGTACAGAATATGCTGTGCCTGGTTTTTCAAGCATTGATACAGACATGTACATTTCAAATATAAAAAAGCCTAATTCTGGAGGTTTTATTATGCAATGAAAAGTGGTTAGATCGTACACACTACAATTCTGGAAAAAGAAGTTGTAAAAACACTTGCACATTTGCCTGTATTTTACCACACTTTAATTCACTATGCATTTTCAACATGGGCATAAAAATGCATCACACAGCAATGTAGAGCATTTATGGGCTTTCATATGCCATGCAGATCACCCACCACGTGTGGTGTGTTAAAGCCAACAGCACCAATGTAGTGTGAGCCAGTATAGTTCGGCTTGTTGAATGGGATGATAAGTATACAGTATAAAGTGTTTCAGCCAAAGATGGATCTAGTTCAATTATGCCATTTCTGTCGCATTAAACCAGCATCCTCCTCACAGAGAAGGAGAGGCAATAAAAATGGCACTCTCACTGCGATCTGAAGTATGCAGAGGTAGGGGCTGAATTCATCCATCTGCTGTTGGGTGCCTTTGATTGTATCCTTGCTATGGCCTCAATTCATTCACCTGCTGAGCGGTCTGGACGAGCTCAGCTCGTCCAACACCGCCAGAGGCTGCCGCTCAGGCCCTGCTGGGCCGATTTTCGTCAAATAAAAAGCAGCACACGCAGCCGGCACTTTGCCAGCCGCGTGTGCTGCCTGATCGCCGCCGCTCTGCGGCGATCCGCCGCGAGCACCGGCGAAAGAGGGTCCCCCCAGCCGCCTGAGCCCAGCGTAGCCGGAACAAAAAGTTCCGGCCAGCGCTAAGGGCTGGATCGGAGGCGGCTGACGTCAGGACGTCGGCTGACGTCGATGACGTCACTCCGCTCGTCGCTATGGCGACGATGTAAGCAAAACAAGGAAGGCCGCTCATTGCGGCCTTCCTTGTTTATTCTGGGCGCCGGAGGCGATCGGAAGAACGCCTCCGGAGCGCCCTCTAGTGGGCTTTCATGCAGCCAACTTTCAGTTGGCTGCATGAAATAGTTTTTTTTTAATTTAAAAAAAAACCCTCCCGCAGCCACCCTGGCGATTTAATCAGAACGCCAGGGTGGTTAAGGGCAGTTCGGTAAAATAATTTAGGTCGGTAAAATACCACATTTGGTATTTGATACTTTTTTTTTCAAAGTCACTAAGATTTGCCACGTGCGGTAGAAGTTCGGTAATATACAGAAAAAAAACTAGCTTCAATTCATTAAGCCCTGCTCAATTAGTCTCACCAGCTGTGGAGCAGGTCAAGCAGGAAGCAGTGAGTCTTCCCAAACTATGTGTGCATAAATCAGGGGTTTTCAGTCCAGTGCATCCCCAGCATCCCTTTAGATGTGCTGCAGCCACTAGAGGGAGCTTTTCTGTATACCAGTATAGACATGCACATCTAAAGGGATACAGAAAAGCCTTTTTAAAGAGACACTGAAGCGAAAAAAAAAATATGATATAGTGAATTGGTTGTGTACTATGAATAATTACTAGAAGATTAGTAGCAAAGAAAATATTCTCATACTTTTATTTTCAGGTATATAGTGTTTGTTCTAACATTGCATCATTCTATAATATGTGCAGATTACACAACACTCAGCATTCAAAATGAGTCTTTCAGAGCAGTCTGTGAAGTAATGACCTCTCCTCTAGCAGAGGAAAAGTAAATAGTCCAGGAACAGTTGAGATAATAAAAGTCAGATAACAGCCCTCTCCACGACTAAAGGTAGCCATACACTGGTCGATTTGCCATCAGATTCGACCAACAGATAGATCCCTCTCTGATCGAATCTGATCAGAGAGGGATCGTATGGCTACCTCTACTGCAAACAGATTGTGAACCGATTTCAGCCTGAAACCGTTCACAATCTGTTGTGGTGGTGGTGGTGCTGCTGCCGCTCCCCCCGCCCGCATACATTACCTGCTCCGCCAGCGCGACTCCAGTCCCCAGGTCTACGCTGTCTTCTCCGCTCTGGTCTCCAGGTCCAGCATGCTTTACTTCTTCCTGCCCGGAGGGAAGTTTAAACAGTAGAGCGCCCTCTACTGTTTAAACTTCCTGCCGGGCAGGAGGAACTGAAGCATGCCGGAGACCAGCGCGGACACGGAGCAGCGGTGACCAGGGGTAGTCGTGCCGGCGGGCAAGTAATGTATGCGGCTCTATTGCGTCGGTCGTCGGGTACTCGAACGCCGCTAGCGACGCACTCCCTACCCGCGGGCGATCGACGGTAATTTTCCGCACGGAGCGATCGACGGGATCGGACGAAATGGATCGAAATTCGGCGTGTAGCGCGAACGATTGGCAGCAGATTCGATCCCAGTGATCGAATCTGCTGTCGAAACGGCGGCAAATCGGGCCAGTGTATGGCCAGCTTAACTTAGTCGGAGAGCTTAATGGCTTGTTTGCATAGAGATAACAACTGGAGTTTCTCAACTCTTCCTGTACTGGAAACAATTACACTGATGTATCAGATCTTAATGTTTTATTTCTTAGCTGTGCTACACATACAAATCATAATATCATCATTTTTTTTCACTTCAGTGTCTCTTTAAATGTATCCTCCTCCTACTCTGTTTTGATGTCCCGCCAGAGTATCGGATCAAATGGGGTGAGAAGCAGAGCTGTGTGCCTCTCCCTATGGCTGCCTGCTACATCTGTCAATGTTAACGCATGGAGATTGTGAGTTACCGGCTGGGCAGACCTGGAGATAAATACCATACACTTTTACTTGCTTTGATGAATGCCTTAACCCTCCTGGCGGTTTGCTAAAAAAATCGCCAGGGGGCAGCAAATTTTTTTTTTATTTTTTTTCATGTAGCGAGACAAAGTCTCGCTACATGATAGCCACTGCTCAGCGGCATCCCCCCAGCCCCTCCTCAAAGGTGTGTTTGAGGATCTGCAGATCTCATAGACTATGAATGCATTTTGCAGGAATGGATCTATTGCAGGAAGAGATCTTTTGCAGATAATGATCTTTTGAATGTGTAAGGGCATCTTTGTGTGCAGCATCTTGCAAAGATTTTATCTGATGGGGAGTGCAGCTCCATAGAAAAGATTGTGTAGAGTATGGCTCTCATACTACATGGAAGGGGGTAAAATTGGTCTGTGATCTTGCCTTTTCCAGAGACTTTTATCTCAAGTGTGTATGCAGCATTACACCTGCTTTCAGATACAACATTGTGGTTGCTTCATAAAGCATTAACGCATTAGGTAATGCAAAAAAACAGCTGACTTTACCGAGCACTTAGGAAAATGTCAATTCACAAACCCTGTTACTACATAAAAAGCTAAAATTACCGAGAAGTGAGGTAAATTATCGACTTGTGCAGAATTTACCTTAACACATCAGTAAATGTTAATTCATAAAGCAGACAACAAGCGGTAATGGCACAAAGCAATACGGTCTGCTCTGAAGTGGCGAAAAGAATGGAGAGTAGACTGTGGGAGCCGTGACTCACAAGCAGAAGCAGAGGCAGCTGTGACTGACAGGAGCAGAGAGCCAATAGAAACAGCTCGTCTCCTGCAAGTCTGAATGATGGAATCTGATAGGACCCGCAGCCTTTGCGACAAGCTTTTAAAGTGAGTCTAAAATGAGTCTAAAAGCATGTTCTTACTGTAAAGCACCTTACATAGTGCTAAACCACCGCATCCCCATGGCAAAATGAGGGGTTTATATCCCCCAAATCCCCTTTACTAACTCGGGGGAGTGCTTCCTGATGAGGCAGAGCTTAGCGCTGTAGCTCTGCCTCTTAGTGCGTCAATCCCCGCTGATCGCCGCATCTCCATCTGCCTTCACAGAGGGGCAGGGAGAGGCGGAAATCCATGCGGCGATTGACGCACATGGAGGCAGAGCTACAGCTCAAAACTCTGCCTCCATGAGCATTAAAATCCACGACCAAGAAAGTCGTGGATTTTGCAGAGGGGATTTGAGGGGTATAAACCCCTCGTTTTGTCGCGGAGATGCGGCGGTTTAGCACGATCTAAGGTGCTTTACAGTACGAACATACTTTTAGACTCACTTCAGAGTCTCTTTAAACCCCCCCCAGGCAGCAGCAGAGCGAGATCGGGAAAAAAAGGCACCCCCTGAATACTGGCTGTGTGTCTGTTTAACCTCTTGGGTACCTAGTGGGGAAAATTACCAAAGCAGAACATGTGTAAAGTTTCTTGGAAGTTAATCAAAGCTGTGACAAATAAGTAGAATGTTAAGAAAGCCTAATAGACAGATTCAGAGCAGAATCAGAGCAAGCAGAGGCAGTATAACAAAACATGTACATCTAAAGGGATGTTGGGATGCCTCGCAATGCCCTCACTGCACGGAACAGCTTGTAACAAGCAGTTACCTCAAAGGTTGTCAATGGGCTTCAGTAATTTACTGCACCTCTATTGCACCTGAGAACATTTGTACACAAAAGTCTAAAATACCAAATGCGGTATTTTCCAGACTATATTTTTTTTTTCGCACAGCCTTTTATGAATTGACCCCATTGTATCCGAACAGCCCACTTCCCTCCAGAGTTCCAATCATACTTTGCAATTTATGTAGCACAACAAATCTGACACCAGTTAGACAACTTACACAGCCACATATTGGAAATCTATATCAAATTTTAAAGGGGCACTTCAGCCTAAACAAACATACTGTCATTAACCACTTAAGCTCTCAGTCGTTTTCACTTTATGCATCCAAACAATGTTCACCTCCCATTCATTAGCCTATAACTTTATCACTAATCACAATGAACTAATCTATATCTTGTTTTTTCCGCCACCAATTAGGCTTTCTTTGGGGGGTACATTTTGCTAAGAGCTACCTTACTGTAAATGCATTTTACCAGTAGGAAGAAAAAAAATAGAAAAAATTCATTTGTCAGTTTTCGGCCATTATAGTTTTAAAATAATACATGCCTCCATAATTAAATCCCACGTATTGTATTTGCCCATTTGTCACGGTTATTTCAGCGTTTAAATTATGTCCCTATCACAATGTATCGCGACATTATTGTATTTGGAAATAAAAGAGCATTTTTCCCGTTTTGCATCCATCACTATTTACAAGCTTATAAAAAAAAAAAAAAAAAGAAATATTTCATCTTTTCATAGATATTTAAAAAGTTTAGACCCTTAGGTAAATATGTGTTTTTTTTTATAGTAAGGTTTTTTTGTTTTTTTTATTAAACATTTTATGCGGGTATTTTGGGAGGGTGGGATATAAATAGTGTTTTATTTGGGGAAATATTTGTGTATTGTAATGTTTTTTCACTTTTAGATGTAGTTTTACTTTTTGGCCACAGGATGGCAATCTTGAGTTTGTTTACATGACGTCACTCTAAGCGTACAAATGTACGCTTAGAGGGACATAGCGTCAGAAAAAGCGTAGCTTCCGAGAGAAGCTGTCACTTTTTCAGCGGGGGAAAAGAATCAGTGATCGGGCAGCATAGCCCGATACATTGATTCCTGGGCTAACTAATCCGCGGCCGGGAGTGCGCGTGCACGCGCACGATCGGCCGTGGGAGCGCGCATGTCCTCCTTGACGTTTTTATACGTCAAGGAGGACAAAGTGGTTAAGTTAATCTCTTACCCACTCTATTTTTTTTTTTTTTTAAAGAACAGGCAAATGTTTGTGATTTCATGGGGCAGCCATCTTTTTCATGGGGGCAGCCTTTTTGGTTGAAAGGAAGTGACAGGGAGCATGAGACAGTTCCAACTGTCCTGATCACCCTTCCCAGCTGCCCGCTAGGCTTCAAATCTAAAATTCAAAAACAAAAAAAATTTGCACCAAAAGAGCAGAACAACAACATTAAAAAATCCCATCATGCTTTGCACAGCATCAGGGGAAAAATGTTCAGGCAGTTTTCTTCTGTGCAGCTAAAAATGAGGCTCGGGTAAGAAAAACAAAGTTCTGATGCTGTGAAAAACTGTTAAAGAAACGCCAAGCCTTTTCAGTGCTGCTGAGTAGATTTTTAGTCTGGAGGTTCATTTTAAGTTTAGTTTCTGCCTGGACTTTGGTTTAACAGAAACACTGCAAGATCCAGTATGAGACTACAATCACACAACTGCTAATATACTAGCCAGTAAATCCCACTATGTTCAAATATGATTGAGGAGAGGTCTGAAATACGAGTCCAGCTTTGCTGGATTACTTATGGTATCCCTGCTGGAGGTGTCTCAGTGCAACAGGCCCACATACTTCTTAATATGCTGAGAACAAGCTACACTACAAAATGTTTTGTTCATATTAATAAGCTGTGTTTGCAGTGAGGAGGGTTTAAGAGCCTCTATCAGGTTTTTACTGCCTTCTGCGTCTCCAATGGAGAGATTTCCTCTAACGCAGGGGTCTCAAACTCGCGGCCCGCGGGCCATTTGTGGCCCTCGATACAATATTTTGTGGCCCTCGCCGGTAAAAGCTTTCTTATAGTTCGCTTCAGTGCTCCCAAGTAATCCGCCGCATCCCTGCCGCTAAACGAGGGCTGCAGAGCCTCCAAATCACACGGGGGGCAATCCGCCGGCATTTCCTGGAAGGGGCAGAGCTTTCAGCTTCAGCTCTGCCCCTCTTGACGTCAATCCCGGCACGGATCGCCGCCTCTCCCCGCCCCTCTGTGAAGGAAGAGTGAGAGGGGCGGGCAGAGGCGGCAATGCGCCGCGATTGTGAAATCCCTTATGCGGCCCAGCCTCATCCTGACTTTGCCTCCTGCGGCCCCCAGGTAAATTGAGTTTGAGACCCCTGCTCTAACGTCTGGTTCCAGTAGAAAAGACCTGGTAAAGGTTATAATCCTTCCCCATTCTCTCCAAAATAAAGATATGCCACTTATTAAGATATGCCAAAATACAGAATTTAGGAGCCAGTAAACTCAGCAGAGCCTGTGGCATTTTGGTTTGTCTGGCATCCAGTATATCTTACGTTAGCACAAATAGGCATCACATGTAGTACAAAACTAAAGAGAACCAGAGAGGAAGAACATAACAGATTTATACATACCTGGGGCTTCCTCCAGCCCCATCAGCCTGGATCGCTCCCACGCTGCCTTTGTCTGCCGGTACCGGGTCCCGTCATTTCGGCCAGTTGAGCCAGTCGACGGAAGCGCAGTGCGCTCCCTCTGTATTGCGCAGGCGCATGCGTAAAGCAGGCATGGGCAAGATAGAGGGAGCCCCTGTGGATGCGTCCAACTGGGCACATCCAGCGGAAGTGACGGGACCCGGTACCGGCGATAGACAGCGGCGTGGGAGAGATCCATGCTGATGGGGCTGGAGGAAGCCCCAGGTATGTATAAAATCTTTTTTTCATTTTTCAAGTACCTTCGTCTCTTGTTTCCTTTTAAGCTACTGTCATCTTATTTATACTGTAACACTTTACAGAGCACTTGAGCGTTTAAAACAGGTATTTGGTAGATTAAAGAACAAGCGACACCCATGCTAACCTAGAAATAAAAAACACATATATAGGTAGATAAATACTACTTCTACTAACATAACAGATGCATTGTGCTATCCTCGTAATGATTCCTGTGAATGTTATAAAGGAAAAGCAGCTTGGCCATCTTGCCAAGCTAATGCTGATATCATATCCTTCCTGACTCTTGTTTTCCCCCCCTCCCTTCTCTTGCTCATTGTGTATTCATTAGCTGCCCTCCTCCCAGAGTCTTCAGACACTCCCACAGAGGTGTATACTAACTACTGCACTGTCTTTTTTTTATTTACACATCCAATCACTGAGTCACCTCAGCCTTGCTTGTAAACACAAGCAATCAGAGGGCGTTTCTGATAAGCAGCTAGATAGGGAAATAAATGGAAGAGGAGGATTATATTATAGATAAAAAGAACTCCCAGCATTCAACTCTTTGGCACTGTTTGGCACTAGGGCCAGTGCTCCTAAAGTATGTGATAACTAAACCATAACAGCAGAAAGTTTTGCAAAGTTTTGAATGCAGGATTAGCATCTTTATCACTTAATACACTCAGACCAGTTGCTGTTGAAATTTGATTTTTATGGTGACAATACAGCTTTAAGGGTAGAACATTTCTGAAACTCGTACTATATCACGTTAGTTTTTTTTATTCTGGTCTGCCAGTCCAGGGTCTCAGACTCCACCCTCTGCATGTTTGTTCCAGGTGAGTCACTACTGATGAAAAAAATCAGGACAGTAACCATGCACACAGTATTTATAAAGGGAAATAGCAGCCAACATATTTGTTAGTTCAACTGTACACTAACCGTGACAGATGAAAGGTATGAGGTCACAAATAAAAGGTGCCAACAAACGAACTCAAATCAAACAACACTAAAGGTGGCAACACACACCATACAATTTTAAAATATCTGTTTAATTCAAGATCATCAATCAATTTTTCTGACTGATTGTAACAATTCAAAAACCTGACCAATGCACCACACACCTATGCAGGGATGCTCATCACAGATTAATCACAAGCAGAGGTGCTCAAATTCGGATTCGGGAGATACCTGAATAGTTGCTATCCGGATATCTCCCAGTAAACCTGTTCGGGCTGGGCGGGGGGTCAAGCTTACCTGTCTGACGTCTTCTTCGTCCGTCCCTCGGCGCCTCCCAGGATGAGCTCCACGCAGCGGTAACTTGACTACAAACACTTCCTTCTTCCAGGTTGAAGGAGGAAGTGTTTGTAGTCACGTGATGCGTGTGGACCGCATCATGGGAGGCGCCGAAGGACGGACGAAGAAGACGTCAGACAGGTAAGCCTGACCCCCCCCCCCCCCCCCGGCCAGGTTTACTGGGAGATATCCGGATAGCAACTATCAGAGTATCTCCCGAATCCGAATTTGAGCATCCCTGATCACAAGTAACCACGGTGGTTATTCGTGATTCAAATTAGCTTTAATTGCCACAGCTGAGCGGCTAGATGCGTCGGGGTTAATTACCCATAATGCCACACTCTGCCCAGCGTTTCAAAGAGCTTGCAAGCGTCTATTGGACGCATTGCATGCCTCGCTATGGAGCACTTCCTCCTTCAAGCCAGGAGGAGGAAGTGCTCCATAGCGAGGCTTGCAACATGTCCATTAGGACGCTTGCAAGCTCCTTGAAACGCTGGGTGTAGAGTGGCATTATGGGTAATTAAACCTGCCGCATCTAGCCGCTTAGCTGCGGCAATTAAAGCTAATTTGAATCACGAGTAACCACCATGGTTACTTGTGATTAATCTGTGATGAGCATTCCTGCACCTATGTTCAATTTTCCACCAATCATGAATAAAATAATTGAAAGCTCAGAAAAAAATTGATTGGAACTGTACATCAAGTAGTTGACAATCCATCACACACTATACAATTCTTAATAAAGTTGGTTTGAAATTTCCAACATGTCAAATCTCCAAAAATTATTATTATTTATTGATCGAAAACAAAGAAAAGCTCTGGATTTTTGGTGACAATCGATCAAAATTATCGAATTGGTGAAAAATTGGATCTTTTAACTGTATGGTGTGTGGCCACCTTTAGGCCTGGTTCACACTGCAAGAGCTTTTTAAGCACTAGTGATTTGAAAAGCTCTTGCTAATGTAATGCTATGGGGGATTTTTATATCACATTCATCCAGGAGAACACAGAGGATTACATTAGCAAGAGCTTTTAAAGTGTGAGCTAGTCCATAGACATGGCAGACAACCTACCGTATATTTTTTAATTTACAGACGAGATAGGGACTGTGGGTTTGTTCTTAACCTGAATCTGTTCTTATGTCGGAACATTGGGCTACCTCCGTCCCCTGTGCCTTCAGTGTCCCCCTCTGTGTCACCTCTGCCCTCTGTATCTGTTTATACAAGTTAAAAGCCATTTTTTCTTTGAATTTTTTAAAATCGATTTTCTTAAAAACTAAAAGTACAATTTGAATTTTTTTTTTAATTGTTCTCATGGAAACACAGAATCCATGTTGTTCGTATCGGCGGGTGGTTCGTAAGTCTGGGTCTACCTGTATGTCGACTTTGTCTATCAATCGAAAATGTGACCTTCCTAAATGGGGTAAACTAAGTATAAATCAACCCAGAAAAGTGTAGCATTATGGATTTTATTCATGCTGAGGGAGCTGACTACAGGGGATTAGAAGAAGCCCCAGGTAAGTAAAAATCCTCTTGTTCCTGCACGTAGGTACAGCTGTGGGTTTCCCTGGAGAACATAGGAGACCAGCATAAAGATTGAGGAATAGCTGCTGCTTGGGTTACCATCGTTGCACTGAGACTGCAGTAAAAAGGCACACAGAGGACAGGGTTGACAGAGCTGCAGTAAACGGTCACAGACTGCAGCTTCATAATACTGTGCCACCGGAAACAGCCGCCAAAGGGGGTCCTGCCAAGGTAACTTAAAAGCAGCTTACCTGATGCCAGCTAATAGTTGAATACCACATACACAGAGGAACGTGCAGTACTATGAAAATGTCTGTGCTGGCAGCTGTGCTTTAAAGGACACCTAAACAGAGGGATATGAAGGCTGCCATATTTATTTCATTTAAAGCACAACATAAGCGAGAGGTATGTGGAGGCTACCATATTTATTTCCTTTTAAGCTATACCAGTTGCCTGGCTCTCGTTCTGACCCTATGCCTCTAATACTTTTAGCCATAGACTCTGAACAAGCATCCAGCAGACCAGGTGTTCATGACATTATTCTTAGATCTAACAAGATTAGCAGCATGCTGGCTTCTGGAGCTATTCAGACAATATTGCAGCCAAATAGATCAGCAGGGCTGCCAGGTAACTGGTATTGTTTAAAAGGAAATAAATATGACAGCCTCCATATCCCTCTCGCTACAGTTGTCCTTTAAAACAATACCAGTTGCCTGGCAGCCATGCTGATACCTTTGGCTGCAGTTGTGTTGGAATCACACACCTGAAACACATGCAGATAATCTTGTCAAAAACATCTGATCTGCATTAACGGGACCCTGAGCAGTGACAAATTAAAAGATTTCACTTACCTGGGGCTTCCTCCAGCCCACTGTAGGGCGCGAGGTCCTCCTCCTGGCTCCTCTCCCGGTCCCTCCAGCAGCTCCCATTACTGGCGACACCTGGGCAGGCTCTTCCTGTATCCTGACATCTGTGTTATCACGCCGGACGCTTCGCATGATCATGGCGGCCAGTGTGATACGTCTGCGCATGCGCGGTTTAGCATTAGAAAACCGCGCTTGCGCAGACCTTTCACGTTTGCTGCCGTGATGACACAGAGCGTCAGGATTAAAGAAGAGCCCGGGTGTCGCCGGAGGAACCGGGAGAGGAGCCAGGGGGACCTTGCGGCCTATGGTGGGCTGGAGGAAGCCCCAGGTAAGTGAAATCTTTTAATTTAAGTCACTGCTCAGGGTCCCTTTAATTATTTAGCGTCTATGTCTAAAGGTTTAAGAGGCAGAGAATCAGCAAGACAGACAACTGGTATTGTTTAAAATTAAATAAATTGGCAGCCTCCATATAACACCCTCACTTCAGGTGTCCTTTAAATGGTAATTACCATCCTAGTTCAGAGAAGCATAGAAGAAAGCCATCTATTTAAAATGTATACTTTCTATGCTCTGACATCATAAAAGCATTGGCAGTAGAAGTCAATTTCAAAAAAGGATCTTTCATTTCCAAACTATTGTCAGAGAAAAACAGCACATCTTAGGTGCGTACATTCAAAATAGCCGCTGGCAAATTTAGGTGCAGGGTGAAGCCAAAATACAGCTCACCCTGCTCCTGCTTTAACACCTGGCTGCTTTAAATGTGATTTCCATTACGAGGTTGTTTTTCTTGTTTGTTTGGTTTTTTTTTTTTGCCAATTTGTTATTTGGGCCCAAATTAGTAATTGCACGCCACTATAGCTGTAATTCACATTACAGCCTATGGCGGCACTCAAATCATCGGTGCATCACGGCACCAAAATTAGCATCTCATGTAATCAATAGAAAGAGTAAAGTTCAGAAAAGGCTCAAGTAAAGCTTCTATCCAACCCCTGGTCAGTCTGCACCAACAATGCAAGGACACTGAGAACTTGCAAGCTATGAGAGTGTTAACTGATAACATAAGAAATAAAAGCATCTTACTATCATTTCTGAGCTCCATCTTTGCGCAGGAATGATCAGAAGAATTGCTACTTCCTGTACTTTTTTCAAGAGGATGTGGTCTATGGTTAGATTCTAGAAGCTGATGTTCGTCTTTTTGCTCCGTAATTGAGGATGCCCCTGACTTATGCGATGTGGTCACGAGACGTTGCACTCTAACATAAGCTTTACTAATATTGCTGTTGCCTTTTTGATCCAAATCAGTGACATGCTCATAAGCCAACTCCTCTGATTCCCCCATTTTCTTTCTCACTGCTTCCATCCTCTCTAGTTTCTCTGCATCACCACACCACTCCACTGGCTCCTCCTCACAGGTATCAACAATCTGCCCTTTAACTGCCTCAGACACATCACAACTATCTAATGCCCTCCAGACAGGGGATACTGGTTGTCCCGTTCTCAGTTTTTCCCCTGCATCCTTCCCAACACAAAATTTACGCTGCCCATGCTCAAGTGGTCTTCTTCCTCTTTTATTCACTTGTCCGTCCCTTTTACTATGCTGTAGCACCTGTTCACTCTGACTTGTTCCGACAATAAGAGTATCACTTCCTCTTGTAAGCCGCTTTCTCAACGGAGCAGATTGTTTATTTAGTGTGTTCCTTTTTATTGGTGCTGGTTGCTTTCTGCTCCTTTTTTCTGTTTGTTTCACATCACCACTACACCCTGCTGCCACCCCTTCCAGATCAGACTCAGCAGGAAGAAAATTGGCAAACTCCTGTTTGTCTTTTATCTCTAACGTATCTAGTTTATTCCTGGTAAGCGTTCCTGGTCTTCTTCCTCTCTTCTTTTTCTCAGGCTGTTTCATATCATCAGTACACCCTTGCACTGTATCATTCTGATCTGACACAGCATAAAGGATATCACTGCCTACAGCTTGGTTTTCTTCTGTCTCATGCAATCCTAATTTGATCAGTCTCTTTAGCGTTGCTGGCCTGCCTCTCTTCCTTTTCTCCTGTTCTTTCTGTTCACTAAAACACCCTAAAGCACGTTCTGTGGGCCAAGAAGGAACAGCGCTACCAATGGCCTGCTTTTCTACAGTCTCAGGAAGTCCTAATTTATCCAAGGTCTTCCTGCTAAGTGCAGTCTTCCTCTGTCTACCTCTCTTCTTTATAAGTGGTTGTTTCACATCACCACTGTACCCAACCACCGTCCCCAGCTGATATGACCCAGTAGAACAAATATCATTGCCCGCAGTCTGATATTTTTCTGTCTCAAGCTGTCCCAACTTTTCTGGTATCTTCCTGTTTAGTGTTCCTGGTGGTCGTCCTCTCTTCTTTTTCTCAAGTTTATTCCTTGCACAACTCCCTGACCCAAAAAGACTAACATTATGTGCTGTCTGCTTTCGTCCTCTTTTTAGCAATTCAAATGTCTCTGCTGTTCTCCTACACAATATCCCTGGTTTTCTTCCTCTCTTCTTTTTCTGTGGTTGATTTCTATCTCTACCACATTCTAGATCTTTTTCTGATCCATGAGGAATATTGCCACCTGCTGCCTGGATTTTTTTAGTTGCAATCCTTTGCACACTCCCAGGTTTCCTTCCTCTCTTGTGTTGTGGTGGTCTGCCTTCACTACAGTCTCCTTTCTCAGCTTGCCAGTTCTGAGCTGTACCATGAACTGCAGTGTGCAGCCTTGTAGCATAAATTGTGCGTTTTACAGCCATCTGTGATTTTGGCTTTTTTGCACACTTTTCAGATTGCACTTGCTTGGATGAAGCATTATTGCAACTGGGCCCTACATCACCATTCAAAAGACTTTGATCAGATGCCTGCTGCCTTCTAGGGCCTACAGATGAAGTCCCTGTTCTCCTCTTCACAATTCTTTCACATTGTTGGTTATCTGTGTCAGTTATACCACACCTAACAAACTGGCATATTGACTTTTGTTGCCTTCTTTTTAATTTTGGCTCACTAGGGTAATCAGTGTCTGCTTTCCTAGCATTTCTAGACTTTGGCTTTCTTGTTATCGCCTTCTTCTGTCCTTTATTGCCATTTTGATATTTCTTACAGACTGCTTTCTTTCTCTGAACTACATATGACTCAAAATATGCACTCATTTTTGGTTTTCTATTGCGCTTCTTAACAGCAGAAGCCACACTTTCACCATCCAAACATCTGGACTGTTCTGTACATGAAACTGTACATCTCTGCACATCAGTGACCCTGCTACGTAATTTAGGACTACCAGCAGGTGCATTAACACTGCACATGGTTCTTCGCTGTAACAGACTCATGAAATAACACATGCAAAAATCAATGCATGAAACAGAAAAAAAAAAACTCTGGGCAATTTAAACTTCAGCCTAAAAAGTTTTGATCTACCTACATTTTGCTAGGTACGTGATAATAATACTACTAAATCAAACTGCAACACTATGCCGATTTCTAATTAATTTTTTCAAAGAACTAAACAGCTCAATGCTAAACAGAAAACACTACAATTTGCTCACGTGCTTGATTCAGAAAAACAGAAACTATTCAGACAATCACGCGTCTCTATTATTGGTAGAAATAAGAAGTGCAATCCTAATGCGGAGCCTGCATCGCCGTGCTGTCCACCCTCCCTGACAGTACAACTACGGAGCTGGCAAAGAGTATTGTGAGGCCAGCTACCCCAGACCTTCCTTCCTCTGCTCACACAGGCCGGTGTACTGTCCGGCCTCACCCACAGACCACGGCCGCTCCGCAGACCCTTCTCACGTGCAACGTACTACTCAGAGGAAACACCCACTTTTGGCCGCGGCCGGAAATGACGTCTGGTTGAAGAAGAGTCCGGCAGGGGACTGGTGTCTAGACAAACCTTTCCCTTCCGGTTATTCATTTGGCGTTTACTATGGTTACGCAGTAAGAATAAGAAATAGTATAAAACGAGACCTACAAAAAATGTACGTCGCTGTGCAACTTGAACGTTTCTGTTTTAATGTTCACTTTTTTTGGATGGCAGGAAGCCTCAGCAAGCACATGCCATCTGGCCTCTAGAACAGGCTAAGCAATGGAACCAGAGGTTGTGAGCTCATTATTATTATTTTTTTTTTACTTGAATGTGTCGTGCGCATGGATTAACGTTAGTGTACTTAAAGGCATAGCTCCAACTGTCCCTCTTTTGGAGGTACAGTCCCTCTTTGGGAGCCCTGTTCCTCTTTCCTTATTTGTCCCTCTTTCAGGATTTTGTCCCTCTTTCTATGTAAATATATATTTCTCTACAATAAAATGTGTTGGATTGACTCTATTATTCCCATCCTTTAAATTGATATTTTACTAATTTTAAAATGTTAATATGAAGGAAAATGAACCAGGATAGAAAGGACCAGCGTGGTTTGAATTATAAAACAACATATTTTTCTTATGAAATCTTTATGGTATTTGTGACTAGGGGTGTGGTGGGGCATGATCAGGGGCATGGCTTAAGTGTCCCTCTTTCCCATCTCAAAAAGTTAGGAGGTATGCTTAAAGGGACCATGAGGTGAGAAGGATATGGAGGCTGACATGTTTATTTGCTTTTAAATAATGCACACTGCCTGGCTGTCCTGCTGAACTTTTGCCTCTAATACGTAAGCCATAAGGTGCGTACACACGCACTACGGCCGCCAACGACGGGTCCATCAGACCCTCCCGCTGGGCGGACTTTCGGGCGACAGTAGCGTGTGTGTACGCACTGTCGGCGGACTGATAAGGCTGTTTCTGAGCGATCCGCTCAGCAGATCGTTCAGAAACAGCCTTATCAGTCCGCCGACACCACGTACACGCGCTACTGTCGCCTGAAAGTCCGCCCAGCGGGAGGGTCTGACGGACCCATCGTTGGCGGCCGTAATGCGTGTGTACGCACCTATAGACACTGAACAAGCATGCAATTTAGATGACTTTGATAAATCTGACAAGATTAGCTGCATGCTTGTTTCAAGTGTGTCATTTAGACCCTACTGACCAGAGAGATCAACAGGACTGCCAGAAAACTGGTATTGTTTAAAAGTAAATAAGTATGGCAGCTTCAGGTCTCACAGCTCAGGTTTCTTTTAAAAGAAACCAAAGACGTCGCTACAAAAATATTTTTTTTACTTACCTGGGGCTTCCTCCAGCCCCACGCTGTCCTCCAGTGTGCCTCTGTTCAGCAGCAATCACTCCTGTTCAACTGGCATGCGCAGAAGAGCCACACTGGCCAGTTAACGGGAATGATTGCCGCTGAACGGAGGACAGCGTGGGCTGCATTCGTACTCATGGGGCTGGAGGAAGGCCTGGGGAAGTAAAAAATCTTTTACACTGACATCCCTGGTACACTTTAAAAACAGAGCTCCCCAACCTTTTTGGACCCGAGGACCAGTTTGGTGGAAGACATTCATTCCAAGGCCTGAGGCAATTGCGATTTCAAACACTGCTGCCAAACTGTACATCTGACTTAGCGTCTGTTCAGCCCATACTAGCAGTGTCACCAAAGGGTGCCGATCCCGGTATAAGTCACAGGTGTGTACGCACCTTAACATCGAGCGAAGATGGGCAGATTTGACCAAGAGACCGATCTCTCTCTGATCAAATCTGATCAGAGAAAGATCTGTTGGCTGGCCATACACCGCAGGCTGATTCCCGATTGATTTCAGAATAAAATTGTTTGGAAGTCAGCTTTGTGACGCCATCTTTCTGCCCCCAGCTGCATCCCCTCAAAAGTTTTATGAGTTCCCCGGTGCCTGTGTATCAATACTTTATCTGTCACGCCATCCACTGAGTGTCCACTGTACTTCCGCATTGCCACCCCATTTGACTTTCAGCGTTATTAAAAGTGGGGTGCACAAGGAATGCGTAAGTACGGAGGACACACAAGCATGACAGGTAAAGTATAAACGGATGGGAATTGGGGGGCACATAAACATTTGGGGGGACAGGCCAGGATTTTGCATTGCGTTCATCGCTCACAATTACTGCATGCCATTACCGCCACGCACCCGATCGAGCACGCCGAACTGGGATTTTCCAGTATATTCGATTAATACGTTCAACCAATTTCAGCCTGAAATTAACTGAATCGTCAGTCGGGCATGCTCTTGGTGGCACTGATTTTTATTTGATTCAATAGTAAATATTGAATCAGATGGTGAAGTCGATAGCTGTATAGCCACCTTAGCCTCCCATAAAGTTGCAAAAGTACAATCTGCTGGAGAAAAAAGAAAGTAAAAGACACTACTACAGAAAACAAACAGCACCAACCCCCCATCACAATCAGCAGTAAAAAAAATAGACATCATAACAGCAAACATACATACGGTACCTGCTGCACTCAGTGTCCAGGCCTTGTTTTCCTCACTCAGCTCTGTCACAGCACTAACACCCACTGTGACCCATTGCACAGTGGGGAAATTAACCTCCCATAATCATTCCCCAGAAGGTCACCGCATCTGATTTGAAATTTTGATGGAGGTGCAAAACGCATGGCTGTGCACATGTGCAACAAAAGTTACAGCTGATGGAGGGGCGGGTTTCACTCACAAGCCACAACTGCAGCTAATGGAGGAGGCAGAGATGGAGGGGTGGCCCGGGATTACAGCCTACATCTTAATGGAGAAGGCGGGCTGCACACACAGGACAACTTAATCGAGGGGGCGGACTGTGCACACAAGGCGCAAGTACTGTGCAGTGGCTGATGGAGGGGGCGGGGTTTAGCGGCTATGCATACAAGTGAGAGCACTTCAGTGAGTGAGTGAGGAAATTTAGCCATGTAGCCGCGGCCCAGCGCAACTCGTCCTGCAGACCGGTATTGGGCCGCGGACCGGGGGTTGGGGACCACTGCTTTAAAAGACAACTGAAGTGAGGGATATGAAGGCTGCCATCTTTATTTCCTTTTAAGCAATACACATTGCCTGGTTGTCCTGCTGATCCTTCATGGATCAGTAGTGTCTGAATCACCCACCTGAAATAAGCATGCAGCATATCCAGTCTGGTCTCTTTCACACCAAAAATCGGGAATGCAATGCTATTTTACAAAGCGATTTTGCTACCTTTTTACAGTGACCACATTGTTCAGGGTCCAACCTGGGACGGGGGCAGTATGTCAATGCAGCGCGCAAAGTGCAACACAGTGAAAAATGGGCGTAGCCATGACGCGTGTGGAGCTCACTAATGTAACCGTGTAACTCTGTGGCTGTAGACCAGAGTTACCTCGCAAAACACAGGCAAAGTGACCTTAAAGGTAATTTAAAGGGAACCTAAACTGAGAAGGATATGGATTTTTCCTTTTAAAATAATACCAGTTGCCTGACTCTACTGCTGATCCTGTGTCTCTTAAGCTAGGTTTCCACTTGTGCGTTTTGTGTCAGTTTTTCTACTCGCATAGATTTTAAAACTAATGTTAGTCAATGCAGCCGTTTCCACTCTATGCGAATTTTCGTACGCGTTCGTACGCGTGAAAAAATGTGAGGTCCTGTATCATTTTTTCGGACATCGCGTACGATTCGCATACAATGCTTCGTATAGGCAGTGCGAATTTTCGCGTTACTTGCCCGAAAATTCGCATTAGATCCATGGTTACAGGAAGTTGTCAGCAGTTATGACTAAGCTGTTACTAGGCAGATTATGCATATGTAACCAATGCGAATTTTCGCGTATGAAAATTCGCATAAAAACGCGTACAAATTTACATGCGAATTTTCACCAATCAGAAAAATCTTATACGATTTTTTGCAGGCGAAAATGTTACGCTAAAGTGGAAACGTAGCCTAATACTTTTAGCCACAACCCCTCAACAAGCATGCAGATCAGGTGCTCTGACTGAAGTTAGACTGGATTAGCTGCATGCTTGTTTCATGTGTGTGGTTCAGCCACTGCTGCAGCCCAAGAGAGCAGCAGGATGCCAGGCAACTGGTATTGTTTAACCACTAAGGGCCCGTTCACACTTAAAATCGCAGAACGCCGGTTTTGCGGGAGTGATTTTCCCGCGATTAGCGCGGAAAAATCACTGGACACTGTGGCGGTTGTGGAGCGATCGCGATTAGCGTGCTATGCACGCTAATCACGATCGCAAATTGCGGGACACTCGTCATTGGCAAACCGCTGCATGCAGCGCGGTTGCGGTTATCGCTAACCGCAACCATGGCAGTGAGAACACTGCCACTCGCTACATTGTGTAGAGGTTTGCCGTGAGCGGGAATCGCGCGATTCCCGCTTAGGTGTGAACAGGCCCTTAAGGACCACAGTCTTTTCGCCCCTTAAAGAGGAACTCCAGTGAAAATAATGTAATAAAAAAAGTGCTTCATTTTTACAATAATTATGTATACATGATTTAGTCAGTGTTTGCTCATTGTAAAATCTTTCCTCTCCCAGATTCACATTCTGACTTGTATTACATGGTGACATTGTTACTGTGGGCAGATTATGGAGCTGTTTCTAGCTGGTCTGGCTTTAACAGACAGCTATTTCCTGTCTGAACATTGTTACATTGTGACAGTTTGCCCAGAGTACCGTACAGTACCAGAGCCTCTTGTGGGAGGGGTTTCAGCACAAAATCAGTCATACAGCGCCCCCTGATGGTCTGTTTGTGAAAATCATTATTTTTCTCATGTAAAAGTGGGTATCAGCTACTGATTGGGATAAAGTTCAATTCTTGGTCGGAGTTTCTCTTTAAGGACCAGAGCCTTTTTCTCCATTCAGACCACTGCAGCTTTCACGGTTTATTGCTTGGTCATACAACCTACCACCTAAATGAATTTTACCTCCTTTTCTTGTCACTAATACAGCTTTCTTTTGGTGCTATTTGATTGCTGCTGCGAGTTTTAGTTTTTATTATATTGATCAAAAAAGACATGAATTTTGTCAAAAAAATGATTTTTTTTTACTTTCTGTGCTGACATTTTTCAAATAAAGCTAAATGTCTGAATACATTTTTGTCCAAATGCATTGTGCTACATGTCTTTGATTAAAAAAAAAAACATTCAGTGTATATTTATTGGTTTGGGTAAAAGTTATAGCGTTTACAAACTATGGTGCCAAAAGTAAATTTTCCCATTTTGAAGCATCTCTGACTTTTCGGAGCACCTGTCATGTTTCATGAGGTGCTAAAATTCCAGGATAGTATAAATACCCCCCAAATGACCCCATTTTGGAAAGAAGACATCCCAAAGTATTCATTGAGAGGCATGGTGAGTTCGTAGAAGATTTTATTTTTTGTCACAAGTTAGCGGAAAATGACACTTTGTGACAAAAAAAAATTAAAAAGTTTCCATTTCTGCTAACTTGCAACAAAAAAATGAAATCTGCCACGGACTCACTATGCTTCTCTCTGAATACCTTGAAGTGTCTACTTTCCAAAATGGGGTCATTTGTGGGGTGTGTTTACTGTCCTGGCATTTTGAGGGTGCCTAATTGTAAGCACCCCTGTAAAGCCTAAAGGTGCTAATTGGACTTTGGGCCCCTTAGCGCAGTTAGGCTGCGAAAAAGTGCCACACATGTGGTATTGCCGTACTCAGGAGAAGTAGTATAATGTGTTTTGGGGTGTATTTTTACACATACCCATACTGGGTGGGAGAAATATCTCTGTAAATGACAATTTTTTTATTTTTGTTTTACACACAATTGTCCATTTACAGAGATATTTCTCCCACTTAGCATGGGTATGTGTAAAAATACACTGAAAAACACATTATACTACTTCTCCTGAGTACGGCGATACCACATGTGTGGCACTTTTTTGCACCCTAACTGCGCTAAGGGGCCCAAAGTCCAATGAGTACCTTTAGGATTTCACACGTCATTTTGAGACATTTCGTTTCAAGACTACTCCTCACGGTTTAGGGCCTCTAAAATGCCAGGGCAGTATAGGAACCCCACAAATGACCCCATTTTAGCGGAAATTGATTTTTATTTTTTCACAAAGTGTCATTTTCCGCTAACTTGTGACAAAAAATAAAATCTTCTATGAACTCACCATACTCCTAACCGAATACCTTTGGCTGTCTTCTTTCTAAAATGGGGTCATTTGTGGGGTTCCTATACTGCTCTGGCATTTTAGGGGCCCTAAACCATGAGGAGTAGTCTTGAAACTAAATGTCTCAAAATGACGTGTGAAATCCTAAAGGTACTCATTGAACTTTGGGCCCCTTAGTGCAGTTAGGCTGCAAAAAAAGTGCCACACATGTGGTATCGCCGTACTCAGGAGAAGTAGTATAATGTGTTTTGGGGTATATTTTTACAGATACCCGTGCTGGGTGGGAGAAATATCTCAAAATGACAATTTTTTGATTTTTTTTACACACAATTGTCCATTTAAAGAGAGATTTCTTCCACCCAGCATGGGTATGTGTAAAAACACACCCCAAAACACATTATACTACTTCTCCTGAGTACGGCGATACCACATGTGTGACACTTTTTTGCAGCCTAGGTGTGCGAAGGGGCCCAACGTCCTATTCACAGGTCATTTTGAGGCATTTGGTTTCTAGACTACTCCTCACGGTTTATGGCCCCTAAAATGCCAGGGCAGTATAGGAACCCCACAAGTGACCCCATTTTAGAAAAAAGACACCCCAAGGTATTCTGTTAGGAGTATGATGAGTTCATAGAAGATTTTTTTTTTGTCATAAGTTAGCGGAAATTGACACTTTGTGAAAAAAAAACAATAAAAATCAATTTCCGCTTACTTGTGACAAAAAATAAAATCTTCTATGAACTCGTCATACACCTAACGGAATACCTTGGGGTGTCTTCTTTCTAAAATGGGGTCACTTGTGGGGTTCCTATACTGCCCTGGCATTTTAGGGGCCCTAAACCGTGAGGAGTAGTCTTGAACCCAAATGTCTCAAAATTACCTGTGAAATCCTAAAGGTACTCCTTGGACTTTGGGCCCCTTAGTGCAGTTAGGCTGCAAAAAAGTGCCACACATGTGGTACTGCCGTACTCAGAAGAAGTAGTACAATGTGTTTTGGGGTGTATTTTTACACATACCCATGCTGGGTGGGAGAAATATCTCTGTAAATGACAAATGTTTGATTTTTTTTACACACAATTGTCCACTTACAGAGAGATTTTTCCCACCCAGCATGGGTATGTGTAAAAATACACCCCAAAACACATTATACTACTTCTGAGTACGGCGATACCACATGTGTGACACTTTTGTGCAGCCTAGGTGCGCTAAGGGGCCCAACGTCCTCAGTGTTCTCCCCAGGGCTAATTAAGTGGGCGGGCCGCCCGGCTGTTTTGAATTCCCGCCCACCTGCTCTCCTGCCTCACATGCTAGAAAAAAAAATGGTGCTGTAAAACTGCAGCAATGAGCGCTTCACTGCGTTCCATCAGTGGCCGTCTCAGACAATAGCGAAGGCCGCTGTTACACAGTGCAGGAGGCTTCTCTGCCTGTGTAACCTCCTGTGATTGGCTGGGCGGGTTGTAAGGGGCGGGACCATGCTCTGCATACTGCGGGAGTGAGCCGAGTTCCTAGTCCCTCGTGGAGTGTCAGCCTCAGCTTCTCCCTAGTGCTGTGTTTCCACTCTGCTAGTCCGCCCCACTTTGCTGGCTGCCTGTGTCTGCAATGCATTCACATGTGCAGGCAGCTCAGCTAGTGGAGGCGGCTGTCCGATACACATCTAGTATAATAGCGTAGTACAGGCAGACTACTGCTGTCCTGTGTGGGAGAGGCTCTGTGTGGAGACAGCCTGAAGCTGCAGGCAGATTGTCTCTCACACCCAGCGAAACCAATGTGTTCCCTCTGTCCTGGGCTGGCTGCATGAATGTCAGCAGCCAGTCCCATCCCTTCCGAATCCACACAGCTCCGAGGCCGACTCAAAGCACAGATAACATCAGGCAGTGCACGGCATTGAGCTCTGCTGCCCCGCCCCCCCTCTCCAGCTTCTCTTCAACACAAGCTGGCTGCTCTGATGCTGGGAGAACTGCACAGGAACTCTGATCATCCTTCCACTGGTATGAGATCTGTGTGTCCACTAATGAGCAGGAGCACTTTTTATCTGATATATTTTAGTCTGCAGAGCTTTCAAGCTATAGGGGACATGGGAAAACAAACAAACAATGACTGCAGTCAGCTGCAATTTAGATAAGCTGACTTGCTGGAGATGGAGGATGGTGCTGAATGCTGTCTGTGTCAGAAGTGCTCATATACCTTACTTGATTTACAATTGTAAAAAGTTGGCTTAGAGCAGTAAAAAGTACAAATCTGGCTCTGGTAATTGGGAAAAGTCTGTTAAAAGTTGCCCACTGATGAAAAAAAAAGTAAATATGGAACACATCCGGTGTTGAAAGTGTGTGCAGGTGGCTTGAAAGGGTAGTGGGTGGGGAGTAATTCTTGCCGAGTTCACATGCATGTTATTTCATATGGATGTTATTTGCTGCTGGGGTCCAGCAGTATTGCAGATAATTTAGTATGATACTGACTGACCCTGTACACTATCTGCAATACCCCTCGACCCCAGCAGCAAATAACATCCATATGAAAAGCAAAAATCACCCCCCCCCCCCCCCTCCTTTATGAAAGGCAACAAACACAGTTGTAGGATACGTGAATTAACCGACATATTAAACGCAATAATCACCCCTAGTATGAAATGCATCTAGAACACCAATATTCAGTGTTATCATCAGGCTCTTTTAGAGGAGTGCTTCAGCCAGCCAATTTTGGTAAGCACCGGGTGTCATCGTTTCTCCTCATCCTGTGCGGTAAGCAGAGTTGCACCAGCCCTGAATTCCCCTGTTGCACCCCACCCGGCTACTTTTTCATGCCACCCGGCTGGAAAAAATTTCTGGGGAGAACACTGGTCCTATTCACAGGTCATTTTGAGGCATTTGGTTTCTAGACTACTCCTCACGGTTTATGGCCCCTAAAATGCCAGGGCAGTATAGGAACCCCACAAGTGACCCCATTTTAGAAAAAAGACACCCCAAGGTATTCTGTTAGGAGTATGGTGAGTTCATAGAAGATTTTTTTTTTTTTGTCATAAGTTAGCGGAAATTGACACTTTGTGAAAAAAAAAACAATAAAAATCAATTTCCGCTTACTTGTGACAAAAAATAAAATCTTCTATGAACTCGTCGTACACCTAACAGAATACCTTGGGGTGTCTTCTTTCTAAAATGGGGTCACTTGTGGGGTTCCTATACCGCCCTGGCATTTTAGGGGCCCTAAACCGTGAGGAGTAGTCTTGAACCCAAATGTCTCAAAATGACCTGTGAAATCCTAAAGGTACTCCTTGGACTTTGGGCCCCTTAGTGCAGTTAGGCTGCAAAAAAAGTGCCACACATGTGGTACTGCCGTACTCAGAAGAAGTAGTACAATGTGTTTTGGGGTGTATTTTTACACATACCCATGCTGGGTGGGAGAAATATCTCTGTAAATGACAAATGTTTGATTTTTTTTACACACAATTGTCCACTTACAGAGAGATTTCTCCCACCCAGCATGGGTATGTGTAAAAATACACCCCAAAACACATTATACTACTTCTCCTGAGTACGACGATACCACATGTGTGACACTTTTTTGCAGCCTAGGTGCGCTAAGGGGCCCAACGTCCTATTCACAGGTCATTTTGAGGCATTTGTTTTCTAGACTACTCCTCACGGTTTAGGGCCCCTAAAATGACAGGGCAGTATAGGAACCCCACAAGTGACCCCATTTTAGAAAGAAGACACCCCAAGGTATTCCGTTAGGTGTATGACGAGTTCATAGAAGATTTTATTTTTTGTCACAAGTAAGCGGAAATTGATTTTTATTGTTTTTTTTTTCACAAAGTGTCAATTTCCGCTAACTTATGACAAAAAATAAAATCTTGAGGAGTAGTCTTGAACCCAAATGTCTCAAAATTACCTGTGAAATCCTAAAGGTACTCCTTGGACTTTGGGCCCCTTAGTGCAGTTAGGCTGCAAAAAAGTGCCACACATGTGGTACTGCCGTACTCAGAAGAAGTAGTACAATGTGTTTTGGGGTGTATTTTTACACATACCCATGCTGGGTGGGAGAAATATCTCTGTAAATGACAAATGTTTGATTTTTTTTACACACAATTGTCCACTTACAGAGAGATTTTTCCCACCCAGCATGGGTATGTGTAAAAATACACCCCAAAACACATTATACTACTTCTCTTGAGTACGGCGGTACCACATGTGTGGCACTTTTTTACACCCTAAGTGCACTAAGGGGGCCAAAGTCCAATGAGTACCTTTAGGATTTCACAGGTCATTTTGTGACATTTGGTTTCAAGACTACTCCTCACGGTTTAGGGCCCCTAAAATGCCAGGGCAGTATAGGAACCCCACAAATGACCCCATTCTAGAAAGAAGACACCCAAAGGTATTCCGTTAGGAGTATGGTGAGTTCATAGAAGATTTTATTTTTTGTCACAAGTTAGCAGAAAATGACACTTTGTGAAAAAAAAACAATTAAAATCAATTTCCGCTAACTTGTGACAAAAAAATAAAAATTTCTATGAACTCACCATACTCCTAATGGAATACCTTGGGGTGTCTTCTTTCTAAAATGGGGTCATTAGTAGGGTTCCTATACTGCCCTGGCATTTTAGGGGCCCTAAACCGTGAGGAGTAAGTGGAAAATGACACTTTGTGACAAAAAAAGGCCTTGATGGCCTCCCAGGTGAAATATATAAGCGTTTTACGGACATTATAGCCCCCCCTCTACTTCAGACCTTTGAGCACGCCTTTGAGGAAGGTTTACTTCCTTCCTCTATGCATACTGCATTAATTATTCTCCTTGCTAAACCTGGTAAAGACGCCACATTATGTGACTCTTTTAGGCCCATCTCTCTACTACCACAAGATGTTAAGATACTAGCTAAAATCCTGGCCAATCGGCTTAACCAAGTAATCCTCACCCTCATCCACAACGACCAGACAGGTTTCATGCCTGGGAAAAAGACCTCCTTGAATATTAGGCGACTATTTGCTAACCTTCAGGCCTCTCACACGAACAAGGGACAAAGAGTAGTGGTATCTCTTGATGCCGCTAAGGCAGCGGTGGCGAACCTATGGCACGCGTGCCGAGCCTAATCTGCTGGCACGCCACCGCTGCTTATGGACTGGCCGCAGCGTCTACTAGACACCGCTGCGCCAGTTCATAGCCCGCAGCCCCGCAGTCTCCCGGGAGGCAGACCAGGGCTACGGCAAGATGGCTGCTGTCCCGAAGCCCTGTACTGGAGACTATTTGTGTCTCCAGTACAGGGCTTCGGCGGCAGCCATCTTATCATAGCCCTGCACTCTGCCTGTCAGTGGCAGCGCGGGAGACTAAGCTGCAGAAGATCCGGGGAAGATGCACGCCAGAGCCCAGCCGAGAGGGAAGACTTCTGTCAGGTGAGTACATTACTTTTTTTTGCAAGTGAAATGCGGCCCACTGTGTTGTTTTCTGCTAAATCGTTTCCCACATTGTGTTTATTTACTATGAAATGCTGCCCACTGCGTATGTTTTCTGGTGAATTGTGGCCCACTGCGTATGTTTTCTGGTGAATTGTGGCCCACTGCGTTTATTTTCTGGTGAATTGTGGCCCACTGCGTTTATTTACAGTGAAATGCTGCCCACTGCGTATGTTTTCTGGTGAATTGTGGCCCACTGCGTATGTTTTCTGGTAAAATGTGGCCCACTGTGTATGTTTTCTGGTGAATTGTGGCCCACTGCGTTTATTTTCTGGTGAATTGTGGCCCACTGCGTTTATTTACAGTGAAATGCTGCCCACTGCGTTTGTTTTCTGGTGAAATGTGGCCCACTGCGTATGTTATCTGGTGAAATGCTGCCCACTGCGTTTGTTTTCTGGTGAAATGCGGCCCACTGCGTTTGTTTTCTGGTGAAATGCGGCCCGCTGCGTTTGTTTTCTGGGGAAATGCAGCCCACTGCGTTTGTTTTCTGGTGAAATGCTGCCCGCTGCGTTTGTTTTCTGGTGAAATGCTGCCCGCTGCGTTTGTTTTCTGGTGAAATGCCGCCCGCTGCGTTTGTTTTCTGGTGAAATGCTGCCTGCTGCGTTTGTTTTCTGGTGAAATGCTGCCCACTGCGTTTGTTTTCTGGTGAAATGCTGCCCGCTGCGTTTGTTTTCTAGTTAAATGTGGCCCACTGTGTTTGTTTTCTGGTGAAATGTGGCCCACTGCGTTTATTTTCTCTTGAAATGTGGCCCACTGCATCTATTTTCTGGTGAAATGTGGCCCACTGCGTCTATTCTCTGGTGAAATGTGGCCCACTGCGTATGTTTTCTGGTGAAATGTGGCCCAAATTGCATGATTTTCTGCTGAAATGTTGCACACATTTCGTTTATTTTCTGATGTCTGGGGTAACTGTTGCTGCATTTATTATTAAGGGCTCATTTACACTACAGAACGTATGCACGAATGCAATTTCATGCATGCGCTGCCAACGCACAGTGATCTCACGGAATGCATGTTGTGGTGCGCTAAAGCGTGGATGTCGGCAGCTGTACCCATCGGGGAAACGTATGCGTTGTGCGTTAAAATGTTCCCAGATGCGTTACAACGTAACGCATGGGAACGCACACCCGTAGTGTGAATGGTAACATGGAAGTCTATTGACTTTCATGTTACCATATGAATCTTACATTATGTGCGTTGCGTCAAAACTGACAGCGCAGCACATAGTGTGAATGAGCCCTTAATGGTCATAGTTGGCTATATTTGCTGCTTTGGGGTTACGGCGGGTATACTAATAAATAGCATCACACAGTTTCTGCACACCCATGATCCTCGTTTTACCACATCATGGCGGAAACACTGCTTTTTTATGCCTCGCTGTTACATCATTACGTTAGCTCCGCCCATACAATATCATGGTCACGCCCATTTTTCGGCAACACCCCCCCCCCCATTGGCACTCGGAGATAGATAAGTCGATGTTAGGTCGCAGTTTGGGCACTCGGCCTCTAAAAGGTTAGCCATCACTGCGCTAAGGCATTTGATGCTGTCGAATGGCCCTATCTCCTTGCCACCCTGACTCGATTTGGATTTGGGGAAAACTTTATTAGATGGGTCAGTATCCTATATAATCAGCCAATGGCTCAAGTCTGCTCAAATTCAACCTTCTCCAACCCTTTCTCAATCAACAGAGGAACCAGGCAGGGTTGTCCCCTGTCCCCACTATTATATGCCCTTTCTGCAGAACCACTAGCCTGTAAAATTAGAACAGATAAGAGGATCAAAGGTCTACACATTGGTAATATAGAGGAAAAAATAAGTCAATATGCAGATGACACTATTCTCTTTCTCGCAGACCCTAGTGAATCCCTTCAGATTGCCTTCGACCTAATAAGCGAAATGGGTTGCTACTCTGGGCTCTCTGTGAACTGGAGCAAGTCTGTTATCCTGGGTCTAGATGACCCGGGTGTCTCCGCATCTCCCCTGCCATGTCCCTTAAGAATTGTTACTTCTTTCACTTACCTTGGGGTGATTGTAACTCTCGATCCCAAATTATACTAGCAAAACAATGTTGCCCCCCTTCTGTCCCTCACTCAGACCAAGACCTCGGCCTGGACTAAACTTCCTCTCTCAGTGTCAGGACGTGTTAACCTGATTAAAATGGTACTTTTTCCAAAAATCCTTTACATTATACATAATTCTCCAATTTATATTCTTAAGTCCTTCTTTAAAAAACTTAGATACATGTTCCTTTCATTGGTTTGGGGTAAGTCCAGGGCGAGGCTCAGGTCCAATATCTTGCACTGCCCCACTGCTTCAGGAGGCCTAGCCCTTCCGGATCCCTATCTTTATTATATTGCCTCTCAACTCTCCAATCCCCTGACCTTTTAGGCTTCTCTCCCTCCTCCATTTCCAATAATCTGCCCTTCACCCTATTAAAAAACAACCTGACCATAAACTCCCCCAATAACACTATCCTTCTCCAGGCTTCTAGGGTATGGCGGGCGGCGAATACAATAATTCCCTCCTCCAATAAAGAATTTAACACCCCCCTGTGGCACAACCCTCAGTTACCTGAACTGAACTACATTGATAATTCTAATCTTTGGACAGCAAAAGGTATTATTTACCTTGGCCAAGTTATCCATAACGCTAATTTTATACCATTCCACACTCTCCAAGCCAAATTTGGTCTTCCGCCAATCTTTGAATTTATGTATTTACAACTTAAACACGCTCTCAAAGCGCAATTCCCCCATAGCTTACCTAATAAAAACATGTCCTTGATTATGGAGACCCTCAAGGACGGTCCTATGAAACACCACATTGGGATAGTATACTCATTACTACTGGAATACCATTCCGCACATACAATACAGAACTCCCTTTACAAGTGGACGCAATTGGGGGTGCAGCTGGATGAGGAGGAATGGGAAGACTGCCTTGCTACCCCCAAGCTAGTTTCCCCATGTGTGAGTGAAAGACTCATGCAAATTTATACTTTGCCTCAAAGCTATCTAATCCCCTCCCAGCTGAGGAAGTTTTCTCCCTCAGCATCAGCCTCATGTCCTAAATGCTATGCCCACAACCCGTCCTTTTTCCATCTCCTTTGGCAATGTCCTCCCATAGCAGACTTCTGGAAACAAGTCACTGACTTTCTGCATGATGTGATGGGGTCTCCAGTAGACCCAGACATCAAAACCTGTATCCTCAATCTCCTGCACAAAGACACCCCTAAATTCGATAAAGTCCTGATCATGGAATCCCTATTTGCTGCAAAGCAGTGCATTACCTTCAGATGGTTGTCTCCGATCCCCCCTACTCTTGAAGCCTGGAAGAATAGAGTGCGAAAGCACCTGCCCTTTAAGAAACTAGTCTACTTCCGGTTCCGGCGCCTCATGTAGCGGACGCATCTCCCGGAGCTCCGACCCCATCTCCCGCAATCTGGAACAATCTTCCCACCTACGGACTCCCCAACACTCGGTACGGATCCAGTACTGCCTAGAACACGGCGGCAAGGAGCCATGGACAAGTTTGTTGCCAAAACCCAGCGGCAAGCGCGCACAGGGAAAACGGCTGCACGAGCGGCAACCCGCAGCCAACAGGCCTCGCTCACCGAACCAGAATCCGGCAGCGATGACGAATCCCTCTCCAGCCATGGAGGTAGGACCTATTCTATAGACTATAAGAGGCTGGCAGCAGAGGTAGCAGCATGCCTGCAAAAAGATGTGGCAGCCATATTAGCCAACGCCCTGGACGAGCACATGGCGCCCATTACTGCGCAGATGGCCCAATTCACTAATAGAGTGACAGTTATGGAACAACGCACTAGTGATCTGGAGGATTCAGTTACGTCTCTACAAACCAAGTCAGATCTAAGCGATAAGAAACATCTAATCATGGCAGACCGCATTTAAGATCTTGAAAATCGATCCCGCCGCAATAACTTAAAGTTTGTAGGCCTTTCGGAATCCTATAAACCAGAAGCACTGATGGAAATTTGCTCAGATCTAATTCCTGAGGCACTGGGCCTCCCTGGCCCCTTTAAAGTTGAGCGGGCACATCGTCTGGGTCAAATCAAACCTACCAACAACAGACCTAGAGTGGTAATTGCCAGGTACCTTGACTTTAATGAAAAAGCACAGATCTTAAAAGCCTATCGTCTTAAGAAGGCACTTACAGTATATAACCATAATATCCTGGTTTTTACAGACTACTCAGTTGAAGTTTCTAAGGCTAGAAAAGAGTTTGGCCCAGCATGTCAGATGTTATTCTCAAAGAAACAGAAGTTCGCACTAATATATCCAGCAGTGCTAAATGTTTTTCCATCCGATGCTCCAGCACTTACATTTTCCACACCTGCAGCAGCAATTGACTACGCAAAAGCTCTTAAATCTCCGACTGAGACTCCGGATTCGCAGCTGATTAACTCTTTCCCATCTGTTGGGGCCGATGCGCCCATGTTGGAGCTGACTTCCCCGCCCGTCCCGGGCGAGACGGCTGAAGATCTTGGCTCCCAAGCGGCTCCCGAAAATGACTGGGCCTAGTTCTGGGTGACTCTGGATCGATATATGAGGGAGGTTCTGCGATGGCTAGGGACCGTAATAGAGCTCACTTTGCATCAGCTTTACTAACTGGGAATCTTTAAAGGCTATAGTGTTTAATATAAGCTAATTTTGCATGTGTAAGGTCCTATTGCCTAACTTTTTCTCTTTCAGGTATATAGGTGGACTTTCTAAAAAAGTTTTATTTAAGGTTTATAGATTGCAAATATTATGATGTATTAACATCGGTCGGGGCGTGTTTTGATCCGACCTTACAATCAATAGGGGGAAAGCAACGGGAAGTTAGACTAATGCTTCAGTTAGTTCATGGGAGCCCTCTCCAACCCATGTACATTAATGCGATCCTAATTTTTATTTTTCAGTTTATATGTGCATGGGATGGACAGTGGCAACAGAAACGTACACTGCCTATGTTTTCTGAGGTGTGTCCTCTTACCATGAGGAAAAAAGGAAGCTCAATGAAAGAAAATGCTTTAAATGGTATTTCTAAACTTTCAATACCACTGCTGTTGGGGGTACTTTATTTATTTTTACACGTCGCAACCGTTTGTATATTATGGTATAGATCCAGTTTGACTCTGAGGGAGAGACGCGCTGCTGGGACGCGCCTCTTCCCCAAGTAAATGCACAATGTTAAAAACAATCACCAGGTTATACAAACCGCATTGATCTGCGGATTTGTACCTGGAATGTGAAAGGGTTAAGAACAGGCGAAAAAAGGGTTAAAATTTTGCGTCACATAAATTGAAGGCTGATGTAGCAATGCTACAAGAAACGCACTTAACAGCCAATGAGTTTAAATATCTACAAAAACAGTGGGTTGGTACGGTTATAGGAGCCCCCTCAATTGGTCATAAGGCAGGCACCATTATTCTACTACATAAAAATCTACAGTGCCAGGTTATCGATCAGCAATTTGATATGGATGAAGGTAGATGGCTCTATGTTAAGCTAGATATCCGAGGACACCAGGTGATTTTTATGAATGCCTATGCCCCTAACACTTCAAGTAAAACTTTTCTGAGCACAATGAAAAATAGGATCTCACAGTTTGACCCATCTAATTATCTAGTTGTGCGCGGAGACTTTAATGGGGTAAGCAATCCCAAGGAAGATAGAAGGTATAACGACCACTGCTGTTCTAGAGGTAAACAGAATGAGAATGATCGCTCCTTAGCTGATTTTTTAGATACTAACGGTCTCACGGATATATGGCGCCATTTACATCCATTATCTCGAGATTTTTCTTTTTTTTCTCATGCCCACAATTCTTTATCTCGTATTGATCTATTCTTAACTAACAGCCACACTATGCGTATTATTAAAGATACAGAGATATCTACTATGGCAATATCCGATCACGCCCCAGTGACTTTAGACATCTGTTTACCAGGTTCTGGGTAGCGATCTTTCTCATCCTGGAGGTTTCCCAGTCAAATGGTGAAAGATGAGGATTTTCTAAATCAACTGGAGCTATGGTGGTTGGATTATGCTAGGAATAATAAGAGGCACATGAAAGATCCAATTCTGTTTTGGGAAACTGCTAAGGCAGTTTTGCGAGGAGAGATTATATCTTACATAAGTAGCAGGAAAAAGAAAGCGCAGACAGACTATACTACAGCATCTGCCAAAGCTAGAGAAGCTTATATATTATATATTGAAAATATGTCAGAGCAATCTCGACAAGTCTGGTTGGATACTAAATCAGCCTTAGATCTGTGTTATGATAGATATGCAACGTACTGGAGATCTCGCTCTGACTGGACTTTCTTTTCTTTTGGAAATAAATCTGGTAGACTATTGGCGAACATGGCTAAAGGAAAAAGATCCATACAGCACATTACCCATCTTAAGGGCAGACGGGGTCACATACAAACGGACCCCAAAGAAATAGCAAATATTTTTCAGAAATATTACCAAAAGCTATATGAAAATCCTGTCCAAGATCCAGTTAAAGCACAAGAGTTTTTAAACAAACTCCGTCAACCATCCCTCTCGGAGGAAGATCTCCAGTACTTAAATGCGCCAGTTTTGGACTCTGAAATAACTGCTGTATTGAAAATTGGTCCTAATGGCAAAGCACCTGGCCCAGATGGCTACCCCATGGAATTTTACAAAGGCCTGAAGAAACATATTTCCCCTTACTTATCCAAATTATTTAATTATATTCTAGATAAAAAAACTTTTCCACAAACGGGGCGAGAGGCACACATTAAAGTCATCCCAAAAAAGGGCAAAGATATGCTGGACCCAGGGTCATACCGTCCCATATCTCTGTTAAATTGTGATATCAAAATACTCTCTAAAATTATGGCCGAACGTCTTGCATCAATTCTGCCACGCTTAATTGAACCATCCCAGGTGGGTTTTGTTCAGGGACGCGCTGCAGTTTCTAACATAAGGAGGGTCATGGCAGTGCTAGAATATAATAGACTTTCGTGCTCTTCTCGGCATCCGGAGCCTATTTTGTCCCTGGATGCCGAGAAGGCGTTTGATAATGTCAGCTGGCAATGGCTTGATCAAGTAATGATACATATGGGCTTTCAAGGGACATTCTTAAATTATGTCCACTCTATGTACTCCAACCCGGTAGCTAAATTGATAGTTGAAGGTGTAGCTTCCTCTACGTTATATCTACGAAAGGGTACACGCCAGGGCTGCCCTCTATCGCCATTGTTATTTAACTTGGCGATAGAACCGCTGGCAGAACACTTTAGGTCAGGTTCTATATTTAAGAGTATGATGATCAAAACCAAAGCACTATACTGTTCACTTTTTGCAGACGATATCCTATTATATATAGAGGATCCAAAAAAAGACCTGAACCGCATTTTTACATGCCTAGAGGACTTTGGTCAATTCTCTGGGTTTAAAATTAACAAATCAAAATCAGAAATTCTATTTTTATCCCCTAACCCCACAGACACAAATTTAGCGAGACAGGAGGCACGGGCATTAGGAGTACAGATTGCCACGACATCTATCTGTTATTTAGGTATCCACATACCAAGAGATGCTACCCAGATATACCGCCTAAATTATTCCCCTACCATACATAAAGTTATTTTTGAACTCTCAAGTTGGAAGAACCTCCCGCTGTCTTTACTAGGAAGATGTCATTTGATCAAGATGATAAGCTTTGGTAGGCTTTTGTACCCACTACAAACCCTTCCACTCTTACTCCAACACAAAGATGTACAGGCCCTTAATAAAGCCTTTCATACATTCTTATGGCAAGGCAAAAGAGCAAGGATCCCCCTACGAATACTGCAAAGACCAAAACCAGACATAGGGGCAAACTTCCCAAATCTAAGAGCGTATAATTTATCTTCTTTACTGAGACATTGTAGAGATTGGCTAGGGGACACAGAATTTTTTACTAACACCAAATTCGAGCAAAGCTTAGTATCCCCATGGTCTTTGGCAGGAATCTTACATTCCAGAATCCCCTTGCTCCCATCACACATAAAGAAAAATATTCTCATCCGGGATACATGTATTGCAATGAGGGAAGTAAGGAAATTCTTAGCTGTGCCAGGTCATCTGTCTCCTTTAATGCCTCTGTGGTCCTCTCCTGTTTTTCCGGGGGGTCAACTCTCACAAATGGCAAGATACTGGATGAGTAAAGGAGTGGAAAAGTTATCCCAAATTATAGACCGGGATGGTAAACTGCTCTCTTATGGGTTTTTTAAAACGCACTACCATCTTCCAGCTTCCCATGTTTTTCTATACTTGCAAATAAAACACTTTTACACTTCAACACTGGGAAGAAATGGATCTCTTGCTGACCACACTAAATTCTTGCAACTTCTCGGAGATTAAGGGAGAAGAGATCCATCTCACATCTATATAATGAAATCAGATCTTTTAAAGTTACTACAGGTCCTCTCCACTACCTGAAATTCTGGTCAAGAGCCATAGATTGCCAACCTGAGGATCTATCTCAAGGTTTGATGGATGGCTGGCATAGAGTTAGACAAGTGGTTAGAGGAGAAGTATGGAGGGAAATGCAGATGAAAATAATATTGAAAGGATACTACGCTTTCGATTTTAAGACAACCTCTGATACCTTGCATTATCTTACCTCATGCCCGAAATGTGGATGTGCATCACCAGACCTATTTCACTTGTTTTGGGGGTGTACTAAAATTCAAGAGTTTGGGCATATAGTAGCAAACCTCTGCTTTCAGGTGACAAAGATAACAAGATCCTTAGACCCAAGGTTGATGCTTTTTCATAGTGAGCCTACCTCAAATGGTAAGTCGACAAGATCTTTGAAACCATTGGAGCACCTATTTTTCCTAGCAGCAAAGAAATGCAAATTAACACTCTGGATACATTCAGAGCACCCCTCACGTAATCAAATTCTTGAAAAAAATGAGCTCTTTAATGTATATAGCAAAGTTTGACGCTGAACAAACCAAATCCAAATCTACTCATAAGTTCTTTAAAACCTGGCGCAACTTTATTATTGAATTTGCCCCTAGATCAGAACTACAAAAAATAATGCGCCCTTTTACCTATACCACTTGGTATCTCAAAAGGAAAATAGCAGGAACCTTGGGTCAATTGGAAATTGAGGATGATCTCTGATAAGCCTAGAAATAATTCATACCCTTTCACAGCTAGATTCACACATAAGATTGTACGCTGGATCTTTACTTGGTTGCGACGTGTAGATACTCAGAAACAGAGGATTTATACATTAGCTACTCCTAGTTTAGGCTGAGATACTTTCATTTATGACGGTAGTGAGAGTACCGCCACTTTAAGTGGAGTATGTTAATGGTGGGGTCCCAGAGGCGGGGAGGGAAAACATTTGGGGAGAGTTAAGGGAGGGTAATACGGATTCTGGGGCCGTTGGCATTTAGTTAGGAAAGAGGGGAGGAAAATACAAAATCAAGAAGGGCAAAATATATGGAGTATTCCAAGAATGAGGTGATTTATCCAGATGATGTTGTTAGTTTTTCTTACATTGCCATACAGCAATATGTAAAGCAATGAAAAGCTGTTATCTGTCATATGTCATACTATAAGTTTTTAACATATCTGTGTGCTACCTACATCTCGAAATAAAAAATTAAAAAAAAAAAAAAAAAAAACTAGTCTACGCCCATAGAAAATGCCCAAATAAATTTAACCACTTCCCTCCCACGCTATTTTGTGCTGATCGGTGCTGCGTGGGCTCTCCAGCCCGCAGCACCGATCAGCTAGCAGCCAGGCCGATCAGACTTCCCCCCCTTTTTCCCCACTAGGTAGATGTCCTGCTGGGGGGGTCTGATCGCCGCCGGCTGCTTGCGCTTGCGGGGGGGGCTCTTCAAAGCCCCCCTCCGCAGCGCTTCCTGGCCTCCTTCCCCTTCCCTCCCTCTCCCTCCCCCTGTGAGCGGCGCAGGACGGATTTCCGTCCTGCGCCTGATGGGATAGGCTTTAGCCTATCAGATGCCGGTGATCCCCGGCCAATCAGAGGCCGGGGATCGCCGATCTCCTCTACGGCGCTGCTGCGCAGCAGCGCCGTATACATGTAAACACCGGGGAAGATCTTCCCCGTGTGTTTACATTTACCCTGCGAGCCGCCGATCGGCTCGCAGGGTGTTCACGGAGACACCCTCCAGGAACTGACATGGAACGGCCGCTCATGCGAGCGGCCGTTTCCATGGAATACACTTCAGGATTCAGGGGCGTGTATATACGCTCCGAGAATCCGGAAGTGGTTAATCAGGTCTGGGATAAATGGTTAACCCATTAAATCTGTGAAATTTTCTGTTTCAAGTCTTGTACTTGATTCTGGATCCTCGGGCTCCAGGATCGTAGCTTGGTTCTGATGTATGATTTTATATTTCTTCTGTATAAAAATCTATTTATCCAGTGTATAGTTCCTTATACTCTGTATATTTTCTTCTGGTTGTCTCCTTTTTGTATACTTGTACCTTATTCTGTACTAATTTTTCAATAAACACGTTTGGTTGATGGAAAAAAAAAATTGCTAATATGAGCAGGGGAATAATATGCTCTATGGATAATTTTGATCATTATAAGTTTATCTCTGGCTTAAAGTGACTTTATTTTCTACCATCCTACAAGTTCCTAAACCTATTCTAATGCGATCTGGCTTGCTGCAGCTCTTTCTACTATAACCATCTCTGTAATAAATCAATGTATCTTTCCCCTGACTTGTCGGCCTGTGTCTGGAAGGCTGCCAAGTTCTTCAGTGTTGAACTGTTCCTCTATGCACACTCCAGTGTATGTTTTATTTACATAAGCCAGCAGCTTCTCTGCTATCTTATCAGTGATAGAAGAGAGCTGGATAAAAATCCTCCTCTGGAGGCTGTGAAAGGAGCTGGTCTGTCACATACTAAGGAATTAACGACATAGGCAGAGCTGTCTGCAGGAAGCCTGTAATGTTCAGTGCATGAGAGAAGCTGGGGACAGAAGGTAAACACACACAAGTGATCTCTTGAGATTCAGAAGTAAGGCTGTCTACAGCCTGCTTGTGTATGGATGTATTTTCTATGTGTGGACATGCTGTACATCAACCTACTTCCTGTTTTGGTGGCCATTTTGTTTGTTTATAAACAAACTTTTTAAAACAGTTTTTGACTACTTTCAATGCGGCGGGGAGCGGCGAAATTGTGACAGAGGGTAATAGGAGATGTCCCCTAACGCACTGGTATGTTTACTTTTGTGCGATTTTAACAATACAGATTCTCTTTAAATTCTAGCCTTAACATAATAGGTCAGGGCTTCATGCCATTCCTCCAGGCCAAGTTCTGTTTCATAAGTTTGCCCATTGGTAACAAGCTTATTGGAGGAGGTTTGTGGTCTTAAAGCCAGATAGAGAGCAGATAATGTTTTAGGAAGGACCCCAGTGGCTGCCGTTAGTTCAGCTTGTATTGGTTGCAGGTTAAGCCAAGTATTGACTCCTAAAAATTCAGCCGCAAATGCGTGCCGAACTTGGAGGAATCAAAAAAGTTACCTTTGTTGGTAATACCATGAAAGTCTTTAAAGTGATTGATTGAAAGTCATAAGGTGCCCCTCTATTGTCAGATCCCTAAGTCTAGTGACTCCAAGATTGACCCAGAAACCAGGGTCCGGGATAGTAAGAAACTGAAGGAGTGTTTTATTATTCCAGAGTGGAAGGAAGGGTGAAAACTGCAATGGAAGGAGTTGCGATCTTAGGGCCATTTCTCAAATTTGCTTACCTGAGGAAAATGTATGCGTGCTCTAACACCAAGTTTTAACCCTAGCAAGTCTGGCTCTGCAAATCTGGCTCAATTGGCTATTCATGAGGCAATGCTCATGCAAATATGCATTTGCTTTTGCACGCCAAACTATGCAGGGTCAAAAAACGAATACCGCAGACCAGACCAGAGTAGCGGCAAATCATCCCGCGCCTGCGATGAGACGCAGGTAAGTTCCGTTCCCTGCCAGCCACTCAGCACTTAGTTCCGGAGGGGAGAGCGAGATCACTAAGGTGAGGGAAGGGGGGGGGGGAGATTGCCCCCCTTCTCCACCGTTGATGCCACAGCTCTCCCTCCACTGCGCTGCTGTCCTCCTGCTGGGGGGGGGGGGTCACCTGGCTACCTATTGTGGGCACATATACCTCTGATACCTCTGGCTACATACACTGGGCACATATTTAACCAGGACTAAATATACTGGGACATATACCTCTGGCTACATATACTTGGCACATATACCCCTGCCTACATATACTGGGGACATATACCCTGACTACATATACTGGGGACATATACCCCTGCCTACATATACTGGGGACATATACCCCTGCCTACATAGACTGGGCACATATACCCCTGGCTACATATACTGGGGACATACACCTCTGGCTACATATACTGGGCACATATACCCCTGCCTACATATACTGGGGACATATACCTCTGGCTACATATACTGGGCACATATATCTGCTGGCTACATATACTGAGGACACTGGCTGTTTGCCATTATGTGCATTTACTGGTGAAAAGCTGTCTCTTATTATGTGCATTTACTGGTGAAAAGCTGTCTCTTATGTGCATTTACTGGTAAAAAGCTGCCTCTTATTATGTGTATTTACTGGTGAAAAGCTGTCTTATGTGCATTTACTGGTGAAAAGCTGTCTCTTATTATGTGCATTTACTGGTGAAAAGCTGTCTCTTATTATGTGCATTTACTGGTGAAAAGCTGTCTCTTATTATGTGCATTTACTGGTGAAAAGCTGTATTTTAATCTGTGCATTTACTGGTGAAAAGCTGTCTCTTATTATGTGCATTTACTGGTGAAAAGCTGTCTCTTATTATGTGCATTTACTAGTGAAAAGCTGTCTCTTGTCATGTGCATTTATTGGTGAAAAGCTGTCTCTTATGTGCATTTACTGGTGAAAGGCTGTCTGTCATTATGTGCATTTACTGGTGAAAGGCTGTCTCTTATGTGCATTTACTGGTGAAACGCTGTCTCTTACGTGCATGTAGTGGGGAAACGTCTCTCATTATGTGCATTTATTTGCCATGCCCACTTTCGTCGCCGCATATTTCCTCGAACATGTTGTCCCCTACCCATTTGACTGCCCCCTCAAATGTGCCAGTCTAGAACCGGCCCTGTACCCCTGCCTACATATACTGGGCACATATACCCCTGGCTACCTGTTCTGGGGACATCTCTCCCCCTGGCTACCTGTTTGGGGGACATCTATACCCCTGGCCACCTATTCTGGGGACACCTATAGACCTGGGGCTACTTATTTTTGGGGAACCACTGCTGTCAGATTAAATGTATTTTGGGGAACTGCTGCCAGATTATGTGTATGTTGGGGGAATCGCTGCTGACAGATTACATCTATTTTTTGGGAACCACTGCCATATTATCTGTATTTTGGAAGAACCTCTGCCAGATTACGTGGATTTTTGGTGAAATGCTGTAAGATTACATGTATTTTGGGGGAAGGGGGGAAACACTATGGCAGAGCTCAAACTTCCCTGGCAGACCTTTTACATCAATACTATAATCATGTATATTTGGCCCCACCCATGACCATGCCCACATTCTGTTGCGTGACCACGCCCATTTTGTCAGTAAAAAAATCTTTTGTCAGTAAACTTTTAGGTATTTGTCAGTAAAAAATAACGTGAAAGGTTGGCAACACTGAGGGAGTGTAATTAGAGTACTGCTTCACACTGACACACCAAACTCACTGTGTAACGCACCACAAACAGCTGTTTGCGTAGTGACGGCCATGCTGGACTGGTGCACGCCATGGCGATAGCGGTTTTCAAGCCCATATGGTCACCGGGCTGTGGTAGCTCAATGATAGAACAACAGTGACTGTCCAGCTGATCAAATTTGGTCTGTCCACAATGAAGCAATGATCTTATTATCTTCTTGTATGTAGGTAGGCATAGGTAGGTGCCCCAGTATAGGTAGGTAGGCATAGGTAGGTGCCCCCAGTAGTTAGCTAGGCATAGGTAGGAGTCCCAGTATAGATAGGTAGGCATAGGTAGGAGTCCCAGTGTACGTAGATAGGCATAGGTAGGAGTCCCAGTATAGGTAGGTAGGCATAGGTAGGTGCCCCAGTAGTTAGCTAGGCATAGGTAGAAGTCCCAGTATTGGTAGGTAGGCATAGGTAGGTGTCCCAGTATAGGTAGATAGGCATAGGTAGGTGCCCCGGTAGTTAGCTAGGCATAGGTAGGAGTCCCAGTATAGGTAGGTAGGCATAGGTAGGTGTCCCAGTATAGGTAGATAGGCATAGGTAGGTGTCCCAGTATAGGTAGATAGGCATAGGTAGGTGCCCCAGTAGTTAGCTAGGCATAGGTAGGAGTCCAAGTATAGGTAGGTAGGCACAGGTAGGTGCCCTAGTATAGGTAGGTAGGCATAGGTAGGTGTCCCCGTATAGGTAAGTAGGTGCCCCAGTAGTTAGGTAGGCATAGGTAGGTGACCCAGTATAGATAGTTAGGCAGGGCCAGGCTGTCACAGTAATAGCATTTAGCAAGGTCCAGCTGCAACAGATAGGGCTGTTTAATGCAGTGTCAGTGGGCAACACAAAAGAAAAAAAACACATCAGGAGAACATTAGCTCTCAAAAGAGCTGTTGAGGGGTGCTATTTTAGCAATAAGAATCAGCCAGGAGCAAGCTAAGAAGCCTACAAGAGCCTAACTAATCTTTCCCTATGAGAGTCTGGCAGCAGCTGTCCCTTCACTAAGTAATGCAGGCACAAGAGTGAGTGTAAAGTCCGGGGCAGCCTGCCGTTTATAAGGGGGGGAGTGGCTCCAGGAGAGAGTGTAGCCTAATTGGCTACAATGTGCCTGCTGACTGTGATGTAGAGGGTCAAACTTGACCCTAATGGCGCACTATGGGAGTGAATCGAACTTCTGCAAAAGTTCGCCTTCGCTGGCGAACGCGAACCACCGGAAGTTTGCCTGGAACCGTTCGCAGGCGAACCGTTCGGGCCATCTCTAGTACACTCGCTCATTGTTGCTGTTGACAGTCATATGCTTGATGAACAGTCTGGGACTTGACAGCCTGCCGGCTTCATTTAATCTTTTCACTGCTGTAAGATACAGTATATTCACCGACTTATATATTCACCTTCAGCCGTGGATTGGCTGCTGCTGGAAGCCCGCCAATCCGCCGGCCAATCACCTGTCACTCCACACTTTTCTCTCCTGCAACCAGGGGAGCACACCTAGCTGATACCTGCAATTAGAAAGGGACAGCCAGGAAACATGTTAACCCTTAATGGGTAGGGGCAGCAATCCCATGCGGACACAGGATTAGCCTGCTTGTCTCCCTTCATGGAATTGCACGCCCCATCCCTTACTTACCATCCTATGAATAAATGAAGACAAGACACATAGCTGGAGAAAGGCCGCGGACATTTATTGGGGAAAAACCATAATTGACATCTTCATTAATTGCACTCATTAAACATGCACAACCAGAATAATATTAACCACCAAAGAAGCCAAACCAATGTCTGCCCACCAGGTGACATTACCCATCAGGCCAGACCAGCTAAACTGGGCTGCCCCCCCCCCCCCCCAAGAACGCGGTCCTCTCAATACCATAATGAAAATTGGCATTCAATATATCCAGTCCAATGGAGAACAAATGAACTCCATCCCTTCTATAAAGGCCATCCTCTTTGCATTCCAATTTAATGTGGCGAATAGACAAGCCAACAACCTCCATCATAACTCTCATCATGAATCTGTTGATTCTCTTTCAGATTCGCTTTATAAATTTCAGGAATCATTTTTGAAAAAATGATCCTCGTGCCCGGCAGCTGATTAGGGATGTGATGTCAATCTGATCTCATGTGATCCATGAGCTCGATTGTCCTCCTTTTGCCCACATCATTTCCGCCGACATGGATCAACAAAAAATCTGGGGCAGGCCAGCACTGCAGCTTAGCTAAAATTACAGGAATAAGGCCATCCCATCGGAGACCCCTCGTACCTTGCCAACAAACCTGGAAAGTTTCATTATCCAGGAAGACTGCTACACTGTCATAGAGGAATCCCCTCTCATATAATGAGCTGCCCCATTCCCCGTCGCCGTCAGTTTCTCAGGGGACGCAATCTATAAGGTAAAATAAATAAAATAAGACACTGCACAGCAAAAAGATATGCTGTGTTCCATCAGACTGTAGATGAATTTTTATTTATGCTACTGCCAGAAATTGATGAAGTTTGATACTATTCCTTTAAATGAAGTAGGGCTTCCATTATCAGGCTTATGAGACTCCCTACCTAGACCTTTTATAAACTGCCTGACAAGAGGATAAGAACTGCTAGTGGGAGCTTGGGCTAAACACCTGAAAAATGAAACTCCCGACAACGTCTTAGATGATTTACTATGAGATGCGCCCATCTCTAATTCCAGACATAAAAAAAACAAAAACATACCTACCGAATGCACCAAAGGCGATAACTCATAGAAAATTGTTAGAAACATAAATGCATCAATACTTGTTAGGTTCTGGACATATTTTTTTCTGTGGAGCGGTCCAACTTGGTGGTGTAATTTTTTTGTACTGGAAGAGGAGCATTGTTCTTTACACTGCGATTACAGAGGGTTGAACATTTTCTCTCTTCAGTAGACCAGTCAAAAAGATCTGGATCATCTGGGATAACACCTATAATCAGTGCATCATCTTCATATTGTTTCAACAGCTCCATAATAATTAAGATGTTCGCTTCTTCCTTGAAAATAAAAACACGCATGTGAACTACAGGCAAAATCTCATCTAAACGTCATAACAAGGAATTGCTATTCAGATTCATTTGTAGATGACATGAGTTTGTTAAAAAGTTCAAAGAGCACCAAGGTTGTACAATACAAAATGAATCCGCTCATCCCTAAATTAAAGGTCTCCCCCCCCCCCCCCCCTTCTCTACCCTTCTTCCACATAGAATTGGTAAAGCTGTACAATCAAGACTAGTTGATAGGCTCCTCAAGACTAGTTGATAGGCTCCTTAACGAACCTCGGTTCTTGTTATTTATATCATAATGGTGGAAGGTCATCAAGTGTTATAAAGAGCTGTGATACACAGGGGGGATGTGAACAGCAGCACTATTTCAAAACCTGCCAAGTGCATAACATCTACTGTATATCTAGATTTCTCCTCTCTTGCCAAAGCATTGTTCTTTACACTGTGATTACAGAGGTTTGGAAAATTTCTCTCTTCAGTAGACCAGTCAAAAAGATCTGGATCATCTGGGATAACACCTATAATCAGTGCATCATCTTCATATTGTTTCAACAGCTCCATAATGATTAAGATGTTCGCTTGAAAATAAAAAACACGCATGTGAACTACAAGCAAAATGAAACTCCCGACGTCTTAGACGATTTACTATGAGATGCGCCCATCTCTAATTCCAGACATAAAAAAAAACAAAACATACCTACCGAATGCACCAAAGGCGATAACTCATAGAAAATTGTGAGAAACATAAATGCATCAATACTTGTTAGGTATTTTTTTCTGTGGAGCGGTCCAACTTTGTGGTGTAATTTTTTGTACAGGAAGAGTAGCATTGTTCTTTACACTGCGATTACAGAGGTTTGAACATTTTCTCCCTTGAAAATAAAAACACGCATGTGAACTACAGGCAAAATCTCACCTAAACGTCATAACAAGGAATTGATATTCAGATTCATTTGTAGATGACATAAGTTTGTTAAAAAGGTCAAAGAGCACCAAGGTTGTACAATACAAAACTCATCCGCTCATCCCTAAATGAAAGGTCTCTAAATTAAAGGTCTCTCTTCCCCCCTCTTCTCCACCCTTCTTCCACATAGAATTGGTAAAACTGTACAATCAAGACTAGTTGATAGGCTCCTCAAGACTAGTTGATAGGCTCTGTAAAAAAAACTCGGTTCTTGTTATTTATATCATAATGGTGGAAGGTCATCAAGTGTTATAAAGAGCTGTGATACACAGGGGGGATGTGAACAGCATTTCAAATCCTGCCAAGTGCATAACATCTATATCTAGATTTCTCCTCTCTTGCCATTGAGGTAAAATTTAAGTGCCCCATCATAAAGGTCTTTACTCAACTCCTGTCATATTAACTGGTGGGGTAGCAGATGATAATGACATCAATTAAAAACTGGAAGCATTCTAATCCTTATATTCCTTCATTGTATCAAAAAAGTTTGACCTAGAGGTCCACTTTTAGCTAAAGCAGATACATACAATCACGGTAAATACTTATTTTTATAACACTCCCTCGCTTTGGAATACAGAGTACAGACCACTGTGTCCAAAATGTGTGATCAATTCACGTATATTTACGTAGTCTATTGGAACTTTCTTCCCAACCATGAATTTTACAATTAAGGAAGATAGGCTCAGCTTCGGTTTGCTACAGAAGAACTCAGCAACTGGTTGAAGAGGCCACTGTGCTGCGCAACAATGAAGCCAGCTGGAATAACAAACACAAGTTTTTCAATGTCACATGGCAGAAACTGAAGAACAGCCAGTAGTGAAGTATAAAATAAAACATAGCTGAGAATTTGCATATTCAAGATATTTAACATATTTGATGGTATAAAGACCATTTAACTCAAAGGTAAACAAGATCCAACAATCGCTTTTGGTAGAGTAGTGGACATCATTAACTAGTTTAGTATCAAAGGCTATGGCCTCTTTAAAAATAAGAGCTTTTTTCATTTTCTCACTTCCTGATCACAGTGATTGCCTCACAGTGATCATAGAAATCAGAGACCGCACTCAGAAGGCTTCTTAACCACTGTATTCACAGCAAACCAAGCATGACAAGGCACATGACATGTTTCGGGCATGCTTGGTTTGCTGTGAATACAGTGGTTAAGAAGCCTTCTGAGTGCAGTCTCTAATTTCTATAATCTACAGTTTGATTTAGCAGGAGTGGTGTACCTGCTGGGGACCTGCACCGGAATACAGGTCAAGACAGACTAGCCTAGTAAGTGGTGGTGAGAGGGTGAATCTACAAACCCTCACAGTGATCAGGTGGCCAGGAGGCAATGAAAATGGCTCCTGACAGGGGAGCCAGAGGGTATGCGCAATTGCTTCTCATGCACAGGAGCCACAGGCATTAAAACTATGCCGCATCAGGCTTAGGCAGCCACAAGTGCAGCGTAGTTTTAACCTGCTGCAGTCCTGAAGTAGTTAAGTACGAATCACCTGTGTTTATTTAGTCGGAATTCAGAGAACCGATATTTGAAGAAAAAGTAAAACAGTCTAAAAATACTTTTAAACCCAATATTACTGTTTGGTGACCTTAGCAGAGCTTTTGTCTAGAAGATGTTGCATTTGAAATATTATAATAATAATACCTTTTTTTGTATAGCGCTTTTCTCCTGACGGACTCAAAGCGCTTGCGAGGCAGCCACTAGAGTGCACTCAGTAGGCAGTAGCAGTGTTAGGGAGTCTCGCCCAAAGAACTCCTTACTGAATTACTGGCTTACTGAACAGGCAGAGCCGAGATTCGAACCCAGGTCTCCTGTGTCAGAGGCAGAGCCCTTAACAAAATCGAGGAAACACTGCACAGGACTAGTGTTGGTGTTCAAATCCAGTTTTTTTCATTTGGAAACCCAAATAATGCCATACACCATTCATGTGACGCACAGCACGATCCGCAACCCACTGACCCTCTCCACTAGCTTTGGTGCTGAAGTGTGGTGTATGGCATAATTCTGGTTTCCAAATGGAGAAAGACAGATTTGAACATCAACATACATGGGATCATCTATATGAATAGTGCTTTTTACGGTACACTTAAAGAGAATCTGTACCTAAGAAAAGTTAATAAAATAAACATATCACCCTGTCTGTAGCGCTCTCCTCTCCCCCTCTGCATCATTTTTGCTGCTCCCCGCCGCTATTTTGGCCATAAAATAACACTTTTACAAAATGTTTTGTAAACAACCAACATTGCCGCCAAAGCAGGAAGTACATCGGGTAGAGCGGGCCTGCTTTCAGTCAGTGTGCACGAGATGTATAGGTTGCTGTACAGTATGCCAACACATAAAAAAAAACATCTATACACAAGCAGGCTGTATACAACCTTCGTTTTGAACAGCAAGAGATTGAATCTCAAGAGGTCATTTGTTTGGTTTACCTTCTTTCTCCCAGCGTCTCTGATGCACTGCAGAATGACAGTCTGTTTCATCTGAGCCTGCAGACTGGAGCCCTCTGCCTGTGTCTGGAATCAATCACCATGTGAAAGCCCAGGCAGCTCCTTCTAAAGCCAGAAAAACAAAAGTTTGCTTTCCTAAAACAGAAAGAATTTGCGATAATTCAGGTTGGAGTGAGCTCGAGATGTCTCCCAGGCACCACTGCTGAATATATGCAAATTAACCATTTGCATATATTCAGCAGTGGTGCCTGGGAGACATCTCGAGCTCACTCCAACCTGAATTATCGCAAATTCTTTCTGTTTTAGGAAAGCAAACTTTTGTTTTTCTTAACATCTTAGTAAGGGGGCTTTTAGGACCATTGTAGTCCCTTACACACCCCAATGGATTCTGGGTCACCATGAGTTTGCTGGTTAGTCTGTGCCTCTAAAGCCAGAGGAAGCTGTCTCACGGGCAAAGATTGTAATCACCTCTCTCCCTGGTCAGCAGCCTCGCAGCCAGAGAGAGCAGAGACTGCGTAATGTAACTAAACTCACAGAGCGAGCATAGAGGGGCGTGGAGGGGGTGTGGAAGGGGGGGGGGGCTGCCTAACAGGTGAACAACGCTAACCACAAGAGGATTTATGCGTGCTCAACACCAAGCTTAACCCTTACCAGTCTGGCTGTGCAAATCTGGCTAAATTGACTAATCATGAGGTGTTGCTCATGCAAAATTGCATTTGCTTTCGCATGCCAAACTTTGCAGGGTCAAAAACTAATACCGCGAAGCGGTTGCCCTGCGGGAATTAGTTCATGCGAAATAGCACTATCCAGGAGCGCCACGGGGAGGCTTCCTAATGCCCCCATACAACCGGGGGGGCTTCGGGGGCCCCAGGCTCTCTCACTGCCTAGGGACCACAGCGATACCCCGGAGGGGGAGGCTGGGTGGCGCAGACGACCCCCCCAAGCGTGGCCAGCGCCGGAGAGGGCCATCCGCACCCACCTCCCAAAATTAAAAACAGGCACTTACCTTAACGTCTATTGCGTTCTGCTACTGCGCATTAACTTGGGGGCACTGCATGGGAAAGGAGTGACGCATGGGTCACCCCGAGCTGTAGGGCTCAGGGCTGGCTCACACACATCACTCCAGAAGGGGGGAGGACAGGCACAGACAGCCCACTCCAGGGCTCACACCACCTAGAGCAAGCCATCTACCACCTGCCTCCAAAGGACAGAAAATGCAAAATGCTAACCACAAGAAGATTTATGCGTGCTCAACACCAAGCTTAACCCTTACAAGTCTGGCTGTGCAAATCTGGCTAAATTGGCTTATAATGAGGCATTGCTCATGCAAAATTGCATTTGCTTTCGCATGCCGAACTTTGCAGGGTCAAAAACTAATACCGCGAAGCGGTTGCCCTGCAGGAATTAGTTCATGCTACATAGCACTATCCAGGAGCGCCACGGGGAGGCTTCCCAATGCCCCCATACAACCGGGGGACTGCGGGGGCCCCAGGCTCTCTCACTGCCTAGGGACCACACACCCCGGAGGGGGAGGCTGGGTGGCGCAGACGACCCCCCCAAGCGTGGCCTGCACCGGGGAGGGCCATCCGCACCCACCTCCCAGTGAACAACACTGAAGAGCCAGCCCCTTCCAAAGACAGGGTGACAAGTCCGAAAGAAGACAGATAAGTTGATTTATGCCTTGGTAGGTGTACAGTTGTGCCATACTCCTTCCATTTCTGAATGATCGCTTGAACAGTGCTCCGTGGGATGTTTAAGGCTTTGGAAATCTTTTTGTAGCCTAAGCCTGCTTTAAATTTCTCAATAACTTGATCCCTGACCTGTCTGGTGTGTTCTTTGGACTTCACGGTGTTGTTGCTCCCAATATTCTCTTAGACAACCTCTGAGGCCCTCACAGAGCAGCTGTATTTGTACTGACATTAGATTACACACATGTGCACTCTGTTTAGTCATTAGCACTCATCAGGCAATGTCTATAGGCAACTGACTGCACTCAGATCAAAGGGGGCGAAATAATTATGCACACGCCACTTTGCAGTTATTTATTTGTAAAAAAATGTTAGGAATCATGTATGAGTTTCGTTCCACTTCTCATGTGTACACCACTTTGTGTTGGTCTTTCATGTGGAATTCCAATAAATTTGATTCATGTTTGTGGCAGTAATATGACAAAATGTGGAAAACTTCAAGGGGGCCGAATACTTTTGCAACCCACTGTATCCATGTGTTAGAATGGCCCAGTCAAAGTCCAGATCTAAATTCAATCGAAAATCTGTGGCAAGATCTGAAAACTGCTGTTCACAAACGCTGTCCATCTAATCTGACTGAGCTGGAGCTGTTTTGCAAAGAAGAATGGGCAAGGATTTCAGTCTCTAGATGTGCAAAGCCAGGCGCGGAGCTAGGGGGGGTCGGGATAGGACAAGTGCCCCGGGGCGCCTGGTCCCCAAGGGCGCCCTCCGCCTGGCTGAGCTGCGGGGTTTTTTTTATTTGTTTTTTTTTTTTTGGCGGGTGAGGGGAGCAGCGCAGAGAAGAGGGAGAGCTGTGCGGACGGTGGGGAAGGGGGGCCATCTCCCCCCTCCTTCCCTCACCTTAGGTGCTCTCTCCCTCCCTCGCTGTCCCCTCCAATGTCCGGGTGGCTCTTGGCTGGCAGCGGCGGGCGGAACTCACCTCCGTCTCGCTCCAGCGCCGGCCGGCCGGAAGTTCGGGTGCGCAGCCGCTGCTCTGGTCTGGACCAGACCAGAGTAGTGGCAGATCCATCCGGCGCTGCGACGAGACGGAGGTAAGTTCCGCCTGCCGCTGCCAGCCACCCGGACATTGGAGGGGACAGCGAGGAAGGGAGAGCAGCTCTTCTCTGCGCTGCTCCCCTCCTGCTGGGGAGGGGGACACCTGACCTGGCTACCTACTCTGGGCACATATACCCCTGCCTACATATACTGGACATATATCCCTGGCTACCTACTCTGGGCATATACCCCTGGCTACCTACTCTGGGCACATATACCCCTGGCTACCTACTCTGGGCACATATACCCCTGGCTACCTACTCTGGGCACATATACCCCTGGCTACCTACTCTGGGCACATATACCCCTGGCTACCTACTCTGGGCACATATACCCCTGGCTACCTACTCTGGGCACATATACCCCTGGCTACCTACTCTGGGCACATATACCCCTGGCTACCTACTCTGGGCACATATACCCCTGGCTACCTACTCTGGGCACATATACCCCTGGCTACCTACTCTGGGCATATATACCCCTGGCTACCTACTCTGGGCACATATACCCCTGGCTACCTACTCTGGGCACATATACCCCTGCCTACATATACTGGGCATATACCCCTGGCTACCTACTCTGGGCACATATACCCCTGGCTACCTACTCTGGGCACATATACCCCTGGCTACCTACTCTGGGCACATATACCCCTGGCTACCTACTCTTGGCACATATACCCCTGCCTACATATACTGGGCATATACCCCTGGCTACCTACTCTGGGCACATATACCCCTGGCTACCTACTCTGGGCACATATACCCCTGGCTACCTACTCTGGGCACATATACCCCTGGCTACCTACTCTGGGCACATATACCCCTGGCTACCTACTCTGGGCATATATACCCCTGGCTACCTACTCTGGGCACATATACCCCTGGCTACCTACTCTGGGCACATATACCCCTGGCTACCTACTCTGGGCATATATACCCCTGGCTACCTACTCTGGGCACATATACCCCTGGCTACCTACTCTGGGCACATATACCCCTGGCTACCTACTCTGGGCATATATACCCCTGGCTACCTACTCTGGGCACATATACCCCTGGCTACCTACTCTGGGCACATATACCCCTGCCTACATATACTGGGCACATACCCCTGGCTACCTACTCTGGGCACATATACCCCTGGCTACCTACTCTGGGCACATATACCCCTGGCTACCTACTCTTGGCACATATACCCCTGCCTACATATACTGGGCATATACCCCTGGCTACCTACTCTGGGCACATATACCCCTGGCTACCTACTCTGGGCACATATACCCCTGGCTACCTACTCTAGGCACATATACCCCTGGCTACCTACTCTGGGCATATATACCCCTGGCTACCTACTCTGGGCACATATACCCCTGGCTACCTACTCTGGGCACATATACCCCTGGCTACCTACTCTGGGCATATATACCCCTGGCTACCTACTCTGGGCACATATACCCCTGGCTACCTACTCTGGGCACATATACCCCTGGCTACCTACTCTGGGCATATATACCCCTGGCTACCTACTCTGGGCACATATACCCCTGCCTACATATACTGGGCACATATACCCCTAACTACATATACTGGGTACATATACCCCTGGCTACATATACTGGGCATATATACCCCTGGCTACATATACTGGGCATATATACCCCTGGCTACATATACTGGGCACATATACCTCTGGCTACATATACTGGGGACACATACCCCTGCCTACATATACTGGGCACATATACCCCTGGCTACCTGTTCTGTGGACATCTCTACCCCTGGCTACCTGTTCTGGGGACATCTATACTGCTGGCCACCTATTCTGGGGACACCTATAGACCTGGGGCTACCTATTTTTGGGGAAGCACTGCTGTCAGATTGAGTGTATTTTGGGGAACTGCTGCCAGGTGAGAGGTGTCTACCATATTAAGGGGGCATTCTGCCTATTTATGTGAAATGCTGTCTATTTATGTGCCTCATGACTGCTGAATTTGTCTTGTTGGGGGCCTCATGGTTACTGAATTTGTCTTGTTGGGGGCCTCATGATTTGTTGGGGGCCTCAAGATCGCTGAATTTGTCTTGTTAGGGGCCTCATGATTGCTGAATTTGTCTTGTTAGGGGCCTCATGATTGCTGAATTTGTCTTGTTGGGGGCCTCAGGATTGCTAAATTTGTCTTGTTGGGGGCCTCATGATTGCTGAGTTGGTCATGTTGGGGGCCTCATGTTTACTCATGATTGCGGAATTTGTCTTGATGGGGGGGGGGCTCATGATTGCTGAATTTGTCTTGGAACATGCTGGAAGGTACATACTGAGGGAGGGTGGGTGAGCGTGAGCCTGCTAACCTCCATGTACATTTGAAGGGGCGTGACCAAATGTGGAGCACCCATAACCACGCCCACATTTGGTCACGACCCTTCACCTTAGGGGGCGCATTAATAGTCTTTGTCCCCGGGCGCTGAAAACCCTAGCTACGCCTCTGTGCAAAGCTGGTAGAGACATACCCTAAAAGACTGGCAGCTGTAATTGCAGCAAAAGGTGGTCCTACAAAGTATTGACTCAGGGGGGCTGAATAATTACGCATACCCCACTTTGCAGTTATTTTTTGTAAAAAATGTTTGGAATCATGTATGATTTTCGTTCCACTTCATGTGTACACCACTTTGTATTGGTCTTTCACGTGGAATTCCAATAAAATTGATTCATGTTTGTGGCAGTAATGTGACAAAATGTGGAAAACTTCAAGGGGGCCGAATACTTTTGCAAGCCACTGTATAGTGGCACTATTTATTTAAAAACTGTAATGGGTAAAAACTGATAAATGTATTTCTCAGTTTCTATCTTTTTTGCTTTAAAAGCCATAAAAAAAAGAAAATTATTCTTAGGAACAAACACTTCCCAAAGACCAACACGTTTGCCCCCCCCCCCCCCATCCCCCCCACCCCAATATACCATATTTCTGTACCCCTTTTACTTCGTGTCCCCCTTTGTGTCCTCTATAGTCCTCCTTATGTCCTCCGTGTAGCTTTTTGTCCGCGTGTTCTCATTGTCCCTGTGCCCTCTTTTTTTGTCCCCCAGCATCCTCATTTGTCCTTGTTTGTTCCCATGTGTTCCCCACCAAGGTGCAGTGTTAATAGCAGCAGCAAAAGCCAATCGCGTCTCTCATCTGATCTGATGGTGCATGTGGCGATCAGAGAACTCTTCCTCACTTTTCACCTAGTGCTGGTTACATGTAATGACACGATCCGGAAAAGGTGCCACTAGGGGAACAATGAGAGAGAGGAGAAGCCGCTGATCGCCACTGCCACCCTTGGTGAGACGCACCGCTGTACGAAGCAGAGGACATGAGGGACAAAGTAGGACACAGTACGGGGGAGTCCCTGATATTGTGGCGGGTCAGTAGTCCGTAAAAGTGGACATTCTTAAACTTGGGGACTCCCTGTATTTGTAATACAAGACACAGTGATTTTTCTCCCCAATTTTGGAGAGAAAAAGTGAGTCTCATACTCTGAAAAATACAGTAATTAAGAAGTGATGAAGTTGTTCCAGATTGAATAGAGACGTAGATAATACTGCTCTGGTCCTTAAAGTGGACCTGAAATCTTGCACAGGACGCAAGGAAAACATAACAGAAATGAACCCTGTATGTATTTAAAGGACCTCTGTCGCAAAAATCATGAAATTTAAAATATATGTAAACTTATACAAATAAGAAGTATGTTTCTTCCAGAGTAAAATGAGCCATAAATTACTTTTCTCCTATGTTGCTGTCCCTTTCAGTAAGTAGTAGAAATGTGATATTACTGACAGATTTTGGACTAGCCCATCTTCTCATGCGGGATTCTCAGGGTTTTCTTTATTTTTAAAAGCACTTAGTGAATGGCAGTTGCTCGGTCCAACTGCCCAAAAAATGTGCAGCGAGCAGGGAGGCTGGCCAGCATCTTTGTATACCGTATTTTCCGCCGTATAAGGTGCACTTTTTCTCCCCCAAAAATGGGAAAAAAAAGTCCCTTTATCTTATACGGCAAAGGCAGGCAACCCCCAACTTCCAAACGCCCGCCGATATACGAACTGCCGACCTGCAGCCATCAGGGATTCCCTGCCTTGTCTCCTGCTGTGTCTGGCTTTGTCCCTGCATGCCTCTCCTCACTCCCCCATGTATCTCTGGGTCCTCCCGTGTGAGCAGCGGCAGCGAGCGACTTACCTCCTCCATCATGCCTGCGGCGATTGAAGACATCCGACTTCTGCGAGCAGCTTCATCTGGTGCCGGCTTCTAATGACGCGTCATCAATGACGCATCATTGGAAGCCGGCACTAGAGGAAGCCGCTCGCAGAAGCCGGATATCTTCAATCGCCGCAGGCATGATGGAGGAGGTAAGTCGCTCGCTGCCGCTGCTCACACGGGGGTCCCTGAGATACATGGGGGAGTGAGGAGAGGGGAGGAGAGGCATGCGGGGATGAAGCCAGGCATGAAGCCAGGCACAGCGAGGACACCTGGGTGAGACAGTGGAAGACTGGAGGAGGCATGGGGGAGACCAGAGGAGGAATGGGGGACACATTATGGAGACATGGGGAGGCCAGAGGAGGCATGGGGACACATGTTTGAGGTATGGGGAGACATGGGGAGATCAGAGGAGGCATGGGGACACATGTATGAGGCATGGGGAGACATGGGGGAGACCAGTCGAGGCATGGGGACACATTATGGAGACATAGGGAGGACCGGTGGAGACATGGGGGAGACCAGAGGAGGCATGGAGGAAACGTAAGATGCATGGGGGACACATGTTGGAGGCATTAGGGAGGCCAGAGAAGGCATGGGGAGACCAGAGGAGGCATGGGGGCACATGTTTGAGGCATGCGGAGACATGGGGGAGACCAAAGGAGGCATGAGGGACACATGTTGGAGGCATGGGGGAGGCCAGAGAAGGCATGGGGAGAGCAGAGGAGGCATGGGGTAGGCTAGAGGAGGCATGGGGACACATGTTGGAGACATGGGGAGGCCAGAGGAGGCATGGGGAGACTAGAGGAGACATGGGGAGGCCAGAGAAGGCATGGGGGGGACACATTTTTGAGGCATGGGGAGGCCAGAGTAGGCATGGTGGACACATGTTGGAGGCATCAGGAGATCAGAGGAGGCATGGGGGACACATGTTGGAGACATGGGGAGGCATGGGGGAAACAAAAGGAGGCATGAGGAGGCCAGAGAAGGCATGGGGAGGCCAGAGCAGGCATGGAGGAGACATGGGGGATATTGGAGACATGGGGGAGACTGGAGGTAGGGGGAGACAAGAAGAGACATGGGGATACAGGGGGGAGACAGGAGGAGGCATGGGGATGATATGGGGGATACAGGAGGAGACATAGGGACCTAGGAGGACACATGGGGACACAGGAGGACACCATTTGGGGGAGGACATGTACACAGGAGGACACCATTTGGGGGAGGACATGTACACAGGAGGACACCATTTGGATGTGCCCGGTATAGGTTACATTTTTTTCCCTGGTTTTTGCCCTCTAAATCTAGGTGTGTCTTATATTCCAGAGCGTCTTATACGGCGAAAAATGTGGTAAATCTTTTTCAGGTAATGTATTTATAAAGAATAAAGGCCATGCTAAGAATTCCCCATGAAGAGATGGACTAACCCAAAACCTGTCGGTAATGTCCGTAATGTCGATAATGGGCAGCACGGTGGCGTAGTGGTTAGCGCTCTTGCCTTGCAACGCTGGGTCCCCGGTTCAAATCCCAGCCAGGTCAACATCTGCAAGGAGTTTGTATGTTCTCCCCGTGTCTGTGTGGGTTTCCTCCAGGTACTCCGGTTTCCTCCCACATCCCAAAAACATACTGATAAGTTAATTGGCTTCCCCCTAAATTGGCCCTAGACTGTGATACATACACTACACAATACATACATAGACATATGACTATGGTAGGGATTAGATTGTGAGCCCCTTAGAGGGACAGTTAAGTGACAAGACAATATATACTCTGTACAGCGCTGCAAAAGATGTCAGCGCTATATAAATACTAAATAATAATAGTAATGTCATAATGTAATTTCTACTACCTACTGTAAGTGACAGCAGTTCCTCTTTAAAGAGTTTAGCCTGTGTAATTCCCCCTCATTTGTGTCTAATCACTAGTTGTAATTTGATCACCCCCTGTGTCACATGACTGCCTATGGCAGATAAGACCATTTGAAAGTACAGGCTATAAACAATATGTCTGCTTCCATGGATCAGGAAGTAAAAACTGTGCAGATTTATTTTGGGATTTGTATCAGCTGTAACAAAGAAATGTTTTTGTTTAAATCTCATTATGCTGTTGTGTATATTTTACAGCAGAGAGGAGTTCTGATTTTAGGTCCACTTTAAGGAGGTTTTATGTTGGTACTTAAGTGGTTAAAGTACATGAACTATATTGCAGCATATTACAAAGAAAAAGTACGATGGCCAATTCCTGGCTTGTCCAACTAAAGATATTAGATGTACTGTATAAACATGAAATGTTTGCAGAAGATGGCAGCCATTCAACAGTCTTCTCTTCTGCTTGGTAAGCTTGTCATTTTCAAAAGATTCCCTGGAGGAAGCCCTGTCCTAAGCCCATTGGTCACAGTTAAGGATGCAGTTTTTTCACACTAGTAAACTTTTATTTTTAAAGAGACACTGAAGCGAAAAAAAAACTATGATATTATGATTTGTATGTGTAGTACAGCTAAGAAATAAAACATTAAGATCAGATACATCAGTCTAATTGTTTCCAGTACAGGAAGAGTTAAGAAACTCCAGTTATCTCTATACAAAAAGCCATTATCTCTACGACTTTCAAAGTCGTGGAGAGGGCTGTTTTCTGACTTTTATTATCTCAACTGTTAGTTAACTATTTACTTTTCCTCTGGCAGAGGAGAGGTCATTAGTTCACAGACTGCTCTGAAAGAATCATTTTGAATGCTGAGTGTTGTGTAATCCGCACATATTAGTGAATGATGCAATGTTAGAAAAAAACACTATATACCTGAAAATAAAATTATGAGAATATTTTCTTTGCTGCTAATCTTCTAGTAATTATTCATAGTACACAACCAATTAATTATATCATATATTTTTTTTCGCTTCAGTGTCTCTTTAAGCAAGAGCTATTGGTGAAACTTTACAATAAAACTCACAGCATTCTTTTAACTGTGCACACACAGGGACATGATGGTAAGCTTTAGGGCCGGTCCACAATAGGCACGCTTGCAGAACAGAGTCTGCGGTCGTTGCAGCATATGTTTCCAGTCCGGATCCAGGGTGGGGAGGGGGCCGCCATGCTGGTGGGGTTAGCAGGCAGGAAGGGGGGCAACAGGCACAGCGGGGGTGAGGGGGGTCGGACACCCCCCTTCCTCACCTGGGATCCCCTTCCCTGCTCCCCCTCCAGCTGAAAAAGAAACACCAAGCCTTTTCAGTGCTGATGAGTAGATGTTTAGTCTGGAGGTTCACTTTAAAGAACTACAAGTCCCACAATGCATTTGCCTTTATGAAACATGACTGTGGTTGTCAGACTCCTGCAATGCATTGTGGAACTTGTAGTTCCTTAACAGCTGGAGAGCCAAGTTTGCCTATCACTGGTGTAAATGATTATTTAAGCCAGATGAATACAATTCCTTGTAAAGTTGCTAAACACAAAACTATAAAGAAACGCTAAACAGGTGTACTATTACTGACAGAATGCGGAAGAGATCCAAAGTACTTCTTTTGGTTTCATGGGTGGAAATGGTGAATGCCATTATGCATATGGAAGAACTGCCTCTGACACCGACAAAATGCATACGTTTATAACATTCTGCTACCTTTAAGACGCTACTACATGTTTAACCACTTCACAACTGAGGGGTTTTACCCCTTGAGCACCAGAACAATTTTCACCTTTCAGCGCTCCTTCCATTAATTCGTCTATAACTTTACAATTACTTATCACAATGAAATGAACTATATTTTGTTCTTTTCGCCACCAATTAGGCTTTCTTTAGGTGGGACATTATGCCAAGAATTATTTTACTCTAAATGTGTTTTAATGGGAAAATAGGAAAAAATGTGGGAAAAAATTTATTATTTTTCAGTTTTCTGCCTTTATAGTTTTTAAATAATGCATGCTACTGTAATTAAAACTCATGAAATGTATTTGCCCTTTTGTCCCGGTTATAAAACTGTTTAAATTATGTCCCTATCACAATGTTTGACGCCAATATTTTATTTTGAAATAAAGGTGCATTTTTTTCAGTTTTGCGTCCATCCCTAATTACAAGCCCATAGTTTATAAAGTAACAGTGTTATACCCTCTTGACATAAATATTTAAAAAGTTCAGTCCCTAAGGTAACTATTTATGTATTTTTTTTAATTGTAATTTTTTTTTTAATTACAAAAAATAATAATTGGGGAGTGTGGGAGGTAATGAGTAAATTTTTAGTGTATAACTAATATATTTGTATATGAAAAATGCTTTAGGGTGTAGTTTTACTATTTGGCCACAAGATGGCCACAGTAAGTTTTTGTTTATGTGACATGCAAGCATACAGGAAGTATGCTTGCAGGAAGTTCAGGGAGGCTGGGAAACCTTTTTTTTCACAATGATCGCGCTGCTTCTCGTAGAAGGGGGGCTAAGATCAACGAACGGGAAAGGTTTTTCCCATTCATTAATCTCTGGGCAAGAGGGTGGCGGTGTGCACGAGCGTGGGGAGGCGCAGACGAGCGAGCGGGAGCGCGGACAGCGGCGGGAGCGGCAACAGGTGCGTATTTCTCCATCCTTTGGTGTTAACAGGGTGAAAAAAGGGACGGAGAAATCCGCACCGCTGGGGGTAAAGTGGTTAAGACTTCTAGCCCTATTTCCTACCACCAGATATAGCTTTAATAGCACATCACAGATTCTGTCATTTGCTTACAGGTCTGTACTACAGCACAGAAAACTTACCTGACAGTTTTAAATACTTCCTTTTACAAATTTTAGCATCATCCATCTTTGCCACGCCCAGTCCAGCACCTGAAAGAAGGATTCTTTAGTTTTGTGGTGACTATATGAGAATATGTTTTTTCAATAAGGGAAAATGTTTTTGCTCATCTACTCCTGCAGATGCCTAAAGCTATACTGCAACTGCACTTCTGATAAAACTGGGAGCACTGTGACAAACACGCTTAGTCCTCATACATATATCTTCTGGCAAGCTGCACATCTCTACAAGACAGGGATTGTTCCTATGCCTGTACCTGGCCCTCTTGCATCTTCACTGTTGCCTGGACAACATGTTGGGGGCAGTGGGGTCACTCAGACCATAGCACTGAGGACATTGTGATGGGGAATGTAAAAATTGGGGGAAAGCAGAGCATGGAGGAGAGAAATGCGCACAGAAAGATTTGTGTGTGCTTGTGTGCCTTTTCTAGGGAATTTCAGGCTTCAAACGCTTTAGGCCTAGTACCAGGCTGCTTCCTCACACCCAATGGTGAGTAGAGATGCTCAATGCCTCCTCTTGTTTCCCCCCATTCCCTTTAGATTGTAAGCTCACAAGGGCAGGGCTCTCTCCCCCTTGTGTGTGTTGGAATTCATTATACATTTTATTTATCATGTTACTTTTATCACTGTCATTACCAATTCTGTATTTTGTATCATTTTTGTATTTTGTCACTAATTATGTATCTTGTATATTGGTGTACACCATTGTCTGTATTATTATGTACCCCATCTGTTTGTTTCTTACTTTGTACAGCGCCACGGAATATGTTGGCGCTTTATAAATCAATAATAATAATAATTCTAATGTGCATGGTAGACAAATGAAAATTGTGTGCAGCTTGGAACTGGGTCAATCCAAATTGACAGGAAGCACATTTGAATGGCCAGATTGAATGTAATCTTTATTAAAGGGAACCTGAACTGCAGTGGCGTAGCTAAGGAGCTGTGGGCCCCGATGCAAGTTTTACATGGGGCCCCCCAAGCACTCTTTACATGACAATTGATACGGTGCACCAAAACCTGCCAATGGCAATTACAGTGTCAGAGGTGCAAGAAGGGGATGGGGAACAGTGTGTTAATGATTACCACTATTCAAAGTATCTATAGAAGTGATTATTATGAGCACAGGACCAATAGAGAGCTAATACTGTGGTTGAGGGAGGGACCTTCAGGGCCCCTCTGGCCCAAGGGCCCCGATGCGGTCGCTACCTCTGCACCCCCTATTGCTACGCCCCTGCTGAACTGAGAAGGATATGGATTTTTCTTATTAAAATAATACCAGTTGCCTGACTCTCCTGTTGATCCTGTGTCTCCCTGAACAAGCATGCAGATCAGGTGCTCTGACTGAAGTCAGACTGGATTGGCTTCATACTTGTTTCAGGTGTGCTATCCACTTACTACTGCATACCTCCCAACATTTGGAGTCAGGAAAAAGGGACACTTAAAGAGAAACTCCAACCAAGAATTGAACTTTATCCCAATCAGTAGCTGATACCCCCTTTTACATGAGAAATAGAATGATTTTCACAAACAGACCATCAGGGGGCGCTGTGTGACTGATTTTGTGCTGAAACCACTCCCACTAGAGGCTCTGAATACCGCAGTACTCCTGGCAAACTGCCACAATGTAACAATGTTCACAGACAGGAAATGGCTGTTTAGAGCTGTCTAACAGCCAGAACAGCTAGAAACAGCTACATAACTTGCCCACAGTAACAATGTCACCATGTAATACATGTCAGAATGTGAATCTGGGAGAGGAAAGATTTTACAATGAGCAAACACTGACTAAATCATTTATACATATATATGGTAAAAAATGAAGCACTTTTTTACTACATTATTTTCACTGGAGTTCCTCTTTAAACCCACCCCTGCCATGTCTTTAGCCACGCGCCAAATTTACTTGCATCACGTGCCCACCTCCCTCCCCTATACAGTTCCCTGGTGTATAGTGACCCACCTTTGATTATAAACAGGGGTGGAGCTAAGGTTTTTGTGGCCCCAAGCAGTGTCTAAGTTGTGGCCCTAAGTGGGTGTGGTTCTGCCGGTGGGAAAATGGGTGTGGTCATGATATGTGGATGGAGCCAACTGCATTGACTAACATGTCAATATGGACAAAAAGAGAAAAAAAATCTCTGAAGAATGCCATGATAAATTAAGTTACTCAGTACTAGGAAGATGTACCTAGTAAGTGACTAGCCAAGTACAGATAGTCCCTGGTTAACAAATGAGATAGGGACTGTAGGTCTGTTCTTTAACCTCCCTGGCGGTAAGCCCGTGCTAAGCACGGACTATGCCGCCGGAAGGCACCTGTCAGGCCCTGCTGGGCCGATTTGCATAATTTTTTTTTTTGCTGCACGCAGCTAGCACTTCGCTAGCTGCGTGCAGTGCCCGATCGCCGACGCTACCCGCCGATCCGTCGCGCCGCAGCCGCCCCCCCCAGACCCCGTGCGCTGCCTGGCCAATCAGTGCCAGGCAGCGCTGTGGGGTGGATCGGAGTCCCCCTTGACGTCACGACGTTGATGACGTCATCCCGCCCCGTCGCCATGGAGACGGGGGAAGCCCTCCAGGAGATCCCGTTCTTTGAACGGGATCTCCTGATCTCCGATCGCCGGAGGCGATCGGAGGGGCTGGGGGGATGCCGCTGAGCAGTGGCTATCATGTAGCGAGACTTTGTCTCGCTACATGAAAAAGGAAAAAAAAAATTTAATAACCGCATTTGCTGCCCCCTGGCGGATTTTTAGCAAACCGCCAGGAGGGTTAAGGTAGGTATTAGAGATCAGCAGTCAGCACACACTGAAGCTAGTTTACTATCAGTACAAGCACAGAGTAACAGCTTATACTCAGTATCAGGTAGCAGAGATCAGCACACAGTGCAGCTAGTTTACTATCAGTACAAGCACAGAGTAACAGCTTATACTCAGTATCAGGTAGCAGAGATCAGCACACACTGAAGCTATTTTACTAGGCATCACGTAAAGATGCATACACACACATACAATTTTGATTGACCAATCGCTTACCAATTTTTCCACCTTCATGTTGTACGAGGGCCAACAGATTTAGCATACTATAAACAGAGCTCTTACACTACATGAAAGCAGTCAAATTGGATGTGTGTACCAAGCATTAGAGTGTATACTGTACATACTGGAGGTAGCAGAGATCATTGAACACACAATGCTGCTGGTTTACTATCAATAAAAGGCAGAGTAACAGTTTATAATGTACATATACTGAGGGTAGAAATGAATACACTACAGTGAGTTTAGTATCAGTACAGGCACAGAGTAACAGCTAATACTGTACATACTGGAGGCAGCAGAGATCAGTACACACTGCAACTAGTTTACTATCAGTACAGGCACAGAGTAACAGCTAATACTGTACAAACTGGAGGTAGCAGAGATCAGCATACACTGCAGCTAGTTTACTATCAGTACAGGCACAGAGTAACAGCTAATACTGTACAAACTGGAAGTAGCAGAGATCAGTACACACTGCAGCTAGTTTACTATCAGTACAGGCACATAGTAACAGCTAATACTGTACAAACTGGAGGTAGCAGAAATCAGCAAACACTGCAGCTAGTTTACTATCAGTACAGGAACAGAGTAACAGCTAATACTTTACAAACTGGAGGTAGCAGATATCAGTACACACTGCAGCTAGTTTACTATCAGTACAGGCACATAGTAACAGCTAATACTGTACATACTGGAGGTAGCAGAGATCAGCAAACACTGCAGCTAGTTTACTATCAGTACAGGCACATAGTAACAGCTAATACTGTACAAACTGGAGGTAGGAGAGATCAGCACACACTGCAGCTTGTTTACTATCAGTAAAGGCACAGAGTAACAGCTTATGCTGTACATACTGGAGGTAGCAGAGATCAGCACACACTGCAGCTAGTTTACTATCAGTACAAGTACAGAGTAACAGCTTATACTGTACATACTGGAGGTAGCAGAGATCAGCACACACTGCAGCTAGCTTACTATCAGTACAGGTACAGAGTAACAGCTTATACTGTACATACTGGAGGTAGCAGAGATCAGCACACACTGCAGCTTGTTTACTATCAGTAAAGGCACAGAGTAACAGCTTATACTGTACATACTGAAGGTAGCAGAGATCAGCACACACTGCAGCTATCAGTAAAGGGACATAACAGCTTATACTGTACATACTAGGGCCAGCAAAGATCAGCGCACACTGCAGGTAGTTTACTATCAGAAAAGGGACATAACAGCTTATATTGTACATACTGGAGGTTGCAAAGATCAGCACACACAGCAGCTAGTTTACTATCAGTACAGGTACAGAAAAACAGCTTATACTGCAGGTAGCAGAGATCAGCACACACTACAGCTTGTTTACTATCAGTACTGGCCTAGAGTAACAGCTTATACTGTACATACTGGAGGTAGCAGAGATCAGCACACACAGCAGCTAGTTTACTATCAGTTAAGGGACAGGACAACAGCTTATACTGTACATACTGGAGATAGCAGTCAGAGGTCAGCACATACTGATTCCATCCATCAGAGGCCTCTCCAATTCTCATGCCAAGTGCTAGAAAATGTGCAGCCAAGTCATTGGAGCAGCTGACAAGTGGTAAATGTATAATCTTCAGGCTCTCCTGACACCACCAAGGTCTTTACTGTGCATGTGCCTTGGAGTTTGCTAGCGGGAGCGACAGCGGCAAGACAGTGGGAAAGCCAGACACAGTACAGAACTTGAAAGTGTCAAAATAGCCTATACATTTTATAGGTAAAGTATACGGATCTTCTCAAAAAATTAGCATATTGTGATAAAGTTCATTATTTTCTGTAATGTACTGATAAACATTAGACTTTCATTTATTTTAGATTCAGATACACACAACTGAAGTAGTTCAAGCCTTTTATTGTTTTAATATTGATGATTTTGGCATACAGCTCATGAAAACCCAAATTTCCTATATCTAAAAATTAGCATATTTCATCCGACCAATAAAAGAAAAGTGTTTTTAAAACAAAAAAAGTCAACCTTCAAATAATTATGTTCAGTTATGCACTCAATACTTGGTCGGGAATCCTTTTGCAGAAATGACTGCTTCAATGCGGCGTGGCATGGAGGCAATCAGCCTGTGGCACTGCTCAGGTGTTATGGAGGCCCAGGATGCTTCGATAGCGGCCTTAAAGGGAACCTTAACTGAACGGGGGTAAAGAGTTTTACTTACCTGGGGCTATTACCAGCCCCCTGCAGCAGTCCTGTGCCCTCGGCGCCGCTCTGGAATCCTCTGGTCCCCCGCTGTCACTTAGTTTCGTTTTTGACGACTCACCAGTCGCCGGCCGCCATGCGTATTATTGGACGCATTCACCAATGCAATTAGCGCTATTGCGGACCGGAACGCGTACAAAAATACGCGTTGCCGCATATCTACACGTGCGGAATGCGGCAACGCGTATTTTTGTACGCGTTGCGGTCCGCAATAGCGCTAATTGCATTGGTGAATGCGTCCAATAATACGCATAGCGGCTGGCGACTGGTGAGTCGTCAAAAACGAAACTAAGTGACAGCGGGGGACCAGAGGATTCCAGAGCGGCACCGAGGGCACAGGACTGCTGCAGGGGGCTGGTAATAGCCCCAGGTAAGTAAAACTCTTTACCCCCAGTTCAGTTAAGGTTCCCTTTAAGCTCATCCAGAGTATTGGGTCTTGCGTCTCTCAACTTTCTCTTCACAATATCCCACAGATTCTCTATGGAGTTCAGGTCAGGAGAGTTGGCAGGCCAATTAAGCACAGTAATACCATGGTCAGCAAACCATTTACCAGTGGTTTTGGCACTGTGAGCAGGTGCCAGGTCGTGCTGAAAAATGAAATCTTTATCTCCATAAAGCTTTTCAGCAGATGGAAGCATGAACCCACTTTTGAACCAGAAACAGTGGCAGAAGCACCTGACCTGGGCTACAGAGAAGCAGCACTGGACTGTTGCTCAGTGGTCCAAAGTACTTTTTTCGGATGAAAGCAACTTTTACATGTCATTCGGAAATCAAGGTGCCAGAGTCTGGAGGAAGACTGGGGAGAGGGAAATGCCAAAATGCCTGAAGTCCAGTGTCAAGTACCCACAGTCAGTGATGGTCTGGAGTGCCATGTCAGCTGCTGGTGTTGGTCCACTGTGTTTTATCAAGGGCAGGGTCAATGCAGCTAGCTATCAGGAGATTTTGGAGCACTTCATGCTTCCATCTGCTGAAAAGCTTTATGGAGATGAAGATTTCATTTTTCAGCATGACCTGGCACCTGCTCACAGTGCCAAAACCACTGGTAAATGGTTTACTGACCATGGTATTACTGTGCTCAATTGGCCTGCCAACTCTCCTGACCTGAACCCCATAGAGAATCTGTGGGATATTGTGAAGAGAAAGTTGAGAGACGCAAGACCCAACACTCTGGATGAGCTTAAGGCTGCTATCGAAGCATCCTGGGCCTTCATAACACCTGAGCAGTGCCACAGGCTGATTGCCTCCATGACACGCCGCATTGAAGCAGTCATTTCTGCAAAAGGATTCCCGACCAAGTATTGAGTGCATAACTGAACATAATTATTTGAAGGTTGACCTTTATTGTTTTAAAAACACTTTTCTTTTATTGGTCGGATGAAATATGCTAATTTTTAGAGATAGGAAATTTGGGTTTTCATGAGCTGTAAGCCAAAATCATCAATATTAAAACAATAAAAGGCTTGAACTACTTCAGTTGTGTGTATTTGAATCTAAAATATATGAAAGTCTAATGTTTATCAGTACATTACAAAAAATAATGAACTATATCACAATATGCTAATTTTTTGAGAAGATCCTGTATATTTTACCCCCTTTGCCCTCAAGCTTACTTTAAAAGAGTTCTGAAGGTGCTGGAGAGAAAATGAGAGCTAAGAATGCTGGGGAAGGGGGTTTAATTAGATGTATGTGGGCTGATTAGGGGTGCAGGCAGGTGACAGGGTAGATGATTGAGGGGTAATAGTGCTGGGGCAGGGGGTTAGATAGAAGTATGTGGGCTAATTAGGGGTGCAGGCAGGTGACAGGGTAGATGATTGAGGGGTAATAGTGCTGGGGGAGGAGGTTAGATAGAAGTATGTGGGCTGATTAGGGGTGCAGGCAGGTGACAGGGTAGATGATTGAGGGGTAATAGTGCTGGGGGAGGAGGTTAGAACGTGTGGTAAGCGTACCCCAGGGGGTACTTCTGATGGTTCCAGGGGGTACTCGGGCTTGATATACTTGGCCAAGAATAACAAATTTAGAGTTTTGGAAAATGATAAATCTTATTTGAACAACACCAAATGAGCGTTTTAGCCAATTAAAAGCAATTATAAATGCTTGGAAATTGTTTAGAACCAATTATCATGTGTTATGATTAAATATACATTTGTCAAGGGGTACTTGTGATAATGTTTGCTATGCTAGGGGGTACTTGGTGAGTACAGGGTTTTAAAAGGGGTACATACCAATAACATGTTGAGAAACACTGAGATAGAAGTATGTGGGCTGATTAGGGGTGCAGGCAGGTGACAGGGTAGATGATTGAGGGGTAATAGTGCTGGGGTAGGAGGTTAGATAGAAGTATGTGGGCTGATTAGGGGTGCAGGCAGGTGACAGGGTAGATGATTGAGGGGTAATAGTGCTGGGGGAGGAGGTTAGATAGAAGTACGTGGGCTGATTAGGGGTGCAGGCAGGTGACAGGGTAGATGATTGAGGGGTAATAGTGCTGGGGGAGGAGGTTAGATAGAAGTATGTGGGCTGATTAGGGGTGCAAGCAGGTGACAGGGTAGATGATTGAGGGGTAATAGTGCTGGGGGAGGAGGTTAGATAGAAGTATGTGCGCTGATTAGAGGTGCAGGCAGGTGACAGGGTAGATGATTGAGGGGTAATAGTGCTGGGGGAGGAGGTTAGATAGAAGTATGTGGGCTGATTAGGGGTGCAGGCAGGCGACAGGGTAGATGATTGAGGGGTAATAGTGCTGGGGGAGGAGGTTAGATAGAAGTATGTGCGCTGATTAGAGGTGCAGGCAGGTGACAGGGTAGATGATTGAGGGGTAATAGTGCTGGGGGAGGGGGATTAGATAGAAGTATTTGGGCTGATTAGGGGTCCAGGCAGGTGACAGGGTAGATGATTGAGGGGTAATAGTGCTGGGGGAGGGGGATTAGATAGAAGTATGTGGGCTGATTAGGGGTGCAGGCAGGTGACAGGGTAGATGATTGAGGGGTAATAGTGCTGGGGAGGAGGTTAGATAGAAGTATGAGGCTGATTTAGGGTGCAGACAGGTGATAGTAGTTTGAGGAGTGTGTGAGGCTGCTAGTGGTTAGGTGCGGAGCAATGGAAGGTATGGGGGTGATATAGAGGGAGATAAAGAAGCAGTGAGGGCTTACTTTTGAATTGTCCTGCTCTGGTCTCTTCCCTGATGTCCTGGGGCGGGGCTTAGTCCCACATTGCTGACCAGACATGCTTCCTATCTCTTGGCTGCCTGCTGTGCTGTAAGAGAGGCAGAAGGCTCACTCCACGTGCATGTAGGGGTGGAGCTTAAGTGATCGGGGGTGGGGCTTACTTAAATGCTGCTGTCAGACAAGAAGCCTTTTGGCTCTCCCCCAGCTGTACTGTGAATTGCAGAGGGAGGCAGAGGACATGCAAGGGGTGGTGCTCGGGAGGTCTGCAGGCGGGGCTGGCCAGTGTCTCTGTATCTTGTCGGCAGCCTCTGGGATGGAGGAGGGAGAAGGATTCAAAGTGGTGGGGTGTTTGAAAGAGCAGAACCCACCAATCCCTCGCACCCCCCCTTACAACACTAGTGACTACAGCCTGTGTGCAGATCTGCCTCCTCCCTGCACTTACCATGTGGCTACCCCAGGCTCACACAACATTCTTCTGCACGCTCAGCTCCGCCTCCCTCCACCAGCCAGTGTGATGACAACCTGCGCGGCTCTGCCTCCCGAGTCCTCTGGCCTTCCGATTCGCTGTCTGTCCTCCCGGCAGCCGCAGGTTGAACAGTGAGAGGGAGTGATGTCACGAGGAGTGTCTGAGGACCCTGTCAAAAGGAAGCCCGCAGTTTGTCCTGCTTGCTGCCTGTCGGCGCCCCTGTGAAGAGCAGAGCAATCACCCGGGGCTTTATAGCTGACGTCATCTTGCTCTGTGTAGGAAGTCCCGCGGTGGCTGCTCTGCCCTCTGTAATTGCTCTGCCACTCTCCATCCTGACTTCTCAGCCCGGGATTCAGGCAGGCAATCGCGGGAGGCGGGATCAAGCCTCCTAAACCGGGAGAATCCCGACGAAATCGGGGCGGTTGGGGAGTATGCTACTGCAGCCAAAGAGATCAGCAGGACTGCCAGGCAACTGGTATGGTTTAAAAGGAAACATCCATGTCCCTCTCAATTTAGGTTCCCTTTAAAGATATTTAGTGACTTTATAAAGTGTCAACATTATTACACAGCGCCAGACAATAAACAAGGTTACAGACAATGATAATAAGGGTGAAATAAAGGTATTAAGCAGTAAGATACACAATGCCAGATCATACAATGGAGTAGTAGTCCAAGTAATTCAAGTTCACATTATTTTGTGAGCAGGATGCACGATCAGGTAAGATACACAAGGCTCTAGTGAAGTCATGTATGGGAGTGTGAGGGGTGGTTGGAGGAGCGGAGTGGGACGCCAGGTATGCATCTGTTGCTATCAATTTGATAACAAGAAGGGAAAGAGGCTCCCAGGTATAATAAAAGAGAGGCTCCCTATGCTGGATGATTTATTTTATTTGGCACTGCTATTGGCCTGATGAAGCGGGCTGAGACCCGTGAAACGCGTTGCCTGTGCTGATAATAATCTTTTGTAACTATTACTGAGATTTTCGTCAATTGAGGTAAGCCACCTCATATCTTCTATCGTTTTTAGCTGATTTTAGATTCTTTTATTATACCTGGGCGCCTCTTTCCCTTCTTGTTGCTAAGTATAACCCCGAACATATCTTGTTCGAGGGGTGGTGATAGACCACTAGTGGAGTCCCCACAGTGGACTTATTTTGCCATTTTTTATAAAGAGAGGGACCATCCTGCTGGTTCTGGATAGGACCACCCCGAGTGGAGTCGGGTTTGTTGTCTCCACCTGCTTTCTGTGGTTGGTTGCCCCTTGCAACCTCCCTTTGTGAGTAGTGCTTCTTTTTAATATTCTATCTCCATTTTTTTTATTGACATATTGCACTACTGGGCTCCCTTCTTTTGTCTCCTGTGCCTTTTTCTACAGGGTGCTGCTTCACCCCTCCTACAATTGCTATCAATTTGATAGTATGATTGCAAGATGATTTATGCATAAGGATTTATGTTATCTATGTGTGCTAACATAATATTGTGCACCACCGGGACTGTCAGAAATGTAATGCTCAAGTTAAAGTGAAGAATATGGAGGCTGCCATATTTATTTCCTCTTAACAATACCACTTGCCTGGCAGCCCTGCAAATCTATTTGGCTGCAGTAGTGTCTGAATCACACCAGAAACAAGCAGGCAGCTAATCTAGTCAAATCTGACAATAATGTCAGAAACACCTTATATACTGCATTCTTGTCTGGGGTCTATGCCTAAAAGTATTAGAGGTAGAGGATCAGAAGGACAGCCAGGCCTATTGCTTAACCAGTTCACCCCCAAGGGTTTTTACTCTAACGGACCAGAGCAATTTTCACTTGTCAGTGCTCCTCCCTTTTATTCCCTAATAACTTTATTGCTACTTATCACAAGAAAATGATCTATACCTCCTTTTTTCACCACCAATTAGGCTTTCTGTGGGTAGTACATTTTGCTAAGAATTTTTTTATTCTAAATGCTTTTTAATGGGAAAAAAAACAAAAAAAATGAAAAAAAAAAACCTTAATTTCTCAGTTTTCAGCCATTATACTTTTAAAATTAAACATTCTCCTGTGGAGAAAACAAACACATTTTATTTGCCCAGTTGTCCCGATTATTAAACCGTTTAAATTATGTCCCTATCACAATGTACGGCCACAATATATTATTTTGAAATATAGGTGTTATTTTTCTGTTCTGTTTTTTTTTTTTGGGGGGGGGGGGGGGGAGGGTTGGAAGTGTAATTTCATTAATTTTATTAATAGTGTGTATGTACTTGTATATGTATGTGCTTTGTATGGGTAATATACTTTTTGGCCACAAGATGGCGCTAGTGAACACTCTCCCGTATAGAAAGTGATCACTTTTTTTTTTACACTTTATTAAACTGTTACAGTTTCCTGTTTTTGTGAATGGAGGTGGCCGCTGTTTGCGGTCGCGTCCATTCACTCCAGGCAGTGCGATTGGGTAAAGGACCGCTCAGTCCTCTTCCCCAATCACTCAGCACGGGAACCCGACGGAAACGGCGGCGGTAGCGGCGCGCACACATGCAGAGCGGCGGCGGGAATGCTTGACGTATTAAAATGTCATTGTTATGATCACTTCTGCAGCATGTACTGCTGGCTGCAATATTACTGTAGACAAGCAGTTTTTGATTTCTTTGCGTGCATTTGCTTGCATAGTTTTGCGCTCACACTGAGTGTTGATTCCATCTGCAGTCGCTCTGAAGTTAATGACAGTTTAAGATGCTCTTCTGAAAGCAAACATTGTCTATTGCAGTGGGGCTGCAATTCCTTTCTTGCAGGCTGCATAGCTTTGTCTGCCCTTTCCTGCCGTCAGCCTGTGATTGATTATCATTCACCTGTGTGGGAATCTGCATGTCTGTTCCCATTGGATGACCTCAGTATAAAGGACTGCTTCCTGCAGTGCTCCATGGGCTATCATAGTTCCAGCACCAGCCTGTCTTGCTGTTACTTTGGCCCCAGACCGTGTTCCTGGTTCTAGTGTTAATTCTTGTGGACTGCACTGATCTCCTGCTTAGGAGTCAGTGAGTCCTTCTAGTCTTGTTCCTGTTTATCAGTATTTATTACTTTGCTAGTCTTGCATCATATATTGGTTCATCGCCGATATATACGCATACTAGCGCGTTTGTTATTTTCCTTGTATTCGTGTTAAGTTAATATATCAGTGCTGCTCATATATACGTACTCGAACTGTTTATATCCTGTGTTCAGTCAGTCAGCTTTGGCACGTTTTGGTAGGTTGCGCTTATCGGGATCACCCGTGCTTAGTTAGCTTAGTCCTGTTCCTGTTACCTTGTGTGGATTGCGCTCACTTCTGCGTAGAAGTAGCGAATCCTTCCTAGTCCTGTTCCTTGTATTGCTCCAGTTCCTGGCTAGTGTTCCTTGCTTATGTTATATATCGGTTCATTGCCGATATATACATATGTTAGTCAGTCGTTTAGCGAATCCTTCCTAGTCCTGTTCCTTGTATCGCTCCAGTTCCTAGCTAGTGTTCCTTGCTTATGTTATATATCGGTTCATTGCCGATATATACATATGTTAGTCAGTCGTTTGTAGTTTCATTGATACGCTCAGCGCTACTTTGCGCTGAGCCATTATTGTTAAGTATTGTTTGTGGTTGCTCGGATCTACGCCTGCTCTGTGCACCACATCTCCTACGGGAGTCAGTCCTCTCCTCCACTACCCTGGGGATATCCTGCTTCCTTGTGCTTGCGTGTGTCCTTCACGTCAGGATCTGCATTATGTGCTGACCGTGGAGAATATACCACCGAGCGTAACAGTCATGTTGCCATTAACAGGCAAAAGCATGACGTTTTAATATGTTAGTACTCCGTTAAATGGTTAAAAGGAAATAAATATGACAGCCTCCATATACCTCTCTTTACACAGTTGTCATTTAAAGATGGCCACCAAAGCGACACAAGACCGAATAAGCACAGGGAAGGAATGTATGTATGTCCACCAATCTAGTCGCCAACCAGCGACGGTGAACACACAACAGTGGAAACCAAGTGAGACCGCAATCGCAAGAGATGTGATTGCCAATGAGGATGAGCACAGGGACAGAATGTATGTGTGTGCACCAATCTAGTCGCCCACCAGCGACGGTGAACACACAACAGCAGAAACAAAGTAGGAACGCAATCGCAAGAGTGGCGATTGCCAATAGTGACACAAGACAGAGTAAAGGTTAAACACAGAAGCAGAGAGAAAGGCACAGCATAACATACAATAAGAAAGTCAACGAAAATAACAAACGCAATACCTAAACGCGATCACCGCGCGTTAGGCGCAACAGCAACAAGCGCGTTCACGGCGCGGCCTCAGCACGTTAAGCACAACAGAGACAAGCACGCCACCCTGACTAACGAATGAACACAAATGAACAAACAACAGGAACGCTTGCTAAACGGCTGCCTTACCGCAGACAACCGCAAGCGTTTGCTCCAGACAGACAGACGAACGGAAAACAGGAATAGGTCAGATAAGATCCACCGCTCTTCCGCCAGAGCGAGTGCGATCCGGGTTCAGGTATAGGACAGGAAGGATCCACTGCTCTTTCCGCCAGAGCGAGTGTGAACCAAGTAGAGAAACAAGGCTAGCAGGATCCACTGCTCTTTTCCACCAGAGCAAGTGTGATCCAAGTACATAAATGGAGCTAGTAGGATCCACTGCTCTTTTCCACCAGAGCAAGTGTGATCCAAGTACAGAAACAGAGTTAGTAGGATGCACTGCTCTTTTCCACCAGAGCAAGTGTGATCCAAGTACAGAAACGGAGTTAGTAGGATCCGCTGCTCTTTTCCACCAGAGCAAGTGTGATGCGAGTACAGGAATAGGCCGAGCAGGATCCCCTGCTCTTTCCGCCAGAGCGAGTGTGATCCACACGGCAAGACAGACAGAAGGAGTAACCAGTAGCAACCGCAGCTACGGTAAAACTCCAAGACATAGACTAGAAAGATCCACTGCTACTACCGCTAGAGCAAGTGCGATCCAGGTACTGGACCAAACGATTCACCATCGCCAACCGCTGACGACAGTGCAATCGCAAGGACAAGACAAGACAGGCAATACAGATAATACAACCTGACTGCACCAGAAGGATTGCCTAGTGCAGTCCCCAGGAATTACGCTAAGATAATCTATAGCAAACAATAGCAACGCTGACACTCCAGGAGTGTATCGACAAACCATCATGACCAGCAAAGGATTGTGGGATCACATGGTATTTATGCTGCAAGCTTTCAAAGGAGGCGGCTAGATAATTTGCATGACAAATGTATGCAAATTCCTCAGCAGCAGAACAGGTCTGAAACTTGCAAAGTGAAGACAGGTCTCTCTTCCAGAGACCTGCAGCCCACAGACTAGAGGAATGGTCAAACAGCTGTCTGCCTGTGCAGCCAGCTGAGCGGATCATTACAAATACACCTCAAAAGAAACCAAACATAGGGTTCATCGCACAGACTGTATTATAAACACACAACAGTCACCACTCTGTCACCAAGAGATCCTCATGTGGGTGGGTAACAGCACCCTGTATGTTGGTGACCTCCACCCTCCATAGGTACCACTCTCACCCCTTTTAGTGGCTGCCCTGACCCACAGACAGCACCAATCGCTTGTGTTATACCTCCAACCAGGGGGTCTCTAAGATGGAACCTTACAGCTTCTCCTCAGAAGTCATACACCAAATGACCTTTAAATACTTCTGTACAAATTTCACAAACATTTGAATAATGGAAGCACCTTGACTGGTTGTTCTGGAGGATCGCTGGGCTCCTCGAACCGAATGGAGTTTTCAGTAGATTTAATGTCTTTTTCTGGCAATGGACTTTTCACAACAGGACTGCTCTCTAGGGTGAAAAGGCAATAAAATTAGAAGTAATCAGCATGTAATATACCTGGGTAGTGCGTTCACATTCCATGAACACATCCCTCTTCTCCTTGCAGGAACGTTGCTACTACATCCCTTCCCACCGCACACTCCCGCTCACCCCCCCCCCCCCATGTTCGTTATCGCCGTTGATCATTAGAAAGGAGATCAATGAATGGGAACACAGCTCACACTCATGGAGTCGTCATTCACAAGAACTGACACTTACACGTCCACTTCCTGTTTGTGTAGTAATGAATGGGAACACAGCTCCCACTCATTCATCTAAGTCCCCGTGTGAATGACCGCCGCCATCAATGAGATGGAGCCGTCATTTACAAGAACTGACACTTACACGTCCACTTCCTGTTTGTGTAGTAATACTATGCTCAGGAAAGTTATGTATGCCAAATAGTAAAATTAAAAAATTACATCTGAAAAACAAATTTTTTCCATTAACAGACTTTTTTTTTACATTTAAAATTAAGCACTTACTGCCCACACTCCCCAATAGTTACCCCCAAAAAATGTTTGTAAAAATAAATGTATATTATATATATACACACACAATTAAAAAAATACATAAATGGTTACCTTAGGGACGGAACTTTTTTAATATGTATGGCAAGAGGGTATATTACTGTTATGTTTTAAATTATGGGCTAGTAATTAGTGATGGATGCAAAACTAAAAAATCCACATTTATCTCCAAATAAAATATTGGTGTCATACATTATACTAGGGAAAAATTTAAAATGTTGCAATAAATGGGCAAATAAAATGTGAGGGTTTTAATTACAGTAGCATGTATTATTTTAAAAAACTATAATGTCCGAAAACTTAGAAATGATTTTTCATTTTTTCTTTTTTTTTCCTGTTAAAACACAGTTAGAATAAAGAAATTCTTAGCAAAAAGTACCCCCAAAAGAAAGCCTAATTGGTGGCGAAAAAAAAACAAGATATAGATTGTTTGGTTGCGATAAGTAGTAATAAAGTTATAGGTGAATGAATGGAAAGAGCGCTGACAGGTGAAAATTGCTTTTTTTTAAGGGTAAAAACCCTTGGAGGTGAAGTGGTTAAACATCTTCTTAAATATCCATAAAAAATGCAGATCAAAATGATTTTGTATTTAAAGGAGTTATCAGGGAAATATTTAAAAAAAAGCTTTACTCACCTGGGGCTTTCTCCAGCCCCTAGCAGCCGACTGTCCCACGCTGTCACCTCCGCACACCGCCGCTGTTTCGGTCTCGGTGCTCGGTCTGAAAGCCAACGCCGAGGTTGTCCGCGCTGCACATGCACGAACTGCCGCTGTCAATCAAGCCCACGTTGTACTGGGCTTACTGCGCAGGCGCAGTAGTTCTGCGCCTACGCAGTAAGCCCCGTACAACGTGGGCTTCATTGACATCGGCAGGGTACAGTGACCCTACTTGAACACCCTATCAACAATTAAGAACAACAAACTATAGGGATACTGTTCAAGGAAACCAAAACTTGGGAGAAAAAAGTGCATCTTATGGTCTGTAGTATTTGGACTATATGATGCCCTGACTTTTGGCCCGGTAGGTGTCCCGTCCATCTGCTAAAGAAACTCCCACGGGCACGCGGGCTGTAGTTTGCCCACCCCTAACTTAACCTGTACCTGGTACAATACTGTCCTTACCTGAAAAATGTGTCACTGGTTTAGATGGGCAAATATCCAATTGTGGATTCGTTTTTCTGTAAAATTAAAAAAAGTAAAATAAAATTAGATTTATGCATAAATCAAACTCTTGACCACATTGAGAAAAAAGGAAAGCTAAAAGAAAATCTCCTCTGAAATGTAACCAGTCATAAATCAGTGAATGAAACACCCAGTCATAAATGAGTGAATAATTAAAGTTTAATAGCTGTGCAACAAGGTGTCTGTAAACACTTAAGTGCAGATGAAAGTTTCTTCTGTAGGTTGTCAAATCTTTCCCACTCCCCACAGACTGGGCAATGCACACTCCTTTCTATTGGCTAGTAAGGTGTATACATTACACTGTGGGATAACAAAAGTTCAGCTAAAGCGCTGAACTAAACTGGACCATCGGTGAGTGGCTGTGTGGGCACAGGATGTCTGCAGGGGACCATTAGAAGGCCTGAGTAAGTTCAACTCTTTTCCCCCCTACTTCCTACAGTATTCCTTTAAGAGAGGAAAGCCTCAGGATCCTATCGAGGGTTCTCTCTACTCGAACCAGCCCATGCTGTCCCCTGTCCACCACTAAAACGGCACAGGTATCAGAAATGGACAATTGAGGGAAAGAAAAAATTAGGCCAATCTAATGCATTTTTATTTGGGCTACCAAATTCCATAAAATCTCAATTTAATCAATCACAACCAGATTCATGGAAGCCACACTTCGCAAATTACAAGACTTGGAGCCACATATAGTAGGACATCATCAGAAGAGCTGTTTTAGTGGCACATACGAGACCTACATAAAGTGGGTGTTTATAATGTAAAACATTGGATTATGACTATGAGTGTATAACAGGTACAGTGGTTTGCAGAAGTATTCGGCCCCCTTGAAGTTTTCCACATTTTGTCATATTACTGCCACAAACATGAATCAATTTTATTGGAATTCCACATGAAAGACCAATACAAAGTGTTCCAAACATTTTTTACAAATAAATAATTGCAAAGGGGGGTGTGCGTAATTATTTAGCCCCCTTTGGTCTGAGTTCAGTCAGTTGCCCATAGACATTGCCTGATGAGTGCTAATGACTAAATAGAGTGCACCTGTGTGTAATCTAATGTCAGTACAAATACAGCTGCTCTGTGACGGCCTCAGAGGTTTTCTAAGAGAATATTGGGAGCAATAACACCATGAAGTCCAAAGAACACACCAGACATGTCAGGGATAAAGTTATTGAGAAATGTAAAGTAGGCTTAGGCTACAAAAAGATTTCCAAAGCCTTGAACATCCCACCGAGCACTGTTCAAGCGATCATTCAGAAATGGAAGGAGTATGGCACAACTGTAAACCTACCAAGATAAGGCCATCCACCTAAACTCACAGGCCGAACAAGGAGAGCGCTGATCAGAAATGCAGTCAAGAGGCACATGATGACTCTGGACAAGCTGCAGAGATCTACAGCTCAGGTGGGAGAATCTGTTCACAGGACAACTATTAGTCGTGCACTGCACAAAGTTGGCCTTTATGGAAGAGTGGCAAGAAGAAAGCCATTGTTAACAGAAAAGCATAAGAAGTCCCGTTTGCAGTTTGCCACAAGCCATGTGGGGGATACAGCAAACATGTGGAAAAGGGTGCTCTGGTCAGATGAGACCAAAATTGAACTTTTTGGCCAAAATGCAAAACGCTATGTGTGACGGAAAACTAACACTGCACATCACTCTGAACACACCATCCCCACTGTCAAATATGGTGGTGGCAGCATCATGCTCTGGGGGTGCTTCTTTTCAGCAGGGGCAGGGAAGCAAAGAAAACCTCTTGGAGTCTGCAAAAGACTTGAGACTGGGGCGGAGGTTCACCTTCCAGCAGGACAACGACCCTAAACATAAAGCCAGGGCAGCAATGGAGTTCATGTGTTAGAATGCCCCAGTCAAAGTCCATATCTAAAGCAAATCAAGAATCTGTGGCAAGATCTGAAAACTGCTGTTCACAAATGCTGTCCATCTAATCTGACTGAGCTGGATCTGTTTTGCAAAGAAGAATGGGCAAGGATTTCAGTCTCTAGATGTGCAAAACTGGTAGAGACATACCCTAAAAGGCTGGCGTAGTGGTTAGCTCTCTTGCCTTGCAGCGCTGGGTCCCCGGTTCGTATCTGCAAGGAGTTTGTATGTTCTCCCCGTGTCTGTGCGGGTTTCCTCCGAGTACTCTGGTTTCCTCCCACATCCCAAAAACATACAGATAAGTTAATTGGCTCACCCATAAATTGGTCCTACACTACAGTACTTACACTACGTAATACATACATAGACATATGATAATAGTAGGAAGTAGATTGTGAGCTCCTTTGAGGGACAGTTAGTGACAATACAATATATATATATATATATATATATATATATATATATATATATATATACATATATATATATATATACTGTACAGCGCTGCGTAAGATGTTGGCACTATATAAATACTAAATAATAATAATAATAAAAGATTGGCAGCTGTAATTGCAGCAAAAGGTGGTTCTACAAAGTATTGACTCAGGGCACTGAATAATTACGCACACCCCACTTTGCAGTTATTTATTTGTAAAAATGTTTGGAATGATGTATGATGTTCGTTCCACTTCTCACGTGTACACCACTTTGTATTGGTCTTTCACGTGGAATTCCTATAAAATTGAATTATGTTTGTGGCAGTAATGTGACAAAATGTGGAAAACTTCAAGTGGGGCCGAATACTTTTGCAAACCACTGTATGTAGGTTGCTAGTCTTCAACCTAGCAACCAACATTGTAAGCTCGCAAGGGCAGGGTTCTCTCACCCTTTTGTTATATTATTCATTTCATAGCTTGCACTCTGGTATACATTTTATTCATCATGTTACATCTGTCATAATCACCAGTCCTGTATTTTGTACCAGTGTCCATATCTGATGTATATCATTGTCTGTATTATTATGTACCCCCTCTTGTTTTCCTACTTTTTACAGTGCCATGGAATATGTTGGTGCTTTATACATTATTAATAATCTTCACAGTGTAGTTATAAAGAAAATTGTGATAAAGATAAATGCATCAATACCTGTTAGGTTCTGGGGAAACAATGCTCTGTGCAGCTGTCCAACTTGGTGTTTTTTGCACTGGACATTTTTCTTCATCAGAAGACCAGTTAAATAGTTCTGGATCATCTGAGAGAGTATCGATAAGCAATACATCATCTTTATTAGCTTTGAACTGGTCCATTCTTATGATGGTTTGCTTCTTCCTTGAAAATAAAAACACGCATTAGAGCTACAGGCAAAATCTCAACTAACAACATAACAAGGAATTGTTAATCAGATTCATTTGTAGATGACATGAGTTTGTTAAAAAGATCATAGAGTACCAAGGTTGTAAAATATAAAACTCATCCACTCATCCGTAAATTAAAGGTCTCTTCCCCCCTCGGCAAAACCATGGTTGCGTTTTTTTGTCTGAAGTGTTTCTGAAGCTCTGTGGCCACTCCCACCTGCATTGGCAAGACCCACCCCCCAGCCACCTATTAGGCTTCAGTTGCCGAGCTGAGGAAACACAGGTGGGGTTGGCCATACAGCTTTGAAAATACTTGGGACAAAAACCGCCATGGCAGTTTTGCTGGGGAGGGGCGGAGTTTTAGACATAATGATTTACGAGTGAGATACTTACTCTTGCACCCAATTCTTTTTCTTCAGAGTGTGATTATAGGTATGTCTTGTTTGTGCTGCAACCAAATTTATCAGTGCAGACTGCGTCCAAATTTAGATGACCCCTTACAGCAGCTCCTGCCACCTCAGAACACAGATGTGAGTTAACAGAGAACTGCTGTGAAAGAGAAAGACAGTAAGAAAGTGGCCACACTTGTGCCTGCTGAAAACACTGGCGTTTTCCCACGGTCAATTTTTCATGTCCTTTTTACGTTGTTGCGCACGCGTCATCCACCATAGACTGCAGGCACCTGCTAGCAGTCTGTTTCATGCGGCTGGGAATCATTTTTTTTTTTACTTGTGTGAAATTGCAGCATGGGAAACAAACGTACGCGTAGCCATTTAAAAGCATTATGTGCGATTTTGCATTGTGCAAAATCGCATGTGTTTTTCAACAAATCTTTACTATTTACTGAACATTGTTACTTGTTTTTATGAATGATGACTGTTATTACTGGCTGTAACAGTCGTCATTCAAATATAAACAAATTATCGACGTGAAGATAGATAGGGGATCAGCGGCTAATAGCGATCGTTAACCAATCCATCTTCACTACCATGGTAACATAGGTGCAAACAATCGTTTAATCGCGATAAAATTATTACGGCGGGCAACGGGGATCTGAGCGATCAGTTGCTCACTGATCCGTCACAGCGATCGCAAATGCTGCACATCGCTAAACATCGTTTAATTTTTGTTAAACGATATTATGCGATATTGCGAAAACAATCATTGTTTGTGAAAAAGTCGCCGCAAACATGGCATCGTGGGTACGGACCTTCAGGCACACTGATTGGTTCACGGGCCACATGATCCCTTGCACCAATCATTGACTTGGGGGACATGAACACTTTTTTTTAATTATTATTATTTTTGAAACACTTTTTTTTTATTTGTACCACTTTTTTTTTTATTTTTTTTTTATCAATGAACTCTAGCAGAGACAGTGTTCATTGAGGGCTGGGAGGACACTGATTAGCCAAGGACTCACATGATTCCTTGGACCAATTACTGCAGCCACAAGGTATAACCAAAAAGATAAGATCATCTGCATGAGGAATAAATTAATATCCACAATACCAGGTACAACTTCCAAACAATGTCTTTATTCAAACACCAAGACCAAACAATAACAATAAAAACACTTAAAATATGGGTCAGAGACCCTGGGGAATCTGTTACATGAATACAATGTCAAAATATACTGTGGTGGTTGTTGCTGCAATAAGAAACAACTGACAAGATAACATAAGGCAGTAATAATATTCAAGTAAATCTGGTCTCAAGAAAAAAGAAGTGACCCATCTCACTGAAACTGAATCTATAAAGAATCAAAAGACTCAACAGCATGAATAGCTGAAAGACTTCCTGGCCAGCAAGAACATGGCAACATACACTATACACTATACAATAATATTAATAATAATCTGACCTCTTGCACAACATGGACAATGATATAATCACAATGTAAATAACAATTGCCAGTCAGCGCTCCCAGCGAGACAGTGAGTGAAATAGAATGATCTGGATATTACCTTCCCGTGAGTGTAACGATGCACGCGGCCCCCAGTGCCCCCTCCACACGTATCGCGGCTTTTGCCGCTTTTTCAAGAGGTGCATGTAAGGTGCAAGGTGCGCATCTAAATAGTAACGCCGTGCGTCTCCGTCTGCAATCACTTCCTGTCTCTCATGCGTGGCCACGCATGTGCGCGATGACGCCGCTCATCTCGCTCGGAGCAAGCGGCGCACCTGCGCATAACTATCTAAGTCAGAGAGGGGAGGCGGAAGTAATACAAAATAGAGGCGCTGGTAGCACAAGCTGATGGCTGTGCAAACATATATAAAATTACATTTGATTGATAATTAAAAACCAATAATTGCAATACAAGGGAATGAAAGAATATATCAGAAGGATGGACCAATACATGAAAAATGGTGTAATAGAAATCTGAATCTAAACAATACATATTAGCATTAAAACTCCATCTAGTGGTCATAATGAAAAATACAAGAAAACTATGTTATGCTAATAAACAGCACATATCGTGTAAATACAATTAATAGTGTGCATCAGTGGTGTACCTAGGGCATTTGACACCCGGTGCTGGGTATTATGAGACACCCCCCCCCCCCAAAAAAAAGTAAAGGGGCAAAAAACTGGTGGGGCTATAACATGCCGTGGCAAAAAATGGGCGTGGCCATGACTGGATAAGGACGGAGATAACTGTAATTTAACGTGAACCCGGGTTGAGAGTGATATGGAAGCTGCCATATTTATTTCCTTTTAAACAATACTAGTTGCCTGCCAGCCCTACTGATCTATTTGGCTGCAGTAATGAACTGAATCACACCAGAAACAAGCATGCTTGTTCAGGGTCTATGGTTGAAAGAATTAGAGGCAGAGGACCAGCACGGCAGCCAGGCAACTGGTAATGCTTAAAAGGAGATAAATATGGCAGCCTCAATATTATTCTCACCTCGGGTTCCCTTTAAAAGTGCAACGCAAAGACAGTGGACCCAAGGTTTTCTAAAGAAAATACACGTAATGTGTGCAGATTTGCCCAGAGAATACGTTCAATCATGTCGGGAGATTTGCCCAGAAAATACATGCAATCATGTTGGCAGATTTGCCCAGAAAATACATGCAATCATGTCGGCAGATTTGCCCAGAAAATACATGCAATCATGTCAGCAGATTTGCCCAGAAAATACATGCAATCATGTCAGCAGATTTGCCCAGAAAATACATGCAATCGTGTCGGCAGATTTGCCCAGAAAATACATGCAATCGTGTGGCAGACCTGTCCAGAACACACTTCAATCGTGTAGCAGACCTGGCCAGAACATAAACGATACACCGGGCTGCTAATATAAATAAAAAAAAACAAAAAACATTTACTCACCTGCAGCAGAGCTCCTGTTCCGGCCTCCGTCCAGTGTGCAGCTCCCACGATCCTCTGCAGCCAGCAACTGAAACTCCCAAAGTCTCCAGAGCAGGGCTTCGGACATTTTACTATAGCCCTGCTCTGCCGCTGCGGTGAACTGAAACGGCATCTATTAGATGCCGAAAGTCAGTTCACGCTGGGGGGTGCTTGGAGAATTTTAGGGGGTGCTTCAGCACCCAAAGCACCCCCCGGTGCCGCCACCGCCCCCACTATAGGTAGCTAGCAGATGCCCCCAGTATAGGTAGCTAGTTTCCCCCAGTGAAGGTAGTACAGTTGCCCCGATATAGCTAGTATAGTTGCCCCCAGGATAGGCAGCATAGCTGCTGCCCCCAATGTAGGTAGTGTTGCTGCCCCCAGTGTAGCTAGTATAGTGGCCCCCATACAGCTGCCCTCCAGTATAGGTAGTATAGTGGCCCCCATAGTTGCCCCAGAATAGCTAGTATAGTGGCCCACAGTTTAGATAGTATAGTGGCCCCCAGTGTAGCTAGTAAAGTTGCCCCCAGTGTAGCTAGTATAGTGGCCTCCATTGTAGCTGGTATGGTGCCCCCCCCCAAGTATAGGTAATATAGTGGCCCCATAGTTGCCCCCGGTATAGCTAGTATAGTGACCCCAGCCCAGGCCCAGTGTAGCTAGAATAGTGCCCCCCGTATAGCTGCCCCCAGTATAGGTAGTATAGTGGCCCCCAGTATAGCTAGTATAGTGGCCCCCAGTATAGCTAGTATTGTGGCCCCCAGTATAGCTAGTATAGTGGCCCCCCATTGTAGGTAGTATATTGTCCCCCCCCCCAGTGTAGCTAGAAGGAGGGGTGACAGCAGGGATAGCGGTGGGGAGGGGGGGACATATCCCCCCTCACCTGGGTCCCCTCCTTCTGCCTCTCTTCCCCCCCCCCCAAAATGCGGGCAGTGGGCAGCAAACAGGGCGAGCAGGCGGGCACGGAGAATACTCACGTTACTTCCGCGTATCAGCCTGGAACGCTGCGTCGCCGTCACGTGCCTCTTCTGCGCCTCCAATGATTGACGTAAGTATTCTCCGCGCCCGCCTGCTCGCTGCCCAATGCCCCCGGCCCGCTGCCCGCATTTTGGAGGGGAAGAGAGGCAGAAGGAGGAGACCCATGTGAGGGAGGGGGGGGGGGGATATGTCCCCACTCCCCGCCGCTATGCCTGCTGTCACCCCTCCTCCTAGCGCTGCTCGTCTCCTCCTGGCTCCTGCAGGCTGCATCAATGGGAGGTCGTGGCAACACCCCCCGGGTTGTCTGGCACCCGGTGCACCACGCCCCCCTGCGCCCTGTGTGTTTGGAATGCCACTGGTGTGCATACATAGCAAGATAGGTGAATCTAATAAATATTATTAATATAGTATACACAAATATAAAAGATCTGATAATAAATAAAGATAAGTTCTTTCAATGTGTCACAAATAATTCATATGAAGAATTTCTTCTAATTCTTGTGTGAAAAAGTGCTAGTGCTTAAAGTGCCAAAGTGTTGTCCATAAATACACTAGAAAAGTGAAAAAGTGTATAATAAGTACAATATAAACGATCCCAAATATGTATAGCAAGTGAAATACACATGATAACGCTCAAAAACATCAACTAGGTGAAAAATACAAAACAAACCAAAAACAACATGACCTGTTGTTGTCATATTGCAACAGGATCTGGTTAGGATGGCTATATGGGCACATAAATGGCAGATGAAATTCAATGTTGAAAAATGTAAAGTCATGCATTTTGGTCGTACCAATGGTCTAGCATCATACAAAATAAATGGGATACAGTTGGGGACATCAAACTTGGAGAAGGACTTAGGAGTACTCATCGACAATAAGTTAAATAATCGTACTCAATGCCAAGCCGCTGCAGCTAAAGCTAACAAAATTTTGGGATGCATTAAAAGGGAAATAAAAACTCGAGATGCTAGCATTATATTGCCCCTGTTTAACTCTCTAGTAAGGCCACATCTGGAATATGGAATTCAGTTCTGGGCACCACATTACAAAAAAGATATTGCAGTTTTAGAGCAGGTGCAGAGACGAGCAACAAAATTGATACGTGGGATGGAATGTCTCACTTACCAAGAAAGGTAAGATAAACTGGGTTTATTTAGTCTAGAGAAAAGACGCCTTAGAGGGGATCTAATTAACATGTATAAATACATCAGAGGGCAATATAATAGCTTGGCGGATGAGCTTTTTGTCCCTAGGCCTTCTCAAAGGACTAGAGGACATGATCTGCGCATGGAGGAAAAACGTTTTAGCCATTTATTTAGGGAAGGGTTCTTTACAGTAAGAGTGATTAAGATGTGGAATGCATTGCCACAGGAAGTCGTTATGGCAAACTCTATACCTGCATTTAAAGGGGGCTTAGATGCTTTCCTTGCGTTGAAAGACATCCATGGCTACAATTACTAGGTAATGCCTAATGATGTTGATCCAGGGATTTTATCTGATTGCTATCTGGAGTCTGGAAGGAATTTTTCCCTTTTGGGGCTAATTGGACCATGCCTTGTAAGGGTTTTTTCGCCTTCCTTTGGATCAACAGGGATATGTGAGGGAGCAGGTTGGAGTTGTACTTTGTACTGGTTGAACTCATTGGATGTATGTCTTTTTTCAACCAAAATAACTATGTAACTATATGTTGTGCAACTGTACTTACTCAGTTCACACAACTGAAACGTGAAAAACTCCTAGTGTAGAAATGTGTACACTACAAACTGGTCTACTCACCTGAGACCAATAAGAGCAAGGTGACAATACAAAAGTGCATAGTGCAACAAATAGATGAAAAAGTGCAGACGCAAATATATGCAGAATGTGTGGGTCCACTTACCATGGATCCATCACACTCCAGTGAAAGTGGATGGTGCAACAAATAAAAAATGTGATGTGCTGTATGAGAAATATCCCGAAAACTTAAAAGAAAAACACACAGTAGTGTGTAAATTAGTCACCATGTATCATTGGAGTGTACGCATCGCATGATATGATTCTAACCCTATAAATGCCTTTGTGATCTAAACAGGAAATATAGGTATAAAACATATAATCATCATTAATATATATCATATAATAATCAAATAATCCAGATGGTGATCAACCAAATCAAGATTGTAAATACATAAAAGGAAGAATCAGAGGGAGAAACCAATACAGAAGTCAACAATATGGGACTATTAAAAACCTAATTACAAAAAAACCCCAATGCAGCGCGACCAAAGGGCCTGGAACTCACTCTCCGCACCTATTGTGCTAAAAAACAGCCAAAGGAAAATTCCTCATTTAATCCATGGGGAGTCAACGTCCCCATGTCATGTATCCTTCTTAATTCACATTTCAAAAGTCTCGTGACCAAATCTCCTCCTCTTATACTTAATTTGACATGTTTTTGCAACCTTATTTTTAGAGGATTTTTGGTCTTGACAATATACTGTCTTTGACAAGGACACTGTAACATGTAGATAACTGCTGCCGTTTTGCAATTGATGAAGTCAAAAATAACATATTTTCTTTGATTAGCGGTGCTTACCACTTCTTTCGTTGGAGCCATATATCGACAAATCGAGCAACTTCCACATGGGAAACTTAATATTCAACAATCTCTCGGGTCTCTGAAAATGGCTTCTAGAAAGTATTGTTCTCAGTGTGAGTGCCCTTTTAGCAGTGATGCTTGGTTTATCTGTTAGATAAGGACAAAGATCACAATCACTTTTTAATATTCCCCAGTGCTTCTATACAATGTTGTACAGCTCTTGCCAATTGTTATTATAAGGTGTAATCAGGCGAATAATGTCCTGACTGTGCTTTTTCTTAGAGGTCAAGAGTTGAGCCCTTGGGATGACTCGTGCTTTTCTTATCGCCTTTTCTATAATTTTTCTGGAATAACTCCTACTTTTTAATCTGCCTTTAAGTAGTACAGCCTATGTCCTCAGTCAATGACAATCCATTGATGTGGTTAAGAATGTCCCTTGTGTCCTTAATACTCCACAAGATCCGCACCATCAAGTTTCCATCTTTATTATTCCATAAAAACAGGTTAAAACTGTGTGGGTAAGTATACGGTACCGTATACTTACCCACACAGTTTTAACCTGTTTTTATGGAATAATAAAGATGGAAACTTGATGGTGCGGATCTTGTGGAGTGTTTGCAAGCACTTGTTACTCCAGAGTTGATCGCTGCACATCTCTTACCATTGGTGCGGAAGCATTTACTACAAAGCATTGTGTCCTTAATGTAGGAATCCAAAGTTTCCACGTATGGCTGTAAAAAAGTCAACATATTTACCGCATTTCTCTGTAAGACTCCCTATCCCTGAAACTATAGGTCTGCCAGGTGGTTTAGCTGCATGTTTATGAACTTTGGAAAGTAGATAAAATGTGGCCACTGTTGGCTTCTCTACCCAGAGACATTTTTCTTCCCTTTCCGTAATGGTGGCATTCACTTTGGCAAGATCCAAAATGGCTTTCAATTCCTGTTGGTAAAACATTGTGGGATCTCTTGATAAAATACGGTAAAAATGTACATTATTCAATTGTTTAAAAGCTTCTTCTGGATACATCTGAATAGGCCATACTACTATGTTGCCGCCATTGTCAGCTTCACGTATAATGATATCTGTTCTCATTTTCAATTGTTTAAAGGGACTCCGAGCAGTGCAGAAACTATGGAAAGATGCATATCATTTTAAAGCTCTCTTTCTCCTCTTTCCAATGATATATAAACCACCACCCTATGCCTTTTAGTTTTCACTATTTTCGCGATCGAAATTGCGGCCGTGATTTCGATTGCGAAAATAGAGAAAACTAAAAGGCATAGGGCGGTGGTTTTTGTGTTTCGTCAGAAAGAGGAGAAAGAGAGCTTTAAAATGATATCCATCTTTCCATAGTTACATTGTATTACACAGGGCGACGTTTTCCTAAAGTCAGCAGCTCCATTCCGCTGAATGGAGCTGCTGACTTTGAGAAAATGTGCTACATACATTTTAACATGTTATGAGATACTGAGATATGCGGAAATAGCCGATCTCTGTCGGCCCGCTCTACAGCGCAGGCGCAAGTCTCCTGCGCCTGCGCAGTAAAGCGGACCCGACGGAGATCGGCTATTTCCGCCTATCTCCGTCAGAAGAGCCGCAACAGCGCCCCCACTGAAGCCTGGAAAGGTAAATATTGAACAGGCTGTCGGGTCTGTCGGGCCGCTGTTCGGAGGGCTGCAGTGAGACCCCCGTGGGACAGAGGAGGACTGGGGAAGCCTCATTAGGATCCGGAGGCTTCCCCCTCCCAAGGTGAGTACCCCCAGGGGACGTTTTTATTGTTACAGTGTCTCTTTAAGCATGGAAATGTTTGTCTCTCAAGTGTTGGAAAAAAACGAACCCCTGTGCCGGTAGAATTTGATTTTGAAGACGCATGCCTGTTATTTTGTTACCTCTTGTTCAATAAAGAATATTGATAAAGAAAAATACAAAGTGGTTGCTACATAGTCCAGAAAAATGCACAAATTTGGCTTGAAGATGGGCTTAACAGCCTAAAACAGCTTGTGGCTGGTGTCTGTTCCCGATTCCTAAGACACACGAAAAAGATGCTATAAATTACTTTTTTGGACTATGTAGCAACCACCTTTGTATTGCTGAAGATATCCAGTTGGACTGGGCATAATTGCTGGACTTTGGTTGCTATTTTTGGTAACTATCCTTTGCCGGTTTTTCTACTGGATAGACACTATTGAATTGCAACTGTAAAAATCTCCTGAATGAAGTAAAAATGACTTTCTTAGTTATATACTTTGCAGTGTGCTGGTCTTTACGCAAACAATTGTGAAGTTATCTGAAACAGGATTCAGAAGCAGCTGTACACTAGCAGTGGGTAGACAGCCAGACAGGTGAGATATTTTAACGCATAGGGCTAAGCATTTGAGAAAACAGAGGCGGGCGCGATTCGATCAGAGAGAGATCTGTCTCTTGGTGGATTTGCCCATACATCGGTGCATGTATAGGCAGCTTTAGTGTGCTTTCACACATGGGGCTTGATTCACTAAACCGTGATAACTCAAATATCACACCTTATCAACGTTATCACACCTTATCAAAGTTAACATGCCTTAGCAGAGTAGCATAGCGAGCGCTACGAACTTATGCCTGCTAATTGGCAATGTCACTCGTCCTGCCCTGAGCCCCTGCGGGTTCTTAGCACTCACTATGCTACTCTGATAAGGCGTGTTAACTTAGATAAGGTGTGATATCTTTGATAAGGTGAGATATTTGAGTTATCACGGTTTAGTGAATCAAAGCCCATGGTGTGTCATTTTTCATCGGGGTATGCTCTCCCACTGCTTACCCCATCAGAGTTGCTGTTAGTCTCTATGAGACTGGCTACACTACCCGTGGTGCGACACAACAGAAGTTGTTCCGACAGCGCAGAGGCGACGCAGACTCTTGTCAAGAGGTACAAGCAATGCATTTACATTGGAGCCAGTGGCACTGCAACAATCTATTTCGATTGTTGCGGTGGCGGAGCGGTGCACATGCGCCATTTGGCCAGAAAACAGTGATGTACTTAGTGTCCAACAATGAGCTTGTCCCTGTTCGGGGGCGGAGCTTTGCGTATCACCCTGTCAGCACACTCTTCTGTCTGGTAATGTGAAAGAGGAAATGGTGAAGTGCAATTGTCCTGCTGCAAGCTTTCCTGCCACAGGACAATTGCAGATAATTCTGAGTTGATGCATGAGTATGCAAATTTTGTAAGCAAATTTATGCAGCTTGACAATGGACTGCCAAGGCAGATTTCGATTGGTTTATTTCCAGCTACACGTATTTGCATAAAACATATGTGTAATCGTGCATGAACTCAGAATTATCTTCATCTCATTGACCACCCCTAGGCACTACGCACACAAAGTTTTACAAAATCTAAAGAAAAAAATATTTGAAACTTACTCTGACATCCAAAGAAATGGACTTGATCTTCAAAGAGCAGCAGTATGGTAAGGAAATTGCTAACGTCACTGCAAAGGAAAATGAATTTTCTGCAAAGTGCTGTAATGGAGATTTGATTTTATCACAAAACTGAAGATTTACTTTTCTAAGAGTAATATTGGATCTGGCCACTTTTGTCTTTCATGGTAGATGAGGTGTATGGAATGTTATAAATTGTAAAAATATTTTTAGCTTAGAGATTTCTTTAGTATGGATGCTGTAATGTGTACTTTTATTTAGTCTCATTTTTCTTAAAAGATTTAACACTGTGGTTAAAGCTTTATTTGTAAGTTTTATGTAGTCTGCTTGGGTGTTATATAACCCTGCTGTAAATCTTGCTGTTAGGAGGAAGTGCATAGTTTGTACTCTTTCTGTCTAACTTTATTTGCAATTAGTTTCAGAAAATACAGTGTGCCACTGAACAATTTAAAACGCCAATTTCCAGTTTAGTGGTATTACACATCGGAGTTGCCTGTCTCCATGGAAACACAGATGAAGCATGCAATAGTATTCAGCAATCTCGCTTTTCTCATTAACAATTGACATGGTACAGTAAATGGAAAAAATCTGAAAGAGGAAAAAGTTCTGGATAAAATAATGAAAATAGTATGTGCGCACAAAATGTCAGCATGATTAACATTCTCCTTTGCGATGCAGGGAGGGGAATGTCTGAGAGGAGCGCCTTCATAATCTAGGGAGTTAAGATCAAGTATATTTTTTTTTACCAAATAACATTTACTAAATACATTTTAAACTACTTTTTATTTATTACTAAAATAAAATTAATGTATCTTCAGGTGACTTTGCCACATCAGCATTTGGATCATTTTGTGGTTTGATAATCTAATTTTTGAAGATTAGGTAATCAAGCCACTTAAAACACAACTTCACTTTCATAAAAACTATAATATGTTTTCAGTGAGTAATAGTTTTGTGTTCCATTTATTACCTAATTACATTGATGATTAATTGGAAATACATATATTATCCTGTTTTAAAAAAATAAATTGGCCTCCGATCTGACATCCAGTAGAAAGCAAAATACTATTTTAAAGCAAACCTGTGAGGAATGCGACCACCTACAGAGGCTCCCCCCATCCTCCTCCGCCAGCCTGTCCCTGGCTGAGACCCCCAAAGATTTTGGACGTAGTTAGCTGAGAATGTCCAGAGGTACTGCCCCAACTGTGAAGCATGAGGTCATGAGTTTGACTTCTGGGTCAGAAATAAAGATTGCGGGCGCGTAGCTGCATTGGGCCTGCACAGTAGCATGCACGCATTTGGGCTTTGACAGAGAAAGCCGAGCTCGGGCGGGTTCCTGCTACGGCGCCTATGTGAGCTGTCGACAAGCACTTGCCCAAGGTCTGTCAAGGAATGTAACACTGGAATAGCGCAGAGGACGAGGACGGGAAGCTTCTGGTGGACCCTGAGGCTTCCCTCTCGCTAGGTAAGCACCCATTTGGGGCACTTTTTTCACTACAGGTAACCTTTAAAGCAATTATTTTAATTTGTACTGTACAGCATTTTTAATTTGTTATACATGTATAGATAATTGTCATGATCGCTTCTGCAGCATGTTCTGCTGGCTGCAGAGGTACTGCAGCCAAGCAGCTCTGATTCCTTTACATGCCTTTGCTAGCATAGTCTTGCATGCAATGCTTGTGATATAGTCTGTCAGCTAGGGAATGGTAGTCAAGCCAGCCTGCTTGTGACTGATTACCATTCACCTGTGTGGAGATTTGCATCTCTGCTCTCATTGAATGACTTCAGTATAAGGTTTGCTTCCTGCAAGCGTGCTCCGCCCATCATAGTTTTCAGCTTTAGCTTGGTCTAAGCTGTGACTGGGTCTTTTGATACTGTGAAACATATTCCTTGTCTTGTTATGTTCTTGTTCAGTTATCCTGTAGAGCTATGTTATATATTTCCCACAGGGACATATATACATACTCCTTCTAGTAAAGAGATTTTGTATTACCTAGCCTTGTTCGCTGTATTGTTCCTGATTCTAGTCAGTATTCCTTGCTTATGTTATATATCGGTTCCTTGCCAATATATACATATTCTAGTCAGCGTTTGTTATATTCCTTGTATTCATGCTACGGTAATATATCAGTGCCGCTGATATATACGTACTCGAGCTGTTGATATTCTGTGTTCAGTTAGTCAGTTTTTAGCACGTTTTTGGTAGACTGCGCTTGGCGTGATCACCCGTGCTTAGCTAGCCTAGTCCTGTCCTTGCGAGGTAGCCATTGCTGCGGTTGCTATTGGTTACCTCACTCTTGTCTTTTTGAATGCTTGCTGTCACTAAGATAGTGATTAGATTAACAAGCATTCATTCTGTCAGCCTCTGCCCTCCTAGTCCTGTCCTTGCGAGGTAGCCATTGCTGCGGTTGCTATTGGTTACCTCACTCTTGTCTTTTTGAATGCTTGCTGTCACTAAGATAGTGATTAGATTAGCAAGCATTCATTCTGTCAGCCTCTGCCCTCCTAGTCCTGTCCTTGTGAGGTAGCCATTGCTGCGGTTGCTATTGGTTACCTCACTCTTGTCTTTTTGAATGCTTGCTGTCACTAAGATAGTGATTAGATTAGCAAGCATTCATTCTGTCAGCCTCTGCCCTCCTAGTCCTGTCCTTGCGAGGTAGCCATTGCTGCAGTTGTTATTGGCTACCTCACTCCAGTCTGTCCTGTATCTGTCTTTATGTTTGTTATTGCAGGAGCAGCGCAACATCGCACTGCGCTGCCATTGCGTATTATCGGAAGCCCAGAGCTGCAGTTGCTCTGGGCAGCCTGTGTAGCCTCTTCCATTATCCTGCTCTTAGCTTTATTGTGCTGGGTGGTCAGACAGTATGCCCCCCTCCCCCCAGCATTACAATAATAACTTAATTACAGATCAAAAACTAAGCATTATAAAATCCTTAACTTTCCAGTCCATTTTGCTTTGGTACAGAAACAAAATGATATAATTATGGATTAACATATTATGAATCTGTATTTATGTATCTTACCTTTTTGTTGGATGGAATATATATATATATATATATTTTTTTTTGAAATATCTTATAAAACCAGTTTTTGTGGATGACTATTCCACAGTCTTAAAATCTTTTATTTATCACAATCAGATATAATTTGTTTCTTTTTCATAAATCTAAAATTAAACCGCTGGCTTTTTCATTTTTAGTATGAACCATTTATATATTTAGCTAGCAATCATGTTTTCTGAATTTTCCTCAGTCTAGTTTTCTAGCCCATTGTTTTTCAATAATTTAGTAATCCCTCTAGTCTTGACAGCTTTTATAGGCATTTCACTACCTATTCAAGATGCAAGCTAGCTATTGGTTTGCAAAGAGGAACATTTACCATAGATTTTTGGGTTATTTTAGAAAATGATGGCTGGCTGCCAATTGAAATAGGTCATTTTTAATAATATTTTGGGCTGATATACAAAAGGGGAGGTTTTGGTTTAAAAGTACGCCTTCTGTGAACCAAGTATGCATGGTATAATTAACCCTATTTATACAAATTGTACCAAGCATTGAGCACTATGTAACGTTTTGCACAAACTGGTTATTAAGGATGTGTAACTTGAGCATTAAACTTGCATTGTTGCTGGGCTATAAGTAACATCAAAATGCTTATGGCTTTCTATAATGTTCTCTTAAGTTGTACATCGTTTTCAAGGTGCTCATCTGTGTGGTTTTTAGCGTAAGACTATTTATGATTTACATACCCGAATCCTGCTATTTTTGGTTAATTTTTCTTGTATAAATTATTGCTTTTTTCGGACCGTAAGACGCACCTGGATTTAAAGGACAAATCAAAAGTCAAAAACAAATATATACTTAAACTGGTGTGTCCATGGTGCAGAAGCGTCTTGTGGATCTTCTCCCCTCAACCCCCTCAAAATATTATTTTCTCCTTGTACTTCTTGTGCCCTTCTCTTTTGCCCCCTTGTCTGACCTCTGTCCCCATTTCCTTCTCTGTCCCCCTGTGTCTACTTTGTGCAGTGTCTTCCTGTGTCCTATCTGTCCCCCTGTGGCCTCCTTTGCCCCCCACCTGTGTCGCTTCTGTCCATACCATAAATTTATTGTATTGTTCATCAGAGCTCCTTGTGTGATTGTAATTGACTTTGCTATATTTACCCTTCATCAATAAAAAAAAAAAAAAGAAAAAAAAAGAAAGAAAAATAGTCTGGAGACCTGGGCCTAGGGGAGGGAATAGTGCTTTTGTCCTTGAAAATGTACCTCTTGATACTGGTCCACCCTGCAGTTAGACCCTGTTATGCATCCTTTACTAGCAGAGAGTTCGCTGGTGCTGTTTAGGAGGTCCACCACAACTGGATACCAGCTGATGCATAGTGAGTATGCAACCCCAAGATCCATGACGTGGCTGGAGTATCGAATGCCAGGACAATCACAAATGTGGCCACTGTACCGTGTGCACACAAATGCAGGTAGACACCTATTATAGGCTGTGAGTGAGGTCCTTCTTCAGATGCTACACAAGTTATATGATTCACTTCCTTTCGTGTCTATTCTCCCGCTATTATGTAGGTAAAACTAGTAGACCCCTTAAAGCCAGAGTCCAGGAGCTATTATACTCCATTGAGCCTGGTAAAGGTAGTTCTGGTTCTCAGCTTTGAGGGTCTCCTGCATGTGCCCTTTTTAAGGAGGGTGGTGTTACAATCTGCATCTGCTGGTGACGTCATGAATGAACTACCTTTGTTTCACCAGCAGATGTCATCGTTCTCCTCAGGGATTTGGCAGCCTGATCTTCTCTCTGCCCACCAGCAGAGGGCTCACTCCTCCAGGAATGTTATTTCTCCACAGACTGTTGCTAGGAGGAGGTCTGGACTGTCACATGATCTCTCAGCATGGTATTTAAGACACACTTGAACAATGTTTCTTGTTCTAGCCATCCTGTTCCGGGTTCCCTGTTCCTGGTGAAGTTCCTAGCTATCCTGTATCTCTATGCTCTATTGCCCTCCTGTGTATGACCTTGTGCTTGTATTATTGACGATTCTTTGCCTAAGCGATTACTGGTATTGTTTGATCTCCTGGTTATGATTTATGCTTGTTGACCTTCCGCTTGCTTGCTCTTTGTGTCTTGCATTTCGAGTTGTATATTTCTCTTGTGTATATATTGTATATATTTATCAGATTCCAGGGTTAGTGTGCACACATTATATATACACTGGGTTTGCTCTGCATAAATCACATTATGCAGGGAGGCCCTTGTATATACCCTGAATTACGTGTAAGTTATTTAATACATTTGCCTGCAAGACTATGGCTTCAATTCATCAAGCATTACCGCATTCGGTAATGCTAAAAACAGCTGACTTAAGGGAGCACTTTAGAAAATGTTAATTCATCAAAGCTGTTACCGAATGAGAAGCTGAAATGACACAGCAATGAGATAAATTACCGACATGTGCTCAACAAATGTTAATTCATCAAGGTTCCCACATTCGCTAACACATTCGGTGTTTATCTCAAGCTCTCCCCTGTCGTTACAGGCTTCGAAAGCCTTCTGTGTGAATGTTTTCATGATTAGCAGGAGCAGGCAGCCAATAGAAACAGCCCCTGTTCTCCTGCAAGTGCCGCTGATAGGTCACACAGGCTTCTCCACACAAGCTTTCAGACCCCCCAAGCAGTGAGCAGAGAGAACGGGTCAAAATATATCCCCAGATTCCCTTCGGTGGTGTAACCCTTTCAGGCCCTGTTTGATAATGCAAAGATGCTGGTGGTGAAATCACTAAGCATGGCATTTGTAATGTCTCCAGGAAGTTCATCTACGTTGTGGCAAATAAATAAAATGTTAAGAAAGACTGATGGACAGATTCAGAGCAGCAGAAGCAGTATAAATAACAGTAACTATAACACGTTTACATGTAAAGGGATGTCTGGATGCCTTCTATTGTTATCAGCTTGTAACAACACAGAGACATTCCAAGCTGCTCTGCACCACTCTGCTGTTATCGAACAGCCTTTGATGAATTGAAGCCTAGTAGTTCGGTAACTTAAAGAGGAACTCCAGTGAAAATAATGTAGTAAAAAATGTGCTTCATTTTTTACCATAATTATGTATAAATGATTTAGTCAGTGTTTGCTCATTGTAAAATCTTTCCTCTCCCAGATTCACATTCTGACATTTATTACATGGAGACATTGTTACTGTGGGCAGGTTATTTAGCTGTTTCTAGCTGCTCTGGCTGTTAGACAGCTAATAACAGCTGTTTCCTGTCTCTGAACATTGTTACATTGTGGCTGTTTGCCAGCAGTACCGCGGTCTTCAGAGGTTCTTGTGGGAGGGATTTCAGCACAAAATCAGTCACACAGCGCCCCCTGATGGTCTGTTTGTGAAAATCATTGTCTTTCTCATGTAAAATGGGGTATCAGCTACTGATTGGGAAAAAGTTCAATTCTTGGTTGGAGTTTCTCTTTAACGAACCTCTACCGCACATGGGAAAATATTGATGAATTAGCACAGTGAAGTGTAAAATACCGAATGCGGTATTTTAAGGACTGGGGTTTTGTTATCGAACACCCTTTGATGAATTGAAGCCAATTGTCTGTTCATATCTGATCCTTGTGGTAATGCATGTATGCCTATTGAATACATTTGGCTGCTTGATATTGTTCATTGTTGCTGTGCATCAGTTTAATGCACAGCATTTACTTTGTTTCATTACTAATACATCTCCATTACTCTTACTCCTGTTTTTTCAGTTTTATTCTTAATCAGTGACATTTCTGCCTTGTTGCGGGTTTGTGCGTTGCTCCATGTGCAGCGCACAATCTCCATGCAATTCATAACAGGTGGGTGCAGAGACCTCAAACCCTTACAGGATAGGAAGAGTTGCTTCTAATTATTAGAAACGATACCACTGGACCACAGGGGTTGAATGACCACAAACTTGCTTTCTGGATCCTTGATCTATTGCTCCTCCACATCAGCTCTGTCCCTGCCACTATCTCTTTTCTCCTCCCATTTTTCCTTCATGATCTTCCACTTTTAGTTTGTTGATGATTAATGCAGCATCATCATTCTCTTTGACATTGTATGCACCTGCCTCGCAAATGCTATTTTGCAGAGTCCTTTGTGATTGATGTACTGGTTTTGTAGCTTTGCTCCTTCTCGCTCAGTTCTCTCCAGTTTTATCTCACTCTCATCTGCCATCCCAGTCCCACTATACGATTTCAGGTGACGTATGGTAGGTTTTTTGCACAAGGTACTTCCTTACTAAATTCTTGGTCTTTTCTTTGCTATTTTCCCTCTTTTCTTTTAGCACAGTTCTTAACGCTTCTTTTTCTCAAGTTATTTTTGGCAACATTCCTCGCAATCTGATCTTGCAACTGCCTTCCCTCCTCTCTGCCAGCAAGGAACTGTGACCAAGGACTGAACTTCATCCCAATCAGTAGCTAATACCCCCTTTCCCATGAGAAATCTTTACCTTTTCTAAAAAAAGATCATTAGGGGGCGCTGTATGGCTGATATAGTAATGATATCCCTCCCACAGTGTAATATCAGCACCTAAGTACTGCCAACACTGTGGGATCCCTGTTGCATCGTGGGAAATAACAGCTGTTTCCAACTGCCAAAAAAAGCAGCATCTGTTTCCATCAGACATCACCTTCCAGCAGTAAAGATTTGACAATGTGATACATTTCAAAGTGTAAGAGGAAAGATTTTACAATGGGCAAACACTGACTAAATCATTTATAAATTATAAATAAATTATTGTAAAAATTAAGCACTTTTTCATTATGCTTTTTTCACTGCAGTTCCTCTTTAATATAGTGTGACTCAGATTTGGACACTAGATGGCGATAGAGAGCACATATGGCATAACAGCTGATTGCTGTAGCCACTATGGTCAGATGTTAGAGATGCGTAACCTTGGTAGCGAGGAGCATGCCTCCCTAGTAGATTTGAATGAGTGCACATGCGGATGTAATAACATCACTACAACTGGAGGTAAATACCAGAAAGTGCTTGCATAGGGTAACGTAGCCTTAAAACAAGCACCAATGATACAGAACAGTGGTCAAGCCTTCCCTCTTCACCCACCATCCACCTGTGTCGGTATGTCGATTTTGCATTACAGTATAGTATAGTTTATGCGCTAGAGTCTGACCTTTTCTGATATAGCAAACTTCTGATATAGTAAACCACTTTTTCCGATCCATTGATGTTTACTATAAAGGGATTCTACTGTAATTCATTTTGGATGCAAGTCTCAGGGGTCAGCCATCATGTAACATGTACTTCTTGTTATCCCGATGTCACCTCGAGATATATTCTCTCTCCACACCTCATATTATAGCCCATCTGGTTTGTACTACTTTTCTCATGTTGTATTTGGATTTAATTTCTATGCCTTTGTTAATTTCTTTAATAAAGTGATTTAATGCAAACTACTTTGTTTAATAAAGGACTATTTATGCTTCACACAGCAGTAGGGCTGCCTGTATAGTCTAATTTCAGTTTGTATATAACATGTTGCTTTAACACCAATTAATAAGAAATATCTTAAAAGCAGTTGCGATTAATAAGTGGAACCACACCATATTGTTTCGAAATATATTTTGTTTTATAGTCTATTCATCTCTTTTGTCAGTTAATGTCAAGTTTCGTAAAGCTTGAAGTAACTATAGAATAAAAACTGCAAAATTATGTGAAAAAGAGACCTATTTGCATCTTCATGAAATATACATTACTGCCAAACACAAAGTCCTTACAATTAGTCTTTGAGAATATATTGTAATATGTCAGATTTTTGTAGGAATTCACAGAATGCAAATTTCTCGAGAGTGTAAAAATGAATTAAATGCATAAATTAGAAGGTGTTAACACCTCTGTTCGAGAGACTAAATTGACTTACAGCTTCAGAACTTCAAAGCTGATAGTCAAAAAATGTGTTCTTGCGTTAGCGACTTTAAAGCAAACCCATATTTAATGCGCAATTCAGGCAACCGTGACACTGTTAGAATCTTGAAATAAGAGACGCACGTACCCCAGCATGCTTTTTTTTCTATATAGCTGAATTCTGCTAACTTTTTTTTCATCTTGATGTAAGCCACCATCTTGCTTATGATGTCAGCACGTCCAGTAGTGACTAATTCTGTTCAATTAGTGGAAAAAAAAATTTTTTAAACTTTGATTGAAAATAAATCGAACACAACCCCACACACTGGTAGCGGTGTTGTGCAGATTTCATCCAAATTATGGAATATGTCTTTTGATCACTAAAACGTGCAGTGAGATCGATGACAGAAAATGCATGGTCAGAAGCAGTAAATCCGTCTACAGTGGATCAAAAGTAGCTGAAATGACTGCTGATTCCTGTGCAATTCACTAAAATGTTGATTTTCAGCCCAATATCAATCACTTTTCAGTGTATTCGATTCACCTTTGATTCGATGAAAAAATCTGATCTAATGGTCGATCAAAAAATGTTGATAAGTGTATGGCTACCTTTAGGCTCGGTTCCCACTTGCCCCAGATCGGGTGCTGCCAACGGGAGTGGACAGTGTAGTTCGATGGTTTGCTGTGGTATGGCTGGAATCCAGTGCAGATGTGTTACCCCATAGGCTATATGGAAAATGAATCTGCTCTTCCAGGATTATCATGGTCTGCACAGAAGTGAGTCCACTTACCGCAGTGGATAGATTGCAGCTTTACAAGTTTGAACGGCTCCTATATATAAAATAGGAGCCGTTCACTGTCAGTTTTGCAATCAGTGGAGAACGGACAAAAAACGTCCCTTCTCTGCTCAGATGTGAACATAGGCTTAGTATGTATCGGCACAGAAATTATCACCTTTGTTCTCTGCTGTTGAGATGGTCAATGAGATATTAGGGCAGCACGGTGGCATAGTGGTTTCGCTCTCGCCTTGCATTTCTGGGTCCCCGGTTCGAATCCCAGCCAGGTCAACATCTGCAAGGAGTTTGTATGTTCTCTCCGTGTCTGCGTGGGTTTCCTGCGGGCACTCCGGTTTCCTCCCTCGTTCCAAAAACATACATATAAGTTAATTGACTTCCCCCTAAAATTGGCCCTAGACTAAAATATACATGCACTACACAATATAGACATATGACTATGGTAGGAACTAGATTGTGAGCTCCTTTGAGGGACAGTTAGTGACAAGACTATAAATACTCTGTACAGCGCTGCGGAAGATGTCGGCGCTATATAAATACTAAATAATAATACTAATTTGCTGTGTTGTTACAAATTTTGTTGGAAATTCCTCTACTCATCTCTACTCTACTCTGCTGGAGATTAGAGTAAGCAGGAAGTGCCAGTGTTCCGAATAAACTGGTTGCTCCTATGTAGAGTCTTCAGGAATTATAAATCTGGACTTGTTTTTGTCTTATTTTTAAAAGCAGGATGATGTAGTTAAGTATGTCTAACTTTCACAGGTTATTATTGGTACAATATAATCTTATTATAGTAAACTTCAAGGGACCGGGAAAAGTGGTTTACTATATCAGAAGTTGACTATATCAGAAATTGTAATAGAAATGGCCCAGCATGCCCTGGTACATTTTCTGCTGCAAAGGAGCAACTCTGTCCTCTCCTTGGAGGTACAGAACAAGCACTTGCACATTTGGTGGACTACAAGGTTAAGTGTACCTTAGGGCTGCATAGCCAGGCTGGACACATTTCTGGTACAGTATCCAGAGCTCCTTAAAAATTGCAGCCATCACTGAATAGAGGCAGGCACTCGCGTCCTGTGAGTGGCTCCGATACCTCCGTGGGCGGGACTTGCATCATGTGTCCTGCAAAACTTTCTGCTCACACTTGGGCAAATCCTGAAGCCTCTCTTTAAAATGTAGCCAATCATGATAAGCCACTCGCATCTGTAATGCAAATGGCACTGATACCTCAGCAGGCTGAACTTAGCACTCTCCTCTCCACTCTCCTTAGTTTTGCATCGTGTAGGCCCGCTTTGATCTACACAACAAGTGAAAAGTAGCCTGTATTGCACTCCACACGCTACCAGGAGCATCATCACTAACAAGGGAAGAGATACCCAGGAGTGCATACAATCTCGTGGAAGGACTGTGACAATACTTTAAAGAGACTCCGTAACAAAAATTGCATCCTGTTTTTTATCATCCTACAAGTTCCAAAAGCTATTCTAATGTGTTCTGCCTTACTGCAGCACGTTCTGCTATCACAGTCTCTGTAATAAATCAATGTATCTTTCCCCTGTCAGACTTGTCGGCCTGTGTCTGGAAGGCTGCCAAGTTCTTCAGTGTTGTGGTTCTGCTTGAACTCTCCCTTCCAGGCCCCTCTCTGCACACTGCCTGTGTATTATTTAGATTAGAGCAGCTTATCTCTTCTCTCTTATCTTTTACAAGCTGGATAAATCTCCTCTGAGCTGGCTGGGCCTTCACATACTGAGGAAATTCAGACAAGGGCAAAGCTGTTTGCAGGAAGAAAAGAGCTGCCTGAAACTTCAGTGCATGAGAGATGCAGGGGGAAAGAAACACACAAATGATCTCTTGAGATTCAAAAGGAAGGGTGTATACAGCCTGCTTGTGTATGGATGTATTTTCTATGTGTGGACATACTGTACATCAACCTACTTCCTGTTTTGGTGGCCATTTTGTTTGTTTATAAACAAACTTTTTAAAACTGTTTTTAACCACTTTTAATGCGGTGGCGAGCGGCGAAATTGTGACAGAGGGTAATAGGAGATGTCCCCTAACGCACTGGTATGTTTACTTTTGTGCGATTTTAACAATACAGATTCTCTTTAAAGGCTCATACACATGTCGGATTTTTGTAAACGACCGATCGTTTGGACGTTTGAACGTCCGGCCGTTTGGACGTCAAATCCGCCAAGCAGATCGTTGAAATCCAGTCTTAACAGCTGAACGACCGACCGTACACACGCCTGATTTGACGTCCAAACGACTGGATGTTCAAACATCCAAACGACCGGTAGTTTAGAAAAAGCCATGGTGTGTATGTACCTTTATTGGTGATTGCAAAGTGGAAGTGGTGAGCTGCATCCTCCTCTTTGGGTTACATTCACATTATTCTTTATTTTTCCAGGCTGCTTATTTGTACATTACTGTATATCCAGCACCGGTATCATTCTTCTTGTCTTACAAATGTTATCAGGCATCAACTCACCTGCAACCAGCCTGGAGAGAGCAGCAGCTATGGGTGTCACACTGACATATGATGCATGCGCCACCCACTTTTTACTATATCCAGAGTCAGCCAAAAAACATGTTTACTATAACAGAAGTTTTATTATATTTGTGTTAACTATACCAGGCGTTCCTCCAAGAGACTTATAATGGAGATTGGCCAGAACCTGGAGAGTTTACGATATCCAAATGTTTACTATACACAAGTTTATTATAAAAAGATTATACTGTATTATATGTCAACAGTGCTAGGGGTGTGTTTAACGAAAGAACTGAGTCTGAAGAAGGGTCTGATCCTTATTAGGCACTCCTCTAAGGAGGCATGGCCCTCATAGAATGAGGTTATTGCCCCCAGAAAGGTAGCGTCCTTTTCTAAAAACTCCTCCCCTACTTGTTGGAAATGTGGCTCCGACATAGGTACCTATTTTCACATGTTCTGGGCATGCCCGCTGGTTGCTAAACTCTGGTACAACACTGAGCAATTAATCAAGTCTCTGATACTACCAGACTTCCAACTAACCCCCCAATTAGCTTTACTATTGATTGATCTTTATAAAATCCCCAAATCAGCACAACCTATTATATGCCACACAATTCTCGCAGCATTACATTTGATAACCTCAAACTGGAAATCCACTGATAAATTTGCCTTCCCACATCTACTGGCTCTAGTCAAAAAGAATTTAAATATGGAGATCAGAATTAGGAATAGAACCACTATGGTTACCACAGGTTACTCATTACCGGAGGAATGGTCTTCCTTCTCCCCACTTTAAGATGCCCTTTCTGAGTCTGATGTATCCCATCAGCAGACTGCACAAACACAAGACACACGATCCCCTTTAGATTCCGTATACTCACATGTAACACATACCTAGTTCCTACAGTTTTGGTTTATATACAAAAACAGTTATATATAGTTGCCGCCAGACATTTTATTACTTACCTACAGAACTCGCAAGCGATACCTTCTGTTCTAGGGTCCTTGTCAAAGGTCCATCTGGGAGGAACAGTTGAATCATATCAATATGCTACCAAGGTACTGTCAGCCTCTAGGAGGTAATGTTGGACTGTACCAGGTACTCTAATCAATAGCATATGTTCTGTATCCGTGGCAAGTGTAGCACTTTCATAAGATATCATAATTTCTAACGTATGATGTAAATGTTGCCATGCAGTTCGGTACATCTTTACGTCTGTATAATCTTATATACTGCAACCCGACTGTATTACGATGCTTGAATATATACAAGTTAAATCAATAAAATTTGGATTATAATGAAAAAAAGAATGAGGTTATTGGGTAATCTCCAGTGCCAACATTCTAGTACATAAGAAAAGTATAATTTGCAAGAAGAGAGAACAACAGAATTATAATAACACCTCAAAAACTCCTGAACTTAGAGGGATATGGAGGCTGCCATCTTAGTTTTAAGCAATACCGGTTGCCTGGCAGTCCTGGTGATAACAAGCATGCAGCTAATGCAGTCAAAATCAGACTTCAGTGAGAACATATTTGCAATGCTTTGTTATGTAAACATTTTAGATGACGGTAAACAATACTCAAAATTTACATTGTTAGGGCCTGAGCCCACTGCTGCATTTTTAAAAATGCATGCGTTTTTCAAGTGTTTTTGAAATGCGTTTTTTCGGGCATTCTAACGAGTTTAAATGCGTTAAACGTATCAAATGCATTTCAAAATGCTTGAAAAACGCTTGCGTTTTTATGTGTTTTTTTTAATATGCAGCAGAGGGCTCAAGCGTCCTTATAGATGTCAGTTCCAAATGTAAACCAAAAAAACCCACTTTAAACACAGTTGGTTTTTTTTGTGTGTGAAAATTACAGACATTAATATTAGCCTTATACAAAATTGGCAATTATATTTGGTAGTACATGGCAAAACATAACAGGAACATATCTGCAAATTCAAAGATATTTTGAGAAGCCAAACATGCAGTAGATAACATACTACACAAGAGGGCACCAAACAGTGATGAATTAATCACAATTTGAATGAATATTTCCTTAATTTCAAAAAAAAATTTAATAAATGGGACTTAGAAATACACTAGTATTTCTCAATAAACCCAACACTTCAAACAGACATTCTTTATTTTAGAGTGAAAGTACAAATCTACTACGTAAAACCTTTTTGTGGTGTAATAGACATTGGTCAATGTGGCCAACAAGTAGATCCCCCTCAGGCCATTATCTGATCAGAGAGGAATCTATATAATTCAATCCCTCCACACACAAGATTTCAGTATGCAATCGATTAACCCCCCCCCCCCCAGGCTCATGTAGAATGCAGAGGCAAAGGGACTGCTCTCACCTGTCTGGCATTGCTTCCTCCTATGTCTTCTCTCCACAGCTGGAGATTCTACCTGTCTCTTTTCTCCCGGGGAATTGTGTATCGCCTAAGTAAACACTAGAAGCCAAGCACTGGGAGCACATACCTTACCTACCTTACCTGACCACTAGAGGCCTCTAGTATTTAGCCTCTAGTGTTTGTCACGCAAATCCCCTGCTCCCCCGGAGTGAAGAGACAAGAAGAAGCCCTGGCGGTGGAAAGAAGACACCAGAGGAAAACAGGTGAGAGTCAAAACAAAAATAGGCACCAGGAAATTTGGGTGCACCATGCGCAGCCATATGCCATAATGTGATTTACGGCTATAGCGGCGCACAGAAGGTAATTTGGCCACTGGCGAAAGACGGCAGTTGAATTACGTCTCTCCCCGGTGTTCATGGCTGCTTGGAAGGGGAATAATAATTAACGCCTCCGGGATTTTTGCAGGACCATGGTGAGCAATTTTCCGGCTCCACCCTGCGCCCATATTTTTTACATGTATGCGGTGAGAGCTGATGCTATATTGGTCGACCCAAAATGGACTACTACTAGTGCCACACTTCTGACCGGCCGACAACTGAGCAAAATTTGATCTGGCAGAATCCACTAGATTGAACAATTTCAGCCGAAAATTGATTGGGAATTGTTTGCAGCATTGATGTCTAGCAGATTTGATTAAATCTGCCAAATATCAATAAAAAATATAGACTAGTGTATGGTCATCTTTATTCTCTTGTTTTCTCACATTTGTCAGGCAGTCCTAAAAAAAAGGTCTAGTGGAGTGGTTATGTAAAACAGTGAGAGTATAGAAGTTGAGTAATGTCTGCCTTTTAAGACAGACCTCTTCTTGAACAAAATTACAATCCTTTACGCCTAGTTCACATTATAAATCGCTAGCGGCCTAGCGCAATCGCAAGCGCTGAGTGCTTTTGTGAGCACTTTTTAAATAGATTTTGCTGGCGATTTTAGAGTGATTAGTGATTTTATTAGTGGTTTTGTGTGGTGATTAGCGTTTTGTTTTTTTCTTTCCAGTCAATCCAGAAGTAAACTCTTTGGCCTGGAACTGAATCTCTTTAATGGTATTTTTTTTTTTAAAGCACTCACAAAATCGCTTTTCCAACCGCTTTTTCAAGCACTCAGCGATTTTCCTATACCTTGCATTGAAGTACAAATGCTCAGGAAATGGTGCAGGGGCCGCGTTTGCGATTGGAAAGAAAGCTCATCGTCATGTAAGAATAGTCACATAGAAAATTATAGCACAAGTGCTTTTAAAGAGAACCAGAGACGAAGCACTCCCATGTATTTTACCATATATATCAATGGGAACATGACAGTAAACACCTACCCTGCTCGCTGTTTCATTCTTCTCTGCTAAATCTGCCTGTTATCAGCCCTGATAAGATTCCCCGACTGAGCATTCAGTCTAGCTTTCACCGGAATGATTATAGCTGAGTCAGTCTTCTGTGATGTCTTTTCAAGCCCAAGTCTGCCCCCTTGTGGCTCTGCTTTGCTGCTATTTATCCTCAAAGCAGCAAAGCAGAGCCACAAGGGGGCAGGCTTAGGCTTGAAAAGATATCACAGAAGACTGACTCAGCTATAATCATTTCAGTAAAAGCTAAACTGAATGCTCAGTCGGGGATTCTTATCAGGGCTGATAACAGGCAGATTTAGCAGAGAAGAATGAAACAGAGAGCAGAGTAGGTGTTTTCTGTAATGTTCCCACTAATATATATGGTAAAATACATGAGGGTGCTTCATCTCTAGTTCCCTTTAAAGTACTTTTAAAAATCGCCGGTGCTTAAAAAAATACAAAAGCGCTAATAGTGTGAACAAGCCCTTATTGTGTTCTTTTGGAGACCAGGGCCCATATGCAATTGACTTTTTCTCCTTAGTTTTCTCCAAGTTGATATTTTTACACCTTGTTAATAAAATGCATTTTAAGCCACCAGGAAACAAAAAGGTACATTCACATTCACAGGGGTCGCATTCACAGTGGCACATTGCGGAGCTGCATTATAAAGTCTTATAACACAGTTTACAGTACTGGAATGATAATCCTATGGGACGAAAATGTTGTGTTATAGTAACTCACTGCTTGCAGTGCGTTACCTCTAAACGCAGATGCGCTGCGACTTTAACATTGCATTAAACGGCACCGTCCCACTGTCAATATGCCCTGAATAATTTTGACAGTACTTTTTTACCTACTTTTGGTACTTTTTCAATTGTAGCGTGCTGAAAAGTTATTTTAAACAGATGATTACACATTATCTCCTAGGAGAAAACTTAAGAGAAAATGAGAATTGCATATGGGCCCAGGAGCAAGAAAAGACTCTAAATAGTTTGATAGTACTTTTTCACCAACTTTGTGGTACTTTTTCAATTGCAACATGCTGAAAAGTTGTATTTAAAGCGGATCCGAGATGAAAAACTAAATATAACAAGTGACTTGTCTATATATCTTATCTAAAGTTTAGATAGTTTACACAGCAAATCTATCTTCAAACAGCTTCAACAGTATATTAATATTTTTCCCTGTGATACAATGGGAGAAGACATGTTTTCTGCTTGTCACTATTACACAATTACACACACAGGCAAGCTTATCTGTATCTAGGCATGCTAATCTGCATATTCTGTGAAAACTCCACTCTTATCTCCTCCATTACACAGGCAACTGATCTGTATCTGCACTGCAGCTCTCAGATTGTGAAAACTCTGCCTCTGAAATCTATAGCTAGTAACACCTTTTTCACCTGCCCAGACTGAAATCCCACAATCCCTTGCAAGCGCCAAGGCACTCTGGAGAAGCTGTGGGTGTGGCTTGTTTAGTTTATAGGAAATTAGGGTATTAAAACAAAACAAAACACGTATTTGGCTTGAGAAATGCCCTATAAACTATATGTAAGGAACACAATTATGCAAGGAGTAAAAGTTCATCTCGGATCCACTTTAATAGAAGATGTAGAATTATATATCCATGGAGAAAAAGTTAATTTCGTATGGGCCTAGATCTCAGTTCTTTAGTACTACTGCAATGGCTTTCTTGGTAGCTTACACATGTGTTATTAGATATAAAAGGGCCCATATGCAATTTACCTTTTCCACTGAGTTTTCTCCTAGGAGATAATTTTTCATCTTTTAGTTAACCTTTTCAGCACCTTGCAATTGAAAAAGTACCAAAAAGTAGTTTACAAAGTACTATCAACATTATTTTGAGTGTTTTTTTGCTTGCTGGTGGCTTAAAATACATTTTGTTGACAATTTTGAAAATATCACTTAGGAGTAAACTCAAGAGAAAAAGTTAATTGCATATGAGCCAAAGTACCAAAAAGTAGATGAACAACTACTGTACTATTACAATTTTAAATATTTTCTTGCTTGTCGGTAGTTTAAAAATTGACAAGGTGAGAAATTATCACCTTTGAGAAAATTCAGGAGAAAAAGTTAATTGCATGTGGGTCAATTACTGTATTCTTAATATACTGATCACAAAACAAGGCATTTCTCAGGGAGAAGTTCTGAGTCATTTTATTCAATGTCTTAAATATATTATATTGTGTTTCAAAGGTTTTTTTTTAAAGTTTTTTTTTCAAAATATTGTTTAACCACTTGCCGACCGCACGCTTATACCGTGCGTCGGCAAAGTGGCAGCTGCAGGACCAGCGACGCAGTACTGCGTCGCCAGCTGCAGGCTGATTAATTAGGAAGCAGCCGCTCGTGCGAGCGGCTGCTTCCTGTCAAATCACGGCGGGGGGCTCCGTGAATAGCCTGCGGGCCGCCGATGGCGGCTCGCAGGCTAAATGTAAACACAAGCGGAAATAATCCGCTTTGTTTACATTGTACGGCGCTGCTGCGCAGCAGCGCCGTAAGGCAGATCGGCGATCCCCGGCTAATCAGCGGCCGGGGATCGCCGCCATGTGACAGGGGACGTCCCGTCACTGGCTGCACAGGACGGATAGCGTCCTGTGCAGCCTCGATCGCCGGGGGGGCCAGGTAGGAGAGGGAGGGGGAGGATTTCGGCGCGGAGGGGGGCTTTGAGGTGCCCCCCCCGCAACACCCAGGCAGGCAGGAGAGATCAGACCCCCCTGCACATCATCCCCATAGGGGGGAAAAAAGGGGGGCAATCTGATCTCTCTGCCTGCAACCTGATCTGTGCTGGGGGCTGCAGAGCCCACCCAGCACAGATCACTCAAAACAGCGCTGGTCCTTAAGGGGGGGTAAAGGGTGGGTCATCAAGTGGTTAAGATGAAAATACCTATCGTCAAAAAAAACAAAAAACAAAACAGTAATTAACCACTTTAGCCTTCAGTGTTTTTTCACCTTATGCATCCGAGCAACTTTCACCTTCATTCATTTGCCAATAACTTTATCACTACTTTTCACAATAAAATGATCTATATCTTGTTTTTTTCCACCACCAATTAGGCTTACTTTGGGTGGTACATTTTGCTAAGAAATATTTTATTCAAAATGCATTTTAACTGAAATATTAAGAAAGAAAATGGAAAAAAAAAACATTTTTTCTTAGTTTTTGGCCATTATAGTTTTAAAATAACGCATGCTATCATAATTAAAACCCATGTATGTTATTTGTCCTGGTTATATTCAATTCCAAAAGAGTCGGCACCGTCTTAGTAAAAATAGCTCTTTATTCCATCTCAAAAGTTAAAATAGAACAACATGGTGTATGGCAGGACAGCGACAGCTCCGCTGTTTCGGGTAGATGACCCGAAACAGCGGAGCTGTCGCTGTCCTGCCATACACCATGCTGTTCTATTTTAACTTTTGAGATGGAATAAAGAGCTATTTTTACTAAGACGGTGCCGACTCTTTTGGAATTGGACTTTACTAGTCACCTGGGAGTGCACAGGTGATTCGAGTCGTGGCACGTCACTTTCTTTGATTTTTTCCCCCATTGGTGCATACCATACACAGATTTGTCCAGGTTATTACACCATCTAAATTATTTCCCTATCACAATGTATGGCGCCAATATTTTATTTGGAAATAAAGGTGCATTTTTTTCAGTTTTGCTTCCATCACTATTTACGAGCTCATAATTTAAAAAAATAATAGTAATATACCCTCTTGACATGCATATTAAAAAAAAGTTTAGACCCTAAGATAACTATTTATGTTTTTTTTAATTGTCATTTTTTATTTTTTTTAATTAAAAGTTTTATTGGGGTATTTTTAGGAGTGTGGGAAGTAAGTAGTTAATTATATATGTAAGTTTGGTTATGTTTGTTAAAAAAAATGTATGTAGGTGTAATCTTACTATTTGGCCACAAGCTGTCCTCAGTCATTTTTTTTAGGCGTCCTGTAAGTGTACAATGTACACTTACAGGAAGTTAAGAGGGGATGTGTAACTTAGAACGATCGCGGCTTCTCATAGAAGCCAGCGATCGTTCTAATGGGGACTTAGATCAGTCTCCAAGCTAATGGGTGGTGGCTGGAGCACGCATGATCGGTTGCGAGCAGCAGCAGGGGCAGCTTGAGCTTGAGTAGTTAATGCATACAAATAACAAACAGGCCCTTATGCAATTAACTTTTTTCCCCAAGTTTTCTCCTAGTGGATCATTTTTCTTTTTTTATTTAAAGCAGATCTGAGATGAAAAACTAACTATAACAAGTAACTTGTCTATATATCTTATCTAAAGTTTAGGTAATTTACACAGCAAATCTAGCTGCAAACAGCTTCATTAGAAGATTATTATTTCTTCCTGTGATACAATGACAGCAGCCATGTTGTTTGTAAACATTACACAGAGGCAGGCTTATCTGCATCTTGAGCACTCAGCCTGTGAAAAAAAACTAATCCCCCTCCTCCTCCCTCCTCCCCTCTGCCTCTGAAATCTATGGCTAGTAATACCTCCCCCTCCTCCTGTCCAGACTGAGCTCCCATGAGCCCTTGCTACTGTCTGAAAATGCCTTGACTCTCTGAAAACCTGTGGGCGTGGCTTGTTTAGTTTATAGGGAATTAGAGTATTAAAACAAAAACAAATCGGAAAATTGTATACTCACCTTCCGTAATTTTCCTTTCCTGGATCAAACGATGGCGGCATACCTATGGGTTATGGCTCCGCCCCCTGAACCCGACAGGACAGACTACCTATAAATTCTTTGGACCCACCCCCTCCAGCCATTCTTGGTGAAATTCAGTCCTCGAATGGACAAGAGGGAGGGATTCGTATGCCGCCATCGTTTGATCCAGGAAAGGAAAATTACGAAAGGTGAGTATACAATTTTCCGATTTCCTGGACCAAACATGGCGGCATACCTATGGGATGTAACAGATCACACTTGATGGAGGGAATGCTGCAAATGCTGCAAAAGTAACAACATTTATTTACACAGATAATACAGCTCTTCCAAAATCCACAGAAGACAAGACTGCAGGATCAACATGATAATGTTTTAAAAAGGTGTTAACAGAAGACCATCCTGCTGCTCTACATACAGATTCCACAGAAACCTTAGAAAACATGCCCAGGAAGCAGCCATGCCCGTGGTAGAATGAGCATTGATTTCTCTAGGCACAGGTAACCCCTTAATACTGTAGCACTTCTGAATAGTCTTTACTAGCCATGAAGCAATGGTTCTGGCTGTAACTGGTGTGCCCTTCCTAGGACCTCTGAAACTAACAAATAAATGATCGGATGATCTGAAAGAACCTGTAGCTTCTAGATATGATCTGATTGATTGTCCCACATCTAGAGGATGATATTCCCCTTCCGAGAGAAATGTAGGCAGAGAAAGTTCTTGGTTCAAATGAAACTCAGAAGCAACCTTCGGTATGAGGTTCCTCTATGCACGTTTCACCCATGACTGCCAGCCTATCCATACCTCAAACATAATTGTTAAGTTTGCAGATGATACGACTGTCATTGTGTGAGAATCCGCTCAGCTGCATGCGCAGGCAGGCAGCCTTTTGACCATTGTTTAGGTTTGCATGCTGCAGGACTCTGGAACAGAGACCTGTCTTTCCATTGCAAGTTCTGGTCTGTTCTCTTGCTGGGGAATTTGCATACATTCGTTATGCAAATCCCCTACCTGCCTTATTTGATGACTGGCACTATAAGAGCTTTATGTTTCCCAGAAGGCTTTGCTGGTCATTTCCCTTCCATGGTCTGTTCCTGATGGACACTGCTGGAGTGTCAGCCATTGCTATCTAGTATAGTTAATTCCTGGGGGTTGCTTTAGGCTCCCCTTCTAGCCCAGTCAGGTTGTATTATCTGTTTGTTTGTTCTGTTGCCATTGTCCTGTCCCAACGGTGGTCGACAGGAAATGGTTCTGATCTCTGTTCTTGGAGTATAGCTGGTGCAGCAGTTGCTACCAGCTATCTCTTCTGTTCTGTCTCCTGGGATCGCGCTAGCCACTTTTTGCTAGCGCTGGGGATCCTTCTGTTCTGTCTCCTGGGATCGCGCTAGCTACTTTTCGCTAGCGCTGGGGATCCTTCTGTTCTGTCTTCGGGGATCGCACTAGCCACTTTTCGCTAGCGCTGGGGATCCTTCTGTTCTGCTACTCTGTACCTGGATCGCGCTAGCCACTTTTCGCTAGTTCTGTGGATCCTATCTCTCGCTTGTCCCTGTTTTCGTGTGTCTGTCTTGTCTGCTACGCTTGCTGGAGGCTCGGTGAGGTAACCATTAAGCAAGCGCTCGCGTCCTCTGTTTCATGTTTGTCTGTTAATGGTTAGTTAGGCGTGCTTGTCTCTATTGTGCTTATCACGTGGAGACCGCGCATAACCGCATGCACTGTTGCGAATGAGTGCGGTGTTCGCGGTTAGCTAGCGTTTGTTATTTTCCGTATCTCCTTATTGTATTATTTGCTGTGCCTTTGCTACCCTCGTGCCCTGTTTTGCTCAGTCTAGTGTCTCTGTCGACAATCGCCATTCTTGCGATTGCATTCCCACTTCGTTTCCGCCGTTGTGTGTTCACCGTCGCTGGGTGGCGACTAGTTTGGTGGACACACATTGGTTCTGTCCCTTTGCTCTGTTTCTTGTGGGCTATCCAGCCCTGCCTGATCGTACCTTGTCCTGGATCTGTACAATTCCCGTCTGGCATCTGTGGCTGTGCAGCGACTGTGTTCGCCTGCACTCCACAGCGCCATCTGCCGGGGGAATTGCCCTCTGCGGGTGCATAGCACCTATCCTGGGTGTCCTCAAATATATGCTTGTGGAGGAAATCCGCCGCGTCAGCGCACGCCTGGTGCGCTGACCGCGAATACGATTCCACAATCGTTACAGAATGACCAGCCCAACCAAAATTCCCAGGGCAGAGGGAACCTTTGATTTGCTTCAGATGTCATTGCCTGAGACAAAAGCGTATGTGGATCCTATTATAGGTAGGATCGCACACTATATTAAAGCAGTTAAAAAATCTGTTCTCGTTCCTGATCCCCACCCATATGGAGATTATCTAGATACCGGGTTGTTTGAACCACCGTTCGCCTCATGGGAAATCGGGGCCTTGGTGGAAGAATTTGATTTTGATTGGAAAACCTTTTGCGATTTTTACATCGCAAAAAGCGCGGATGTCCTGAACGATTGTATTGACTCTATGTGCCTTTTGATTGATTCTGATGAATGTGACGAGTGTGTTGTGGATCTGGTGATGTATGTGTGGCAGATCATTTTGGATGAATTACACACACACCAATCAATTGACCCCAATAAAGAGGTAAAAGATTCCCGTTCTGTTCCTGCTCCAGTTCCATCTGTAGACTGTGCGCACTATGATTGTTCATCCTTTGTTAAGTGTGCATGGGAGCCCCCGTTTGAGAAATGGGAGATCGAGCTCCTGGTCTATGAATTGGAATGTGATTGGAGATCGTTTTGCAATCATTACCTTTCTAAAAACGAAGCAGTTTTGTATGCGTGCATTGAGTCTGCGTGCACTTTAATCAAGACTGGTGAATGTATCTCTGACTTTGTGACTCCGCTGTTTGAAGTGTGGAGAATGATTTTGGATGAACTACATGCGCTTCAAGCTGCTAAAAACACATTGTCAGCGGACGATTGTTCCAATCCTCTGGATTTAAAGAAAGTGAGTTTTGAATGCATTCCCTTTCCCAAAGCAACTGAGTGTTTGAAGTCTGAGTGCAAGTCGTTCAGAGCGGTTGCTTGTGTGGAAGTTGAACCAGTGCGGTCTGATGTCGCCCCCGCACGTATGGCTGCGAAAGGTCTGTGTGGTCCTGTGTCTAAGGAAGACAGATTTTTTCCCTCAGGTTCTCTAAGATCGTCCGTTTGTGAGCCTGCCATGGGGAAAATTCCTAAGTTATGCAACTTTAAGAAAATTATTGATGTGTCTAATAAAGTTTCTCCTGTTGTTGTCGCCACTTCTTTTGCAAATGAATCTATGTCTTATTCTGTTCGCACCTGTGCAGGCCTGTTGCCTGATGACAGTTGCTCCAGTGTTTCTGTCCTAGATGCCTTGCAGTCTGCTCCGCAGATCGCGGAGGTTTGCGCTATGGAAGCGTCAGTTTCGCAACCTAAAGCGATCTTGGATCCGCAAATTTTGCGTTCTGACTCCTCGGATTCGACATTGTTAGCCGAATCTAAGAGTGAGACAGCGCTTCGGTTTTGCGAATCTGATGCTGAAGCTTCTTTGCCTTGTCCAGAGAAGCTTTCTCTGAACCTGCCCTGTACCATGAATGAAGGCATGATGTCCACTCGCATTGACATTTGCGAGTCTGATTCTGAAGGAAGTATTGACTCTCCACCCAGTACTCTGGATGAGTCAATATTACCTTGTTTAAAATCTCCTGCAGTGACCCTAGAGGCTCGTCTAGGTATTGCAACCATTGTTACCTGTTTCTCTGCTATTTTGGAATTGCAGTCTGGTTTGACTGCTATGGAGGAATCTGCCTGTAGTGAGGCAAAACTCAGAAAGTCAGAGCTAGTTTCACTAGATATTCCTGTGTATCCCTGTCCTGATGATAAAATTCAGTCTCAGTTTATGGTGGAACCTTCCCTGGGACATCTGCCCTGCACACAAAATAAAGTTCAAGTTTTGCCCTGTAACATGGATAGTTCAGAATCCTTCTTAGAAAACTTGGGAAATGGTGTTCCTGAGGTATTGTCTGATGTCCTGGAGATCTCCGAGTTCCTCCCAAAGGGTGCAGAACTTGTAGGAGATGTCTCCTGCCCCCCAGGTCTTTCTGAGGTGTTGCCCACTTCAGTAGGCATTGCTGCCTTGCTGACTACTTTTGCAGCTCTTGTGGAGCTTCATTCATGTGTAGTCAATGATGATATTACAGTTACAGAAAATTCTGAATTTGAGTCCGAGTCTTCTTTTGAAAGACCAGTACGTGTGACCTTTACTCGTGATGATTTTCTGCCCGGTACTGGTTTTGGTCTTGTCGTGTCGGACTCTGAGGTTGGCAGTTCCCCGACATGTCCTGAGGTTTCTCCTGTACTAGTGTACTCCGATGTGCTCTGTGACCCAGAAAGCCCAAGTGTGCCTCAGTTTCCAGCGTACTCAGATGCTTCCTCAGTGGAGACATGTTTCGATATAGCCTGCCTGCTTGCATGCCCAGAAGTGGTCCCTGAAAGTCCTGATCTTGATGGGTGTCCTGCTAATTGTGAGTCTGGAATGATCATAGGTTCCATAGGGGTTCTTGGTGGTTCTCCATGTGAGCCTGGTGAGCGTTCTGGCTTCTTGGGATCTCTGCGGAGCTTCAAGGCGTTCTGGGAGATTCCGGTTTTGCTTGGTGCCCTGAATACGATCAGCAATGGCTTTGGTGTTGTAAGGGACACTTCGAACAGGTATTGTGGCAGGTTTGGTATTCTTGGACGCTCCTTGGAAGGTGGTGGGTATTGTCTGGAGGGTGTCGATGGCTTCTTCTCTGGTGTCCACAGTCCTGATGGGTGTTACGCTGAGACTTGTAGTGCTGATGGGCATGTTTCGGTGGCTTCTGCTTCCGATGAGGTCGGTTTCGGATGGACTGACTCTGGAATTGGGCCTTGTCGGGCTGTCCCGACCTTCATGAGTCTTCAGTTAGAGTTTTGGGATGATGCCAGTTTTGAGGGATGTCTGGAATCCATCCCTAGAGGGGGGGGGGGTACTGTGAGAATCCGCTCAGCTGCCTGCGCAGGCAGGCAGCCTTTTGACCATTGTTTAGGTTTACATGCTGCAGGACTCTGGAACAGAGACCTGTCTTTCCATTGCAAGTTCTGGTCTGTTCTCTTGCTGGGGAATTTGCATACATTCGTTATGCAAATCCCCTACCTGCCTTCTTTGATGACTGGCACTGTAAGAGCTTTATGTTTCCCAGAAGGCTTTGCTGGTCATTTCCCTTCCATGGTCTGTTCCTGATGGACACTGCTAGAGTGTCAGCCATTGCTATCTAGTATAGTTAATTCCTGGGGGTTGCTTTAGGCTCCCCTTCTAGCCCAGTCAGGTTGTATTATCTGTTTGTTTGTTCTGTTGCCATTGTCCTGTCCCAACGGTGGTCGACAGGAAATGGTTCTGATCTCTGTTCTTGGAGTATAGCTGGTGCAGCGATTGCTACCAGCTATCTCTTCTGTTCTGTCTCCTGGGATCGCGCTAGCCACTTTTCGCTAGCGCTGGGGATCCTTCTGTTCTGTCTCCTGGGATCGCGCTAGCTACTTTTCGCTAGCGCTGGGGATCCTTCTGTTCTGTCTTCTGGGATCGCGCTAGCCACTTTTCGCTAGCGCTGGGGATCCTTCTGTTCTGCTACTCTGTACCTGGATCGCGCTAGCCACTTTTCGCTAGTTCTGTGGATCCTATCTCTCGCTTGTCCCTGTTTTCGTGTGTCTGTCTTGTCTGCTACGCTTGCTGGAGGCTCGGTGAGGTAACCGTTAAGCAAGCGCTCGCGTCCTCTGTTTCATGTTTGTCTGTTAATGGTTAGTTAGGCGTGCTTGTCTCTATTGTGCTTATCACGTGGAGACCGCGCATAACCGAGTGCACTGTTGCGAATGAGTGCGGTGTTCGCGGTTAGCTAGCGTTTGTTATTTTCCGTATCTCCTTATTGTATTATTTGCTGTGCCTTTGCTACCCTCGTGCCCTGTTTTGCTCAGTCTAGTGTCTCTGTCGGCAATCGCCATTCTTGCGATTGCATTCCCACTTCGTTTCCACTGTTGTGTGTTCACCGTCGCTGGGTGGTGACTAGTTTGGTGGACACACATTGGTTCTGTCCCTTTCCTCTGTTTCTTGTGGGCTATCCAGCCCTGCCTGATCGTACCTTGTCCTTGATCTGTACAATTCCCGTCTGGCATCTGTGGCTGTGCAGCGACTGTGTTCGCCTGCACTCCACAGCGCCATCTGCCGGAGGGAATTGCCCTCTGCGGGTGCATAGCACCTATCCTGGGTGTCCTCAAATATACGCTTGTGGAGGAAATCTGCCGCGTCAGCGCACGTCTGGTGCGCTGACCGCAAATACGATTCCACAATCGTTACACATTGGGCTTATATCAGACAATGAGGAAGCTGCATACACAGAAGAAGTTAGGAACCTGACTGCATGGTGCGACATTAACAACCTGTTATTAAATACAAAGAAGACCAAAGAAATTATTCTGGACTTTAGGACCACCAAAAAGACCACTCACCTACCGCTAATGATCAATGCAGAGGCTGTGGAGAGAGTTTCCAGCTTCAAATTTTTGGGAGTCACCATCGCAGAGAACCTGTCCTGGGCTGTCAATGCTTTAGCTCTAACTGGCAAAGCACAACAACGCCTCTACTTTCTGAGAAAACTAAGGAGCGTTAACCTCCCACAGAAACTGCTGGTTAATTTCTACAGATGCACTATAGAAAGCGTTCTGACCAATTGCATGATGGCCTGGTACAACAGCTGCACGAAGGCTACTAGAGAAGCCCTGCAGCGAGTTGTTAAAACAGCAGAAGCCATTATTGGCACTGAACTACCATCACTGGACCTTTTGTATAATACTCGCAGCATGAGAAGGGCCAAAAACATTATCAAGGACAACACTCACCCTGGAAATGCCTTGTTTGAGCTCCTTCCATCAGGTAATCGTTTTAGATCAATCCGCACACACACAAACAGACTGAAAGATAGCTTTTTCCCATCCGCCATAAACTTGATGAACTCTGAATCCTCTCTGAAACAATTAACACTGTGTACAAATTTTTAAACATCTGTAATACCTGGCATACTTGTATAATTTCTTCTCTTCCTTGTTACTATCACTATGTTCCCTATATGCACCGTGGGGTTGTCATGAAAAGTAATTTCGTTGTGTTACACAATGACAATAAAGTGAATTGAATTGAAAGTGTAACACTGGCCTAACAACAACTCTATCTGGGAAAAACACCAACAGGTTATTGGAGCAACCTAGTGCCTGTAGCTCCGAGACTCTCTTCCCTGATGCCATGGCTGTTAGGAAGACTGTCCTGAGAACTAAATTCTCCAAGGAGATTGATTGAAGAGGGAAAAACTGAGGAGAAGATAGAACCTCCAAGACCATTGTGAGGTCCCACTTTGGAAAAAAAGGCTTTCTGGGCGGGCGCATTTTAAAAATCGCCTGCACAAACTGATCTACTAGAGGGTGAGTAGCCCATCGATGATTTGTTAAGGCTGAAAGGGCAGAGACCTGCACCTTTATAGCCGCTACACTGAGGCCCTTGTCGACTCCTGACTGAAGAAAATTCAGGATATTCTGGATCTCTGGACACAGACTGTCAAACCCATTCTCCAGAGCATAGGATACAAACTTCTCCCAGATACGATAATAGGTGGAATTCGTAGAAGGCTTCCTTGCTTTCAATAGTGTTTCTACCACCTGGGAGGAGCACCCGAAGTCTGTATACCTCTTCCTCTCCATTTCCAGGCCGCTAAACTCAGTCCGCTGATTCCTGGATGAAGAAGACTCCCCTGTGATAACAGATTGGTATTTGGTGGCAACCTGATTGGATCCTCTATACTCAGAAACATCGCCAACGCGAACCAGAACTGCTGAGCATTGTGCATATTGGGGTCAGAACTGCTGAGCATTGTGCATATTGGGGTCAGAACTGCTGAGCATTGTGCATATTGGGGTCAGAACTGCTGAGCATTGTGCATATTGGGGTTAAAACTGCTGAGCATTGTGCATATTGGGGTCAGAACTGCTGAGCATTGTGAATATTGGGGTCATATCTGATAAGGATTGTGCATATTGGGGTCATATCTGATAACGATTGTGCATATTGGGGTCATATCTGATAACGATTGTGCATATTGGGGTCATATCTGATAACGATTGTGCATATTGGGGTCATATCTAATAACGATTGTGCATTTTGGGGTCATATCTGATATCGATTGTGCATATTGGGGTCATATCTGATAACGATTGTGCATATTGGGGTCATATGTGATAACGATTGTGCATATTGGGGTCATATCTGATAACAATTGTGCATATTGGGGTCATATCTGATAACGATTGTGCATATTGGAGTCATATCTGATAACGAGTGTGCATATTGGAGTCATACCTGATAACGATTGTGCATATTGGAGTCATATCTGATAACGATTGTGCATATTGGAGTCATATCTGATAACGATTGTGCATATTGGGGTCATATCTGATAACGATTGTGCATATTGGGGTCATATCTGATAACGATTGTGCATATTGGGGTCATATCTGATAACGATTGTGCATATTGGGGTCATATCTGATAACGATTGTGCATATTGTGGTCATATCTGATAACGATTGTTCATATTGGGGTCATATCTGATAACGATTGTGCATATTGGGGTCATATCTGATAACGGTTGTGCATGTTGGGGTTATTGAACGTGTTTTTTGTTCAAATCTGCTCACATTACGTGAATTTTCTTGAGAAAACCTGCACAATTATGTGAATTTTCTGGGGAAAGGGTCACCAAAACTTGGGCCCTCTGTCTTTGCGTTGCACTTTTAAAGGGAACCCGAGGTGAGAATAATATTGAGGCTGCCATATTTATCTCTTTTTAAGCAATACCGGCTGCCTGGCGGCCGTGTTGGTCCTCTGCCTCTAATTCTTTCAACCATAGACCCTGAACAAGCATGCAGCAGGTCAGGGGTTTCTGACAATATTGTCAGAGACTCAGAACTGACAAGATTAGCTGCATGCTTGTTTCTGGTGTAATTTAGTTCACTACTGCAGCCAAATAGATCAGCAGGGCTGCCAGGCAACTAGAATTGTTTAAAAGGAAATAAATATGGCAGCCACCATATCACTCTCACCCTGGGTTCACTTTAAATTACAGTTAGCCCCGCCCTCATCCGGTCATGACCACGCCCATTTTTCCGGTGCGGCGCACTTTGCGCGCCACAGGTTGTAGCCACACCCATTTTTTGCCACGACGCAGATCGTCAGCTCCCCCGGAAATTGGTCCAGCCCCTGCATAGCACCCCCTAAAAAAAATTCCTGGAGCCGCCACTGCCATTCAGACCTTTTTTTGTCTGGAAGTGGTCCTTAAAAGAAAAATAGTAATTTTTGGCTAATAAGCCTTCTAAGAATCTATTCCTGTACACTTGCAAGACTTACTGGCCAAAAGATTACTCTTTTCCTTTTTTACTATTATTTATCATTGTGATCCACACATTGCCAGATCTCCTTGAGCACCTCTCAACCCGTTTCTAGTTGTACACTCTCTATGTGAGGGAAGGGCCTTTTGGCCCCATTTTTTAGAGAGAGCGACCAACGCAAAAGAGACCCTCGTCCAAACACTCGAGTGCGGGACAGGCGTTCCCGAAGTGCGCAGAAGGTGGTTGCATTGAGCAACCCAGGTTTGTGAGTATTCTGTTTTTGTATCTATACCCAGATCTACAATTAAACGACATACTACACCATATTGGGCTCGTGCTCTCTGTCAGGAACCGGCCCGCGTACGGTTCCCGACTGCGGGTTTGACCAGACTGAGAGGGGAAGCAGCCTTAGTCAAGCTAAAACAAGGCTGGGACCCCTCAGAACACCTCTCACTGCCACCACTAGCGGTTCGCTAGACACTTCCACTCTGCTGTCGAGTCCTCAGCGCGCACTCCGCGTTTTCGTATTTGGGTCAGCGTTGCGCTTAGGCCAAATACGGGAACGTCACGCACCCACACACACACACAGTTGCAATCTTACACTGTCGTGAAGCAAAGACCCACTAGCAGTCGTTCCGAATGATACTGTTAGCCACTCTGCTGTCGCTACTCGCACTGGCGTTGTTCGTACGTTGGGTCAGCTGCGCGCTTAGGCCAACGTAGGAAAAACGCCCCCCACACACAATGCAATTACAATTTAATACGGTAGTGTTGCTCAAGCGTACAATTAGGCATGAACTTATACACGGTTACATTTCAGTCTCTTCTAGGCTATGAGTGTTAGTTTAGTACGGCAGAAGTCAAACTTATTAAATAATAATTTAATATTCTAGAAAAACGTAGAACAATGCAGAACTTAATATATACAAAAAGATTACAAAAAGACAAAGTAAAAAAGTTACACAATTAAGAGTTACAAAGATACCACACACGGATATTTGAGTAAAAATAAACGGGGGAAAAAAGAACGTTACCAGCTTAGGTTAGAACGTTGTTTGACGGGAGGACGTCGTTTCGACCAGGAGTCGCGATCCTCCCTAGCTATTCGCTACCTCCGAGAGAAGACAGTCACTAGGCATCCGCCTCTGCTTTTTATACTCTGAGCTACACCTGTAGGCTGCAACTTCCTTGGGGAGGGGAGGAACTAGGTTTTAATTAAATCTCAGACATATTCCATTTCCAGGTAAAAGTCCATACATCAAAGATTGTGAAGTGAGCCTTTCAACTCCAGGTGAAAACTTGATTACGGCTTTTTCCTGTCTCAGTTCTCAGACATAAATGGGATTTCCAGAGATCCACATACATGAAAAGGGTACTATAGCACCTCCACTAATGATTTAATTTCCACAGGTAAAAAATGGTATCAACAGGACTTCACCCATTTCTAATAGCCTGTCATGTACATTTCAAACGTTCCTGTGTTAGTCTCCAGACTCTGGTCCTCTGGCTTTGTGTATTGAGACAATGGGCCGTCTCCTGAGTTCAAAAGCCAGGCAGATAATCCCATTAGCACTCTCAGAGGAACTGCATACAGACTCAAAGCCTCTCATATGGTCAAGACAATCACCCATTTCCTTGCCCCAAGCAACTCAAGGTAACCTGCTCCCTTCTGGCAGAAAAAAATGAAAGAATATGTTCCTGTTATCCTTAATATCATCAGCACCTCAATATATCTCCACACCTCCGCCGTTAACTTGGTGCAAGGCAGATGATCTTCCCAGATTATCCTGCCAGCACCTACATTGTTGGTTCTGCTTGACGGGACAGTCCATCAGCATTCCCATGATTGCTCCCCTTCCGGATAGCGCTGGCAGGTGATTCTAAAGAATCATCCTGCCAAAGCCTACATTGACGGCCTGGCCGGGTGGGGTAAACCTTTAGCATCCTCAGGAGGGTTCCCCACCTGTCAGTTAGCTCCAAGCTACACGACTGGAAAGCTAGGTCAGGTTGCTGCAATGTGTCATTGCCCTTGGCAACCTGACGTAACCAACCAGGGGAATGCGGGTCAGTGACGACCGTGAATTCGTGACCATAAAGACAGTGCTGCAGCTGGGGAAGGGTCCCCACAGTCGCTACACGCACTCTCTCTATAGTGGCAGGGCCTATCTCTCGGTCCCTTTGGGGAACGATTATCTGCCGGTCTGCCTCCTCCACTTCGGACAGCTCAGAGGGAATAACTTCCCAGGACCCTCTCAGCCCGCCCCTCCCAGCTGGTGACCTGCTGGCTAGCCCCCTGAGCTCTTCCAGGCTGCTGTCAAATCGAACAGCCCCAGAGAGCTCAGTGCTGCCTGTCACACATTCCAGGAAGGCTGCAGACGGAGAGGCTCCTGGGCCCTCCGGGCCAGGTTCCGAATTGGATGTGGCTGACCCAGCAACATTTGCCACTTCGGTGGACAGTCCCTCTGCTGTAGACCCGCTAGCGCTGCGGGTTACCACTGCAGCTGAGGGAGTGCCCACATTATACACATCATGAATCACATCACATTTGGTCTTAAAAACATCTGAAGGGGAAAGATCTGGCCTGGTGCCGTCTGCCCCTTCAGTGGGCAATCCATCTGCTGCAGCCCAGCGAGCCCGGCTGGTTACTCCTGCAGCCGACGGAGTGTCCACCTGACACACAGCATTATGTAGCACAACACATATGACATCAGCATTATCCATCTTACACATATTGACATTTAGAACATTACATTCCACATCAACATTATCTGCTGCATTATACCCAGTGCTACCCAGCACTTCACAAGTAGCATCAACAGTTCTTGCATCGATCGCCTCGATAGTCCATGCGTCATAAAGGACATCATCAGTTTCTGCATTCTCCAGATCAACATGTCCCACTCCAGGCCTAGGCACTGGAGAATCACTAGGGCTGGCTCCTAGCAAACAGTCCATAGCCCCTGGGGCCTCGCCAGCACTCCCCATTTGCACAGCATTATCAAACAGTACCTTGCAAGAGTCCTGAACTTCTGCTGGGGATGCAGGCCCCACAGGGTTTGGAGTAGGCTCATACCGGGCCACTAACCATCCCAGGTCAGTACCCAGCAAAACGTTGGTGGGGATTTTGTCGGTTACCCCAACTTCTTTCAATCCGCTGCCGGCCCCCCAATTCAGGTGGACCAAGGCGGTGGGTATGGCTGGGGTGACACCCCCAATTCCTCTGACAGCAATCATTTTCCCAGGTATGTACTGCTCCGGGTTCACAAGCAGGGGATGTATGAGAGTCAATTCTGCTCCAGTGTCTCTCAGCCCAGTGGCAACTGTACCCCCAACCGTGACAAGCTGCAGTTTCTCTGCATAGCCAGTGGCATTCCTGGTAGCACACAAAGCCATTGGGACTTCACTGGCATTTGAGGCCTCACTGGATTTTGGGGCCTCCCTTTTCCTCTCTGGGCAAGTCGTGCTGATATGACCCACCCTGTCACATACAAAGCATTTCCGAGTGTCAGGTTGCTTGAATCCAGGAGACAGCGGTGCTTGCCTCCTCTGGGTGCTGGGTGAAACAGGTTTAGCAATCTGTTCTCCTCTCCAGCTGGGCGTAGTAGTCCTCCGGGACTCAGGTGCTCTATGGGCGGTGTAGGCATCGGCCATTTCCGCAGCCTCATCCACTGTCTTTGGTTCTCGATCCAGCACAAACAGCCGGACCTCAACAGGACAGGTGTGTAGGAACTGGTCTTTTATCATCAGCTCCTTCAGGGCATCCAAGGTTTTGACTGACAGTCCTTTTAACCACTGCTGGAAAGCAGTGCGCAGGTTGCAAGCATGATCCAGGTAACTGTCATTAGGACCTCGCTGCACTGTCCTGAAACGTTTGCGATACACCTCTGGCGTGAGGTGGTATCGCGCAATGATGGCTTTCTTAATTGCCTCAAAGTCTGTTTCTTCCTCCTGGGGGAGACTCACAAACGCCTCCAGGGCCTTGCCTCTCAGCCCTGGTGTGAGGTATCTTGCCCACTGCTCACGGGGCACCCCATACTGCCGACAAGTCCTTTCAAACCCCTGTAGGAAATTGTCTATGTCAGAGTCCTTGTCTATAGCGGGGAACTTATCCAGGGGGATTCTGTGGACTCGCTCACCTTCGCGTTCTGCGGGTCCAGCAGACCGGTTCTGCTGCTGAAGTTTAGCCAGCTCCAGCTGGTGTTGCCGTTCAGCTCTTTCCCTCTCGGCCTGGTGTCGCTGTGCCGCTTGTTCCTTCTCTGCCTGTCGGTGCAGTAGGATCAGCTTTAGGCGCAGTTCAGGATCAGCCGAGTTCAGTAGCTGTAGATCAGCTTCCAGAGATGTCATCTCAGTGTTCGGTGGATCATCCAGGACATCGTCTCCACTCGCATCCTGTAGCGGGAGCGATTCCTCCTCTGGCGTGTCGTGAGCTGCATCCGCTGACGTTGAAGCACGGGCTTGCTCTGCCTCATCATACTCCTCGAGCGCACGAACTAACTGCTCCTTAGTCTGGCCGCTCACCGTCTCGATGCCTTTGTGCTCACACAGGTTGAGTAGTATCTCTTTGTTTTGCCTTGCATAGCTGGATGCTTTCTGAGCCATCGTGTTGCAAAAAATAAAAAGAAAAAAGGGGGGAGGGAAAGCAAACACCAAGTGTGTATCTTTGAACAAAAAAAAAGTATATAGATTCTGCACTGAGTAGACTTCTGTAGGCTAGTTGCTTCTAGCAAGCTTCCAGCCTTTAGTACTCAGAATAGCGAGCTAAACTGCGTACTAATGTACCAAACGATGCCACCACTGCCAGCCAATTATGTCAGGATCGGCCCGCGGCACGCCTGCGTATACGGTTCCCGACTGCGGGTTTGACCAGACTGAGAGGGGAAGCAGCCTTAGTCAAGCTAAAACAAGGCTGGGACCCCTCAGAACACCTCTCACTGCCACCACTAGCGGTTCGCTAGACACTTCCACTCTGCTGTCGAGTCCTCAGCGCGCACTCCGCGTTTTTGTATTTGGGTCAGCGTTGCGCTTAGGCCAAATACGGGAATGTCACGCACCCACACACACCCACAGTTGCAATCTTACACTGTCGTGAAGCAAAGACCCACTAGCAGTCGTTCCGAACGATACTGTTAGCCACTCTGCTGTCGCTACTCGCACTGGCGTTGTTCGTACGTTGGGTCAGCTGCGCGCTTAGGCCAACGTAGGAAAAACGCCCCCCACACACAATGCAATTACAATTTCATACGGTAGTGTTGCTCAAGCGTACAATTAGGCATGAACTTATACACGGTTACACTTCAGTCTCTTCTAGGCTATGAGTGTTAGTTTAGTACGGCAGAAGTCAAACTTATTAAATAATAATTTAATATTCTAGAAAAACGTAGAACAATGCAGAACTTAATATATACAAAAAGATTACAAAAAGACAAAGTAAAAAAGTTACACAATTAAGAGTTACAAAGATACCACACACGGATATTTGAGTAAAAATAAACGGGGGAAAAAAGAACGTTACCAGCTTAGGTTAGAACGTTGTTTGACGGGAGGACGCCGTTTCGACCAGGAGTCGCGATCCTCCCTAGCTATTCGCTACCTCCGAGAGAAGACAGTCACTAGGCATCCGCCTCTGCTTTTTATACTCTGAGCTACACCTGTAGGCTGCAACTTCCTTGGGGAGGGGAGGAACTAGGTTTTAATTAAATCTCAGACATATTCCATTTCCAGGTAAAAGTCCATACATCAAAGATTGTGAAGTGAGCCTTTCAACTCCAGGTGAAAACTTGATTACGGCTTTTTCCTGTCTCAGTTCTCAGACATAAATGGGATTTCCAGAGATCCACATACATGAAAAGGGTACTATAGCACCTCCACTAATGATTTAATTTCCACAGGTAAAAAATGGTATCAACAGGACTTCACCCATTTCTAATAGCCTGTCATGTACATTTCAAACGTTCCTGTGTTAGTCTCCAGACTCTGGTCCTCTGGCTTTGTGTATTGAGACAATGGGCCGTCTCCTGAGTTCAAAAGCCAGGCAGATAATCCCATTAGCACTCTCAGAGGAACTGCATACAGACTCAAAGCCTCTCATATGGTCAAGACAATCACCCATTTCCTTGCCCCAAGCAACTCAAGGTAACCTGCTCCCTTCTGGCAGAAAAAAATGAAAGAATATGTTCCTGTTATCCTTAATATCATCAGCACCTCAATATATCTCCACACTCTCCTTTTCTGTTTCCGTTTTATCCAAGGCTCTTGGACAAAACCCCACTTTTTCCTTCAGGTTAGCCAATAAATGCTGCCATCCTGATTTAAAACCCTCTTTGTGTTTTTATTGATTCTTAACATCTTATCGCAACGCAACAGACTCAGTGTGAAAGGGCCATAATAATCAACTAATTACATCAATCAAGCTGGTATTAATCCATAGCATTCCATATCGAATTTATACTGTGCAGACCAGGAGAATAGCGCAGCGATGGTCAATGACATGCGAATCATTCAAAATTGATAAAGGATTAGGCAAATTTTGTATGTAAATTTATATGACGTAAAAAATGACAAACCAGAATCTACCTTACCGTTATTTGATGGGCCCATTTTCAGGCTGTATACATTTGCATAATTCTGCATCAATAATTTGCATCTCATTGATTATCCTAGAGTAGAGATGGTCAATGAGATGCTCTTAATTCTGGCTTGCATGAAAATTGTTTGCAGCTTGGAATTGGGCCAATTAAATGAACTTCCTGCTAGGGATGGTCAATGAGATGTAAATCACACTGAGTTGATGCAGAATTATGCAAATATTGTATTCAAATATGTGCATCTAATTTGCATAGTCCTGCATCAACTCAACATTTGTATCTAATTGACCATCTCTATTTTTTGCATAATTTGATTGGGGCAATTCCAAACTGCACACACTTTGCTTTAAATTAGCATGCAAGCCAAAATGATTCTCATGATATTGACTATCTGTACATGGGAGTTTCGGCAGGCTGTAGAGCAAGAGAAACTGCCTTGTTGAATTTCACTTCAGATCACTATACTATACTATTCTTTCAAATATTTATCTGTTTCAGCACATTACCTGACTGATAAGCTGTATTCAGTGGACTGATGGCTTCATTTACAGATGTGACATTTGCTAATTAGAGAATGGATACAGCTGGAATTGCCCTGTCACTAATTCTGGGTAGAGGGAGTTGTGAATGTAATTACAGGAGCATGTGGACACATACTTCCAATGAATATAGTGTGGCTTTATCTGGGAATGTAGTATACATTTATACATTATCTACAACACCTGTCTAGAGACAGAAACAATAGCCAGTCATTTAAACGTTATCATTGCGCTGTGACTGTCATTTATGGAGTTAAACGTATTAGCTGAACTATAATTTACTTTTTGTTTAATAAAACATGGTGTCAATCATTTTTCAGTTTTTCAGGACATGTAGTTATATAAAACTATTCATTAACTTCATACTGCCAGAGGCAACTGCTCCTTTTGTGAGCTAGAAGTAAGGATAGTGTCATGCTGGGGCATTGCATTGGGTTCTAATGTACGTGTAACGTAACTACAATCAACATTTTCACTGGCATGTGATGTACACGTAAAGAAGCAACTGACCAATGTGCACCTTGATTGACAAAATTGTACACGTCAACATGTGCACCTCTAGATACGCAGTGCACGTTCTGAATTGTAACAACAGAATCGGATGCATTGGAGTGCAACTTATGAGGTGTGAACTGTTCATAGACTTTAACCTCTTGAGCCCCAGAGGTTTATACCACCCCCCCCCCCCCCTCCCAGTGACCAGGACATTGTTTACAATTGGGCACTGTTCACAACTTTAACAGTTTATTGCTCAGTTATCCAGCTTAGCACCCAAATGAATTTTACCTAATTTTCTTCTCATAAATAGAGCTTTCTTTTGGTGTTATTTGATTACTGCTGCTGCTGCTATTTATAGAATTTTTTTAGTTAATAAAAAAAGACAGAAATTTTGTAAAAAAAAACCGATACAGATAACTTAATTGGCTTCCCTCTTAATTGCCGCTAGACTAATGCTTCATACACACTTGAGATAAAAGTCTTTTGAAAATGCAAGATCACAGACCAATTTTACCCCCTTCCATGTAGTATGAGAGCCATACTCTACACAGTCTATTCTATGGAGCTGCACTCCGCATCAGATAAAATCTTTGCAAGATGCTGCACACAAAGATGTCTGTACACATGCAACAGATCAGTATCTGCAAAAGATCTGTTCCTGCAAAAAATCCATTCCTGCAAAATGCATTCATAGTCTATGAGATCTGCAGATCCTCATACACACCTGGTTTAACAGACTTCGGCCCAGTGCACACCAAAACCGCTAGCAGATCCGCAATATGCTAGCGGTTTTGGGAGCTGATTTCAGAGCGATTCTAGGTATGTTTAGAGAGATTTTCTAAACATACCTAGCGGTTTTGCGTGCGTTTTTGTGTAGCAGATTACACATATTGTTACAGTAAAAGCTGTTACTGAACAGCTACTGTAACAAAAATGCCTGGCAAACCGCTCTGAACTAGCGTTTTTCAGAGCGGTTTGCGTTTTTCCTATACTTTACATTGAGGACGAAACGCTTCAGAAAACCGCAAACGCGCAGCAGGAGGCGCGTTTGCGGCTTGGCAAAAACCGCAAACCGCCGGTGTGCACCATCCCATTGCAATACATTAGACAAGCGTTTTTAGAGGCGGATGCGGCCGGTGGATCGCTCCAAAAACCGCTCGGTGCGCACTGGGCCTTAATCTGCATATCTGGCAATCATCTGCAGATCTGAAAATCCATCCTGGTGGATCTGATCTGCAGATGATCTACAGATAATTGTCTGTTAAACCAGGTGTGTATGAGGATCTGCAGATCTCATAGACTATGAATGCATTTTGCAGGAATGGATTTTTTGCAGGAACAGATCTTTTGCAGATAATGATCTTTTGAGTGTGTACGGGCATCTTTGTGTGCAGCATCTTGCAAAGATTTTATCTGATGGGGAGTGCAGCTCCATAGAATAGACTGTGTAGAGTATGGCTCTCATACTACATGGATGGGGGTAAAATTGGTCTGTGATCTTTCATTTTCAAAAGACTATGGTCTGATGTATGTATGTGGCCTAAGATACATACACTACAAGATACATTACATACAAATATGGCTATGGCAGGGATTAGATTGTGAGTCCCTCCGAGGGACAGTTAAGTGACAAGACTATACTCTGTACAACGCTGTGTAAGATTTCAGCGCTATATAAATGCTAAAATTACTTATAAATAAAATAAACAGCCTGCCAGCGCTGATTGCTGGGGTCCCCTGTGCACAGTGACGGGAGAGTGCGCTCATGTGAGCGTGAGCTCCCGTCAAATCTTGGTCCTCGCAAGATGACGCCAATAGGCGTCCAGGAGGCATGAGAGAGACGATGTCCTGCCGCCATCCTGCATTAGGTGGATGGGAAGCGGGTAAATTGCACCATGTTACAGTGTGCAAAACAGTGTCAGTTACAATGCAATGTGAGATTGCAGTCCATCATTTGATTAGCAGATACAATAATTGGCTATAGCTTAGTTTCCCTGCAGGATCCGTACGCTAGCAGGTGCAGAAAGTGAGTGATGAAGATTGCCTCTGACCCCTCCCATCCTGCTCACTCTATTTTACAACTTATGCCATCAGGAGTGAGATACCAGTCAAAAACTTCCAGGCATAGAAACAGCTTCTTCCCTCAGGCTGTATCCCTGCTCAATGTAGAACATTGCTAGAGCTGCTAGGACTGGACAGCATTACAGCACAAAACTGAAAACAAACACTTCTCACTGTTTACTACCACTTTAACTTATATACTGTAGCTGACTTGTAATATGTACACTGTGTGTACTTGTATTGTTTTTTCTGTGTCCGTTAACCACTTGAGGACCGTGGGCTTTACCCCCCTTAAGGACCAGCCACTTTTTTCCCATTCAGACCACTGCAGCTTTCACGGTTTATTGCTCGCTCATACAACCTACCACCTAAATGAATTTTGGCTCCTTTTCTTGTCACTAATAAAGCTTTCTTTTGGTGCTATTGGTACTTATCCGTTAGCCGGGCGCATCCTCTAGGTGGCGACAAAACTCCACCAGAGTTACATCTTTCCCTACTATCCATGTCGGCCTGGAGGGGGAATAGTAATTAGCGCCACCTGCCGGATGCGCCCGGCTAACGGATAAGTACCGTGCTATTTGATTGCTACTGCGATTTTTACTTTTTATTATATTCATCAAAAAAGACATGAATTTTGGCAAAAAATGACTTTTTTAACTTTCTGTGCTGACATTTTTCAAATAAAGTAAAATTTCTGTATACATGCAGCGCGAAAAATGTGGACAAACATGTTTTTGATAAAAAAAAAAAACCATTCAGTGTATATTTATTGGTTTGGGTAAAAGTTTCAGGGCTCGTTTCCACTAGTGCGGCGTGCGTCTCGTAGACGCACGCCGGCACTGAGCGGGTGGGCGGGATCGCAGGCGATTCCCATCAGCCGTGCCATGCACGGCTATGGGAATCGCAGCCTCCGCCGCGAATTCTGTGGGGGTTTCCGGCCGAATCGCTACTGCAAGCGATTCGGCCGGCGGCGCCGTTGTCCCCTATGGCAGAGTTTCCCCGCGCGATTTGCCTGCGGGGAAACTCTGCGGATTCGCGGCCGTTTCCGCGAGAGTGGAAACGGGCCCATAGCGTTTACAAACTATGGTGCAAAAAGTGAATTTTCCCATTTTCAAGCATCTATGACTTTTCTGACCACCTGACATGTTTCATGAGGGGCTAGAATTCCAGGATAGTATAAATACCCCCCAAATGACCCCATTTTGGAAAGAAGACATCCCAAAGTATTCACTGAGAGGCATAGTGAGTTCATAGAAGATATTAATTTTTGTCACAAGTAAGCGGAAAATGACACTTTGTGACAAAAAAAAAAAAAGTTTCCATTTCTTCTAACTTGTGACAAAAAAAAATGAAATCTGCCACGGACTCACCATGCCCCTCTCTGAATACCTTGAAGTGCCTACTTTCCAAAATGGGGTCATTTGTGGGGTGTGTTTACTGTCCTCACATTTTGGGGGGTGCTAATTTGTAAGCACCCCTGTAAAGCCTAAAGGTGCTCATTGGACTTTGGGCCCCTTAGCGCAGTTAGGCTGCAAAAAAGTGCCACACATGTGGTATTGCCGTACTCAGGAGAAGTAGTATAATGTGTTTTGGGGTGTATTTTTACACATACCGATGCTGGGTGGGAGAAGTATCTCTGTAAATGACAATTTTTTAATTTTTTTTACACACAATTGTCCATTTACAGAGATCTTTCTCCCACTCAGCATGGGTATGTGTAAAAACACACCCCAAAACACATTATACTACTTCTCCTGAGTACGGCGATACCACATGTGTGGCACTTTTTTGCACCCTAACTGCGCTAAGGGGCCCAAAGTCCAATGAGTACCTTTAGGATTTCACAGGTCATTTTGAGAAATTTCGTTTCAAGACTACTCCTCACGGTTTAGGGCCCCTAAAATGCCAGGACAGTATAGGAACCCCACAAATGACCCCATTTTAGAAAGAAGACACCCCAAGGTATTCCGTTAGTAGTACGGTGAGTTCATAGAAGATTTTATTTTTTGTCACAAGTTAGCGGAAAATGACACTTTGTGAAAAAAACCAATAAAAATCAATTTCCGCTAACTTGTGACAAAAAATAAAATCTTCTATGAACTCACCGAACATGAAACTGGCAAGGGAGCTACACGTTTGATTACCCATGTCAGAGAAACCCATGGGGGAAATGCTAATATCCTAAAATTCTGTGGCCTGAAATTTGTGGATATTCCGCGTAGAGGCGGTGATAGGGAAAGACTGCTCTGCAGGGAGGAAGCAAGACTTATATCGGTTACGGATGCTTGTGGTAACCTGGGGCTCAATGAACGAAATGAGCTCCACTGCTTTCTGGATAAACACTAAGACTATGGTATCAATATGTATTAATTTATTTGTATATATGACACCGCCCCCCCCCCTTTTTTAAGATTATTAATGTATTTTGCTATATACCCCTAGTGTAGGTATGGCCCTATATCAAGTCCACCCCTTTTAATTGAAATACTAGGTAGGGATGTCCTTATAGAGATTGTCTGGTCCGTGGAGCGCTGAGAGGGGAAAAAATGTTGATCTAGGCCTCTGCCTTAATGTTCGAGTTCAGATGTAAGCTTACCTATGTATTTGTATATGTTTAACTTTTTCCTTCTACAGGTCGTCTGTACATGTATAGAAGGTTTCTTAAAAATGTATATTTAGCTTCAAAGTCTTCTATAGATTTTACTGAATATGTTTCTCTCCTCTTTCTATTGCTTTCAGGAGGAGGTGGAGCTCGCCGAGGCCTGGTACGCGTTCCCTAGGCAACTGGTGGAACGCGGAAGTCGGCTCATTGATACCCCCGGCGACTGCACGCATGTGGACGTCACTATGCGACTGACGCAAGTGACTAGGATTGGAGGAAACTCCCGGATATATCTTCCCCGAAAGGGGTGGAGCCTGGATGCAGTGCACGCCGGGAGGCTCGGGGCAAATGATCGGAAGGATATACGCCCGGTAATGAGCCGTCATGGCTAAGCGGTGAGTGGACCACCCCCTTCCCTCTAATCTCCTCCTACTCTGTATGCAATTATGTGTTGGGAATTGGGTATTTAATGTGTCATTTTGTGAGGGTTCTTTGTCTCTGAGGAAGCAAGCAAGCCTGCTTGTGAAACGGCTGTCAGACCAACCCTATACACCTGTATCTGTCTGTGTTGGGGGATGCAATAAAGTGTGGTAACTGCAGCTCATGGTGCCCAGATTCTACCTTTCTTTTACATTGGCTCTGATTTACCTAGCCTGTCCGGAGGCACATTGAACTATCCACCAACCCCACACTCAGGTGCCGTCAATTACTAGTGCCGACTCCTTTGTTCTTCTAGCCCACTTTGTATTATACACTTTGTATGCGGCGATCGCGGGGTTAACATCCCGCCGGCGCTTCCGTATGGCCGGCGGGATGTTGCGGCGGGTGAGCGGTGACAGGCGCCGGCGGAGGATCGCGTCACGGATGACGCGATCGCTCCGCCCATGCCCTTACAAGGACCGCCGCCTCTGTGGGTGAGCTGGTCCTTGCGGGCTCCACTTCCCGGCCGCCCCTGTGCGTTAGGCGGTCGGGAAGTGGTTAAGCAACTGCCAAGTTAAATTCCTTGAAAGTGTAAATGCATTTAGCCAAATAAAATTAATTCTGTGTTAGTGTCAAAGTACCCATGGGCCACGTTCACAGTGGACAGTGGGATGTTGCGTTGAGTTTCCTGTATAACAGGAATGTGATGGAACAAAAAAGTTATACCGCATGATACAGCCACGTTGTGTCGCATACGGTAAATGAAAAGTATGCTGGAAATCATCTGCATCAGCAGCAATAATGAAATATACTATAATGGCAATACAACCAAATAATAGTATATACATAACGCTCTTAGATCCACTTCTCCTAAACACCTGCATTCAAAAGTGTTTAACAGGGCAACAGTTAGGAGATTGGGCCCTGCTCTGTTAAAGTTGGCCTGACAATAAGCATCCAGACTTTTCACGTAATTTTCCCAGCTTCAAAAAGGAAGTGGAAGTACAGTGAAACAAATAATTCTTCAATTGCCAGGAATGAAAAAAAATGAAATTATCTTTCCAGGACATGGGTCTCAAACTCGCGGCCCGCGGGCCATTTGCGGCCCTCGATACAATATTTTGTGGCCCTCGCCAGCAAAAGCTTTCTTATAGTTTGCTTCAGTGCTCCCAAGTAATCCGCCGCATCCCCGCCGCAAAACGAGGGCTGCAGAGCCCCCAAATCGCCCGGGGGGCAATCCGCTGGCATTTCCTGGAAGGGGCAGAGCTTTCAGCTTCAGCTCTGCCCCTCCTGACGTCAATCGCCGCACGGATCACCGCCTCTCCACGCCCCTCTCTGTGAAGGAAGAGTGAGAGGGGCGGGCAGAGGCGGCGATGCGCCGCGATTGTGAATTTCCTTATGCAGCCCAGCATCATTCTGACTTTGCCTCCTGCGGCCCCCAGGTAAATTGAGTTTGAGACCCCTGTTCCAGGATAACATGCATGCCTTCAAGTGACAAGAAGTACTGTGCCTGCCTGGGTCATCCAATACTGGTAGGGTATAGAGTGCTGCTCTCTAGAAGAATAACATGCTTGCCTTCAATAGCACCACAGCAGTTGGGTAATGTGCACCGGTACCAAAAGAGCTCCTTGATTTCATCCCATTTTTGCCACTCTGGAACAGGCATACATCGAGCAGACAGATTTCTGTTGTGTCCCAAACAGTGAAGCTGATTGTCGATTTGTTCAGTTGGAAGGTGAAGTGTAGGCTGTTCAAAGACTGTCCTGTAGCCAGATATCTGCAAAGAAATGAAAACCATTTTTGTTTAGGTTTTTTTTTTTCAGTGAATAAGACTGAGAAAAGAATGAGATTCAAAATCAAAGAAAACATGAGCAGAGTGGCAGTGAAGTCCTACAAATGACCACCCTTTGAGGGGAGAAGATATGTATTTAAAGTACAGACAGGAATGGCGTCTTATTGCTATTCTGATATTGATATGTTCAGCCACACTTTTTTTTCATGTACAGTACTAAATACAGCTTTGACAGTCCAAGAGAGGAGGAAGAAACAGGACAACCCAAGAAACCCATCAACCATAACACTCTCTACTCCTTCCACTCAACAGAGGTACATGCCACATCTGCCGACAACACAAGGGTGCCCTCCCTCACCAACCATAAAAAAAACTGCGTGGTAGATAGTAGGGAAGCAAAGTACAACACTACCAAGTGAAGTAGTGATAGCAGTCACTTATCTCATGTTCTAATATTGTATTTATATGATTGATTACAGATGGAAGCCAGCAGCCATGAGGAGGATTTGTGGACATCCTTTTAAAATTCTTTGACATTCCCTTTATAAGGTCAGAACGCCATCTCCAGACAGCAGTGGGCGAGTGGTGAGTCTCTTTTCCTATGGCTGTAACATGGTTGGATTCCCCTACTGTTAGCCGCAATGTTTTGGGATAGACGCGTATACCTATTGGCTTGGTAGCTGTGGTTACGCGTATAGCGTTGCTATGGAGATGTAACGCATTAATATGCGCCGTCTCAGTGACGCAAGCGGGCTGGCGACTAGATTTGTACGCATGAGAGGTAGTGATTGCGTCTGGATGGACGCATGGAAAAGGGGAGGCGTACGTCTGATGTCATCGACTTAGAGTGGCGGCGGGGGGCGAAGACCACACACGGCCCATCTGCTTGACGGAGGTTGGTGAGTAGGATGGTACAGAGCGCAGATTGTTGCATATTACTAACCCATATTCCCTTGATGAGAGGGAGGGAGGGGATAACTTAAAGTGGATAGGCCATGATGTATCAAAGGGAAGGTCTGTAATTTACATGTTAGGTGAGGCTGTTCTCCATCAGGTCCGTTGGCCACCTCCACCTGATTGGCTGCTGGCGTTTAAATCTGATTGGTTTAATATGAGGAGGGGGGATATATAAGAGTGTTGATTTTAGACAATGATGAGATGTAATGCTGAACAGCTTGAGAAAGGTCGCATGACCGAAACAGCAAGGCTGTCGCTGCTACAGATTACTTTTTAACCTACTTTATGAAGAAATAAAAGAGCTTTAATATATATTGGTGGTGCCGACTCTACTGTGGATCACTTATCTCATGGCCTTTTTAAAGGGCAGCAAAAAACAAGGAAAGAAATAGTGGAAAAACAAACAAATTATTGATTTTATTACTCCAACATGTAGAGCTTATTCACAAAAAAAATATTACATGGATCTGCACATTGAATAAGTGAATGTAGTTAAGAAGTACATACAGCTCTCTCAGGGCGGAGTCATTGATGGCAAAACTGAGATGAGATAGAGGGACCGAGAGGGCGAGAGATAACGGAGTGGAGGAACACCATGGCGGTCATACCGGGAGACCGCGCGGGGGAGAGCCCGCTGTAAGACTCAATGCTGTCTGAACCTCTAACTAAACGTGAGTGCAATATTAGAATAAACACAGATGTTTTTAAGACAAAGTTGCGCGACGATGGTCATTATGATTACTCTGAGGCAATATACTGCTGAATACATGTAAAGGAGCGGAAGACTTCTGCATGAAGATTGTGGTGTCAGGTTGATAGGTGAGGGGAGCCCAGTAAATGCCCCGAGCTGAGACCATTGTAATGGTGGTCCACTGCATTTGGTGAGTGCTTCTCTGAAGGGTCTCGGTGGAGGTGGAGGAGTGAAACTTGGCAATGTGAGTGCTTTGGAGATAGAATTGATAGAAAACTTGCATTGTTTAAAAATAAATATGGCAGCCTTCATGTCACTTTCACCTCAGGTTTTCTTTAGGCCTCTTTCACAGTGGGACGTAGCATTTGATGCAACGTTAAAGTCGCACAACGTGCCCCTAACGCAGCGCATGTAGGTTATAAAATTGGACGTTATTTTGTACTACGTTATGTGTCTCTTGGTGCGCCGTTTTCGTTGCATACTGATGGAACCAAAACGGCGCATGCGTTACATTTAAAAAAAACCAAAACATTACTGAGCATGTGCAACACACATAACGCAGCAAATGTATTGCTAAACGCACAGCATGCAGCACTTCCTAAATATTGCTACATGTTACGCACAACGCAACGTGTGCACTGTGAATGTCGCACAGACTTTGTATTGCTGTGCGTTACTCTGCGTTATAACATTTTCTAACGTGCAACTTTAACGTCGCACTGTGAAAGAGGCCTAAAGGAAAAAAGTGCCTTGCTGTAATGCTGGATCAATCATGCTGCCAATTTAATCATGGCTCTCAATCTGCATCTTTACTTGATTAGTGACTACAAGTGTTCAAGGCTGAATATAAACATAACAACCAAGAAAATACCATTTTAGTAATATCAGTAGAGATGGTAAATGGGGTGTAATTTTTAATTTTCTGCCATATAAAACGCACATTTCCTCCCCCCAAAATGGGGAGGAAAAGTCCCTGCGTCTTATACGGCAAATGCAGGGAATCCCCGACTTATGAACGCCTGCTGAAACGAACCGTGATCCGCCGACACGTAGGGGATTCCTTGCATTAGCTAGCTTTATGGTCCGCTGGACCCTTCCCTGTGTAATTAGTGTGGCGGCATGTATGTAGCAGTTTTGCCGCCATATGTCACTCCCTGGCTCCCCGTGTGGTCTGCTTCCCCATTCTCCCCTCACCGCTTGTGTCCGCTCCCCTCTCCGCTTACGTGTGCTCCCCTCCCTTGTGTGTGCGCCCCCCCTCGAGTGTCAGCATAGCGGCAGTCTTACTATTCCAGACACTCTCCGGGAATGCAGACCTGGCCTCCTCTCTGTCGCTCCTCTAGTGATGACTTCACTGATGACGTGTATTGCAGAAGGAATCACTAGAGGAGCGACAGAGAGGAGACCAGGTCTGCATTCCCGGAGAGTGGCTGAAGTAGTAAGACTGCTGCTATGCTGACACTCGGGGGGGAGGGGAGCGTGAACACAAGGGAGGGGAGCACACATAAGCGGGGAGGGGAGCGGACACAAGCGGTGAGGGGAGAATGGGGAAGAAGACCACACGGGGACCAGGAAGTGAGACATGAGCGGCAACACTGCTACATACATGCTGCCACACAAATTACATGGGGAAGGGGGGAGCAGACCACACAGAGCTGAGGACACTTGGGGGACACCTGAGGACACATGGTGACCTCACTGGGGACACCTGAGGGCACATGGGGGACACATGGAGGGCATCTGAGGGCACATGGGGGACATCTGAGGACCACACTGAGGACAACTAAGGGCACTTGGGGGACACTGAAGGCACTTGGGGGACACCTAAGGACACAAGAGGGACACCTGAGGACCACACAAAGGACACCTAAGGGCACATGGGGGACACATGGGGATGACACTGGGGACACCTGAGGGCACTGGGGGACACTTCAGTGCACATGCGGGACACCTGAGGACATTAATTGTGGGAGAACATCTACAAGATGCTCCTGGAATATAGTTGCACCAGGTTTAGTATATATATGTTTCCCCTGGTTTTTGCCCTCTAAACTTAGGTGCATCTTATTTCCGGGTTGTCTTATACGGCGGAAAATACGGTAATAATGTTGTGTATCCAGGAAAGGACTTCTCAACCAATGGGGTAAAACCACAAATACTGACTTTCTTCAATAAAAAGAATTAGCGCTTTTACCTCATGGGTTGAGTGGTCATTTCCTGGATACGCATTGTCTGCTGGAGGTTTTGGCCTGCCCTGGTCAGTTCAGTGGTAAGGTGATAGAGCGATGTTCCTACACTGTCATGCTAATTAATTTGATCACATTCCAAGCTGAATATAAGATAAAATTAGCATCAACCTAGAATTATTAGTGATCGTTTATGATTGGATTGTGATATTTTGACAATCTGACGATTTTCCTGCATCTTTTAACATCCTGTATAAATGCATCACACCTACACAGTTATTTATCTCTCCTATTTACAGGCCACTGAGTAGATTGTAGAAACACAAAGATATGCTGTATTTTGTAATAAGAAAGCAAATACAGTATTTAGTGTCAGGATGTTATGTCGTTTTGAAATTTGCTGAGGTACGGCAAAGCATTCTGGGTTTTTTTTCTTCTTTTTTCCTACAGTGCAGCAGTCCTATTTTTATTGTTCGAATTTCCAGAATAACCCAGATTTCAAGCAGGCTTCTATCAGCCAGAGTCTATTTATAGGTCTCACAAATGGGGCCATAATTATCAGCATGAGGCAGTTTGGGATTACAAAGTACTTGACCGATGTGAAGTTTGGCTAAATGAAGTTTTAGTAACCTAGGCTGTGCATCTTCTTATTACAATGAATTTATTCTGTCACATGGAAGCAGACACGTAATGCAGTACACTATAATCTCATTGTAACATCCCCTATGATGGCGGCTGCGGGTACGCAGGATACCTCTGCAGCCACCTTTGTTCTCGGTACTGAGGCCTCATCCGTTCCGCTGGCGTCTAGCACGCCAGGGACGGGACTGTCAGTTGCTCATAGGGTCGCTGTCTCACGCGGAGACAGGACCTTTATGCTGGAAGAAGGCGCTTCAGCTGACCTGCTGGTCGGCTGACGTCAGGAGAGACTCACAGCGCCCGGATTGGCTGATTGGTAGGGGCGTGGCTGTGGGCTCTCCTCGCTGCTTCATAAGCGGTCTCCGCTCACTTGCAAACTGTCTGTTGCTGCAAATACGTCAGTGTTAGCGCTCAGACCTTAGACTAGTTCCGGTGTGTTTTGATCTGGGAGGAAACCAGGGATTTCACACAAGACTAGGATTATTGCCTTATTGTATTATTGATATTCTGTGTACGACTCTGGCTTATCTCTGACTCTGATTCTGCTCTACGTTTCTGTACTTCTGCCCATCTGATCTAGTTGCAGAACCTCTGCCTGAATCATTCCTATTCTCTTGCCTTCTGATTTTGTACTGTACCTGCCTGTCTGTTGCTGAACCTTGCTTGTCTGACCCTTCTACTCTCCAGTGAGCCCTTGTCACTGGAGAGGTGCTCTGATAGTACCCACCAGCCCCTCTGGTGAGGTCTAGCTAAACTATCTAGTTACTATTGTTGATAGTACCCACCAGCTCCTCTGGTGAGGTCTAGCTAAACTATCTAGTTACTATTGTTGGTAGTACCCACCAGCTCCTCTGGTGGGGTCTAGCTACTATTAAGTTACTGTTGCTGATAGCACTCACCAGCCCCCCTGGTGTAGGCTCCTAGCTACCCAGCTTCTATCTTGGCTAGTACCCTCCAGCTCCTCTGGTGGGGCCTAGCACAGATTGGTTGCAGATAGTACCCACCAGCTCCACTGGTAAGGTTTAGTCAAACTATCTGTCATTTCCTCTGGTAGTTCTCTCCAGCCCCTCTGGTGAGATTTACCCTCTACTGTTGCACCAAACACTATTGTCACTACATCTCTGCTTTCTATACTTGCATTATTGGTGATTCTGCAGATCACACAATAATCAGACGTCTGGGTTGCTACACCAATACGTTATACAATCGTTACACTCATTATAGTAAACATTCGGGTATAGTAAACAACCTCTCCAGATCCCGGCCAAACTCCATTATAGGTCTATGGGAGCAACGGTATAGTACATTTGGATGTAATAAAACCTCTGCTATAATAAACAAGTTTTTTGGCCCCTATGTGACACTAACTATGAATATAGTAAAAAGTGGGCGGTGCATGCAGCACATGTCAGTGTGCTCTCTTCAGGCTGATTGAAGGTGAGTTGATGCCTGATAACATTTGTAACACAAGAAGAATGGCACCGGCGCGGGATGTACAGTACTGTACAAAAAAGCAGCATGGGGAAAATGAGGATTAATGTGAATGTAAAGAAAAGTGGATGCAGCGTTATCACTTCTACGTTGCAATCACTCTCTCGTATGCATTTGTATGTACAGTGCCAAGCAAACAAATAAATATGCTATGTTGCTTTCTCCTTTCTCTGTCTGAAAGAGTAAATATTCAGCTATTCAACTGACAGTTTTTCTCCAGTCAGCACCCAGTCGGACTATAGCGTTCCTTACTGATAGGGAATTACAGCCATAAAATACTTTCCTGGCAGAGAACCGGGCTTCTGAGAGCAGGGGATAGATAAAAAAGTCAATAGGTCATATATTTGAAGACTCTGAGACAACGACCAAACTATTTCATTGAGCCAAGACAAAACAATAAGTCTACTTTAAGTATTTAAACATAACATGAAACGGTGGGTTAGCTAAAAGTCATTTTTAGTAAAAAGAGGATAGATACAATTGTTTATCTCATTAGTTTATTATCACTTACGTTTCATTTTAAGGTTCCTGATCATTTTGGCATTTCAGCTGTGTTGCTTTTGATACAGCAATATCTTTTTTTTTTATTACTTATACCATCTAAGTGATACATATTTTGTGTTTTTGTTCAGGACAATCTAGGTCTTCTCTTGGTATTATTTTTATATTTTCATATTTTTATTATTATTTATATAGCGCCAGAATCTTCCGTAGCACTGTACAAGGCACAAAAACATGCAATAATGGGGAGCATAGATATATGAGCAATTGAGCAGCTCAACATACAGTAGTATACAATCAGGACAACCAGTGATACAAGTACAGATCCATACAATTAATTAGTAGTTTGAAAACCATGACCAATACTCATGTATATTCATTTTAGTAAATGCACAGAAACAGGAAACACAATAGAGATGTCATTTCCATTGCGAGCTTACAATCTAGAGGGTAGTGTGTGTGTGTGTGTGGGGGGGGGGGGAGGGGTTCACTGGGGAAGTAGACAAAGGAGTTACTTAGCAGATGATACAGTGAGCTTTAAATTATAGCCATAGCAAATTGTAAGCTTGCTTGAAGAGGTGAGACTTAAGGGTACATTTGACAAATTTCCAGACTTGAGCAAGACGGACAGGCTGTGGGAGGAAATTCAAAAGTAGAGGTGAGACTGGTAAGAAGTCCTGGATGCAAGAGTGAGAGTAGGTGACCAAACTGGACAACAAGAGGGTCTCTTGGGAGGAGCGAGGAATAATTTCAGGAAATCAATAAGGAAATGTATGGAGGGGATAGCCTATGTAGAGCTTTGAATGGTAGTGTTAAGAGTTTGAACTGAATCCTTACTGGTGATTTGCAGCCAATAAAGAGATTGACAAAGAGGGGTGATTTCAGAGTAGAGATGGCCCGAACCTCCGAGTTTAGGTTCGCGAACTTCCGCAAAGGTTCGGTTCGCGTGAAAATTCGCGAACCGCAATAGACTTCAATGGGGATGCGAACTTAGAAAACTAGAAACATTTATGCTGGCCACAAAAGTGATGGAAAAGATGTTTCAACGGGTCTAACAACTGGCGGGGGGCATGGCGGAGTGAGATAGATGCCAAAAGTCCCAGGGAAAATCTGGATTTGATGCAAAGCAGCATTTTAAGGGCAGAAATCACATTGAATGCTAAATTGCAGGACTAAAGTGCTTTTTAAACATCTTGCATGTGTATACCACAATCAGGGAGTGTAATTAGAGTACTGCTTCACACTGACACACCAAACTCCCTGTGTAATGCACCGCAAACAGCTGTTTGCGTAGTGACGGCCGTGCTGGACTGGTGCGCACCGTGGCGATAGTGGTTTTCAAGCCCATATGGTCGCCTGGCTGTGGTAGCTCAATCATAGAACAACAGTGACTGTCCAGCTGATCAAATTTGGTCTGCCCACAATGAAGCAACAACCTTATTATCTTCTTGTATGTAGGTAGGCATAGGTAGGTCCCCCAGTATAGATAGGTAGGTGCCCCAGCAGTTAGCTAAGGATAGGTAGGAGTCCCAGTATAGGTAGGTAGGCATAGGTAGGAGTCCCAGTATTGGTAGACATAGGTAGGTGCCCCAGTAGTTAGCTAGGCATAGGTAGGTGTCCCAGTATAGGTAGGTAGGCATAGGTAGGTGTCCCAGTATAGGTAGGTAGGCATAGGTAGGAGTCCCAGTATAGGTAGATAGGCATAGGTAGGTGTCCCAGTATAGGTAGATAGGCACTTTGCAGTAAACGCCGTGTTCATCTATTCAGCTACCCCTGGAGATAGAGTCCATTACAAGGACCAACTTCTGAGTTGTCACACTGACAGTCTGGGAAGCTATGTTAAGGACAATGTTTTTTTCTGTTTCTTTTTTACAGGTCATACATAGTTTGTGTTTTGTCTTTTATCTCATTTTTTCAGGTTATAGAAAATGCACCATTTATCCTTCTTTTGAATTTATGTGAGATGAAAGATGTAGATAATTAGCCAGTGCCAAAAGGCACTGGCAGATTGCCGACAGCAGCAGCTTCTGATTAGTGTAGTGAATTTGTACCTGACCAAACTTTTAAGAATGAGATGCTACAGGACCTTTCCTTGCTGTGCTCATTGGCACGCTTCAACCTCTTGTACTCTGCTGCCAGCTGTTGTTATAAGGAAAGTAGTTTGTAATGAAGAGAAAACTTGAAAAATGATTGCCATGATGTAGACGCTGTGCCATTCGAGGTTAACATCCTTCAAATTAAGTTCATAATGCTTTATTTTTTGTCTTTCTGTGGTTTACCGTAAATTAATGAAGTTATTACAAGATGATTAATGTAGGTTTATGTAATGAGCGCAGCTGCGGCGGACTGCATTGCCACCGCGGCTGCCTCTGGGCCCCTGTCTTTTTCCCGTAGGGTCGCTGTCTCGCGCGGGCGCGCGCATAGACAGGACCTTTATCCTGGGAGAGGGCTCGTCAGCTGACCGGCTGGTCAGCTGACAGCGGAGGAGACTCACGGCGCCCCGGATTGGCTGCTGCAGGGGGCGTGCCAGTGAGGTCTCCTCTGCTTCTTAAGCCTTCGGGCTTTAGTCTGGCGCTGTCCGTTGTCGTGAATGCTTGTGTGTCAGCGCTCAGACCTTAAGACTAGATCCCAGGTGTGATGCTAAGGATTTCACACCTAGACTAGGATATTGCTATTGCTTCTGTTATCTGTCAGATTAGATCCCAGGTGTGATGCTAAGGATTTTACACCTAGACTAGGATATTGTATTGTATGGATTTCTGTGTATGACTCTTAGCTAACTACTCTGACTCTGATTCTGCTTTCTGATCCTGTGCTTCCGCCTATCTGTCTTCTAGTTGCTGAACCTCTGCCTGATTACCGACTACTCTCTTGTCTCATGATCCTGTACCAATACTTACCTCTCTGTTGCCGAACCTTGCTTGCCTGGCCATTCTACTCACTAGTGGGCCCTCGCCACTGGTGAGGTGTTAGCTACACCAGCTCCTCTGGTGAAGCAGTTCTGCTAGGCTGCAGTGCAGCCTTAATTACTTGCCCCCCTGGGTGATCTGTCATTGTAGTTTTATTGTGTATACTAGGCTGCAGTACAGTTTGATTCACCTGTTCCACGGGTAATCACTTGGCTGCAGTACGGTCTGAACCGTCCGCTCCTTGAGAGATTCTATCCCAGTTTCTGTATCCCCAGTTTGCTGGGGTTTGTACTTTATTATACGGACGGCCTGTGTATCTTAGTACCTCACCAGCATCTCTGGCAAGGTCTTGCCAAACTATTCTGTTATCATATCTGTTGTATGTTCTCTGAGGGCCCCGGAGGTCTGGCCGTGGTTAGCAGGGCCGTCTGGCTGGTGCCAGCCAGCACCTCTAAAGAGGTCTAGCTTTTATTAGTCTTAGGTAGTGTCCGCCTGCTTCTCGGTAGGGGCCTAGTCGGCGTGGTGTGCGAGGCTCATCAGCTTCACTGATGAGCACCTGTTATGTATTTACTATCCTCACCTGCTCCACTTGTGAGGTATAGCTTAGTGATTGATGGTACCTTCTCAGCTCCTCTGGAAGGTTTAACCAAAGCGGTCTGAGTCATTTGTGTCACCTTTCCAGTTCCACAGAGAAAGGCCTAGGGTAGCTTCTTGCTGCCAGTTAAGCTAGCTCCTCTGATAGGACTAGTTTGCTATCTGGTGTATGTCTGTTATTATCTGTCTGATTGGTTCTTGTCTCTCACCGGCACCCCTGGCAGAGACCAGCTATACTACCTCCGTATCCTCTGTCTGTATCCTTCCCAGCCCCACTGGGGAGCCTATTGTCTATCCGTCTTGTTTGTATCCAGATTGTTCCTTACCAACTCCTCTGGTAAGGTCCTGTAAAATCATTAAAGTTACAGTTGCACCAAACACTTCACACTTTGCTCTTGGTCTTGCTATACTGGTATTATTGGTGATTCTGCGGATCACACATAATTGGGTATAGTGTCTGCATTGCTGGTGATTCCGCAGATCACCAATAATCAGACGTCTGAGTTGTGGCACTAAACCGTCACAGTTTACAAGTAAAACAAAGTACCTCCAGGCACATATCTAAACATGCCAGCGATAGCTTTCTAAGTAGAGTGCCCAAATGTTAAATGTTTGTGCAGCTAATGAGTTTTTGTTTGAAAAATCTGGTCATGTGACCCAAAGCAATAGAGTTGCAGGAGTTCACAGTGGGCACTGTCTGTGAGGCGGCTTCCAGTGGCTGGCTCAACGTTATGATGCTTTTGAGACTGCTTGAGGGTTGAACACATGAAGGTTTGTGTGATGCTTCACTTTTACTGAATAAAAAGCAATGCCCTCAGTTCAGACATAACTACATGACTAATTTTGCACACATTATTTCACATTTGTTACCTTGGTTAATCTGCAGACAGCCACATGCATAGCTCAGCCTTCCTGATGGCATAATGATTATTTGGGTTGTCAGCTTTCTAATAAGTGTAGGAGTAATATGCCCTCCAGAGTTGCAATGCATCCTACTTTGTGCAGTAAGAGGAGAGATACAGGTACATTACTGACAGTCAGCATTTTACAGACAGAATTCAAATGTACAGATGTTATTTTTGAAAATAATTGTCTCTTGAGCATGCAATGCTAAACAGCCTACAAATTAGAATACAAAGATGGAAAGTTTTTTTTTAAAGAGTAACTGTTAGGCATTAAATACAAAATAAATTTTCTAGTGCAGGCTATTACAATAGACAAGAGGATGCTAACCTGGCAAATCCAAACTTTAAAATCAATCTTACTGTGCTCTTTCTCTCCCCATGCCCCCAGGCTCTAAGATGGTACGCAAACTAACACAGACACAAAGGAGAAGATACATTGATATAGCGGGGAACACCGCTTTGATGGATTTATCCAGGTGATCCAAATTAATGTTAACCTGTTTCTAAGCATGTATGTAGAATCAGAGAGACACAGAGACCATATCCCATAGATTCATAATTAACAAGTGTTTATTCGGACGTAGTCCTTACCATGGGCGTCCGCAGAAAATTTTCCAGGGGGGGGGGGGGGGCAAAAAGAGGGGAGTAATAAACGGGCGAGCATTTGGGGCGGCGTTGTGTGGCGCGAAAAAAATGCGGTAAGGCATGCGCGCCGCGCTGAAAAATGGGTGTGGTCATGAACCAGAATGTGGGTGTGGTCGTGGGTGGAGACAAGTTTACATGAACTTAGCAATGGTGGGACATTAGATTAGGACAGTGGTAGCGAACCTTTTGGAGGTCGAGTGCCCAAACTGCAAAGTCACTTTACTATCACAAAGTGCCAACAGCAATTTAAACTAAATATAAACTACAAACGTTTTAACTCATACATGAACATTATGGAAAATTCAAGTTGAAAATAAACTGTAAAGATAAACAATTTCATCCATCCGACTCCTGAAAAATGTATTCAATTTTTTTAGAACCTCCCAGTTTCATTTTCTGTTTTAAAAAGCTGAAAAAGTAGGCTTAATGCTATTGTCTCATATTATCATGATTCATCTTTTTCCATAGTCTCGCAGTTACCAATCATGTGACCTCCAACAAGACAAATTCAGCAATCATGAGGCCCCCAACAAGACAAATTCAGAAATCATGAGGCCCCCAACAAGACAAATTCAGCGATCTTGAGGCCCCCAACAAATTATGAGGCCCCCAACAAGACAAATTCAGTAACCATGAGGCCCCCAACAAGACAAATTCAGCAGTCATGAGGCACATAAATAGACAGCATTTCACATAAATAGGCAGAATGCCCCCTTAACATGGTAGACACCTCAGACCTGGCAGCAGTTCCCCAAAATACACTCAATCTGACAGCAGTGGTTCCCCAAAAATAGGTAGCCCCAGGTCTATAGGTGTCCCCAGAATAGGTGGCCAGTGGTATAGATGTCCCCAGAATAGGTGGCCAGTGGTAGAGATGTCCCCAGAACAGGTAACCAGGGGTATATGTGCCCAGTATATGTAGGCAGGGGTATATGTGCCCAGTATATGTAGGCAGGGGTATATGTGCCCAGGATATGTAGGCAGGGGTATATGTGCCCAGGATATGTAGGCAGGGGTATATGTGCCCAGTATATGTAGCCAGGGGTATATGTGCCCAGTATATGTAGCCAGGGGTATATGTGCCCAGTATATGTAGCCAGGGGTATATGTCCCCAGTATATGTAGCCAGGGGTATGTGTCCCCAGTATATGTAGACAGAGGTATAGATGACCCCAGTGTATGTAGTCAGGGGTATATGTGCCCAGTATATGTAGCCAGGTGTATATGTCCCCAGTATATGTAGTCAAGGGTATATGTGCCCAGTATATGTATTCAAGGGTATATGTGCCAAGTATATGTAGTCAGAGGGATATGTCCCCAGTATATGTAGGCAGGTGTATATGTCCCAGTATATGTAGGCAGGGGTATATGTCCCAATATATGTAGGCAGGGGTATATGTCCCAGTATATGTAGGCAGGTGTATATGTCCCCAGTATATGTAGGCAGGTGTATATGTCCCCAGTATATGTAGGCAGGTGTATATGTCCCCAGTATATGTAGCACTGCCGTTTCTTGGGCCGTGCAGGACGTGCAACTGCACTGAGCGCAGTGCGGGAGGTTGGAGCAAGGGGGCGCTGAATGGGGAGAAAGTTTCAGACTGAGCAGAGCTGGAGAGGAGAGGAGGAAGAGGAAATAAGAGGAAGATGGGCGATCATGTGACCCAGCTCCTCTGCTACCACGCAGCAATGAGAGGAAGGGAAGTACCGCCCCAGCCCTTGAGGGGGAAAAGTGTTCATCCGATCAGGTATTTGTGAAGCAGCTGCTGAGAGCTCTACACAGGGCAGAGGGAGGATATCAGCAGGGGAACAATCTAGAGCTGCTGCAGAGAGGAATCACAAGGCTATTGTGCTTGTTTCCAGAACATCCCACTCTCATTGCAGAGCACAGAGTACTGGGAGGCTGAAGAAGTACAAGTAAGGAAATCCAGAACGATGAGAGTAACTTGTAAGCACTCTCACTCCCACCAGGTGAACTTTAGTTGGGAAGATTCATTTTGCAGGAGGAAATGAATTGACTGAGATTTTTTTTTTTATGTATTGCATCAGGCAGGGGTGCTTTTTATGTTAGACAGCACACGAGATGGCTGAACTGAAGTTGTGGGTCAAGAAGTTTGGTATATGAGGTTCCCCCACAGCTATGGTGATGGATGGGAATTCCTGTCTCTTGTAAGTCACTGACACAGCACAGTGAGGAGGTGTTTCTGTGTGCACAGGGCTTACAGTTTGTAGTAGTGAGGTGGACTATGGGAGCGCACAGGCAGTGAGCTGGGAAGATTTAATTTCACTTTGTTTGTCCAGAGAGTGCAGCTGCATAATCTGACACCCTTTATAACTGTGGCAGTTTCTCCTTCTGGCTGTTTTTAAAGAGTACCCGTAGAATGCCATTATGACACAGAGGTTCTGCATACAATGACCAGCCTTTGTTACTATACTGTGCCCCCAGGCCCCCCCTGCACTCTGCTGTCCCCCAGAAATCAAACCGCCGTGCTAGCGACATGCAGCATGTTGCTAGCAGGCTGTTTACCTCTGAGTGCCTGTCACCGCCGCTCCCCGCCTCCTCTATAGCGCTGCTCCCCGTCTGCGTCCCTTCCTTCCAATCAGCTTACGGAGGCAGGGATCTGCGCTATAGAGGCGGGGAGCGGTGGTGACAGACACTCAGAGGTAAACAGCCTGCTAGTGGCAGGCTGCATGTCGCTATCATGGTGGTTTGATTTCTGGGGGACAGCAGAGCGCAGGGGGGGCCTGGGGGGCACAGTATAGTAACAGAGGCTGGTCATTGTATGCAGTACCAGCCTCTGTGTCCTAATGGCATTCTTAAAACCCACCTCTGGTTCTCTTTAAAATGTACTAGAGATCAGTCATACTTACCGTTTTATACATACCTGGGGCTTCCTCCAGCCTCATGAGCACAGAGCGCTCCCACGCCGCTGTCCTCCGCTGCCTTCAGCTCCGGTATCGGGTCCCGTTAGTTCAGCCAGTCTGCGGAAGAGAAAGTGCTTTCTTTACGTATCTCTCACGTGCCTGCCCAGTAGAGCGGACCCAATTGGAATCGGCTGTTTTTGTTCTGAGAGCCGCAACAGCACCAACCGCTGGAGCCAGGGAAGGTAAATATAGCAAGCCTTATCAGGCTTGTCAGGGGAGGATTGCGGGAGGCTTCGGGGGAGCCAGCGCTGGATTGTCTGCAGCTACAGGGGAGGGGGAATCCTCATTGGGACATTGAGGCTTTCCCCTCACAAGGTAAGTACCCCCCCAGGGGATGTTTTTTTTTTTTAATACAGGGTCTCTTTAAGAAAGTGTAAACTCCTTCTGTACTTTTTTTTTAAGCGTTTACCTCCAAACATCAATACCAAACTGCTACTTCACGTCACCTCATCCTATTGCATTCAGATTGTTGCTGCCCTTAAATCCAAGTCTCAGCTACACTGTCCCCTCAGAGGGGCTCACAATATAATTCCTACCATAATTATACGTTTATGTATGTGTTGTGTAGTCTGTAGTGCTACATGCTATCTCCTCTCTGTAATAGACATCCTTCCTTTTTCCCATTTCTGCTTATTTACACCTGATTGATATAATGTTTGGCAAAGCTAACCTCTTCAGTCGGTGTCAGATCTTGTTTTCCTCTACCATCTATGGCTCCCGCCCATTCCTGCAACAGGCTGTTACCACATATGCCGGCCCTCCCATAGCATGCTAGAGGAAGAAGTTTGGTTGAGAATTTGCCGTTTTTATAGTTTACTCACAGAATTGGTAAATAGTTAAATGGCTAATAACAAATAAGCCCACTGTGCTCGCACATTCCCAGACATTATGTGCCAGCCGATTGTATCTCCCATCTGCTCCTTTTTTTTCATTTAATAGAAAGTATAGCTCAGCAGTGTGCCTTCGTGGGCCTTGCTCCCTAAAACTGACAACCTAATGAATATACGTGAAGAGCGATATTGGACATGGACCTTAGGTCTTAGGAGTGGCGGTCGGTGAGGCCTTGGGTAGTGAAAAATACAAATCCAGCCTTGGCTGAGGGAGTCTGGGAGCCAGCAAGAGGCAAGTGGCATCACCACCTGTACTGGGGGGGGGGGGGGGGGGGGCGTATTTTTTGACCCTCGCCCTGGGAGCAGTTTGACCTAGAAACTGCACTGATATGTAGGCAGGTGTATATGTCCCCAGTATATGTAGGCAGGTGTATATGTCCCAGTATATGTAGGCAGGTGTATATGTGGCCAGTATATGTAGGCAGGTGTATATGTGGCCAGTATATGTAGGCAGGTGTATATGTGGCCAGTATATGTAGGCAGGTGTATATGTGGCCAGTATATGTAGGCAGGTGTATATGTGGCCAGTATATGTAGGCAGGTGTATATGTGGCCAGTATATGTAGGCAGGTGTATATGTGCCCAGTATATGTAGGCAGGTGTATATGTGCCCAGTATATGTAGGCAGGGGTATATGTGCCCAGTATAGGTAGCCAGGTGTGCCCCAGCAGGAGTGGAGCAGCGCAGAGAAGAGGGAGAGCTATGGGCATAGTGGAGAAGGGCGGACTGCTCCCCTCCCTTCCCTCACCTTAGGGGGCTCTACCTCCCTCGCTCGCTTTTCCCTCCGGAGTCCGGAACGAAGTGTGCAGCGGCTGGGCAGCGGGCGGAACTTACCTCGTCTCGTCGCAGGTGCCGGATGGATTAGCTGCTACTCTGGTCTGGTCCAGACTAGTGTTGGGCGAACATCTAGATGTTCGGGTTCGGGCCGAACAGGCCGAACATGGCCGCGATGTTCGGGTGTTCGACCCGAACTCCGAACATAATGGAAGTCAATGGGGACCCGAACTTTTGTGGTTTGTAAAGCCTCCTTACATGCTACATACCCCAAATTTACAGGGTATGTGCACCTTGGGAGTGGGTACAAGAGGAAAAAAAAAATAGCAAAAAGAGCTTATAGTTTTTGAGAAAATCGATTTTTTTTTTTTTTTTTTTATAACTCTTTATTGACTGCAAGAGAATGTCATGTACAATGTATTACATATCTCCAGTTCAACACATAGACATTTTTTGCTCAAAAGAGGAACATAGTAAACTCAACTGTACACATCATCTACGTCTATGTGTGGTTATTACATCAATGTGTATAAGAAAATAGTACATTGTATAATCCTAGAGAACAGTATGCTTCTCTTCTTTCTTTGTTAAAATGTCCATCACATAAAATGCTTTAGAAAAGAGACCCAAAAGATCATATAAATCTAAAAAGACTACAGAAAATGAAAACGTCTACACAGATTCTCCCATGAGACCAAGATATTATGTGCATCTATCGATTTTAAAGTTTCAAAGGGAAAACTGTCTTTTAAATGCGGGAAATGTCTGTTTTCTTTGCACAGGTAACATGTTTTTTGTCGGCATGCAGTCATAAATGTAATACATATAAGAGGTTCCAGGAAAAGGGACCGGTAACGCTAACCCAGCAGCAGCACACGTGATGGAACAGGAGGAGGCGCAGGAGGAGAAGGCCACGCTTTGTGAGACACAACAACCCCGGCCTTGCATGAGGGCAAGAAGCGTGCGGATAGCATGCTTTGTACCGCCATGCAGTCATAAATGTAATAAAGATAAGAGGTTCCATAAACAGGGACCGGCAACGCTAACCCAGCAGCAGCAGCAGCAGCAGCACACGTGATGGAACAGGAGGAGGCGCAGGAGGAGAAGGCCACGCTTTGTGAGACACAACAACCCAGGCCTTGCATGAGGACAAAAAGCGTGCGGATAGCATGCTTTTTACCGCCATGCAGTCATAAATGTAATAAAGATAAGTGGTTCAATAAACAGGGACCACGCGGCAACGCTAACCCAGCAGCAGCAGACGTGATGGAACAGGAGGAGGCGCAGGAGGAGAAGGCCACGCTTTGTGAGACACAACAACCCAGGCCTTGCATGAGGGCAAGAAGCGTGCGGATAGCATGCTTTGTACCGCCATGCAGTCATAAATGTAATAAAGATAAGTGGTTCAATAAACAGGGACCACGCGGCAACGCTAACCCAGCAGCAGCAGACGTGATGGAACAGGAGGAGGCGCAGGAGGAGAAGGCCACGCTTTGTGAGACACAACAACCCAGGCCTTGCATGAGGGCAAGAAGCGTGCGGATAGCATGCTTTGTACCGCCATGCAGTCATAAATGTAATAAAGATAAGTGGTTCAATAAACAGGGACCACGCGGCAACGCTAACCCAGCAGCAGCAGACGTGATGGAACAGGATCAGGCGCAGGAGGAGAAGGCCACGGTTTTTGAGACACAACAACCCAGGCCTTGCATGAGGGCAAAAAGCGTGCGGATATAGCAGCAATGCTTTTTGCCGCCATGCAGTCATAAATGTAATACAGATGAGAGGTTCAATAAACAGGGACCAGAAACGCTACACCATCCCAGATGTTCATTGGTCATGTTACTTGGTTGGGGTCCTGGAGTGTTGCGTAGTCATTTCCAATCCAGGATTGATTCATTTTAATTTGAGTCAGACGGTCTGCATTTTCTGTAGAGAGGCGGATACGCCGATCTGTGACGATGCCTCCGGCAGCACTGAAACAGCGTTCCGACATAACGCTGGCTGCCGGGCAAGCCAGCACCTCTATTGCGTACATTGCCAGTTCGTGCCAGGTGTCTAGCTTCGATACCCAATAGTTGAAGGGTGCAGATGGATTGTTCGACACAGCTACGTCATCTGACATGTAGTCCTTGACCATCTTCTCCAGGCGATCGGTGTTGGAGGTGGATCTGCACGCTTGCTGTTCAGTGGGCTGCTGCTGCATGGGTGTCAGAAAATTTTCCCACTCCAAGGACACTGCCGATACCGTTCCCTTTTGGGTACTAGCTGTGGCTTGCGTTGTTTGCTGCCCTCCTGGTTGTCCTGGGTTTGCGGAAGTCAGTCTGTCTGCGTACAACTGGCTAGAAGAGGGGGAGGATGTCAATCTCCTCTCTAAAGTCTCCACAAGGGCCTGCTGGTATTCTTCCATTTTGACCTGTCTGACTCTTTCTTCAAGCAGTTTTGGAACATTGTGTTTGTACCGTGGATCCAGAAGGGTATAAACCCAGTAATTGGTGTTGTCCAGAATGCGCACAATGCGTGGGTCACGTTCAATGCAGTCTAGCATGAATTGAGCCATGTGTGCCAGAGTCCTACCAGAATCCTCATCATCCTCTTGTGAGCGTTGTGATAGTTGTTGTGATGCATCATAGTCGTCACCTTCCTCCTGGTCTGCTTCTGCTGACCATTCGCGTTGAATTGTGGAAGTCCAACGTGCACCGCTCTGGCCCTCGTCAGTGGTGGCATGAAATTCCTGCTCCAACTCCAGCTGTTCCTCCTCCTCTTCTTCGTCATAGCTGCTGGGGCCAGCGTTCCCTGAGGCGGATGGCCTGATGTTGGTACCATCACGCTGATCGTTTTCTCCTTCAGATTCCCCCAGTTGCATCATGACAGCTGTTTCCTTGATTTTTAACATCGACCTCTTCAGTAAACACAGCAGTGGTATGGTAATGCTGACTGAAGAGTTGTCACTGCTCACAAGCAACGTGGATTGCTCAAAATTTTGGATGACTTGGCAGAGGTCCAACATGTTGGCCCAATCGGATCCACAGAAGCTTGGCAGCTGGCCGGATGCGCCTCATGTACTGGACCACTGCACTCTTCTGCTCGCAAAAGCGGGCTAGCATGTGCAGCGTAGAATTCCAGCGCGTAGGGACATCACACAGCAAGCGATGGTGGGGGAGATTGAAGCGCTCCTGCATCTTGGCGAGTGCCCCCGAAGCAGTACTGGAATTTCTACAATGTTTGGCCACTCGACGCACCTTCAACAGAAGATCGGCCACGCCTGGGTATGTCCTCAGGAACCGCTGAACTACTAGGTTCATCACGTGCGCCAGGCAAGGGATGTGTGTCAGCTTAGCCAACCTTAAAGCGCGAATGAGATTACTCCCATTATCACACACAACCATGCCCGGTTTCAGGTCCAGCGGTGCCAGCCACAAATCCGTCTGTTCCTTTATTCCCCTCCAAATTTCCTCCCCTGTGTGCTGCTTATCCCCAAGGCAGATTAGCTTCAGCAACGCTTGCTGACGCATGCCAACAGCTGTGCTGCACTGCTTCCACGATCCTACTGCTGCTGGGTTAGCGTTTCCGGATGAGGTACAGCTTTGAGATGCGTTGGAGGAGAAGGAGTCAGAGAGGTAGGTGCTGCTGTTGTTATCCAGTGGGAGGGACGGCGGTGCAGCTGTTTGTGGCGTGGGCAACACCCGTGCCGTAGCAGGTGAGGAATCGCTGCCAGGCTCCACAAGGTTCACCCAGTGCGCGGTAAGGGAGATGTATCGACCCTGGCCGAACGCACTCGTCCAGGTGTCAGTGGTGAGGTGAACCTTGCAGGCAACGGCATTCTTCAAGCTTCGGGTTATTTTGCTGACCACGTGCTCATGCAACTCAGGCACTGCAGAGCGCGCAAAGTGGTAGCGGCTGGGAACCACGTAACGTGGGATGGCCACTGACATCATGCCCTTGAAGCTGTTTGTCTCCACCACTCGATATGGCAGCATTTCGCAGGCCAGAAGCTTGGCTATGCTGGCTGTTACTGCCACGGCCCGGGGGTCATTTGCTGGCAATTTCCTCTTGCGCTCAAACATCTCCGACACAGACAACTGAACCGTAGCGCTGCACACGGAAGGGCTGTTGGTTGTTGTGTTTGATGAACACTGGGAGACCTCAAGAGCACTACTCCGGAAAGTGACAGTGTCAGCGTCGTCTGATGTTTGTGAATGTTGTGAACCACGCAATGGCTGGGCTACTGCTGCTGCTGAGGCGGGTCTGGTGGTGAGTCTGGTGAACCCAAGGGAGGCAGTGTTGTTGCTGGTACCCTGTCCTGACGCGTTTGCCCACAGAGTGGGATGTTTGGATAGCATGTGACGGCTCATGCTGGTGGTGGAGAGGTTGTTAATACTTTTCCCCCTGCTCAGGCGGGTCTTGCACACCTTGCAAATCGCCATGGTAACATCCTCAGTGCAGTCTTCAAAGAAAGCCCAGACTTTGGAGCACCTGCCTCCTTGCTGGCGATTTCTGTTTGCTCCTCTTTTGCCTCTCACTTGAACTTCCACGCTTGTGGTGCCTGAAATTGCGCGCCGCCTACCTTGTGGCACAAGGCGAACTCGTGCAGCAGTGGGTTCTTCAACAGACTCATCTGTGCTGCTGCTACGACGGCGATGTTCTCGTTCACAAACAAAATCTGGGTCTCTGTCCACATTGTCCATACCCTCCTCTTCCATCTCCTCAAACTCGTCATATGTCATTGTGGGCCGCCGCCGTGGAGTAGAGCTCCCCACAACAACCTCTGCGCAGCACACTCCAACGTCGTCTTCCAGATCTTGTCGGCCGACCTCCTGCAATTGCAACCCCTCCTGCCCAAATTGCTCTGGGATTTGGGTTTCCGAGTCCTCCTCGGACTCGCCTTGTATTTCAGTGCGCGGTGCATTTCCCACAGTTAACGGTTGTGAATCCAGGCACAACATTTCTGGCTGTTCCTCCATTGACCTTTGAAAGGTGGAAGTTTGTTGGGCTGGGAATAGCTCCTGCGAATACCCCATTGTGTCCTGAGGTAATTCATCGGACTGGTTATCTGGCAGTTGTGTGCGTGGTGTCGCTGCCGGTTGGGTCAGCTTTGTGCCCACTGGCTCCTTGTAACTGGCTGAGGACTCGGACCTCGTGCGTGATGTGCTGGTGCTGCTTAACCCACTGCTGGACGCTTGAGAGGTCATCCAAGTAATTATTTGGTCCTGTTCTTTTGGATTTGTGAGGGTTGTTGTCCTGGACAACATGGGCGGTACTGAGTGGGTTTTCTTGGGTGCTCCCCTGTGGCCTGTACGTGAACCGTCAGGGGAAACACCTCTTCCCTTGCCCCTCCCTCTTTCACCGGATTTCTTCCTCATTTCACTTATCCTTACAGTACACGCTGACTGGCAGCAGTACAGTGGCAGTACAGAAATGCTATACAGTACCACTATTCCCAGCAGCGACACAGAGCACAATGCTATACAGTGACGGGTGAGCGGTGTACCACTATTCCCAGCAGCGACACAGAGCACAATGCTATACAGTGGCGGGTGAGCGGTGTACTACTATTCCCAGCAGACACAGAACAGTAAACAGAATGCTATATAGTGTGGCTGAGCGAGCAGTGTACCACTATTCCCAGCAGACACAGAACAGTAAACAGAATGCTATATAGTGTGGCTGAGCGAGCGGTGTACCACTATTCCCAGCAGACACAGAACAGTAAACAGAATGCTATATAGTGTGGCTGAGCGAGCGGTGTACCACTATTCCCAGCAGACACAGAACAGTGAACAGAATGCTATATAATGTGGCTGAGCGAGGTACACAGAGTGGCAGTAAACAGAATGCTATATAGTGTGGCTGAGCGAGTGGTGTACCACTATTTCCAGCAGACACAGAACAGTAAACAGAATGCTATATAGTGTGGCTGAGCGAGCGGTGTACCACTATTCCCAGCAGACACAGAACAGTGAACAGAATGCTATATAATGTGGCTGAGCGAGGTACACAGAGTGGCAGTAAACAGAATGCTATATAGTGTGGCTGAGCGAGCGGTGTACTACTATTCCCAGCAGACACAGAACAGTAAACAGAATGCTATATAGTGTGGCTGAGCGAGCGGTGTACCACTATTCCCAGCAGACACAGAACAGTAAACAGAATGCTATATAGTGTGGCTGAGCGAGCGGTGTACCACTATTCCCAGCAGACACAGAACAGTAAACAGAATGCTATATAGTGTGGCTGAGCGAGCGGTGTACCACTATTCCCAGCAGACACAGAACAGTGAACAGAATGCTATATAATGTGGCTGAGCGAGGTACACAGAGTGGCAGTAAACAGAATGCTATATAGTGTGGCTGAGCGAGTGGTGTACCACTATTCCCAGCAGACACAGAACAGTAAACAGAATGCTATATAGTGTGGCTGAGCGAGCGGTGTACCACTATTCCCAGCAGACACAGAACAGTGAACAGAATGCTATATAATGTGGCTGAGCGAGGTACACAGAGTGGCAGTAAACAGAATGCTATATAGTGTGGCTGAGTGAGCGGTGTACTACTATTCCCAGCAGACACAGAACAGTAAACAGAATGCTATACAGTGTGGCTGAGCGAGCGGTGTACCACTATTCCCAGCAGACACAGAACAGTAAACAGAATGCTATATAGTGTGGCTGAGCGAGCGGTGTACCACTATTCCCAGCAGACACAGAACAGTGAACAGAATGCTATATAGTGTGGCTGAGCGAGCGGTGTACCACTATTCCCAGCAGACACAGAACAGTGAACAGAATGCTATATAATGTGGCTGAGCGAGGTACACAGAGTGGCAGTAAACAGAATGCTATATAGTGTGGCTGAGCGAGCGGTGTACTACTATTCCCAGCAGACACAGAACAGTAAACAGAATGCTATATAGTGTGGCTGAGCGAGCGGTGTACCACTATTCCCAGCAGACACAGAACAGTGAACAGAATGCTATATAATGTGGCTGAGCGAGGTACACAGAGTGGCAGTAAACAGAATGCTATATAGTGTGGCTGAGCGAGTGGTGTACCACTATTCCCAGCAGACACAGAACAGTAAACAGAATGCTATATAGTGTGGCTGAGCGAGCGGTGTACCACTATTCCCAGCAGACACAGAACAGTGAACAGAATGCTATATAATGTGGCTGAGCGAGGTACACAGAGTGGCAGTAAACAGAATGCTATATAGTGTGGCTGAGCGAGTGGTGTACCACTATTCCCAGCAGACACAGAACAGTAAACAGAATGCTATATAGTGTGGCTGAGCGAGCGGTGTACCACTATTCCCAGCAGACACAGAACAGTGAACAGAATGCTATATAATGTGGCTGAGCGAGGTACACAGAGTGGCAGTAAACAGAATGCTATATAGTGTGGCTGAGTGAGCGGTGTACTACTATTCCCAGCAGACACAGAACAGTAAACAGAATGCTATATAGTGTGGCTGAGCGAGCGGTGTACCACTATTCCCAGCAGACACAGAACAGTAAACAGAATGCTATATAGTGTGGCTGAGCGAGCGGTGTACCACTATTCCCAGCAGACACAGAACAGTGAACAGAATGCTATATAGTGTGGCTGAGCGAGCGGTGTACCACTATTCCCAGCAGACACAGAACAGTAAACAGAATGCTATATAGTGTGGCTGAGCGAGCGGTGTACCACTATTCCCAGCAGACACAGAACAGTAAACAGAATGCTATATAGTGTGGCTGAGCGAGCGGTGTACCACTATTCCCAGCAGACACAGAACAGTAAACAGAATGCTATATAGTGTGGCTGAGCGAGCGGTGTACCACTATTCCCAGCAGACACAGAACAGTGAACAGAATGCTATATAATGTGGCTGAGCGAGGTACACAGAGTGGCAGTAAACAGAATGCTATATAGTGTGGCTGAGCGAGCGGTGTACTACTGTTCCCAGCAGCGACACAATGACAGGGGGGACCCTGGCTAGCGTGGCTGGAGCGCGAACTACCCTGCCTGCCTACCCAAAGCTAAACCCACAGACAAATGGCGGAGATATGACGTGGTTCGGGTATTTATTTTCCCGAACCACGTGACAGTTCGGCCAATCAGAGCGCGTTCGGGTCCGAACCACGTGACCCGTTCGGCCAATCACAGCGCTAGCCGAACGTTCGGGGAACGTTCGGCCATGCGCTCTTAGTTCGGCCATGTGGCCGAACGGTTTGGCCGAGCACCGTCAGTTGTTCGGCCGAACTCGAACATCACCCGAACAGGGTGATGTTCTGCAGAACCCGAACAGTGGCGAACACTGTTCGCCCAACACTAGTCCAGACCAGAGTGCGGCACCAGAACTTCCGGCGCAGGAGCGAGACGAGGTAAGTTCTGCCCACTGCCCAGCCGCTGCACACTTCGTTCCGGACTCCGGAGGGGAGAGCGAGCGAGGGAGGTAGAGCCCCCTAAGGTGAGGGAAGGGGGGGGAGATGTCCGCCCTTCCCCACTATGCCCAAAGCTCTCCCTCTTCTCTGCGCTGCTCCCCTCCTGCTGGCCGCATGGGCACGCGGCCAGGGGGGGGGGCAGCGGGCGGCCAGGGTCGGGCAGATGCCCCAATTTACCATACATGCGGATGCCCATGGTCCTTACATTTTATAGATTACATGACATACAATTAATTTCATTCATTTTTAGGGACGGTTTATTGGTTAGTAGAGGTGTGCATAATTATTAGGTGTGTTATGGGTGTACATATTTAACATAATTAACTATGATGCAATCAACCAAGCTCAGTGTCCTGTAATACAAAATAGGCTCTGGTTAAGGCGGCCTTCGCCATGTTCTGAGCAGCCTCTGTGCCGACCTTCACGCTGCTTTAGTTTTTGTTATGTCTTTGTAACTGGAACAGAGCTGGAACATTCCATGGACATAAGCTGAACTGATTGCAACACATTGTAGAATGTTGGTTAAAAGAACAAGCAGTATAAAGCAATATATATATATTGAGGGATATGAGCTGTAACTGTTTGGGGGGGGGGGGGGGGTCTAATCAATCAATCCTGGATTTAATCAATAACCTGTGATGTAAAGAATGTTATTCAATACCTAATGAATAATATGCCTATGACAACATGCTATGCTGTATCAGCCTGATTGGCAGAAGCCTCTGTCACTCACCTCTCTGCACTTTGATTGGATGCCTGCTCTCCCCTTCACTCTCTATGTTTCAGCTGCGTTAGTGCGCAGGGAGTGGGCCAGAGGCTGTCTCCTGTCACTGTCCTAGGCCCCCCTCCTCCAGAGGCATGTGGGCTCCCTCTCTGCTGCATCTGCCGCCCGCAGAATTATCCCTCTTCCCCGTGCTGAATATTGGGGAAGGATAAAGGAGCTGCACACAGACTCCCTGAATAATGGTTCCAGGCGCTGCAGTTCCCTTCTATACTCCCTGCACTGTCTCCGGTGGTAGTGCAGAGAACAGATGGGAACGCCAGCACTTGGATACATTATTAGGTGAGTCTGTGCCTGCCGCCTTTATCCTCCTTGCTGTGCTCTGAATCAGTGCGAGGAGGAGGGGGATGCGTAGGGGGGAATTTTTAACCTGGAGGGCACAAGATGGCCACTGCCAGGAAAATAATATAAATTGAGAATTAAAAGAAACCAAAACGTAGACAGTGCATTACATCTGATATCTTAGTAGAGCAAGCATTTATCTACTTACATATATCATTTTTGTGGGGGGCATATGATGGCTAACAGTTGTTCTTTAAGCAGCCCTAGAGTCTCTCATAGCATGCTATGAAAAAAGCTGTCCCCCAACTTCTCTTTGCAAGTATAGCTATCAGGGTCGTAGCTAGAAATGGCTGGGCCCCATAGCAAATTTTTCTCTTGGGGCCCCCCCACCCTACCCGCAGCTCCTCCTGGGTAAGGGGGGGAGGTGTAGCTTGGGGGCCCTATTGGAGGAGTGGATGAGAGGAGGGTGCCACTGGGTGTGGAGGATGATACCACTAGGTGGGTTGAGGGTGCCACTGGGTGGGGAGGATGGAAGAGGTGGGTGCAACTATGTGAAGGGAGGGAGGTGCCACAGGGTGGGGAGAAGGTTGTTACAGGGTTGGGAGAGAGGAGGGTGGTACATGGTGGGGAGTAGGGGAGAGGACGGTGCCACTGGGGTGAGGAGGAAGGGAGAGGAGGGTGATAATTGCCGGGAGGAGGGGAAAGGAGGATGCCACTGGGGTGAGCACAGTCAGTGTCGTGACTATGTACTCTGTAAAATGCTGCAGAAGATGTCAGAGCTATATAAATACATAATAATAATAATAATATGGTAGGGCATTAGACTATGACTATGGTAGGATTAGATTGTGATCTCCTCTGGGATGTATGTACTCTATAAAGTGCTGCAGAAGATATTAGTGTTATATAAATACATAATAATATGGTAAGACATTCGAGTATGACTATGGTAGGAGTAGAGTCTGAGCTCCTCTGAGGACAGTGAGTGACAACGATGTACTCTGTAAAGTGCTGCAGGTGGGTGGGTGGGTGGGCTAAAAATTACCTGTTCGGGAGGGTGGTTGAGCTAAAAGATTATCTGGTCGGGAGGCAGGGTGAGCTAAAAGATTATCTGATATATAAAAATTGTCAGTAGTGCGCCTACTATAATCAGCAGCTTACCTAAAAAGGGGGGTAGCCCCAGACCCCTAATGAATAGATATATATGTATAATAGATTTAGGCAGCGCTAAATAATAGGAGTATTTAATCGTAATAAATTCAGTTGACAGATGAACAATAAAATAAAATAACTGAATGGACAAAACCACTCATCAATATTTAGCTACAACAAATATCATGCACATCCACGCACCAATCATCCCCACACACCTACTGCAGTAGGAAAAAATGGTATGTGCACTGATAAAAAAATATATAAAAAATATAAATATATATAAATAAATTATAGCAGCAAAACAATTGATCGCATCATAATTGATTGGTAATCTAGTTGAATCGATAAAGGATTATCTTCAATAGATAGCGTGAATTGTCCTAGCAGATTCCACATAGGTAAAGATAAAATGTCTCTAATGGAAATTTCCACACTTTAGCAGCAGTCAAGGAGAATCAATGTATACGGCATTGATTCTCCTTGACTGCTGCTAAAGTGTGGAAATTTCCATTAGAGACATTTTATCTTTACCTACGTGGAATCTGCTATGACAATTCACGCTATCTATTGAAGATAATCCTTTATCGATTCAACTAGATTACCAATCAATTATGATGCGATCAATTGTTTTGCTGCTATAATTTATTTATATATATTTATATTTTTTATATATTTTTTTTCAGTGCACATACCATTTTTTCCTACTGCAGTAGGTGTGCGGGGATGATTGGTGCGTGGATGTGCATGATATTTGTTGTAGCTAAATATTGATGAGTGGTTTTGTCCATTCAGTTATTTTATTTTATTGTTCATCTGTCAACTGAATTTATTACGATTAAATACTCCTATTATTTAGCGCTGCCTAAATCTATTATACATAAAAGATTATCTGGTTGGGAGGGAAGATGGATGTGTGGGTTAAAAAATTACCTGTGAGGGTGGGTGGGCTAAAAGATAACCCGTGTTCTAAAAGATTACCTGGGTCCGGGTGGGTGGGCTGTAATATTACTTGGGTCCGGGTGGGTGGGCTGTAATATTACCTGGGTGGGTGGGCTGTAATATTACCTGGGTGTGGGTGGGTGGGCTGTAATATTACCTGGGTGTGGGTGGGCTGTAATATTACCTGGGTGTGGGTGGGTGGGCTGTAACATGGTCCAGGTGGGTGGGCTGTAACATTACCTGGGTCTGGGTGGGTGGGTCGGCTGTAACATTGTCTGGGTGGGTCGGCTGTAACATTACCTGGGTCTGGGTGGGTGATTGTCTGGGTGGGTAGGTGATTACCTGTGGGTGAGTGGTTGTTTGATTACCTGGGGGGTCCTTTTGATTACCTGGGGGGTCTGGGTGGGTGATTACCTGCGGGAGCTGGGTGCGTGTTTGATTACCTGGGGGGTCTGGGTAGGAGGGTGGGTGATTACCTGGGGGGTCTGGGTAGGAGGGTGGGTGATTACCTGGGGGGTCTGGGTAGGAGGGTGGGTGATTACCTGGGGGTCTGGTTGGGAAGGTGGCTGATTACCTGGGGGGTCTGGTTAGGAGGGTGGCTGATTACCTGGGGGGTCTGGGTAGGAAGGTGGGTGATTACCTGAGGGGTATGGGTAGGAGGGTGGGTGATTACCTGGGGGGTCTGGTTGGGAGGGTGGCTGATTACCTGGGGGGTCTGGGTAGGAGGGTGGCTGATTACCTGGGGGGGATGGGTAGGAGGGTGGGTGATTACCTGGGAGAATTGGGTAGGTGGGTGGTTGATTACCTGGGGGGGTCTGGGTGGGTGGTTGATTACCTGGGGGGCTGGGTGGGTGGTTGACTACCTAGAGGGCTGGGTGGGTGGGTGGTTGATTACCTGGGGGGGTGGTTGATTACCTGGGGGGGTCTGGGTGGGTGGTTGATTACCTGGGGGGCTGGGTGGGTGATTACCTGGGGGGCTGGGTGGGTGATTACCTGGGGGTCTGGGTGGGTGGTTGATTACCTGGGGGGCTGGGTGGGTGGTTGATTACCTGGGGGGGGGGCTGGGGGGGTGGTTGATTACCTGGGGGGGGGTCTGGGTGGGTGGTTGATTACCTGGGGGCGGGGGGGTCTGGGTGGGTGGTTGATTACCTGGGGGGGTCTGGGTGGGTGGTTGATTACCTGGGGGGCCCGACTCTTATCACTCCCCCTCACCCCGGCGGGCCCCCGTCCTGTTATGCGCGGCACCGGGCGGAAGATACAGCTATAGTCTCTGGGCTGCAGCAGACTCTAGAGCTCCAGCCGCCTGGTCCACTCTGTCTCCTCCTCAGCAATACCGCTCACACGCACTGAATCAGGAAGTAGTGCGAGTGGTATTGCTGAGGAGGAGACAGTGTGTGGACCAGGCGGCTGGAGCTCTAGAGTCTGCTCTGCTGCAGCCCGGAAACTGACTATAGCTGTATCTTCCGCGCGGCGCCGCGCATAACAGGAGGGGGGCCCGCCGAGGTGAGGGGGAGTGATAAGAGTCGGGGAAAAAGTCAGCGCATCGTTTAGTGAGGGAGGGAAGGAAGGGTAAAAAAAATAAACCCAGGAGCAGACCCCGGGCCCCCCCTCCCCTTCTTTGGCTACGGGCCCTATAGCAGCCGCTATGGCCACTATCCTTATCCCTACGCCACTGATAGCTATTCTACTTGCCTGTGACCCAAAGTAATGTCATCTGTGTGAAAATAACAGTTCACCTTTGCCTACTGTCACATAGTACTGGAATTAGCCATTTTTCATAATAATGTAATATGTAATATGTAGTTCAATCAGAAAGCTGTGCAGTTAAGAAAACACAGTTACCATCAGTGGCACTTGCAGATAAAGGCTCTCTGCTCTATACTAGCCTTTTATCCCCAGCAGTCAGACACGAAACAGCAGTTTGAGAGCTCCTGCCACTTAGTACAGCACATTTAACTTGATTCCTCAAGTTGAACTGCTATAGCAGCGCAAGTTAAAAGCCACCAGCGAGAGTTAAAGGACAACCGAGGTGACATGTGACTTGATGAGATAGACATGTCTATGTACTGTGGCAAGCACACAAATAACTAGGCTGTGTTCCTATTTTTATTTCTCTGCCTGACAGAGTTAAACATCAGCTATGCAAGTGACACTTTCTGTCTGGGTCGGGACCGGGTCAGACTGAGTCAGACTATAGCATAACCCTCACTGATAAGTAATTACAGCCATAAAACACTTTCCTGTCAGTAAATGGCTTCTGAAAGCATAAAGGAGATAAAAAGGGTCAATATTTTGTCGATTTGACCTCTGGCATACTTTAATGAATGTGTCATTGAGCAGAGACAATGAAACAGTAAAAACTTAAAGAGACACTGAAGCGAAAAAAAAATATATGATATAATGAATTGGTTGTGTACTATGAATAATTACTGGAAGATTAGCAGCAAAGAAAATATTCTCATACTTTTATTTTCAGGTATATAGTGTTTTTTCTAACATTGCATCATTCTCTAATATGTGCAGATTACACAACACTAAGCTTTCAAAATGAGTCTTTCAGAGCAGTCTGTGAAGTAATGACTTCACCTCTAGCAGATAAAAAGAAAACAGTTCACTTACAGTTGAGATAATAAAAGTCAGATAACAGGCCTCTCCACGACTAACTTAGTCGTAGAGATTAATGGCTTTTTTGCATAGAGATAACAACTGGAGTTTCTTAGCTCTTCCTGTACTGGAAACAATTAGACTGATGTATCTGATCTTAATGTTTTATTTCTTAGCTGTACTACACATACAAATCATAATATCATAATTTTTTTTTCGCTTCAGTGTCTCTTTAAAGACTAGATTCAAATATAAAATAAAACTGTGGAATAGCTACAAAAAGTCATTTTTAGGAGAAGGAGGGTAGATACAATTGTTTTTCTCATCAGTTTATTTTCACCTTGGATGTCCATTAAATACAGCGTGCACATGCTACGCGCAGTAGTGCTGCGTATCGCGCGTTCCTAAATTACTCCTGCTTCTTCCTAGTTATGAGCGCTCATTGCCTCTACAGCGAGGTGTGAAGTTTCGCGACCATGATACTTTACTTACTAGTGCGTTAATTAATGTAGTAGTGGGCGCCTTAGTGAAGTATCACGATCGTGATATTTCACATCTCTCGGTAGATGCAAGGCCTGCCCGTTACCAGGAAGAAGTGGGTGTAATTTAAGAGCGCACGCTACACAGCACTACCATGCGTAGTGCGTGGGCGCTGTATTTAACTCACGCTGGTGGCTTTTAACCGGCGCCACATTTCTTAGCATATAATCCAGTAAATAATGGAAACTTTCTTACTCCAAACACATCATCTGCCTATTAGACTTTATTAAAGTGTACACGAGGCGACATGTGACATGATGAGATAAACATGTGTATGTACGGTGCAAAACATGTTAATAACCAGATTGTTTTACTTAATTTATTTTGCTGCTTGAAAGAGTTAATTTTTAGACATGGAAGTGACAGCTTCTGTCTTGTTGGGTACCTTGTCAGGAATATGTTGGTGCTTTATAAATATAATAAATAAATATAGTAAACATCACTGATAAGCAAATTACAGTCATAAAAGATTTTCTGTCAACTTCTGAGCTCAGGGGGAAGAGATAAAAGGTCAATAGCTCATGTATTTTTAAGTCTGGGACACTTAATAGGCTGCCACCGATTAGAGACAACAAAACATTAATTCTACTTTGTAAATATTTAAATATAAAATAAAACCATGAGATATCTAAAAAAAGGTCATTTTTAGTAGTAGAAGGATAAATACAATTGTTTATCTTGTCAGTTTATTTTCGCCTCGAGTTAACTTTCAAAGAAAAAAGACCTTATAACACCTTAGATAACTCTCTCACTGTAAGTTTTCTCTTGCCTTATTATCTCCAGCATGATCTTAGTGAATTAAGGCCATTGAGATGTAGCCCCCATCTGCTGCTACGTATAGAGGGACAGGTTTTAGAATGGTCGTCGACACTGATGGATTTTGTCCTGAGAATTTAGAGTGATCTTCCCATATGTCCTAGGTATACATGTACTATATGTACATATGTGTGTCTTTTATATTATGTATATAGTATATTGTTGTCAGGGCCGGATTTCTGGGCAGGCCCCCCAAGGCAGGGGACTAGGGCGGAGACTTCACTGTCATTTCATGGGGCGGGTGGAGAGCCGCACATGCCATTACCTATCATAGAAAAGCCCTGTCCGCCCGTTTACAACTGCCTGCGGGGTTAGAAGTGTGCCTGAATGCTCCATATCAGATTCAGCTGGAGCTCAATTTGTTTATTTACAGGGGCTGAGTGGGCGCTTCTCTCTCCCCCCTGCCGTGCCGTTATCTGACAGGGTGATCTGATGGGGAGAGAAGAATGTGCTGTGTATCTGCAGCGGCCCCGCCCCCCTGCCTCGGACACAAACACAGCAGCACGAGGGAGCCAGGACGGACAGCTGCATGTGCTCCTGCAGAGGAGAGTGCGTAAAGGCTAATGTGAACTATGCACGGTAGTATGCTAAGCTAAGGTACCACAATCGGTTTTCTGAATGAAGTCAGAGAACAGTGTATTAAGTGATATGTCCTGCAATCCTCTGAACTGCTGCTGGCTACCATCTTATAGCATTTAGGTTTTTCTGCTCTCTAGAAAACGATTATGACTTTCATAACAAAGTGTAAAAAATGTGTCTGCATCTCATAAAACTAATCTAAGTACAGACATCAGGGCCGGATTTATACTTTTTACCACCCAAGGCCCACTATCACCAGCCGCCCCATGACCACAGCGGGGTTAGGATATGGTTTTTGGACATGGCAAAGCGTGGAAGTTAGAAATACTAATAGATAAGTGTTTGGCATTTCTGAAAAAAAGGAATTAAAGTATGGTAAATGTTACATAAAGGTGGTGAGGGGAGATTACAGGCTAGACACTTGGGAAATTTAGTGTCAGGCTAGGAATTTGAGAATATGATAATGGGAAATTGGATAAAAGAAGTCAAGTTAGGGTTATTGATCACAAAATTATAGTGACTGAAATGACATGACTATGTATTCTGTAAAGTGCTGCAGAAGATGCCAGTGCTATATAAATACATAATAATAATAATATGGTAGGGCATAAGACTAGGGTAGGGGTTAGATTGTGAGCTCCTCTGAGCACAGTCATTGACATGATGTACTCTGTAAAGTGCTGCCAAAGATGTCAGTGCTACATAAATACATAATAATAATATGGTAGGACGTTAGACTATGACTATGGTAGGATTAGATTGTGAGCTCCTCTGAGGAAAGCCAGTGACATGACTATGTACTTTGTAAAGTGCTGCAGAAGAAGTCAGTGCTATATATACGTAATAATAATATGGCAAGGACTATGACTATGGTAGGGATTAGATTGTGAGCTCCTCTGAGGACAATCAGTGACATGACTATGTAGTCTGTAAAGTGCTGCAGAAGATGTCAGTGCTATATAGATACATAATAATAATATGGTAAGACATTAGACTATGACTATGGTAGGATTAGAGTGTGAACTCATTTGAGGGCAGTCAGTGACATGACTATTTACTCTGTAAAGCGCTGCAGAAGGTGTCAGTGCTATATACTGTAAATACATAATAATATGGTAGGACATTAGGCTATGGTAAGATTAGATTGTGAGCTCATCTGAGGACAGTCAGTGACATGCCTATGTACTCTGTAAGGGCTGGTTCACACGGGCGTCTGCTGAGCTTTTGCTTGGCATTGCGTTCAAACACCAGCGTTTAAACGCCAGCGTTTAAAAGCTAGCTTTTGAAAAGCGTTCAAGGCTAGCAGTTCTGGTCTCTGCTATTGTTTCCTCGCGTTTACTGCCTCTGAAAGCAGCATGTTGCTTTTGAGACTAGACGCAACGCTGGGATCTACTGCCAGGCTTTCATGAAAGCCTGCAAAAGCCAGCTCTAAACGCTCCCATTCACTTGCATGGGATGGCAGTAGATCCCAAAAAACGCTGCGTCTGAAACGCTGCGTTAAACGCCACAAAAACGCGCGTCTGAACCAGCCCTAAAGTGCTGCATAGGATTTCAGGGCTATATAAATACATAATAAGGAAGGACATTAGACTATGACTATGGGAGGATTAAATTGTGAGCTCCCCTGAGGACAGTCAGTGACATGACTATGTAGTCTGTAAAGTGCTGCAGAAGATGTCAGTGCTATATAAATACATACTAATATAGTATGATAGACTATGACTAGAAAGGAAATGAGTGAGAGACGTGTAGAGGGGTGCAAGATAGGAGGAAAATAGGAGGAAAAACAGGACACTGCAGTCTGATTTAGCCATGTTGTTTGGCATGCTCATGAAGACACAGAAGAAACTGCTTTGTGGAAGGCTAGGTTCACACTGTGGATGAAATTTGACCACTTTCTGTAAATGGAGACCAATAAATACACTGACAAGTTGCCGGATCTAGGTTACCTATAGGATTTGTTCAGACATGTTCATTCTGAACATATCAATCTCTGGAAAGGGGTCCATAGACGTAACGATTTTCCCACCGATATACAGCAGATTCGATCACTGTGATCGAATCTGCTGAGAAATTGTTGCGCAAACGCTGATCGAACGATCGATTTCCGTCCAAAATCGATCGTTCCCGTCGATCCGTCCGTGCGGAAGATTTCGATCGGCGGCGGGTCGGGAGTGCGTCGATAGCGGCGTTGAAATGTCCGACCACCGCTAGCGGCAATACATTACCTGTACCGCCGGCGCGTGTCCCCGCTGTCACTTCTCTGCTGGGCTCCGAGTCTGGCAGGCTTCACTTTACTTCCTGTCCGGATAGAAAGTTTAAACAGTAGAGTGCCCTATACTGTTTGAACTTCTCCCGGCAGGAAGTAAAGTGAAGCTGTAGCTGTGGAGCCGAGCGCGTACAAGGGACAGCGGAGACCAGTAGACTCGCACCGGCCGGATCAGGTAATGTATAGCTGGGGGGGGGGGGGGGACGGCGGTGGCAGCTTCACAGATTGTGAATCGGTTTCAGGCTGAAATCGGTTCACAATCTGTTTGCAGTAAAGGCAGCCAATAGATCCCTCTCTGATCAGATTCCATCAGTGGGATCTATCTGTTGGTCAATCTGATGGCAAATCGACCAGTGTATGGCCACCTTTACAGTAAATCCTGGCCTGAACAACTTTTCTGGACACTACACACAAAACAGAAATGGATGGACACAGCAGAACGTACATCGGATCTGCAGTGACTGTCCATTTTGCCAGTGCGTGTGGACCCAGCATAACTTATGACTATGTCTGTCTTTATATTAACCTATAACACTAAGCTCCCCTCCAGTCCCTCTACAAGGGATATATGACCACTGGGTCAAGCTCCAAATGAAACAGAACCACAGGTAACACAATCACATAAACCTCTAAAATCTTCTATAAAAGCACACAGACACAGGGATTTTAATTTCTCTCCCTGCATCTATGAAAACAGTTCATCTTCACACAGGATTTCTCAGAATTCTTAGGCCTCGTTCGCATCTGAGTAGCGCAGATGGCCGTGCGATCTGAACACAGCGCAAGCGATCGCACGCCATCTGCGCCACTGCCCGCTGCTGATCCCATCCGCTGACAACAGTGATGGGATCAGCTCTGCGCTTCCGGGCAAAATGCAGGCAGCAGTACGCAAGCTCTTCCCAGCGCATCATACTGCTGCTCAGCGCAGTAGATGTGAACGGTAGAAGGGTAGTCTATGCCCTTCTGCCGTTCCTGCATTTCAGCACATCATACGCGCTTCCATATCCGCACGGAAGTGTGTATGATAGGGCTCATGCACACTAGTGCGCTTCTGTCCGCTTTTTTTCAGCAACATGTATCTGTAACATTATGTGCTGAAAAAAAGCGGATAGAAGCGCACAAAGTGTAAACCTGGCAAAAGTGTTGTTCACATAAATGCTGCAGTAGATCCAGTTGTCTTGGATGCTACATAAAACTTCCAGTGTCAGCTGCGTTCCTGTGCCTCCATGTCCACCAAGGGGATCAAAACACAATGCGACGACAAATAGCCGGGAACGGATGATGAACGCTTTTCTGCTCAGTAGTAGCTAGTTCAGCCCATTGTTTAGCATCGGCTACGAGTCGCCATAAATTGTTCCGCAGAAAACCATCCGAACCAGCCCTTATCCTTCTGCCTCTACTACAAATCCACACACAGCCCGATTCCAAATTACTGGCAACCTCAGTGTCTACAGTATGTCTGTACTTAGATTAGTTTTATGAGATGCAGACACATTTTTTACACTTTGTTATGAAAGTCATAATCGTTTTCTAGAGAGCAGAAAAACCTAAATGCTATAAGATGGTGGCCAGCAGCAGTTCAGAGGATTGCAGGACATATCACTTAATACACTGTTCTCTGACTTCATTCAGAAAACCGATTGTGGTACCTTAGCTTAGCATACTACCGTGCATAGTTAACATTAGCCTTTACGCACTCTCCTCTGCAGGAGCACATGCAGCTGTCCGTCCTGGCTCCCTCGTGCTGCTGTGTTTGTGTCCGAGGCAGGGGGGCGGGGCCGCTGCAGATACACAGCACATTCTTCTCTCCCCATCAGATCACCCTGTCAGATAACGGCACGGCAGGGGGGAGAGAGAAGCGCCCACTCAGCCCCTGTAAATAAACAAATTGAGCTCCAGCTGAATCTGATATGGAGCATTCAGGCACACTTCTAACCCCGCAGGCAGTTGTAAACGGGCGGACAGGGCTTTTCTATGATAGGTAATGGCATGTGCGGCTCTCCACCCGCCCCATGAAATGACAGTGAAGTCTCCGCCCTAGTCCCCTGCCTTGGGGGGCCTGCCCAGAAATCCGGCCCTGACAGACATACTGTAGACACTGAGGTTGCCAGTAATTTGGAATCGGGCTGTGTGTGGATTTGTAGTAGAGGCAGAAGGATAAGGGCTGGTTCGGATGGTTTTCTGCGGAACAATTTATGGCGACTCGTAGCCGATGCTAAACAATGGGCTGAACTAGCTACTACTGAGCAGAAAAGCGTTCATCATCCGTTCCCGGCTATTTGTCGTCGCATTGTGTTTTGATCCCCTTGGTGGACATGGAGGCACAGGAACGCAGCTGACACTGGAAGTTTTAATGTAGCATCCAAGACAACTGGATCTACTGCAGCATTTATGTGAACAACACTTTTGCCAGGTTTACACTTTGTGCGCTTCTATCTGCTTTTTTTCAGCACATAATGTTACAGATACATGTTGCTGAAAAAAAGCGGACAGAAGCGCACTAGTGTGCATGAGCCCTATCATACACACTTCCGTGCGGATATGGAAGCGCGTATGATGTGCTGAAACGCAGGAACGGCAGAAGGGCATAGACTACTCTTCTACCGTTCACATCTACTGCGCTGAGCAGCAGTATGATGCGCTGGGAAGAGCTTGCGTACTGCTGCCCAGTGGCGTAGCTAAGGAGCTGTGGGCCCCGATGCAAGTTTTACAATGGGGCCCCCCAAGCACTCTATACATAGCAATTGATACGGTGCACCAAAACCTGCCAATGGCAACTACAGAGTCAGAGGTGCAAGGAAGGGATGGGAAACAGTTTGTTAATGATTACCACTATTCAAAGTATCTATAGAAGTGATTATTATGAGCACAGGACCAATAGAGAGCTAATACTGTAGTTGAGGGAGGGCCCTTCGGGGCCCCTCTGGCCCAAGGGCCCCGATGCGGTCGCTACCGCTGCACCCCCTATTGCTACGCCCCTGCTGCTGCCTGCATTTTGCCCGGAAGCGCAGAGCTGATCCCATCACTGTTGTCAGCGGATGGGATCAGCAGCGGGCAGTGGCGCAGATGGCTTGCGATCGCTTGCGCTGTGTTCAGATCGCACGGCCATCTGCGCTACTCAGATGTGAACGAGGCCTAAGAATTCTGAGAAATCCTGTGTGAAGATGAACTGTTTTCATAGATGCAGGGAGAGAAATTAAAATCCCTGTGTCTGTGTGCTTTTATAGAAGATTTTAGAGGTTTATGTGATTGTGTTACCTGTGGTTCTGTTTCATTTGGAGCTTGACCCAGTGGTCATATATCCCTTGTAGAGGGACTGGAGGGGAGCTTAGTGTTATAGGTTAATATAAAGACAGACATAGTCATAAGTTATGCTGGGTCCACACGCACTGGCAAAATGGACAGTCACTGCAGATCCGATGTACGTTCTGCTGTGTCCATCCATTTCTGTTTTGTGTGTAGTGTCCAGAAAAGTTGTTCAGGCCAGGATTTACTGTAAAGGTGGCCATACACTGGTCGATTTGCCATCAGATTGACCAACAGATAGATCCCACTGATGGAATCTGATCAGAGAGGGATCTATTGGCTGCCTTTACTGCAAACAGATTGTGAACCGATTTCAGCCTGAAACCGATTCACAATCTGTGAAGCTGCCACCGCCGTCCCCCCCCCCCCCCCCCCCAGCTATACATTACCTGATCCGGCCGGTGCGAGTCTACTGGTCTCCGCTGTCCCTTCTACGCGCTCGGCTCCACAGCTACAGCTTCACTTTACTTCCTGCCGGGAGAAGTTCAAACAGTATAGGGCACTCTACTGTTTAAACTTTCTATCCGGACAGGAAGTAAAGTGAAGCCTGCCAGACTCGGAGCCCAGCAGAGAAGTGACAGCGGGGACACGCGCCGGCGGTACAGGTAATGTATTGCCGCTAGCGGTGGTCGGACATTTCAACGCCGCTATCGACGCACTCCCGACCCGCCGCCAATCGAAATCTTCCGCACGGACGGATCGACGGGAACGATCGATTTTGGACGGAAATCGATCGTTCGATCAGCGTTTGCGCAACAATTTCTCAGCAGATTCGATCACAGTGATCGAATCTGCTGTATATCGGTGGGAAAATCGTTACGTCTATGGACCCCTTTCCAGAGATTGATATGTTCAGAATGAACATGTCTGAACAAATCCTATAGGTAACCTAGATCCGGCAACTTGTCAGTGTATTTATTGGTCTCCATTTACAGAAAGTGGTCAAATTTCATCCACAGTGTGAACCTAGCCTTCCACAAAGCAGTTTCTTCTGTGTCTTCATGAGCATGCCAAACAACATGGCTAAATCAGACTGCAGTGTCCTGTTTTTCCTCCTATTTTCCTCCTATCTTGCACCCCTCTACACGTCTCTCACTCATTTCCTTTCTAGTCATAGTCTATCATACTATATTAGTATGTATTTATATAGCACTGACATCTTCTGCAGCACTTTACAGACTACATAGTCATGTCACTGACTGTCCTCAGGGGAGCTCACAATTTAATCCTCCCATAGTCATAGTCTAATGTCCTTCCTTATTATGTATTTATATAGCCCTGAAATCCTATGCAGCACTTTAGGGCTGGTTCAGACGGGCGTTTTTGTGGCGTTTAACGCAGCGTTTCAGACGCAGCGTTTTTTGGGATCTACTGCCATCCCATGCAAGTGAATGGGAGCGTTTAGAGCTGGCTTTTGCAGGCTTTCATGAAAGCCTGGCAGTAGATCCCAGCGTTGCGTCTAGTCTCAAAAGCAACATGCTGCTTTCAGAGGCAGTAAACGCGAGGAAACAATAGCAGAGACCAGAACTGCTAGCCTTGAACGCTTTTCAAAAGCTAGCTTTTAAACGCTGGCGTTTAAACGCTGGTGTTTGAACGCAATGCCAAGCAAAAGCTCAGCAGACGCCCGTGTGAACCAGCCCTTACAGAGTACATAGGCATGTCACTGAATGTCCTCAGATGAGCTCACAATCTAATCTTACCATAGCCTAATGTCCTACCATATTATTATGTATTTACTGTATATAGCACTGACACCTTCTGCAGCGCTTTACAGAGTAAATAGTCATGTCACTGACTGCCCTCAAATGAGTTCACACTCTAATCCTACCATAGTCATAGTCTAATGTCTTACCATATTATTATTATGTATCTATATAGCACTGACATCTTCTGCAGCACTTTACAGACTACATAGTCATGTCACTGATTGTCCTCAGAGGAGCTCACAATCTAATCCCTACCATAGTCATAGTCCTTGCCATATTATTATTACGTATATATAGCACTGACTTCTTCTGCAGCACTTTACAAAGTACATAGTCATGTCACTGGCTTTCCTCAGAGGAGCTCACAATCTAATCCTACCATAGTCATAGTCTAACGTCCTACCAAATTATTATTATGTATTTATGTAGCACTGACATCTTTGGCAGCACTTTACAGAGTACATCATGTCAATGACTGTGCTCAGAGGAGCTCACAATCTAACCCCTACCCTAGTCTTATGCCCTACCATATTATTATTATTATGTATTTATATAGCACTGGCATCTTCTGCAGCACTTTACAGAATACATAGTCATGTCATTTCAGTCACTATAATTTTGTGATCAATAACCCTAACTTGACTTCTTTTATCCAATTTCCCATTATCATATTCTCATATTCCTAGCCTGACACTAAATTTCCCAAGTGTCTAGCCTGTAATCTCCCCTCACCACCTTTATGTAACATTTACCATACTTTAATTCCTTTTTTTCAGAAATGCCAAACACTTATCTATTAGTATTTCTAACTTCCACGCTTTGCCATGTCCAAAAACCCTATCCTAACCCCGCTGTGGTCATGGGGTGGCTGGTGATAGTGGGCCTTGGGTGGTAAAAAGTATAAATCCGGCCCTGATTGTTGTTACTCTGTTTACCGAACTAATATCATTATTATTATTTATTTTAGTGTTGTTGATGCAGATATTGTTATTTTATTTTATGTGCATTTTAAAGTGTGCTGGTCCTAAGAACGAACTTCTTTTTTTTATTTTAATGCAATTTTATTGGCCTGAGGAAGTGGCACTGAAACACGTTGTCAAGTGTGCACAGTATAATAAAATTTAAGAAGCTTTTTAAACCTTACTTCGACTCTGAAGGTTCTTTCTTTAAGTGTAGCAGTATTGGCACTTTTTCTACCTTAGTCCTTTTACTATTTATACACAGTCAGGCTTTTTTGAGACTATGGGTGCCTCCAAATTTCATTAGTTTATTTTTTTTATTTCATTAGTTTATTTTCACCTCCGGTGTCCTTTAACCATTGCAGGCGCGCGGACGTGAGCTTCAGCGACAGGTGCTAGAGCCACAGGGACACGCTAGTCACGTCCCTGCAGTTTGGGGGGGTCTGCAAGCGATTCTGTGGGCAGATGCCCGAAATTGCGCTGCTGCTGCTAGCAGGGGGGATTGGCTGCAGGGGACAAAAGTCCCCTGTGCCAATCCGAGCATGTCCTTAAGGGCTGGATCGGAGGCGGCTGACGTCAGGACGTCGGCTGACGTCCATGACGTCACTCCGCTCGTCGCTATGGCGACGATGTAAGCAAAACAAGGAAGGCCGCTCATTGCGGCCTTCCTTGTTTATTCTGGGCGCCGGAGGCGATCGGAAGAACGCCTCCGGAGCGCCCTCTAGTGGGCTTTCATGCAGCCAACTTTCAGTTGGCTGCATGAAATAGTTTTTTTTTTATAAAAAAAAACCCTCCCGCAGCCTCCCTGGCGATCTTATCAGAACGCCAGGCAGGTTAAAGGTTATTAGGCTGTTGTCTTTTAGAGCACAGAGGAGGTTCTGAGTTCAGGCCTGCTTTCACATTGAAAGGTGATTACCCTGCCTTGGTATCAGGTTTCACACACAATAAGCAGAGCATGTTTACTCATTTAGCAGATAAGAGGTACAGAACTTTCCTTCTGCTTAGCCAGGCAGATCTCAATTCTTTCTCCTCAGACACTTCAGCCATCACTGGGAACCCAGCATCTTATCTGGACAGCTTGTTCTGAGAGAGAAAACCATCAGCTGCAGTAAACTGAATTTGATATGTTTTACAGGTCTGACTGGCCAAAGTAGACACACAGGGTTAATAGATGTAGGGAGGAGGCAGGGGCGTAACTAGAAATCATTGGGCCCCCCTGCAAAAGTTTGGATGCCTCCCAGCCAGTTCAGGGCCTTTTTGGGGGGCAGGAGGGGTCGCAGCATGAGGGGAGAGCGTGGCCACCTACATCGACAGGGAGGGGGGACAGTCTCCCCCCTCCCTCCCTTGGCCTCTCCCCTCAGCGCTCCCCTCCAGCATGAATTAGTGGCAGCAGGCGGTGGGCAGGAGCACATACCTCCATCCATCGCCACCGACCCCTCCTGCCCCCCAAAACGCCCCCCCCCCCCCCCGCGATTGCAGGGGCTGCAACCCCTATTGTTATGCCACTGGGAGGAGGATATTACAAGCACACATATGCAAATGAACTGATCCACTGTTCCCCATGCTGTCAATGATTGAAAGGGAGTTTTTGACAACACTTTTAGGCCCAGTGCACACCGAGCGGATTTGGATGCGATCCGCCGGCCGCATCCGCCTGTAAATCCACTTGGCTAATGTATTTCAATGGGCTGGTGCACACCGGGGGTTTGAGGTTTGTAGCAAACTGCAAACGTGCCTCCTGCTGCACGTTTGCGGTTTCCTAAAAACCTCAAACTACTGGTGTGCACCAGCCCATTGAAATACAATAGCCAAGCGGATTTACATTCGGATGCGGCCGGAGGATCCCATCCAAATCCGCTCAGTGTGCACTGGGCTAAATCTCTGAAATCCGCACCAGAAACCGATAGCGTTTTGTGGATCTGCTAGTGGTTTTGGTGTGCACTGAGTTAGCAACCTAAAAGAAAGAGAGAAGCAGAGATAAGCAGGAAAAGATTTACAGCAGTAAGGAACACTTCGACTTTCTAATCCCATCCCAGTTTAAAAACCATTTTTATTGATATTTGTCCTTTAAGTGCTTCAAAGTCCTGATACCTATTTCATGCAAGAGAAAAAAATACACCTGATTTGCAATAACAAAAAAACACTAGATAAACCTTATTCGGAGATTGGTTAACCTACTTGCCGGTTATCCCGAGCTCAGCTCGTGGTAGCCTGCGCAGGAGGATTTCTCAGGCCCCGCTGGGCCGATTTGCATAATTTTTTTTGTTACATGCAGCTAGTTCTTTGCTAGCTGCTTGTAACATTCGATCGCTGCCGCTACCTGCCGATTCGCCGCTACTCGCCGCCCCCCCGCCCCAGACCCCTGCGCAGCCTGGCCAATCAGTGCCAGGCACCGCTGAGGGGTGGATCGGGATTCCCTGTGACTTCCCGACGTCCATGACGTCGGTGACGTCATCCCGCCCCGTCGATATGGCGACCGGGGAAGCCCTGCAGGAAATCCCGTCCCCTTCGGCGATCGGAGTGGGTGGAGGGATGCCGCTGCTCAGCGGCTATCATGTAGCGAGCCCAGGCTAAATGATTTAAAAAAAAATTTAAAAAAAAGTTCTGCACTGCCCCCTTGCCGGCGAGAATTGGACCAGCAAGGAGGTTAATATTAATAAAACGTAACTTTTAATAAAGTCGGGTTACAATAGACAATTCGAACAGATCCATTCTCATCAAGTAAGAACTGACAGATAATAAACAGAAGTGCATGAGCAGGATAAAACAGCCTGTCATCTTATAGCTTTATCTTCACTATAAATTAGCAGTTACTGATGCACAGTTTACCCTTCAGAAATATATGCTTTAGAATAGTGAAAATAGTTTGAATGGCTATAGAACTGTATTTGTGTAACGATTGGTGTCAGCAAAACAGATTTTCTGATTATTGGTGATCTGCAGTATCACCAATAATACTGATGCTATACCTGATTATGTGGTGATCTGCAGAATCACCAATAATGCTAGTATAGCCAGACACAGGACAACCAATGTGAGATAGTGTTTGGTGCAACAGTAATGAGTAAGAGGAGATCTCCCGAGGAGCAGGTGACTCAGACAGTACTGCAGCCAATGATCACCTGAGGAGCAGGTGATTCAGACTGTACTGCAGCCAGTGGACACCTGAGGAGCAGGGACCACTGACTGTGCTGCAAGGATGATCACCTGATGAGCAGGCGATTAAAACTATACTGCAGCCAGTGGACACCTGAGGAGCAGGAACCACTGACTGTGCTGCAATGGATGATCACCTGAGAAGCAGGCGATTAAGACTATACTGCAGCTAGTGGACACCTGAGGAGCAGGTGTTATAGACAGTGCTGCAAAGGCTGATCACCTGAGGAGCAGGTGATTAAGACTATACTGCAGCTAGCGGACACCTGAGGAGAAGGTGTTACAGACAGTGCTGCAGCTGAGCTTCACTTGAGGAGCAGGTGATTAAGACTATACTGCAGCTAGCGGACACCTGAGGAGCAAGTGTTACAGACAGTGCTGCAGCTGAGCTTCACCTGAGGAGTAGGTGTAAGCTACTAGAGATCCCTCACCAGTGGCTAGGCCCACCGGTGAGGACAGGAAGGTCAGACAAGCAGAGTAGGCAACGTACGGACAGATAAAGTACAAAGACAGAAGGCTGATTCAGTGTCACGTTCAGGCAGAGTCGGCAACAGGAATCAGATGGACAGAGGTACAGAATCAACAAGCAGGAGAATAGTCAAAGGAAGCAGAAGGTCATAACAGATAATACAATGCAATTAGTACTTTAAGCTATCAACAGAATCTGGCTAAGTGTGGATCCCCAGCTCCAGCTGGTTCTAGCACACTTGGGGATCTGACTAGAGGTCTGAGCGCTAACACGTTAGCATTTGCAACAGCAGACATGGGGCAACTGACAGACTAGTACTATATATACAGAGATGCCCCGCAGCGCCGCCCCCATCACTCAGCCAATCCAAAGTACCGTTGGAGTCAGCTGACTTGGCAGATCAGCTGACTCCCCTCCTATTCGCATAAAGGTCCTGTCGCCTGGCGCGCGCGTAGCCCTCAATCTATGTGCAATGGAAGAACCAGGCAGAGCAGCAGCATGTAACTGCGCGGCAGAGGCCGTCGGCTGATACGCGGAGATAGCCGCCATGCCGCTTGCCTCTGTGGCAGTATCTCCGCTATCTATTACAGTACCCCCACCTTCCTGAGGAGTGGACCCCGGACACTTCCTACACGGCTTCTCAGGGTGTAACTCATGAAACTCTTTCTTTAAATCCCGCGCATGCATGCGACAATCCGGCACCCAAGTTCTCTCCTGCAGACCATACCCCTTTCAGTGGACCAGATATTGTACAGAATTCTGCTCCAATCAAGAATCCAATATCTTCTCGATCTCATACTCAGGTTGGTCGTCAACCATCACGGGGGGGGGGGGGGGGGAGAGGAATCCACGTGCACCGCAGGTTTTAACAGAAAAACATGGAATGATCTCACACCTCTCATGCTGGCTGGGAGATCAATCGCATATGTGACATCATCAATCTTTCTTGACACAGGGTATAGGCCTACAAATCTGGGTCCTAACTTAGGTGACGGTTGTTTCAATGCCAAATGCTGAGTAGATACCCACACAAAGGCTTCAATTCATCAAGCATTACCGCATTCGGTAATGCTGAAAACAGCTGACTTTACGGAGCACTTAGTAAAATGTTAATTCATCAAAGCAGTTACCGCATGAGAAGCAGACATTCCTGTGCAGAGAGATAAATTACCGACTTGTTAAGTGATTACCTCAACACATGTCAGTAAAATGTCAGCAAATGTTAATTCATCAAGCTCACAGCATTCGATAACATGTGCTGTGTTTATCTCCAGCTCTCCCCTGTCGATAAGGAGCTTGGAATGCCTTCTCCATGTGTGACAGGACCATAGAAACCTCCCCTGTCCCCTGCAAGTGCTGCTGATAGGTTGGCCAGGCTTCTTGGGTGGAACAGACCCCCCCAGGCAGCCAGGGGAGAGAAAAGAATTAAAGTTATTTTCCAGGCACCCTTCTTTTGTAGGCACCCTTCGGTAGTGTAACCCCTTGAGTGCCTGTTTAAATATGCAGGGATGCAAGTGGGAGCTCGTGGCAAAATGACCTAAGCAGGGAATGTGTAATGTTTCTCAGCAGTTCATCTAAGCTGTGGCAAGTAAATAGAAACTTAAGACTAATGAGACAGATTCAGCAAGAGCAGAGGCAGCACAACAAATATAAAAGGCACATGTATAGGGATGTCGGTGCTGCCTCTTTCCTATTGTAATGCCCTCACTGCACGGACCTCTTCGGTAACTTACCGAACATCTACCACATGTGTGAAAATATTGATGAATTAGCACAGTGAAGTGTAAAATACCGAATGTGGTATTTTAAGGACTGGGATTTTGTTATCGAACACCCTTTGATGAATTGAAGCCCATGTCCCCTGGGGAAAACTTCCACTCTACAGACCGTCTCTTATCTGCCTGTTTCTTCTGAGTCTGGAAAGCCTTTCCCAAATTCCTCTTAACTAACACCCAAATCTCCTTTAAAGCCCTTTGCCAATCCTCCAGGGCCGGGAATGGAGTAGATGCCACAGGCAATGGAGAAAACTTGGGAGATTTTCCCGATACCACCTGAAAAGGGGAAAATCCTGAAGAGGCACCGCGAATGGCAGGAATTTTACCCAATCTGACTGTGCATCTGCCACACAACACCTGAGGAATTGTTCAAGGGACTGGTTAACTCTTTCGGTCTGACCATTGGTCTGTGGGTGGTAGCCTGATGAAAACGAAAGGTCCATACCTAACTGATGGCAAAAGGCTCTCCAGAATTTCGACACAAACTGGACTCCCCTATCTGACACCACATTCTCCGGAATGCCATGCAACCGGAAAACGTGCTGAATGAAGAGATCAGCTAACTCCTGGGCCGAGGGGAGTCCTTTCAGAGGGACGAAATGAGCCATCTTACTGAACCTATCAACTACCACCCAAATGACCGTCTTGCCCTCAGACCTGGGGAGTTCTCCTACAAAGTCCATAGACAAATGAGTCCAGGGTTCATTTGGCACTGGTGAGGGTTGTAATGTACCCACTGGTGCCTGGCGAGAGGGCTTACTTCTAGCGCAAACTGAGCACTCTCTCACAAACTCTTTACAATCAAGTGCCAGCGAGGGCCACCATACACATCTAGCCAATAGATCCGAGTTCGGGCAGCTCCGGGATGCCAAGCATTCTTATGGGAATGGAATAATTGTAAGAGTTGTAGGCGAAAAGGAAGTGGTACGAACATAACCCCCTCAGGCTTCCCTTCTGGAATGTCCTGTTGGTAAGGCCCCAGAGTAGCCGTCCAGTCCTCCCAGGTTTCAGTAGCTGCCAGCACCACTTTTCGAGGTAGGATGGTCTCAGGGGTTGAAGGCTGAACTGTCTCTGGCTCGAAACACCTAGATAGAGCGTCTGCTTTGACGTTCTTATTACCTGGTGTATACGTTATGATAAATCTGAACCTTGAAAAGAATAGGGACCAGCGGGCCTGTCGGGGACTAAGTCTTTTGGACCCTTCTATGTACTCCAAGTTTTTATGATCTGTATAGACTGTGATGGTATGTTCTGCCCCTTCCAGCCAATGGCGCCATTCTTCAGAGGCTAAAATGGCCAAGAGCTCTCGATTGCCAATATCGTAGTTCCTCTTGGCAGGAGATAACCTATGAGAAAAGAAGGCACATGGGTATAGTTTGCCTTGCAGACCGGCGCGCTGAGACAGTACAGCCCCAACCCCAATTTCTGATGCATCGACCTCAACAATGAAGGGGAAGGCGACATCCACATGTCTCAGAATGGGAGCAGAACAGAACAATTTTTTCAATGTGGCAAAGGCGAACTGTGCCTCTGCCGACCAGTGGTAAGTGTCAGCCCCCTTTCTGGTAAGATTGGTGAGGGGTGAAACTACAGAGGAGAACCCCTTGATGAATTTTTTTGTATTAGAATCAGAATCAGAATTTATTATCGCCAAGTACAACGGTGGATTGTACCCGGAATTGGTTTTGGCACATACAGGGTCGTTGGTGAAGAGACAAGAAATAGCATACAGTTAAGCATGGCACATACATAGACTTTGGACAAGCATACATAGGACAACATTACAGCTGTGCGTACAATTAAGCAGAGTGCAGCATCACATGCAGTCAAGCATGGGTCATACGTATAAACAATAAGAGCAAAAATAAAAAGCAGTACAGAGCATTACAGCATACACGTACAGTTAACGTAATACAAACATAGCAAAGCATACATTGATAGCAGGAACAGAAAAGAGTGGGACTGGAGGAGCAGCCTGAGAGCTGATATGAGCGCTGCCATTTTCGGCAATGGATGCTACACAGCGACACGCTCCCAACAAGACTGGTGCTCCGATTTGTCCACGAAAGTAGAGAGAAGGAAACTGAGAAAGCAACTGAGAAAGCTGAGGAGCATCATGATGGAGGCGGACAGCAGAGTTCACTCGGACCAGGTTGCCCGAGGAGCAGCACTCCCGATTTTGAGTCCGCCCGGCTGGGCAATGAGGGCACAGACACAGTGGGGGCCCTGTGGGGCCAGGGTGCACCCGGGGGCACTTCTGGGTGGTGGATGTGGGGCCCGGGGGCACCCCGGCTGGGCAGCAGTGGTGGACAGGCCAGGGAGGTCTACCTTTGGTGGTGGCAGGACACCTATGCCCAGATGCGGCAGCCAGCTCCACTGTGAGGGGAGCAGCACCATCTCCGTCACCCCAGGTGTGACCAGGGGGGTCTGGTGATTCCAGCCTGAGGTGTTTCAGGGGGCCCTGAGGGCGATGCCGGTCTGGGGTGCTTCAGATGAAGGCAGGCTGCGAGGCACACTGGCAATCTGAAGGGCCTGGAGGAGAGGAGCTCCACGCGGATGGCCAAGCAGGCTGGAGGCCGGTGGTGGAGATCGGAGGTGGCCAGCCGATGGTGAGCCCTCCCCAGCTGCTGCGGCCAGGCTGATGGCAAAGCAGGGTGCAGCAGGCAGCTGAAGCACCATCCGGAAGAGCGGTGGTATTCCTCTTCTGTGGCAGCTGTGGGAGCGCTGCAGGCGGCGGCATCAGCGATGGTGCAGCTCCGTTCCTGCAGTGGCTGAGGTGGCGACGGAGATCAGGCCTCTTCTTTGACCACGTGCTCCGCTCTGGCATCCTGGGCTCCCAGGCAACGGGCGCAGCCTGGCGGACCACGTGGAAGGGCCGGAGCAACCCAAGCTATGGAGGCGGGTGTCTGGTCCGGGGATGGGGCGATGGTGAGGCAGGCCGGACAAGTCCTCATCAGCGGCAGGACACGGCGCCGCCGGCGCATCCCTCCAGCGCAGCTTCGGAGGCAGCATAAACAGTGAGCAATGCTCGGCCGCATGTGCTCTTCCTGCCCCTCCGGCTGCGATAGCCCCTACCGGGGCCCAAAACCTCTGCCTCCTCACTCTGCTCGGCATCCTGCGATGCCCGCCCGCTCCCGAGATAGATAGGGGAGATCGGGTGAATGCAGCAAGGGTGGATTAGGGAAAAAATAAAGAAAAAGTCCGGAGCGTCCGAGTCTGGCGCCATCTTGATCTTATTAATTGGCAAAGCCAAGAAATCTTTGGAGTGCCTTCAATCCTACAGGTTGGGGCCACTCCAAAACAGCAGAGACTTTTTCTGGATTCATGGAGAGACCAGAAGTGGAGATAATATATCCCAAAAAAGGAACTTTAGTGACCTCGAAGAGGCACTTTTCTAGCTTTGCGTACAGTGAATTCTGTCTTAATTTTCTTAAAACAAACTTGACGTGCTTACGATGTTCTGTTAAATTAGGAGAGAAAATCAGTATGTCGTCTATATACACTAGCACAAATTTTCCCAGCACCTCCCTGAAAACTTCATTGATTAACTCCTGGAAGACGGCAGGGGCATTACACAACCCAAAGGGCATAACCAGATACTCGTAATGCCCGTCGGGCGTGTTGAACGCTGTCTTCCATTCGTCACCGTCCCTAATGCGTACCAGGTTGTATGCCCCTCTCAGGTCTAATTTGGAGAAGATACTGGCATTGGTCACCTGAGCAAACAAATCGTCAATCAGAGGCAATGGATAACTATTTTTTACAGTGATCTTATTTAACCCTCGATAGTCAATACAAGGTCTAAGCCCACCGTCCTTTTTCTGTACAAAAAAGAACCCAGCCCCAGCTGGTGACCGGGAAGGACAGATGAAGCCCTTGGCCAAGTTTTCTTTAATGTATTCTGCATCGCCAGTTTCTCGGGCCCTGACAGATTATAAAGATGACCTCTAGGGGGCATACAACCAGATCTTAATTCTATGGGACAATCAAAACTCTGGTGGGGCGGGAGTTTATCTGCAGACTTTGGACAGAACACGTCAGCGAATTCTGCGTACTGTACTGGCACCCCTTTGACCTGTATCTTGGTGACACAAACAGCAACCCTCTCCAGACAATGATGATGACAATGGGTTGACCAGCTCTGTAGCTGACCTGAAGCCCAGTCAATCTGAGGGGAGTGGAGTTGCAACCAGGGCATACCAAGAATAATAGTAGAGGTTGCCATTTGCAGGACAAAGAACTGTAATTTCTCTTTATGTAACACCCCTATATTACACAATAATAAGGGGGTCTGGGAAAGAGGCTGTCTACACTGTAACGGAAAGTCATCTACTGCTGTGACCAAAATCTGCCGGTCTAAAGGGAGTAAGGGAATCCCCAATTTTTTTTACAAAGTCACAGTCTATAAAATTGGCTGCAGAGCCGGAGTCCACAAAGGCTTCTGTGGGTGTGGTCTGACCTTCCCAGGTAATGGAACAAGGAAGGAGCAAAAGATTATTGTTTAGAGGTAAAGACTGCTCACCTAGGGTATTACCTCTGACTACACCTAGGCGGCAGCTTTTCCCGACTTCTTAGGGCAATTCTGGACAATGTGACCCTCCTCAGCACAGTATAGACAGAGTCTTTCTGACCTTCTGCGATTCTTTTCCACTTGCGTCAACCTAGAGTGTCCGATTTGCATCAGCTCGTGCGGAGGTGACGAGGGTGGAGAGGAGGCGTAGGAGACAGATCTTACAGCATTTCTGCCACGGGTTTGTTTCTGGTAGCGTAGGCGGCGATCTAACCGTACTGCCAAAGAAATTGCGTCGTCTATGGATTTGGGCTCAGGATGTCCTAACATCAAATCAGCAACTGCATCGGACAATCCTGACAGAAAACAGTCTAGCAATGCATATGTTCCCCATCTAGCTGACACAGCCCACTTCCTAAACTCCGCAGCATAAACCTTCACCGGATTACGACCCTGCCTGAGGGTCTTTAGTTTCCTTTCAGCAGTGGTTGCAATATCCGGATCATCATATATAATGGCCATGGCCTTAAAAAATTCCTGAACTGAGGATAACGCCTCATGCTCTGAATGAAGACTATATGCCCATGTTTGTGAATCTCCTGACAAGAGGGTCTTTATAAATGTTACCCTCTGGTGCTCTGTTTCTGACAAGTTAGGCCTCAACTCAAAATAAGATAGCACACGATTCCTAAAGTTCTGAAAGTCAGATCTATGCCCCGAAAACTTCGGGGCAATTTTGGGTGCCTGGAGTCGGAGTCGGGGAAAAATGCACCGACTCTGACTCCTAATGAATTTAAACTGTAATTAAAATAGAAAATATGATAAAATGTTCTATTTCTCAGATAATAGTCATCATAAATAATTTATACATACAGTAATAGCTGTGCTTAGTCCACAAAAATGAAATAAACCAATCAAAATTAGTTACTTGTGCTGCTTCAATAAAGCAGTCCCCGACTCCCGTATTTTTAAAGTCAGATATACACATCTGATTGTGACTGTATATATGATGTGTACACAGGAATCTCTTATATATATATATACTAAATAACATCTATACTGTAAGTATAACGCCTGATGTGTAGCCGTGTTACTAATAGAGATGGTCAATGAGATGGAAATGATTCTGCGTTGATTCTGATTTATGCAAATGTACGCACTCTCCTTGCTCATAAAATCAAATAATTTGATATGTTGTTAAAATTTGGTTTGGTGACTACGAATTAAATGGTACCTGAGAAGGATGAAAAGAAAAGTTTTATACATACCTGGGGCTTCTTCCACCCCCCTTCAGGCTAATCAGTCCCTTGCTGTCCCCCTCCGCCACCTGGATCTTCTGCTATGAGTCCCGGTAATTCAGCCAGTCAGCGCTGTCTGGCCACGTGCCGCTCCTACAGCCAGGAGCATTCTGCACCTGCGCAATAGTGCTGCGCAGGTGTAGTATGCTCCCAGCGGCTGAGTGTGTGCATGCAAACTAAGCAAGACTGGCTCAAGTACCTGGACTCATAGCAGAAGATCCAGGTGGCAAAGGAGGACAGCGAGGGACTGATTAGCCTGAAGGGGGCTGGAGGAAGCCCCAGGTATGTATACAACTTTAATTTCATCTGTCTCAGGTTTACTTTGTTACACAGTAGTACTATACTCTACATATGCACTCTCCACAGAGCTGCAGGGAATCCACTGAGAATGTTGTGCACATTGAACACAGAGGTGTTGACTATCACCCATAAACCTGGTTCAGATTGTGCATGAAGAATGTGTAATAGAGGAAGAATCTCCTTATTCCCCTGCAGAGTACCTGCACATCACTCTTACATGTACCCACAGTCGCATTGCCTAGGGCCTGATAGATGTTATTTGTTCCAGTCTGTACCTTTTACAAGTACTCTTACCAAGGACTAGTTTTAGTCTATGACTAAAGGGAATAAATATGGCAGTCTCCATATCCTTCTCACTTCAGTTGTCTTTTAAAATTCCTAAGCGTTGGCAGTTAAGAGACGAATTTCATGTTACATACTTTCAATCAACAAGATTGTAATATGCAAATTAGAGGAGTCGGAGTCGAGGAGTCGGAGTTCAGAGTCGGTGGAATCCTAAACTGAGGAGTCGGAGTCGGAGTTGGTGGATTTTTGTACCGACTCCACAGCCCTGGGTGCAACAGTAATGAGTAAGAGGAGATCTCCCGAGGAGCGGGTGACTCAGACAGTACTGCAGCCAATGATCACCTGAGGAGCAGGTGATTCAGACTGTACTGCAGCCAGTGGACACCTGAGGAGCAGGGACCACTGACTGTGCTGCAAGGATGATCACCTGAGGAGCAGGCGATTAAGACTATACTGCAGCCAGTGGACACCTGAGGAGCAGGGACCACTGACTGTGCTGCAACGGATGATCACCTGAGGAGCAGGCGATTAAGACTATACTGCAGCTAGTTGACACCTCAGGAGCAGGTGTTATAGACAGTGCTGCAAAGGCTGATCACCTGAGGAGCAGGTGATTAAGACTATACTGCAGCTAGCGGACACCTGAGGAGCAGGTGTTACAGACAGTGCTGCAGCTGAGCTTCACCTGAGGAGTAGGTGTAAGCTACTAGAGATCCCTCACCAGTGGCTAGGCCCACCGGTGAGGACAGGAAGGTCAGACAAGCAGAGTAGGCAACGTACGGACAGATAAAGTACAAAAGTACAAAGACAGAAGGCTGATTCAGTGTCACGTTCAGGCAGAGTCGGCAACAGGAATCAGATGGACAGAGGTACAGAATCAACAAGCAGGAGAATAGTCAAAGGAAGCAGAAGGTCATAACAGATAATACAATGCAATTAGTACTTTAAGCTATCAACAGAATCTGACTAAGTGTGGATCCCCAGCTCCAGCTGGTTCTAGCACACTTTGGGATCTGACTGGAGTCTGAGCGCTAACACGTTAGCATTCGCAACAGCAGACACGGGGCAACTGACAGACTAGTATTATATATACAGAGATGCCCCGCAGCGCCGCCCCCATCACTCAGCCAATCCAAAGTACCGTTGGAGTCAGCTGACTTGGCAGATCAGCTGACTCCCCTTCTATTCGCATAAAGGTCCTGTCACCTGGCGTAGCCCTCAATCTATGTGCAATGGTAGGACCAGGCAGAGCAGCAGCATGTAACTGCGCGGCAGAGGCCGCCGGCTGATACGCGGAGATAGCCGCCATGCCGCTTGCCTCTGTGGCGGTATCTCCGCTATCTATTACAATTTGTGTCTAGAGTGCCTAAAGTGCTAAAGTATATACATTATAAAAAAATCACATATTACACATATCAAGGTAGCTTAGTAAATAGGTCAGGCCACTACCAGCAGCCTACTTAGCACTTTGGTTATCCCTGACGAAGTTTCCAATTAAAGGAAACGAAACATGTAGGGTTGTGTGGGGGGTTGTTAAAATACATGCATTGTGAGTTTGGAGGAGAGTCTGACAGATAAATGGCCTTTATCCCCAACCCAATGTATCACTTTTTGCACGGGGTAGTACAATCTGTTAGAATGATCTATTTTAACCTGACTTTTTTAAAAGTTACGTTTTATTAATATTAACCAATCTCCAATTTATCTAGTGTTTTTTCCCATTTCATGCACTCGTATTTGCAAACTTTGACAATGCAGAGTGCATAGATCCATTCTCATCTAGTAAGAACTGGCAGATAATAAACAGAAGTGTATGAGCAGGATAAAACAGCTTGTCATCTTATAGCGTTATCTTCAGTATAAATTATCAGTTACTGGTGCACAGTTTAACCTTCAGAAATGTATGCTTTAGAATAGTGAAAATAGTTTGAATGGCTATATAACTGTATTTGTTGGACAGAGTAAAGCCATTTCTCACTCCCTGTGATGTTCTTGACTAAAGTAAAGCTTCATACGCACACTCAACAGCAGTCTTTTATGCTTTCACAACTTTTGTTGTGAAACAAGTTGAAACACCTAAAAAAGTATTTTACTATTGTTCAAATAAATCAATCCATCAGTTGGATTGATTTTTTATCAGTCTTATCAGCTCTTTGAACAATAGCAAAATACTTTTTTAGGTGTTTCAACTTGTTTCACAACAAAAGTTGTGAAAGCATAAAAGACCGCTGTTGAGCATGTGTATGGGGCTTAAAGTGGACCCAAATTAAAAATTCAAGATTTCAGACATAAAATCCATTTTCTAACTTATAATAATAACAGAGTAACCAAGCAGCTTAGGGTGACCCAAACTACTAGGAATGTATAGGGGGATGAAAGGAACCAAAAAGCCCTCCTACTAAAAAAGCAAAGCTTGGTGTAATTGCCTTCTTAAAACAGAAGGAAATTTGCAATAATTCAGTTATAAATGAACATTTGTGGTTACCCACAATGCACACCTACTAAATATGCAAATTATCCCTTTCCGCCCTTGTTAAGCCAAGCAAGCATCCAGAACCGCTGGTTTATAGCAAGCCTATAGCTTTAAGTTTTACACAGCCATATCAAACCCACATGTAGACAGTCTGTTTCGGACTTTTGGTCCTCATCAGTACATGGCAGGGATTGATAAGGCTGTATGAAATAGGGCTTGGTCGAGTACAACAGAGTAACCAAGCAGCTTAGGGTGACCCAAACTACTAGGAATGTATAGGGGGATGAAAGGAACCAAAAAGCCCTCCTACTAAAAAAGCAAAGCTTGGTGTAATTGCCTTCTTAAAACAGAAGGAAATTTGCAATAATTCAGTTATAAATGAACATTTGTGGTTACCCACAATGCACACCTACTAAATATGCAAATTATCCCTTTCCGCCCTTGTTAAGCCAAGCAAGCATCCAGAACCGCTGGTTTATAGCAAGCCTATAGCTTTAAGTTTTACACAGCCATATCAAACCCACATGTAGACAGTCTGTTTCGGACTTTTGGTCCTCATCAGTACATGGCAGGGATTGATAAGGCTGTATGAAATAGGGCTTGGTCGAGTACAACAGAGTAACCAAGCAGCTTAGGGTGACCCAAACTACTAGGAATGTATAGGGGGATGAAAGGAACCAAAAAGCCCTCCTACTAAAAAAGCAAAGCTTGGTGTAATTGCCTTCTTAAAACAGAAGGAAATTTGCAATAATTCAGTTATAAATGAACATTTGTGGTTACCCACAATGCACACCTACTAAATATGCAAATTATCCCTTTCCGCCCTTGTTAAGCCAAGCAAGCATCCAGAACCGCTGGTTTATAGCAAGCCTATAGCTTTAAGTTTTACACAGCCATATCAAACCCACATGTAGACAGTCTGTTTCGGACTTTTGGTCCTCATCAGTACATGGCAGGGATTGATAAGGCTGTATGAAATAGGGCTTGGTCGAGTACAACAGAGTAACCAAGCAGCTTAGGGTGACCCAAACTACTAGGAATGTATAGGGGGATGAAAGGAACCAAAAAGCCCTCCTACTAAAAAAGCAAAGCTTGGTGTAATTGCCTTCTTAAAACAGAAGGAAATTTGCAATAATTCAGTTATAAATGAACATTTGTGGTTACCCACAATGCACACCTACTAAATATGCAAATTATCCCTTTCCGCCCTTGTTAAGCCAAGCAAGCATCCAGAACCGCTGGTTTATAGCAAGCCTATAGCTTTAAGTTTTACACAGCCATATCAAACCCACATGTAGACAGTCTGTTTCGGACTTTTGGTCCTCATCAGTACATGGCAGGGATTGATAAGGCTGTATGAAATAGGGCTTGGTCGAGTACAACAGAGTAACCAAGCAGCTTAGGGTGACCCAAACTACTAGGAATGTATAGGGGGATGAAAGGAACCAAAAAGCCCTCCTACTAAAAAAGCAAAGCTTGGTGTAATTGCCTTCTTAAAACAGAAGGAAATTTGCAATAATTCAGTTATAAATGAACATTTGTGGTTACCCACAATGCACACCTACTAAATATGCAAATTATCCCTTTCCGCCCTTGTTAAGCCAAGCAAGCATCCAGAACCGCTGGTTTATAGCAAGCCTATAGCTTTAAGTTTTACACAGCCATATCAAACCCACATGTAGACAGTCTGTTTCGGACTTTTGGTCCTCATCAGTACATGGCAGGGATTGATAAGGCTGTATGAAATAGGGCTTGGTCGAGTACAACAGAGTAACCAAGCAGCTTAGGGTGACCCAAACTACTAGGAATGTATAGGGGGATGAAAGGAACCAAAAAGCCCTCCTACTAAAAAAGCAAAGCTTGGTGTAATTGCCTTCTTAAAACAGAAGGAAATTTGCAATAATTCAGTTATAAATGAACATTTGTGGTTACCCACAATGCACACCTACTAAATATGCAAATTATCCCTTTCCGCCCTTGTTAAGCCAAGCAAGCATCCAGAACCGCTGGTTTATAGCAAGCCTATAGCTTTAAGTTTTACACAGCCATATCAAACCCACATGTAGACAGTCTGTTTCGGACTTTTGGTCCTCATCAGTACATGGCAGGGATTGATAAGGCTGTATGAAATAGGGCTTGGTCGAGTACAACAGAGTAACCAAGCAGCTTAGGGTGACCCAAACTACTAGGAATGTATAGGGGGATGAAAGGAACCAAAAAGCCCTCCTACTAAAAAAGCAAAGCTTGGTGTAATTGCCTTCTTAAAACAGAAGGAAATTTGCAATAATTCAGTTATAAATGAACATTTGTGGTTACCCACAATGCACACCTACTAAATATGCAAATTATCCCTTTCCGCCCTTGTTAAGCCAAGCAAGCATCCAGAACCGCTGGTTTATAGCAAGCCTATAGCTTTAAGTTTTACACAGCCATATCAAACCCACATGTAGACAGTCTGTTTCGGACTTTTGGTCCTCATCAGTACATGGCAGGGATTGATAAGGCTGTATGAAATAGGGCTTGGTCGAGTACAACAGAGTAACCAAGCAGCTTAGGGTGACCCAAACTACTAGGAATGTATAGGGGGATGAAAGGAACCAAAAAGCCCTCCTACTAAAAAAGCAAAGCTTGGTGTAATTGCCTTCTTAAAACAGAAGGAAATTTGCAATAATTCAGTTATAAATGAACATTTGTGGTTACCCACAATGCACACCTACTAAATATGCAAATTATCCCTTTCCGCCCTTGTTAAGCCAAGCAAGCATCCAGAACCGCTGGTTTATAGCAAGCCTATAGCTTTAAGTTTTACACAGCCATATCAAACCCACATGTAGACAGTCTGTTTCGGACTTTTGGTCCTCATCAGTACATGGCAGGGATTGATAAGGCTGTATGAAATAGGGCTTGGTCGAGTACAACAGAGTAACCAAGCAGCTTAGGGTGACCCAAACTACTAGGAATGTATAGGGGGATGAAAGGAACCAAAAAGCCCTCCTACTAAAAAAGCAAAGCTTGGTGTAATTGCCTTCTTAAAACAGAAGGAAATTTGCAATAATTCAGTTATAAATGAACATTTGTGGTTACCCACAATGCACACCTACTAAATATGCAAATTATCCCTTTCCGCCCTTGTTAAGCCAAGCAAGCATCCAGAACCGCTGGTTTATAGCAAGCCTATAGCTTTAAGTTTTACACAGCCATATCAAACCCACATGTAGACAGTCTGTTTCGGACTTTTGGTCCTCATCAGTACATGGCAGGGATTGATAAGGCTGTATGAAATAGGGCTTGGTCGAGTACAACAGAGTAACCAAGCAGCTTAGGGTGACCCAAACTACTAGGAATGTATAGGGGGATGAAAGGAACCAAAAAGCCCTCCTACTAAAAAAGCAAAGCTTGGTGTAATTGCCTTCTTAAAACAGAAGGAAATTTGCAATAATTCAGTTATAAATGAACATTTGTGGTTACCCACAATGCACACCTACTAAATATGCAAATTATCCCTTTCCGCCCTTGTTAAGCCAAGCAAGCATCCAGAACCGCTGGTTTATAGCAAGCCTATAGCTTTAAGTTTTACACAGCCATATCAAACCCACATATAGACAGTCTGTTTCGGACTTTTGGTCCTCATCAGTACATGGCAGGGATTGATAAGGCTGTATGAAATAATAATAATAATTTATAATAATAAATAGCAGCCTTTTTTCAGCTGCATGATGACAAATATAAAATGTTTTACATTTATTGGAGGAACCCCTCCCTTCCTTTCATATTGCTGGGACAGAATCCGGCAGACTGGTAGAGGAGATAAAAAACAAAAACAAAACACAGGCTGCTACTGATGATGTCACAGGGGAGGTGATCTCAGCTTGTGTGAGATTTTACATAGACGACAAACACACCCATGATCTAAAACCTCCTAACTAAGCTCAGAAGTAATGGCTGCCACCTGTATAACCCTAGTTATGAAAGGAGTAGGGTGAAAAGCATGCACTGAAATGCTCATAGGCTTGAAGGCGTGTTTATGTATCTTTATATGTGTTAGAGTGGTGCAACTAAATATTTTGAATTAAAAAAATGTTTGGTTTGGGTCCGCTTTAAGTGAATAAAACTCTCCATCTTTGATAAAGTGCAATAAAACACTGTTTAATTATGTGGGAAAAGATTAGAAATTGTTTGATTTTATTTGCTGCCTGTATCACTGATAGAGGAATCCCGGCACATCCAGCCATCCCTGGCTATTTTCAGAAGATAACACCGTGGTTAGTGACATTTTTAATAGTAAAAATAAAGGGACTGCTCTTTAAAAATCTGGAGCAGGTGAGAACTGTGTACTTAGCAACCAAATGGAATACCTGCTTCATTTAAAAATCTGATTGGCAGCAATTTTATTTCCACGCCACCTTTCTTCATTTTTTTTGTAAAACAAAACCACAAAATATAAAGACATTTCATAAAAGATGAATTATTTCTCATAAGTTGACAGCCCCCATTTTTTTTCTTATTACCATTTGTTCACTAAGGTAATGCTCCATTTCCTTTGTTTTGCTAAGATTGAGCTGCAACATGTTTTATGCCTATTTTTGTCACAGTGGATGTGTGTGTGTGCTTTTGTGTCCTGATTATTATGAATATTAATGCCATGTTCTGTCTGCTGATTGAGGAAGCCGCTCTATGCATACATTGTTATAAAGTAAATTAGTATAATCTCGTGCTAAACATAGCTTTTACGTCAGTTAAGCTTCATATTTTTTGTATTGCAATGATCTTTTCAGTCAGAAGATGGCAGCGTTATGATATAAGGCTGCTGACGCTGTCTCCATCACTATTATGTGGTTATAAGTATGCAAACCTAAATGAATGTATTCATATTAAATCTGTGTTTATGAAAGTAGGCGTGCACTTCATCTTTTTTACATAGAAGCTATATGTGCCTGAGCCAGCCTTTTATTATCACCTGAAGTCTTAGCAAACTGGTTACTGTGTTAACCTAAATAATAATGTGTGCCCTACTTTGTCTTTTCTATATTGTTAACATTTTTTATTTGAAGAGGAATGTTACTGTATGTAACGTAATAAGAAAAAGTTCTTATTTACAATATTAATTTATAAATCATTCAGTCAATGTTTACCCATTGTGAGATGTTACCTTACCCTGATTTACATTCTTAGAGTAAACCTGCTGCTGGAAAGGAGGAGTTAGGGGTGGCGGGGGGGGGGGGGGGGGGGGGGAGGGGGACAAGAGGATTTCTACTTACATGTGTTTTTTTCCAGCCCTCTGTAGTTAATCAGCTCCCTTGGGGTCCCCTAGGTCCAACTCATTTTGCTGGGGCAATTGTGCATGCACTGTTCTGGTCCATGTGCCTCCTCAAATGCGTTCCTGTAGCCAGGAGCGTTCTGTGCATGTACAGTTACAAGTCTGTATGAACTGCGCATGCCGTCCTCAGGGGTGGTCGAGAAGGTGCACAGCCGGGACAGCGCATCTGCAGTAACTCATGACTTGGCTAAGTTGCAGACTTTTATTTGGCTGACGACAGCACATTGGATTGGACCAGGAGGACACAGAGGGATCTGGCCGACTACAGGGGGCTGGAAGAAGCCCCAGGTAAGTAAAAATCCTATTGTTCCCCGTCTCAGGTACACTTTAAACTTATCAGAGATGCCACCATCTTGACTGCTGACAAGGTGAATCACTGTGGAATGTTTTCTTTCTTCCCCCTTTCATATGATCTGCTCTGAGGCAGCAGGCTGCATGTCATCATTACCTAAACCAGGGGTCCCCAACCTTTTTTAGCCCAGATACCTCTAGCCAGGTTAGGTTAGGTTGTAGGTTAGTTCGACGGTGTAGGTTAATTTGTTGGAGCACCAGCGCTGCTGTGAGAGGAGCTGCTGTGCCTGTAAGAAGATGCTAGACCCAGGGACCTGCGCAAAACATCCGGATCGGGGGTTGGGGACCCCTGACCTAGACTGAACATCACTAGGAGGGCGGGGTCACATACCAATATACAGCCATGTAGAGATATCAAAAGCATTTGTGACACAAAACCAGGATAATTAATTAATAAAAATGGATTTTCTAAATAATGTACTATTTTACTATATGTCATTATGGGTCCTCTTTAACAGTTAAATAGCAATCGGCGGTATTACCGTTTTTTTCATTTTTTTAAGATTCCTTTTGTGGGCTTCAGTTGATAGCAATATAAGCCAATACATGCCAAAGGACTTTCTAGGGTACTATTATTATTTCCTATGACATATTATAACTATTATTATATATTTATTTCTGTTACTATGAAGACACACTAATGGAGGACGATTTCTAATATCTGACTACTGTAGAGGTTTCATCAACCCTTTATTCAACCATGCAGGTTGGGTGGCCACAAGAGAGGTGCTACCAAGTGCACAAATCTTCTCTTCCCTTCAACCCAAAGCAATATCAACCAGCATAGATTTTAGCATGGTAGGGACTTACTTAACTATTTCTTCTATACTCACCTTGCAAACTGCCCACTCTTTTCTGAGTGCTAAGGAATTAGGGCTATTCCCCATTTAGTGACCCCTAAAATATAATGGCGTGACCTTCGGTGCTATCTCTTCACCCCTTTAATGCTGTGTCTTCCTTTACACACTATGCTAAGCTGTACTGTGTACACCCTTATCTGCATCCTTACTTTTACATTTTGAAAAATGAGGCTGTAGGAACTTGTTCCAGCTTTGTTTATTCTCCTGTTGTACTTCCTGTATGGAGAGTCTGTAGCCACGCCTCCATCAGTCTGCTTTTGTTTAAATTGTGGCTTATAGTTATGTGCCTGGAAAGAGGCAGGGATATGGCAATGAAACGTCAACCTTGCCTACCCAATTGGCTCAAAACCAGGGTTCCATTTGTATGTGGGGAGCATGGCCACGCTCCTTTCCACCCACATGACTATAAGATAGTCTTTGTTTCAATATAGAATATTGAATTGTGAATTGGGAAGCCAAAGTTGTGGTTTCAGTCATTTCTACGGTCAGTGTCCAGAACCAGCAAGTAATGAAAGCCAAAGAAGCTCTCTATAGGCTTATTTCTCCAACAAGCACTGAAGGGAGAAGGTTAAAGCCTTAAACAATATATCAGCAGTTATGGGTTGTTCAAAAGCCACAACTAACCAGGCTAATGGGTATTTTTGTATTGCTCACCCAATCACATAGGGATAAAGCAGGAAAAAAGGACAGTTTATAGGCTGGTTCACAATGCTCAGTTGCATTGCAGAATAATTCTGCATTCAATTCACTGCCCATGCAATTCTATGGACCTGTTCACCATACTGCATTGGAACTGATAACGTTATTCTAACTTGCTCGATACATGTTTTGTATTAAAGCCTATATCCAGTCTCTATAGCAGTTCACTCATTATAACGTGTGCTTTATGCAACTGACCACTGTAAATCCAGACTCTGACAGACATAAGGGTAAACGTGCCAGTTGATAGACTGCTATAAATTGTAGGAAAAAAAGGTTGGTTTGCACAAAAAAAGGATATCAAAGGACTCCTAATCTAAACAATAAGGATTGTTCATCCAGAATTCTTTGATCCAGTGCTGTGAACAATTATAATGTGGGCAAAAAAAATTACAAATACAAATAATAGACAATAATATCAATATATACACTAAGATGACAAAAGACAAAAGTGCAAAGAATCCACCACAAAGTTAACATGTTAGAATACCAATTGGAAATAAGCCATGTGCACCAAAGATCACCCTAAAACACCCAAATGTGACAAGCCCACTAAGTGCAAAACCTTAAAGCGGATCCGAGATGAAAAACTAACTATAACAAGTAACTTGTCTATATATCTTATCTAAAGTTTAGATGGTTTACACAGCAAATCTAGCTGCAAACAGCTTTAATAGAATATGATTATTTATTCCTGTGATACAATGACAGCAGACATGTTGTTTGTAAACACTACACAGAGGCAGGCTTATCTGTATCTTGAGCCATCAGCCTAATCCCCTTTCCTCCTCCCCTCTGCCTCTGAAATCAATGGCTAGTAATATCTCCCCCTCCTCCTGCCCAGACTGAGCTCCCATGAGCCCTTGCTACTGTCTGATAGTGCCTTGGCTCTCTGAAAACCTGTGGGCGTGGCTTTTTTAGTTTATAGGGAATTAAACTATTAAAACAAAAACAAAAAAGTATTTGGCTTGAGGAATGCCCTATAAACAATAGGAAAGGACCACAATTATGCAATGTGTAAAAGTTCACCTCGGATCCACTTTAACTTCGTTAAAAATGTAAAATAGGGTATCTCACCCTTGGGCCCATAAGCAATTAACCTTTTCTCTAGAGTTTTCTCCCAGGTGATATTTTCACACCTTGTCAAAAATATGCCCTTTAAATCACGAGCAAGCAAAAAAATGCTCAGAAGAAATTTAATAGTATTTTTTCATCTACTTTTTGGTACTTTTTCATTTGCAGAGTGCTGAAAATGTATTTTGAAAAGGAAAATGAAAGATTGTCTTCTGGGAGATAACTCAGGGAAAACGGTTAATTGCATATGGGCCCAAGAAAGTCATGAAGAAATACAAAACTGTAATACAAACCAAAGATAATCAAGAGAACATCCTGGCACATATTAGGCCATAGTTACAATAAGCATGTAAGATGAAATGAGAATTTAGTTGCATGGTTAGTTTGGCTGAAGAAATACATCCGTCCATCAAGTTCCACCAAAAAATATGGTACAACACTAGCCTGCACTCCCAGTTGATTCTGAGAAAAACAAAAAACTTTTACACGGCTTGGGCCAATTAGCCTAATAAGGGAAAAAAATAATTCCGGATTCCAGATGGCAATCAGATAAAATCCCTGGATCAACACCGCCAAAAATGACCTAGTAATTATAGTCGTGGATGTCCTTCAATGCAAGGAAAGCATTCAAGTCTCTTTTAAAGTGAACCTGAGGTAAAAATAAACCAATGAGATTAAACATTTATAGTAATCATCCCACTCCTAAAACTGACTGATTTAAGATATTTAATGGTTTAACATTTACAAAGTAGATTGAATGTTTTGTTGTCTCTGCTCAGGGGCAGCCTATTAAGTGTCCCTGAATGAAAATACATGAACTATTGACTTTTTCCTATTTACCTCTGCTCTCAGAAGTTGTATTCTGCCAGGAAATCTTTTATGGCTGCTTGCTTATCAGTGATGTTTACTGTATTCCCGACAAGGTACCAACAAGCCAGAAGCTGTCACTTCCATGCCTAAAAATTGAGAAAATTACAATATAAAATAAAATTGACAGATTTGAGTCAGTAGTCAGTTGCTGGGGATCTATAAAATGGTGGAGAACGTAGTTTATTTGCTTGTTTTGCAAAAAGTACACTTTTAAAGAGGAACTGAAGCAAAAATAAATAATGAATAAAAATGCTTATTTTTTACAATATTCATTTATAGATTATTTAGTCAGTGTTTGTTCTTTGTAAAATATTGATTTACATTCTAAAATGTATCACTGGTGGCAACATTTTTAGTTCTGCCAGGTGATCTGTACTGAGATACTGCTTTCTTGGCAATTGGAAAAAGCTGTTATTTCCCACAATGCAAAGAGGTTCACAGACAGAAAACTGTCAGGAGCTTGGTCATGACATCACACTGTTGGGAGGGGTTTCACCACAATATCAGCCATACAGACCCCTCCCCTTTCCAATGATCTATTCAAGAAAAGGTAAAGATTTCTCATGGAAAAGAGGGTATCAGCTACTGACTGGGGTGAAGTTCAATCCTTGGTTACAGTTCCTCTTTAAAGTCATTAGGAGTCATAAAAATAGCCAGATACTTACCTAAAGAGAGGGAAGGCTCTGAGTCCTAATGAGCCTTCCCTCTCCTCTCCCGGTGCCCTTGTTGCAGCGCTGGCTCCCCTGTTTAAATCCCCTGCCGCAGGGGCCTTCAGAAGTCTTCGGGAGCAGAGTCCTCCCGAAGACAGGCGGCTCCATACTGCGCATGCACGAGTGGGTTCGCGGGTGTGCAGTCTGGAGCGGCCTGTCTTCGAGAGCACTCGGGCTCCTGAAGACTTCCGAAGCCTCCCTTCAGCGGCAAAGACAGCCACATTTGACCAAATTGATCGAATGCTGCTACGGGTGATTCTGCGCTGGAACGGACACCGGAAAAGGAGAGGGAAGGCTCAGTAGGACCCAGAGCCTTCCCTCTCCTTAGGTAAGTATCTGGCTTTTTTTTTTTGATTCCCAATGACTTTCAGGACCAGAGCTGTCCTTTCCCTATTGTGCCCTGTGATAACTGTGATTGGCTCATAGTAATCACAGAGTCAGGAGCCAATTAAATTGCCATCCCCCCTTCCCCCTGACAGTCTATTCAAGAAAAGGTAAGGGTTTTTTTAAGTGGTAAAGGCGGTATCAGCTACTGATTGGAATGAAGTTCAATCCTTGGTTAAAGCTTCTCTTTAACAAGTTATGGTCAAAAAGAAGGAGTGGAACGTTCGTAAAATTAGTTACAGAACACAAATTAGTGAATATGAGCTCAAGCGTGTGGCCATCAGTGAGTTGTAGTGTAGCACCAAGATAGACCACAGGAGGAGGCGAGAGATAGTTGGTGGCAGCAAATTTGTTACTGTCATACATCAAAGGTCAGCACAGGTTTAGAAAGTCATTGTATGTAGGGAATGATAAATTCTTCACCACAATATATCAAATGCTCAGAGGTAGGTATCCGCCAAACATCAAAACTAGAAAAGGCTTACCAGCTCCCAACAACCCACATTATAAGGTTGTAAAATGGCTCAGGTCGCAGATAACGTCCAGGGAACATCAGACATCGTGAAGATCCAGTGGACATTCGTATGGAGGTAAAGTTTCAGGAATTTATATAGGAAAACAAAAACGGCAATATCTAAGCGTAACCCGTTTATTTAGATAAAATTTCTTTAAAAGGCAGTAGATATAAAAACAATAACTCACATACGGGGCCCATAAACAGGGAACCCCGGAAGATTAGCGCGCATGTAATGGTCAATCGCAGATCAATAGTCAATGGTGCCGCCTGTTACCTTCCCGACCGGTTTCGCAGTCTTACGTCATCAGGGGAGAAAAAAAAACGTTTTTACTGTCAACAAGAATGTTATAGTCACCCAGTGATAAAATTACTAAAGTTAACAGCCCACTGCCATGTAGTTATAGGCTCCTATTCAACCGCTCCTGCTGACCGGTGACCAATCCATCTTAATTAGAAAAAATACAAGTACAGTAGATATGTGCAATGTTGTCCTTTAATGATTACTCTCCCAATTGCTAACACTTTGGTTATATAATTATGTTTTCTATAGGGATAGCCTTGAAAAGGTCATTGTTTCTTCTGAGTAGAAACTCAATTTTGCAGAGTGACAGAAAGTCGTTATGGTGTCTTTTTACTGTAATCCCATTTTATTACTGTTCTTTATGTACAGCTCGTTTGTTATTTTATCCAAGTGCAAAATTATGCTGACACTTGAATTTTCAGTTTAGAAGAATATATGCATGTAATCAGTTAAAAACGTGAAGCAATTAGTGTTGCCATGGTTACTGTTCCAATTTCTGAAATATGCCGTTGTATTCGTGGCCTAGCGTTTATATATAGAATGATTTCCATCTATAATGCAAAAAAACACAAATTATATTCAACATGAGTGTCATTTTCTGTTCAAAAAGATGTATTTTGAATGTACGTGTCGTGAATTCATATAGTAAAATTTGTTAAAATTTACCACAATGAAAACTAGGATAACAAAAAGACAAGACGTTTGCTCCTCACAGTAAAGTAAATCAGTTGTTATGAAATGAATTGTCTATCTTTCAACCCTTTTTATCCTGGCCTTCTAAATATTTTCTTATAGTGGAAGGGCAGAGATCAGTTATGTTGCATCATTTATCAAAACAGGTGGAGAGGAAATTGCAGCCATTCTGGGGCTTTTGCTCTGATTGCTCTGATTTCAGCTTTAAAGCCCAGTTAAATTCTGAAAGAACACAAATTCTTTAGTGTAAATTATAAATAGATTACTGAGTTAGAAATGCATTGTATAAAACCACAGCCCTGGTCTCCCCTTCACCTGTAGGGAGAGGACGGGAGCAAGTTGTTGAAAACCTGCTCTCTGCAACTTGCTCCCGTCCTCTCCTCCATCTTTTCCAGGTCACTAAAGGAAAGCAAGGTCCCCGCACTCTTCAAAAGGTCTACTATCATAGTAGGTCAAGTTTGCTGATGACACAACCATTGTCGGCCTGGTCACCAAGGATAATGTCCAGGAGTACTGTCAGCAAGTGGAGAGAATCTGCCAGTGGTGTAAGGAGAACTGTCTAGTGCTAAACACAACAAAAACTGTTTAGCTGATCATAGATTACAGGAAGACTGCTTCCACCCCACCTCCCATCTTCATCAACGGCATGGAGGTTGCGAGAGTACCATGCCCTCGTCTTCTGGGCACTACCATCTCCAATGACCTCAGCTGGAGAGCCAACATTACTGCTATCCAGCAGAAAGCCCAGCAGAGACTTTTATTGTTGTTCCTCTGCTTGATGTCTTTTGCATGATTGTGAACCTATTATATACTGTACAGTGGCTTGCAAAAGTATTCGGCCCCCTTAAAGTTTTCCACATTTTGTCACATTACTGCCACAAACATGATTCAATTTTATTGAAATTCCACATGAAAGACCAATACAATGTGGTGTACACGTGAGAAGTGGAACGAAAATCATACATGATTTCAAACATTTTTTACAAATAAATAACGGCTAAGGGAAGTGTGTGTAATTATTCAGCCCCCTCAGTCAATATTTTGTAGAACCACCTTTTGCTGCAATTACAGCTGCCAGTCTTTTAGGGTATGTCTCTCTCTCTCTCTCTCTCTCTCTCTCTCTCTATATATATATATATATATATATATATATATATATCCTGAACAGTTGGTGGATGAGGCAGAAGAAATAGTTGCTGAAAAAGATAGAGACTCCTTGATTGATGGCATGAAAAATAGGAAAAAAAGATTCCATCAAAAATAATGAAGTAATAAGGTTTGTGTCCGATTTTGGACCATATTGGTATGATCTGCAAAAATCGTTTCAGAAGCACTGGCATGTGTTAATGTTGGATACGGAAATAAAAAAACGAGTTCAGCCCGTAGAGCAAGAAATTTAAAGGACCATTTGGTGAGGTCTAAGTTTCACTCTACTCAGTCTGCAACATGGCTGGACAGATATCCGAGGAGAGAGGGGATGTTCCCCTGTGGATCATGTGTGAACTGTAGATATATGGAGAGAAGTAAAAACTTTACGAATCATGATGGTACAGTGTCTTTTGAAATACGAGACAATATAAATTGTAACTCAACACGGGTAATTTATGCCATAAAGTGCCAATGCAATCTGTTTTATATAGGCAAAACAAAGAACCGCTTAAGCAAGCGTATTGGTGAACATGTGGGAAATATTCGCAATGGAGATATGGATAACTCCCTAGGCAAACATTTTAGGGATTACCATGATGGAAAACCAGATGGACTCACATTTAAAGGTATTATAAAACAACATGTACCTTTTCGGAGCGGAGATGTTGAGAAGGAACTATATAAGATTGAGCAAACGTGGATTTATCGCTTAGGGACATTAGTGCCCAGAGAACTTAATACAGATCTGAATCTGGTATACTTCCTGTGATCGGGAGATGTATCCCCTTAAATGTGGAATAGGCGACATGAGTAATATGAGAAATATATAAAATAGTCGCATTATGCAACTTTTCTGTATGGTGATTCCACTGAGATAAATCAGATTTCCATTGAGCGAGTAAAAATGACATGTTCCTCTGTTGCGTAACCTCACTCTCTGTTATTCCAATACATAAGAATGTATATTCACAGGTTACTATGGAGATTCCAAACCAGAGGTGGAGTTAAGATGAGGTAGCATAAGAGGAGGAACAGTTAGACCATTCGTCACTCGCTACCTTGAGAAGGCCCCGTGGGCGGGGCGAAACGCGTCGGTAGGTGTGGCTACCGCCGGAGTGCTCGCGCTGGTTCACTACGAGAAACGTCGGCACGCTGAGCTATACTCCAACAACACTGCTGGGATCCCATAGCGGTATATGACAGCTATCGAACCCCTGGAGGGGAGTGTTTACAGCCTGGCTGAACGAACGGTTTTGACCCAGTGCACTGCCGGTCCTACAGTAATGTGAGCCGGAGCTCACCATCAACTGCGCAAGTATAAAGGCCTTGTGTCAACTATTCTGCGAAACTGATACATGCTCCAGCTTACTAAGTGACGCTGTGCTCATAGGATATGTTATGTTCTCACATGCTAGCAGCTGCCTCCACCTTCCAGTGTTCATTGAATACACATTGGCTCGCTAGAAACCACTCAGAGGATCAAAAAAACCCAGCGTGTGGAGTTGCTCCAATTGGATTGACATCTCACAGTGTGTGGTGTTTCGGTGGTGGTAGAGGTCCTTATTTGATCCATCTCAGTGCGGTGTCTTTTGCATAGGCTGAGGCTGGGCGATCACACCGTACAAGTGAGTTTGTCAGGCCCCATTGAATAATTGCTAGCACTCCTGGCCAGGTAGTTGTTTTTAAATTGTGTCTGTTTTTAAATGTTAGTGTCACAGCAAGGTGCAGCCAAGGCAATAAATAAAATATTTATATGTGCATGAGACAGCAGACTATTCATTTGTTGTGTATGAGGGTATGTCTCTACTAGCTTTGCACATCTAGAGACTGAAATCCTTGCCCATTTTTCTTTGCAAAACAGCTCCAGCACAGTCAGATTAGATGGACAGTGTTTGTGAACAGCAGTTTTTAGACCTTGCCACAGATTCTCAATTAGATTTAGATCTGGACTTTGACTGGGCCATTCTAACACATGGATATGTTTTGCTGTAAACCATTCCATTATTGCCCTGGCTTTATGTTTAGGGTCGTTGTCCTGCTGGAAGGTAAACCTCCGCCCCAGTCTCAAGACTTTTGCAGACTCCAAGAGGTTTTCTTCCAAGATTGCCCTGTATTTGGCTCCATCCATCTTCCCATCAACTCTGAACAGCTTCCCTGTCCCTGCTGAAGAGAAGCACCCCCAGAGGATGATGCTGCCACCACCATATTTGACAGTGGGGATGGTGTGTTCAGAGTGATGTGCAGTGTTAGTTTTCCGCCACACATAGTGTTTTGCATTTTGGCCAAAAAGTTTAATTTTGGTCTCATCTGACCAGAGCACCTTCTTCCACATGTTTGCTGTGTCCCCCACATGGCTTGTGGCAAGCAGGACTTCTTATGCTTTTCTGTTAACAATGGCTTTCTTCTTGCCACTCTTCCATAAAGGCCAACTTTGTGCACTGCACAACTAATAGTTGTCCTATGGACAGATTCCCCCACCTGAGCTGTAGATCTCTGCAGCTCGTCCAGAGTCACCATGGGCCTCTTTACTACATTTCTGATCAGCGCTCTCCTTGTTCGGCCTGTGAGTTTAGGTGGACGGCCTTTTCTTGGTAGGTTTAAAGTTGTGCCATACTCCTTCCATTTCTGAATGATCGCTTGAACAGTGCTCCGTGGGATGTCCAAGGCTTTGGAAATCTTTTTGTAGCCTAAGCCTGCTTTAAATTTCTCAATAACTTTATCCCTGACCTGTCTGGTGTGTTCTTTGGACTTTATGGTGTTGTTGCTCCCAATGTTGCTCAAGAACATTTGGGAAATAGTGATCACAACATGATAACGTTTGATCTGGTGACTGATAGGCCACGGGGCAGCGGGACCACTAAAACTATGAATTTTAGAAAAGCAAAGTTCACTCAAATTAGGCAGGCACTAAGTTTGGTGAACTGGGATAATGTACTACAAGGGGAAGAAACTGAAGGGAAATGGCAAGCTTTTAAACTTATACTCAATCAATACTGTAGTATGTATATCCCATATGGAAACAAAATGTCTAGGAATAAAAAAAGGCCTCTATGGATGAATAGAAAGGTTAAAGATAAAATGAAGAGGAAAAAGAATGCCTATAAGGTCTTAAAACAGGAGGGGACCGAGGCTGCACTAAGCAATTATAAGGAGTGCAATAAAAATTGTAAAAAAGAAATTAGGCAGGCAAAGATTGAAGCTGAAAAACAAATCGCTAAGGATATCAAATCTAACCCAAAAAAGTTTTACAAGTACATTAACTCTAAAAAAAGAAAGGTTGACTGTATAGGACTCCTAAAGGATGAGGATGGGAACTCAATGGTGGATGACCAAGGTAAGGCAGAGTTATTAAATGCTTTCTTTGCTTCTGTTTTCACAAAAGAAACAGCACTGTTGCAAACTACAGAGGCAGAAGAGTCTCAATCTTCTAACTGTAATATTAAATACTTAACGCAGGAAGAAGTGAAGGCAAGACTAAATAAATTAAAAATAGACAAGGCACCTGGCCCGGATGGCATGCATCCTCGGGTCCTAAGGGGATTAAGTTCAGTTATAGATAAACCCCTTTATCTTATCTTTTGTGACTCTCTTGCAACTGGCAGAGTCCCAGTGGATTGGCGTACAGCCCACGTTTTCCCATTATTTAAGAAGGGCAAAAAATCTGATCCAGGAAATTATAGACCTGTAAGTTTAACATCAGTTGTATGCAAACTATTTGAGGGGTTACTAAGAGATACTATACATGACTTCATAGTAGAAAATAATCGTATTTCTCAGCATCAACATGGGTTTACTAAAGACAGGTCCTGTTTGACTAACATGCTCAGCTTTTATGAGGTAGTGAATGCTAATATGGATATTGAGAATGCTGTAGATGTGATATACTTGGACTTTGCAAAGGCCTTCGACACTGTTCCCCACAAAAGTCTGGTGCAAAAGTTGAGGATGCAAGGACTGGGGAAGAGTCTGTGTTCATGGATAGGGAACTGGCTAATGGACAGAAAACAAAGAGTTGTGGTCAATGGATCGTACTCAAAATGGGAGACTGTTAGCAGTGGGGTCCCACAGGGGTCTGTTCTGGGTCCAGTGCTCTTCAATTTATTTATTAATGACCTAGTAGATGCAGTAGTGAGCAATGTTGCTATTTTTGCAGATGATACAAAATTGTGCAGAATCATCAACTCTCAGGAAGATAGTGTCATATTGCAACAGGATCTGGATAGGATGGCTATATGGGCACATACATGGCAGATGAAATTCAATGTTGACAAATGTAAGGTCATGCATTTTGGACGTACTAATGGTCTAGCACCATACAAAATAAATGGGATACAGTTGGGGACATCAAACTTGGAGAAGGACTTAGGAGTACTCATTGACAACAAGTTAAATAATCGTACTCAATGCCAAGCAGCTGCAGCTAAAGCTAACAAAATTTTGGGATGCATTAAAAGGGAAATAAAAACTCGAGATGCTAGCATAATATTGCCCCTGTTTAACTCTCTAGTAAGGCCACATCTGGAATATGGAATTCAGTTCTGGGCACCACATTACAAAAAAGATATTGCAGTTTTAGAGCAGGTGCAGAGACGAGCAACAAAATTGATGCGTGGGATGGAAGGTCTCACTTATCGAGAAAGGTTAGATAAACTGGGTTTATTTAGTCTAGAGAAAAGACGCCTTAGAGGGGATCTAATTAACATGTATAAATACATCAGAGGGCAATATAATACCTTGGCGGATGAGCTTTTTGTCCCTAGGCCTTCTCAAAGTACTAGAGGACATGATCTGCACATGGAGGAAAAACGTTTTAACCATTTATTTAGGAAAGGGTTCTTTACAGTAAGAGTGATTAAGATGTGGAATGCATTGCCACAGGAAGTCGTTATGGCAAACTCTATACCTGCATTTAAAGGGGGCTTAGATGCTTTCCTTGCGTTGAAAGACATCCATGGCTACAATTACTAGGTAATGCCTAATGATGTTGATCCAGGGATTTTATCTGATTGCCATCTGGAGTCGGGAAGGAATTTTTCCCTTTAGGGGCTAATTGGACCATGCCTTGTAAGGGTTTTTTCGCCTTCCTCTGGATCAACAGGGATATGTGAGGGAGCAGGCTGGTGTTGTACTTTATACTGGTTGAACTCGATGGACGTATGTCTTTTTTCAACCAAAATAACTATGTAACTATGTAACTATGTAATATTCTCTTAGACAACCTCTGAGGCCGTCACAGAGCAGCTGTATTTGTACTGACATTAGATTACACGCAGGTGCACTCTATTTAGTCATTAGCACTCATCAGGCAATGTCTATAGGCAACTGACTGCACTCAGACCAAAGGGGGCTGAAAAATTATGCACACCCCACTTTGCAGTTTTTTATTTGTAAAAAATGTTTGGAATCATGTATGATTTTTGTTCCACTTCTCACGTGTACACCACTTTGTGTTGGTCTTTCATGTGGAATTCCAATAAAATTGATTCATGTTTGTGGCAGTAATGTGACAAAATGTGGAAAACTTCAAGGGGGCCGAATACTTTTGCAAGCCACTGTATGTCTTCATCTTGAGCTATGTATTCTGCTAAATCCAATTCCGGGCATAACCCTGTTATGCTTGGCAAAATAAATGATTCTGATAGGGGCAGTTGTAATTGAGAACTGTATACATTTGAAAAGCTATAGAGGAGGCGGACAACTACTACCGCATAGGGCGCCCAACTCACCGTCTGGTACTGATAATTAGCACAGGCTTCTACTAGACGCCTACCGATCCCAGCACCCAATTCACCTGATCCATTAATAGCCCCACTAAAGGAGATCTTTACTCTCCTCAGCCTTATGCCGCTCAGGAGGTTTTGCTAACCTGAGTCTGCCTCACTAAAACAGCTTATCCGGCTGTATAAGATCATAGCTAGCACAAGGCTAGCTAGTACATATGGTGGGCACCCCCCCAATTTCCTCCGATCCCCCCGATCAGTCTGCTTATATTTTACCCAGCCAGGATCCAGCGATTTCCGCAGCCTTCCTGGACAGCTCTGGTCTTCTCTATGTGGAGCATCGTACATGACGTCATGAGCAGACCCGATCCTCCCCATTAAGAAGACCAGAGCTGTGCCGGGGGCTGCGGCGATCGCTGGAGCCTGGCTGGGTAAAGTATAAGCGGACTGATTGGATGGGGATCGCGGGCAATCAGGTGGTGCCGACCACATGCACTAGCTAGCCTAGTGCTAGCTATGATCTTATGCAGCCGGATAACCAATTCGTTTTAGAGGGGGAGACTCCTGAGGCCAGTAAAACCTCTTGAGCGGCATGCCCGACACAGTGTCGGGCATACCACTGAGGAGTGTCGGGCATACCACTAAGGAGGTTAAGGATCCACACTCAGTATATACAGTAACAATCAGTGTGTAGGCATACAAAAAAGCACCTGGAAATTTGGACGCCCAGTAATGCTGGTAGTAAAATATTGTTATTTAATATTTTACTATGGCTAAACCTAACCCTACTCTCACATTGAACCCTCCCTCTCAATGCATAAATTTACCCACGCACACACAACCTGCCTAATGCCTAAACCCCTCCCCCACCCAAACACGAACATTACCTACCTAACACCTAAATCTAACACTTACCCCCCCTCACGCGCATGCTACCTTCCTAATGCCTAAACCAGTTAAGAAAATCAATGGAAAAATTGCGTAGTGGGTATGGGCCTTAAACGTAATGTCAGCAGCTCCGCCCTTCCCAAAATGTGCTGTATATATATATATATATATATATATATATATATATATATATGTATTGACGTGAAGACACTTTTCCTAATGTGAGAAGTCTATCCTGCATCTATCCTCTTTTCTCCTAGAAATGACTTTTTTATTTTTAGATTTCCCACAGATTTATTTTATTTTTAAATCTACTTTTTAAGTTTTTAGTGTTTAATTGTTTCTGTTCATTGACACATTCATTGAAGTATGCCAGAGCTAAAATTTATGAACTATTAACCCCTTTCTGCGCTCAGAAGTCATTTTCTGCTAGGAAAGTGCTTTATGGCTGTATTTCCTTATCAGTGAGGGTTATGCTCTAGTCTGACCCAGTCCTGACTCAGACAGAAACTGTCACTTGCATACCTGATTTTTAAACCTTTCAGACAGAGAAAGAAAAAAAGCAACACAGTATAATTATTAGTGTGTTTGGCACTGTACATACACATGTCTATCTCATCATGCCACATGTCACCTCGGGTATCCTTTAATTATAAATACAGATAATGTCCTTGTGGTGTGGGTTGATGTATCGCATCATTTTTCAGTCTTTCAAATTGGAGCTCTGCTTTTATGTCACACAGCATCGAAGGACAATGCATTTTCCAAGCTGTTGTTATTCTTTACATGTTCCCATACTTTTCTTCCTCTGCATAGTAAGAAGTCTGGAGCATCCTGACAACTCCCAGAGAGAATTTCTATCTGGCAGAGGCAGTGCCAATAACTCTGTTCTCCAAGTTCACATTCCATCTGGGAGGCTGATATCAGCAGTTCACAAGAAATCCCAGTCTTAAAATCCACTGTTTCATCCAGAGCTTTATTATCAAGCTGTGTCACATGGCTACAGCAACAAATGCTCTTCCCTGCTTATTTTTTTTATAACCTCTATAAATGGGTTTAAACACGAGGACACATTGTATTAAACAAGTATTTGGTTGTGCACAATTTGTCCTTATGAGGCTGGCCACTGCCAGAAAATAAGCTCTCAAGGCCAGTCTAGATCTTAGCAACTTACTGGGCACGCTGAAGCTTTTTGCTGTACATAAACAGGCTAATGTCATCATACTAATTTGATCTTTATTAGTCACTGAGTTCATTTAGCTCTGTAAGGAGCTTAACTTTACCTGGCAACAGTAATGATTATTATCTGCTGTCTATAATGCTGGCAGCCCTGATTGCCAAGTCGGGTTTCTAATCATTTAAAGAGAAGCTCCAGTTTTCTCTCTTTTTTTCCATTATAAATCTTCTGCATTATCTAAATAACATCTCCAAAGTTTATATATAACAGTGATTGAATGCATGTAGGCTTTGGGTTTATCAGTGATCTCACATTCATGTCCTTTATAAAATTGTAACCCAGTTCCAATGAGAAGTCAGTGGTCACCCAATGTCATCTGCTGACCTGGGGAGTCACAGTACTTGTAATGGACAGGTTTGCTTCCGAAAATCAATGGCGCACCTAGGGCATTTGACACCTGATGCTAGATATTAAATGACACCTCCCTCTGACCCCCCCCCCCCCATCAAAAAATTTAAAAGAGTAAATGTGGCGTGCTAAGCGTGCCACGGCGGGGAATGGGTGTAGCCAGGAAACTGCTCTGGTAAGGCATAGGTATGCCTGTGCGGGTGGTGAAGAGATGCCAGCACTAGGGGGAGAGCTCATTGATGACCGGAGGATGGACATCGCTGGACTCCGGTGATAAAGCAGGTGCTTCTGCTCGCAATACTCTGAATTTGAGGAGCTGAAGGAGGAGTCCGGTGTCACCCCCTGCCATGGTGACACCCGGAGCGGCTCACTCCTGCCACCACCCCTTAGTCCACAACTGCCGAAAATAATTACCTTGGCCACACATATATACATTTGCTGCCGGGCACAATCAGATTTGGCAAGTATTAATCTTTAACCTGAATCCTGGTTTACCTGAGTGCTTTATGGTATGTTGAGGAAACTGTTGATCTTATCAATTTAGCCAGGATGCCTGGGAAAGCCTCCTGGAGTAACAGTTAAGGCATCTAATTACATTTAAGTTAGCCAATAAATGGTATCATCCTGATTCAAAAAACCTGGTGCTCTGTAAAACTCTTATCCCCCACGTCCTACCATACCGCCATATCAATCCATGCCCTGCACTGATGAGAGCAAATGAGAATAAAACAGTTTTATGCAGGCGTGACTAGCGTTACCCCCATATGTGAAGTGCAAACTCTATGGTGCTTGGCTGCCTACATAAGTGTGTTTTTGAGAAAGCAGGCAAGCAGGGTTTAAGGCTCACAGTGGTCTGGATGGCTGAGGGTTAACTACCTTCTTGGGGAAGGGGACATGCCTGGAAGCCACTGGCTGTGTTCTCAGAGCATGTCTGTGTCTGTTTTGTTTTAGGACAATAAGGTTGGAAACAGGGCCGCTTCAAGGGGCCCTGTGGCAAACTTCAGCGTTGGGCCCCGCATCCCCCCCCCCCCATTACCACTCTGCTCCCCGGGCCCTGCTGCAAGTATATTAGCAGCCATAATTACCAAGTATATTAGCAGCCATAATTACCTTAGTCCCGGCGGGTGAGCGGGTGGGCAGCGGCTGCTCTCGGAGACACGGTGTCTCCTAGTGCAGCCGCTGCCCGCCCACACACCTGCCGGGACTAAGGTAATAATGGCTGCTAATATACTTGCAGCAAAGCCCCGGGGAGCAGTGCGGGGGGATAAGAAAATATAGCAGGGTCGGCGCGGCTGGGGCCTCAGCAGAGGTCTGGGCCCTGGGGCAAATGCCCCCTTTGCCTCTATGGTAGCGCCGACCCTGGTTGGAAAAGAAGAAAGGGGAGTTTCCCTTTTGGTTGAGAAGAAGAGAGAAGGCTGATAAGGTCAGTGGGTCAAGAGGGAACTGAAAGGAGAGTCTGCAGGAATAGGAAAGAGATACTTCAGGACAGGACAATCTGGATTCAGGAGAACAGTGAGAGAGACACCCCAGGACCCACAGACAGAACTCTAGTCTTCTAAGCTGCATGTGGCTGCAGCACTCCCGATAAGTCTCACACTCACACCTAAAGGAGAGATCATTCCTGGGCCTTGTTAGCTCCCCACTCGCTGATCTGTCCCTGCAACTGTAGTGCACCATTGTTGCTGCAGTGGGACCCAAATACTTCCTATTTTGTAAACTACACCTTGCCCTGAAAGTTGCACGTGAGGATTATTGAAGGGAGATATTGGACATTTGGGAGTATCAGTAGCCATTATTGGAGGAGAAGAAGGAAGGATTAACTCACCTATACCACATTCTTAAGAGGTGTGTCTCAGGCCATCCAGACTACCTGTGCTGTGTAGCTCCAGAGAGAGATCTTACATATTGCCAACAGAAAGTATTCTACTGTTCATCATTACTTGGTTGTAAAAACAGCCTAATCTGTGCATGTTATGTTCATAACGAAATCCTTAAAGCTACAGTGTTATACTGCAAAGTGAGATATGCTACTGTGACGATATCCTAACATGCATAGATTAGGCTATTTTTTTGCAACCAAGTTACTTTTAAAAATGGCTATTACCCCCTAATAGCTTCTTGGTCAGCACACTGTTAAACTGTAATATCACCCACTTGAGCCATAGGGAAACATGGACATTACCTTGCACATTCAGTTGTAACTGACAGCTGCTGATATATAACTGACAGCAACTGATATATTTCAGTTCTGACAAAATATTGTCAGAACCGAAAGAAGAAAATGGTGAGCTTCTGAGAGAAACTGACAGTGAGGTAAGTATGTAATATTCATTTGCAGCTATGTCATGTATTTATTTTAAATAATTTTCCTCGCTCCAGGTTCCCTTTAAGAATGTGGTATAGGTGGGTTAATCCTTCCTTCTTCTTCTTTAATAATGGCTACTGATACTCCCAAATGTCCAATATCTCCCTTCAATAACCCTTGCATGCAACTTTCAGGGCAAGGTTTAGTTTATAGAATAGGAAGTCTTTGGGTCCCACTGCAGCAACAATGGTGCACTACAGTTGCACGGACAGATGAGTGAGTGGGGAGCTAACAAAGTCCAAGGATGATCTCTCCTTTAGGTGTGAGTGTGAGACTTATCAGGAGAGCTGCAGCCACATGCAGCTTAGAAGACTGGAGTCCTGTCTGTGGGGGCTGCTGGGGTGTCTTGCTCACTGTTCTCCTGAATCCAGATTTTGTGTCCTCTCATGAAGTATCTCTTTCCTACCCCTGCAGACTCTCCTTTCAGTTCCCTCTTATCAGCCTTCTCTCCTCTTCTCCACCAAAAGGAAAACTCCCCTTTCTGCTTTTCCAACTTTATTGTCCTAAAACAAAACAGACACAGACATGCTCTGTAGAGATGGGAAGTTCGGATCTTTTCAATGATCCGGATGATTCGAATCGGATCATTGAAGAGATCCGGATCTTTGATCCGAATCTCGGATCATTTTACTACAGGAAGCATTCGGGGGTGAAATGAACAGCAGGACAGGTCTGTGGACAGGAGAAGGAGAGGGGGGTGGACACACAGAGAAGGGGAGAAGATGGACAGAGGGCAGGGAGTGGACAGAGAAGGGAGGAGGGACGAGCAGAGAGCAGAAATGTTTGCACGATATACCCACATGCTGAAGTCATATGCTTTACATATATTTCACCTATATGTTCATCTGTACACTTTGAAAGAAAAGGTCGCACAGTGAAAGAAAGCATTCCCAGAAGATAAGTGCAGCTGTTTAGTGCTGAGTGCAGGAGGATTATATTGCCTTTCAATCACACTGTCTGCAAAGTTACTGAGCTGTGCTGAGCCAAAAGCTTCCAATGTGTTCACTGTGCACAACTACGGAACAGACAGCCTATAATGAGCAGCACATTGCAGCCAGTATGTGTGCTCTACACATATCTGGCAGTGGCACCCATGTCCCCTCTCTCTCATCTACCTGTCTCCCTGCAAGGCTGGCTCCCATCCAACAGAGCGATCCCTGCTTCCAGGACCCCGCTGCCCGCTGAGAGGGGGCGTGTCGCTCCTGGCCCCGCCCCTTTTGCGATCCGAATCGTTCATTTTGATGATTCGGATGATCGACTCATAAAATAGATTCGGATCAAAGATCCGAATCGTTCATGATCCGGACAACACTAATGCTCTGAGAGCACAGCCAGTGGCTCCCAGGCATGTCCCCTCCCACCAGAATCAACTTACCCCTTAGCCATCCAGACCACTGTGAGTCTCAAACCTTGCTTGCCTGCTTTCTCAAAAACAAACATATATAGGCAGCCAAGCACCACACAGTTTGCACTTCACATATGGGGGTAACACTAGTACAGCTGTGGAATGTTAACCTTCCTGGCGGTAAGGTTAGCTAGCTGCGTGTACTGCCCGATCGCCGCCGCTCGCCGTGTCGCCCCCCCACTTAGACCCCATGCACTGCCTGGCCAATCAGTGCCATGCAGCGCTGAGGGGTGGATCGGGACTCCCTTTGACGACACGATGTCGATGATGTCATCCCGCCCGTCGCCATGGCAACGGGGGAAGCCTTAATGGAAATCCTGTTAAAGCGGATCCGAGATGAAAAACTAACTATAACAAGTAACTTGTCTATATATCTTATGTACAGTTTAGATGGTTTAAACAGCAAATCTGTCTGAATACTGCTTTAATCGAGTATGATTATTTCTTCCTGTGATACAATGACAGCAGCCATGTTATTTGTAAACATTACACAGAGGCAGGCTTATCTGCACCATCAGCACAGCAAATAATCCCCCTCCTCCTCTCTCCTCCCTTCTGCCTCTGAAATCTCTGGCTAGTAATACCTCCCCCTCCTCCTGCCCAGACTGAGCTCCCATGAGCCCTTGCTACTTCCTTAGCTCTCTGAAAACTGTGGGTGGGGCTTATTTAGTTTATGGGGAATTAGAGTATTAAAACAAAAACAAAAATGTATTTGGCTTGATGAATGCCCTATAAACTATAGGAAAGGAACACAATTATGCAACGAGTAAAAGTTCATCTCGGGTCCACTTTAAGAACGGGATTTCCGGACGGCCTTGATCGCTAGAGGCGATCGAAGAGGGTGGGAGGATGCCGCTGCACAGCGGCTGTCATGTAGCTAGCCGTAGGCTAGCTACATGATTTGAAAAAAACAAAGAAACAAAAATAGTGCTGCGCTGCCCCCTGGCGGTTTTAATTAACCGCCAGGAGGGTTAAGAGGCCATAGACACACTGTTAACTAGTAGATTTTTCTAGCTCCAGCAGAGCTGAACAATTACAAATACCTTCTATTTTTAAAGGGCAGATTTATATTTAGAATAACCTTCTAAATCTGATTAGTCCCGCGCAAGCATCTGGTTCAGCCCACAAGCCCATCTGTTCACTGCAGATATATTACTTCACATTTCCAGTTATAAATTAACCATTTCTGCCGCCCGGACGTGAAGCTCACGTCCGGGTGGCTGCTCTGCTGCGGTGTTGTGCTTCGGCGTGCTCCCGCACACGATCGCGGGCGCGCCCCTCGTGCTGTCACCCGGTAGCCCTGGGATCAGTGAACGGGAACATGGTTCCCGATCACCGATCCGTGTCCCCAGCAGAAAAACCGAAGCGCTCTTACAAAAGGTTTCAGTCTTTCTGCACGTAAAATTTTCCGCATCCCCCTTGTGCTTCCAGTTAGCGAGGAGGAAAAAAAAACTCAAGGTGGCCATCTTGTGGCCAAATAGTAAAACTACATCTACATATTTTTTACATTACAATTTGCACATATAATAACATTAAAAATTAACTGTTTATTTCCCACACCAAAATATTACCCAAATAAAATTACAATGAAAAAAAAAAAGACATAAATAGTTACCTAAGGGTCTGAACTTTTTAAATATGCATTTGAAGGGGGTATACTATGAACATTTTTTAAAGTATAAACTTGTAAATAGTGATGGATGCAAAACGGAAAAATGCACCTTTATTTCCAAATAAAATATTGGCGCCATACATTGTGATAGGGACAAAATTTAAATGGTGTCATAACCGAGACAAACGGACAAATGAAATACATTGGTTTTAATTATGGTAGCGTTGATTATTTTAAAGCTATAATGGCCGAAAACTAAGAAATAATGAATTTTTTCAATTTTTTTCTTATTAATCCTGTTAAAATGCATTTATAAAAAAATAATTCTTAGCAAAATGTACCACCCACAGAAAGCCTAATTAGTGGTGGAAAAAACAAGATATAGATCAATACATTGTGTTAAGAAGTGTTAAAGTTATTAGGGAATGAATGGGAGGTAAAAATTGCTCTGATGCATAAGGTGAAAAATCCCCACGGGCTGAAATGGTTAAAGGGAACCTCAAGTAAGGGGTATATGGAGGCTGCCATATTTATTTCCTTTTAAGTAATATCAGTTGCCTGGCTATACTGCTGATCCTCTACCTCTAATACTTATAGCCATAGACCCTGAACAAGCATGCAGAAGATCAGGTTTTTCTGACAGTATTGCCATATCTGACACTACTGAAGCCATATAAATCAGCAGGGCTGCCAGGAAACTGGTATTGTTTAAAGCAGTAGGATTATCCATACTATGCCAGGGAAAAAACATATACAGTGGGTTGCAAAAGTATTCGGCCCCCTTGAAGTTTTCCACATTTTGTCATATTACTGCCACAAACCTGAATCAATTTTATTGGAATTCCACATGAAAGACCAATACAAAGTGGTGTACACACGAGAAGTGGAATGAAAATCATACATGATTCCAAACATTTTTTTTTACAAATAAATAACTGCAAAGTGGTGTGTGCATAATTATTCGGCCCCCTTTGATCTGAGTGCAGTCAGTTGCATATAGACATTGCCTGATGAGTGCTAATGACTAAATAAAGTGCACCTGTGTGTAATCTAATGTCAGTACAAATACAGCTGCTCTGTGAGGGCCTCAGAGGTTGTCTTAGGCCTGGTGCACACCAAAAACCGCTAGCAGATCCGCAAAATGCTAGCAGATTTTGAAACGCTTTTTCTTATTTTTCTGTAGCGTTTCAGCTAGCGTTTTGCGGTTTTGTGTAGCGGTTTTGGTGTAGTAGATTTCAGATATTGTTACAGTAAAGCTATTACTGAACAGCTTCTGTAACAAAAACGCCGGCAAAACCGCTCTGAACAGGCGTTTTTCAGAGCGGTTTGCGTTTTTTCCTATACTTAACATTGAGGCAGAAACGCATCTGAAATCCAAAAAATGCCTCACCCCGGGAGGATTCGTTTCTGCAAAACGCCTCCCGCTCTGGTGTGCACCACCCCATTGAGATACATTGACCAAGCGGATCCGCAGCCGCAAGCGGCTGCAGAAACGCTGAAAAAGCCGCTCGGTGTGCACCAGCCCCTAGAGAATATTGGGAGCAACAACACCGTAAAGTCCAAAGAACACACAAGACAGGTCAGGGATCAAGTTATTGAGAAATTTAAAGCAGGCTTAGATTACAAAAAGATTTCCAAAACCTTGAACATCCCACGGAGCACTGTTCAAGCGAGCATTCAGAAATGGAAGGAGTATGGCACAACTGTACACCTACTAAGACAAGGCTGTCCACCTAAACTCACAGGCCTTATAAGGAGAGTGCTGATCAGAAATGCAGTCAAGATGCCCATGGTGACTCTGGACAAGCTGCAGAGATCTACAGCTCATGTGGGAGACTCTGTCCACAGGACAACTATTAGTCATGCACTGTACAAAGTTGGCCTTTATGGAAGAGTGGCAAGAAGAAAGGCATTGTTAACAGAAAGCATAAGAAGTCCCGTTTGTAGTTTGCCACAAGCCATGTGGGGGAAACAGCAAAGATGTGGAAGAAAGTGCTCTGGTCAGATGAGACCAAAATGGAACTTTTTGGCCAAAATGCAAAACGCTATGTGCGGCAAAAAACTAACACTGCACATCACTCTGAACACACCATCCCCACTGTCAAATATGGTGGTGGCAGTATCATGCTCGGGGGGTACATCTCTTCAGCAGGGACAAGGAAGCTGTTCAGAGTTGATGGGAAAATGGATGGAGCCAAATACAGGGCAAAATTGGAAGAAAACCTCTTGGAGACTGCAAAAGACTTGAGACTGGGGCGGAGGTTCACCTTCCAGCAGGACAATGACCCTAAACATAAAGCCGGGGCAACAATGGAATGGTTTAAAACAAAACATATCTATGTGTTAGAATGGCCCAGTCAAAGTCCAGATCTAAATCCAATCGAGAATCTGTGGCAAGATCTGAAAACTGCTGTTCACAAACGCTGTCCATCTAATCTGACTGAGCTGGAGCTGTTTTGCAAAGAAGAATGGGCAAGTATTTCAGTCTCTAGATGTGCAAAGCTGGTAGAGACATTCCCTAAAAGACTGTCAGCTGTAATTGCAGCAAAAGGTGGTTCTACAAAGTATTGACACAGGGGGTCGAATAATTACGCACACCCCACTTTGCAGTTATTTATTTGTAAAAAATGTTTGGAATCATGTATGATTTTCGTTCCACTTCTCACATGTACACCACTTAGTATTGGTCTTTCACAGGGAATTCCAATAAAATTGATGCATGTTTGTGGCAGTAATGTGACAAAATGTGGAAAACTTCAAGGGGGCCGAATACTTTTGCAACCCACTGTATAAGTAGATAAATACTTGATCTACTTGCATAACACATGTATTGTACTGTCCACGTTTCGATTTCAGTGAATGTTATATAGTAAATGAAGAAAGTTCTGTCCCTTGTGGGAGCCATGTTTTTTGCCCACAGTTTAGGCTAAATCCTGATGTCATTTCTGCCATTTACTTTTTTTCTTTTCTCCTCCAATCGCTGAGTCACCTCAGCCTTACTTGTAAACACAAGTGAGCAGGGGATCATGTTTCAGATAGGCAGCTAGGCAGGGAATTAAATGGAAGAGGAGGAATATATTATAGATAAAAGGAACCCCCAGCATGCAACTGTTTGGCACTGACTACTAAAGGGACAGTGCTCCTTAAGTATGTGATAACTCCAAATCATAACAGCAGAAAAAGTTTTGAATGCAGGATTAGCATCTTTATCACTTAATACACTCAGACCAGTTGCTGTTGAAATTAGATTTTTATGGCGACAATCCCGCTTTAACGAAAATAAATATGGCAGCCTCCATATATTTCTCAATTCAGGTTCCCTTTAAAGACCCTTTTCCACTAGCAATCGCAATCACAAATGCCAGCGATTGCGATTTTTTTTTACTAATTTTGTTATGCGACTGCGATTTTTCATTTGCATTGCATTATCACTCTTAAAATTGCTCCAGAAAGCAATAGCAATTTGCAAATCAAATCACTGTAGTGAAAAATACTTCTCATGATTTCTATGATAAAGTTGCAACCCCAGCGATTTAAAAATCACTATTTGCGATTTGCAATATTGCAATTCAGCTGTGCAGTGGAAAAAGGCCCTAAGGGGAAAACACCGGACTGAGGCTAATGAGGTGTATTCACTAAATTAAGTTAAATTTTACATTGTGCGTGTAAAATTTAACAAGATTCATAATAATAAAAAATAAACAAAAAAAACCCAGATACTTATGTAAGGAGAGGGAAGGCTCTGGGTCCTATAGAGCCTTTCCGCTCTTCTCACAGTCACCTTAGGCCTCGTTCAGACTATACACGCTGCCGTGCGCATTTTGGGAGCGCGTATAGTGTGCGACGCGCAAGAACGGTACAAGGGCATAGACAGCCCTTCTACCGTTCCCATCATATGCGCTGCGATTGCGCTATCGCGTGCTGCACGCATTTTTGTGAATCGCAGCGCAGATCCCATTCATTGTAATGAATGGGATCTGCAGCGCAGCGCATAGTAGCGCAGATGGCGTGCGATCGGACGCGTTGCGTTCCGATCGCACATCCATCTGTGCTAAATGATGTGAACGAGGGAAGGTGCGAGCAGGAAAAAAAAAATAAGATATACTTACCCGGGGCTTCCTCCAGCCCCTGGCAGCCTATGTGTCCTTCGCTGCAGCTCCAATGTCCCGGGATCCTGTCTGTTGCAGATGCTGACCTCGCTGCTCCCAATCGCGCTCATGTGGCATGGAGCGTTCTGCGCAGGCACAGAAGTACTGCGCCTGTGCAGAACGCTCTGTACCATGTGAGCGTGATCACGAGCAGCACAATCACGAGCGGCACGGCCGCGCGCTCGTGCAGGAACAGAAAATGCAGACCTGGCGAGGTCGGTATCTGCAACGGAGGGAGTCCCGGGACGCCGGAGCTGTGGCAAGGAACACATAGGCTGCCAGGGGCTGGAGAAAGCCCTAGCTAAGTAGATCTTATTATTTTTCCTGCTCGCACCTTCCCTTTAAAGGAATAAAAAAAAAATCAGTTTTACTTGCCTGGGGTTTCTACCAGCCCCTTGCAGCCCTCCCGTGCCCTTGCAGTCACTCATGGAGCCTTTGGTCCTTCACCACCAGCTAGATTCGTTTTTGCTGACAGGCCCTGACAGGGAGTCGGCGGGCTTTCTGTGCAGGCCTGTCCACGCGTATCCTTCTTCATCTTCCCGTCCTCAATAGCGTTCTGCATAGGCAGGATGGGAACGCAAAGAAAAATACGCGTGGCCAGACCTGTCGGGCCTGTCACTGAAAACTAAACTAGCTGGCGGCGGGGACCTGAGGCTCTGTGAGTGACTGCGAGGGCATGGGAATGCTGGAGGGGGCTGGTAGGAAAGTAAGACTGATTTTTGACTCCTGGCTTAAGTGTCCTTTTAAGCGCTGGCTCTCCGCTTCAGTCCTCCACCGTGGGAGGCTTCAGAAGTCTTTGGGAGCCCAAGTGCTCCCGAAGACAGCGTACGTTAAAAAGGGGCGTTGGGAAAAAAGGGCGCGGGGTTTTAAACGATAAACATGGATAACGTTTAAAAATATAATGTACTATATTTCGTTTAAAAATAATGTTTTATAAAGTTATAAATCATTAAATAATGTGCATGAAATTGGCAATTGTGAAAACGTTAATCTTCCGTTTAAGAAGTGAAACGTATAATAACGTTTAAAAAAAAATAGTAAGTAACCCTCCCTGTACCTACCCCTAACCCCTAGACCCCCGTGTTGGTGCCTAAACCTAAGACCCCCCTGGTGGTGCCTAAACCTAAGACGCCCCTGTTGGTGCCTAAACCTAAGACCCCCCTGGTGGTACCTAAACCTAAGACTCCCCTGATGGTGCCTAAACCTAAGACTCCCCTGGTGGTGCCTAAACCTAAGACCCCCCTGTTGGTGCCTAAACCTAAGACCCCCCTGTTGGTGCCTAAACCTAAGACCCCCCTGGTGGTGCCTAAACCTAAGACTCCCCTGATGGTGCCTAAACCTAAGACTCCCCTGGTGGTGCCTAAACCTAAGACCCCCCTGTTGGTGCCTAAACCTAAGACCCCCTGTTGGTGCCTAAACCTAAGACCCCCCTGTTGGTGCCTAAACCTAAGACCCCCCTGGTGGTGCCTAAACCTAAGACCCCCCTGTGATAAGCATTAATAACGTGTGAAAAAAATATTGTGCTGTTTTTCGTTTAAAAATAATGTTTTAAAAAAGATTGTACTGTTTTTCGTTTAAAAATAATGTTTAAAAATTATAAATCATAAAATAATGTGTAATCATGAGAAGTAGTTATAAAACAGTAAAAGTCTCCGGGCGCCGCTTATAAAACGTTATTTTTCTCCGGTGCCCTTTTTTCCTGTCGGGCGCCCATTAACCTCCTTGGCGGTCTGATTCTTTCCAGATTTTAGGGTCTAAAAGCGGTGCAATTTCTTTTTCGCTATTTCAGACCCTAAAACCTGAAAAAAATCATTCTGGCAGTGAGATCTGCAGCAAAATAAAAAAAAAATGTACCTTCCTGGGCTCCTGTGCTGCAGTTTTCTCTTTGTCCACAAGATGGCGCTAATATACATATAAACGAACTTCTCTATATTTCTCTAATATAGAGAAGTTAGTTTTCAATATTAGCCCCGCCCCCGATGACGTCACGCTGCCACCATCGCTCTGCTGCCACCACCACGGCTGCGCTGCTCCAACTGGCTGCCGGGTCCCCGGAAGAATAGCGGGGACATGGGGGATCCCGGCGGCCAGGGAAAGACCCCACACTGTCGGGGAGAGAGGCTGGAGTCCCGCTGTGCAGCGAGATCGCGCGCGGGACTCCACAACCACAAGTAAGGCTCTGCAATGCATACCCCGACCTGAGCTCGGGATCACCGCTAATAGCTTGTTTTTTCTACCCCGAGCTCAGGTCGGGAAAACCGGCAAGGTAGTTAAACGATATTTATTATGGGAGTGAATGGCGGCGCCCGATTTGTCCACTTGCCTCAGGCGCCCGAATTTACTGTTACCCCGAAGACAGGCGGCTCTGTACTGAGAGAAAGAGAGAGAGCGCTCGCATTATAGAGCTGCTTGTGTTCGGGAGCACTCAGGCTCCCAAAGACTTCCAAAGCCTCCTTCGAGGGCAGAGAGAGCAGTATTTTACCAAATTCGTTTAATACAGTTACTGGAGAGCCAGCGCTGGAATGCGGGCACCGTAGGAGGAAACGGGAAGGCTCTAGAGGACCTAGAGCTTTCCCTCTCCTTAGGTAAGTATCCGGTTGACTTTTTTATGATTCCCATTCACTTTACGTAAACAGTGTACAGCGGCTTTCAATGCATAAGCAAGGTATGTACCCAACATATAAGTTATTTCTTTTACGTGCAATATGTGTAAGTCGTGGTTTGCAGTTTACATAACCCTTGTTAAGTTTTACTTGCACTGTCAGTTAATGGAATTTCGTGTATATACCCCAAGATTCCTACATTCATCTGGTCAGTTATAAAAAGCCTTCACTGTAAGGTTCAGGCCATGCCTCCTAAGACATTTTGAAATCTGGAATAAACACAATTACATAAAGTACAATTGTACCTTTCCCTGTCAGCTATAGTGCTTCTGCTTTCCGATGAGCCTCATGTCGTCCACTATTGATAAAGATCAGCCACAACATTTGTAGTGATGTAAGTTAGACTGAGTGGTTCAGTGGCTCTGAACCACTCAGTCTAACTTACATCACTACAAATGTTGTGGCTGATCTTTATCAATAGTGGACGACATGAGGCTCATCGGAAAGCAGAAGCACTATAGCTGACAGGGAATTTTTAGATAAATAATGTCTACTGTAATAACTTCATAGGAATAGGGATGACCCTACCTCAGGAACAGTGAAGCATGAGTTCAGTTTAATCAGCTGATAGATTTGTAAGGCTCTGATTTGCTGCTGGTCACGATCATGTGTTAAACTAAGAAATGATCACAGCAAGTAAGAACCTTACAAATCTATCAGCTGATCAAATTTATCACATGCTTCTCTGCGGGTTCTCTTAGGTAGGGCCATCCCTGTACAGGAAGTAAGTCATATATTGTACATTTTACTGTGGGACAAATGTACAACTTATATGTATGTGTGTTCATGTACTATGTATTATGCAGTTTTTGATCATGGCGATCTTTTAAATTTAAAGGACAACCGAAGTGAGAAGAATATGGAAACTGCCATATTGATTTCCTTTTACACAATACCAATTGCCTGGCAGCCCTGCTAATCTATTTAGCTGCAGTAATGTCTGAATCACACCAGAAACATGCATGCATCTTGTCAGATCTAGCAATAATGTCAGAAACACCTGATCTGCTGCATGCTTGTTCAGGGGCTGTGGCTACAATTGTTAGGCAGAGGATCAGCAGGACAGCCATGAAACTGGTATTGCTTCAGGCCATATTTACACTTAATGAGTTGCGTTGAGTTACGCCGAGTAGCATCCCAGTTGCTAAATGCATTGCAACACAGCTCAAGACAATGCTTAAGTATAAATAGGTCCACAAAGGAAATAAATATGGCAGCCTCCAGATCCCTCTTGCTTCAGTTGTCCTTTAACCTCCTTGGCGGTGATCCCGACCTCTGCTCGGGGTAGCCGCCGGAGGCTGTATGCAGAGCAATGCGCGCAGCGGGAGCATTTCTACATACCTCCCGGGGATCCCGACGTCGGCTGGCATTCTTCTTCCTCTCCTCCAGGGCTCTGCTTCGTGTTGGTGAGATCGCTGGCTGTCATGACGACAGCCGGCAATTTCACTTTAGAGTTGCAGCGCCACCTGGAGGATGGAGGCTTAACTGCTGCGCTGGAGTCAGGGAGGTAAGTGATTGCTGCGCTGCTGCAGATCTCCCTGGAAGCATGATTTTTTCCAGGTTTTAGGGTCTGAAAGGGTGCAAAAAAATTGCATCGCTTTTAGACCCTAAAATACAGAAAGAATCAGAACGCCAAGGGGGTTAAGCAAACTAAAATAGAGCTTGGCATTAACCCCTGCCAAGCATAGAGATTCATTTAAGGAACTATTTATTTTCCCCCCTCAGGAATAATTGAATTTCACTTTAAATAATGATCCAAATGCTCAGTTACTTCTCACCTGGGCTTTCTGGCATTATTTGCATCTGTTTATAGTGATGAACCCCATCCAAAAGAAGTAAAGGAAATGTTGCATTTGATGGGCTACGGCTCTAAGAAAACAGCTGAATTGTTCAGTGATCTGATAACATATGTACATCGAACACTGAATGAATCGCCTTCTACTCTGCAGAACACAAGGTGTATGGGGAAATGACATAGCAGGAATTTCTGCTTGTTTATCTGGCTTCCGCCTAAACCCAGCAGAGATGGTGCCTAGTGTGCATCTTCTGCCAATCAAGCATGGTGAGTTTCCAGGTCGCTGCTTCCGTAATGCCAGGAAAAACAGAGTCATTGAGAAAGAACACCGTTGGCTCTGGTGCAGCTTGCCTGCACTAATATGCCAGTCTGGCAGACACGTCTTACCATCCCTCTGTTGCATTGTGCCACCCTGCATGATCATTTACTGCTCCATCGGAATTCTAGCGTGCTGGCAAACTGGAGCAGAGCCTCGGGCACTTGGCTTAATGCGCACTACTCTGCTTGGAACAGAAAGAGGTTTTCTCGGTGGCCTTTTCTGATAATCGCATTACAATAGAATACATACACTTCATATTATCAAATACAGTAATTATAAGCATTTATTGCCATGTGTTTTTCAAGAGGAAAATAAATAAAATGTTAAAACCATAGAGAAAGCGCAATTATTTTATTCTCCAGTTAACCACCAGGAACTATCATTTCAAGTTAAAGTAATCCTTAACATAGTGAGGTCTCAGGAAGTATTTCCATGGCTTCACCCAATGGTCTCTTTACGGTTCTCAGCTCTTAAGTTATTATTATTAGTATACTTTGCTTTTTAGAAGATATTAATGATGATAAGGCAGTATATTAATATACTGTATATTCTGAAATTCCAGCATGTTAATATTTTTACCCAGTTACCTGGATCTTCTAAACCTTTGAAGCTTTTTCTTTATAGCCCTAGCTCATGTTTTTTTAATGTGTGTTGTACAGAATATATCAAGTTCCGCAAGTTACAGGGCTTGGCTGCCCTGAACAGCAGTTTATGGCCCTAATTCCCCATGCACCAGTAAGATTGCCACACACAGGCAGCACACAACAATTTTACCGCTACTAACACCGGGACAGGACCAGTTGTTAACCCATTAGCCCTACATGAGTTACCCAGGTAATGTGGCCACACTGTTATGCCGCGGATTATCATAGCAATGTGCACATGTTGCTATGGTACCAGTAAAATAGCCTGGTGGTAAAATGTACCAGATAACTTGCCTGGACTAGCTACACATGGCAATCTTACTGGTGCATAGTGAACCCAGGCCTATAAGCTGTCCAAACATCTACCTCGATTGCAATGCTGACTTCCAGTGCTAATGCCACATACGGCTTGGCTGCACTGAACATCAAAACTGTTCAAAGCAAAGACGAGAGGCTTGGCACTAGACACGGCAGGTGGGCTGGAGCCAAAGTTGCTGAAGTCACGTGCTGCTCAGAGTGAAGTAACAATTTTTCCGGAGACAAAGAAAGAGAGGCACCGTGCCTGTAAACACACCTTTAATTGGTTCCAGTGGACATCACATACAGCAGCATGCAGTGGGGGTTAGGTGAGGCCTGACAGCCGTTTCGCGTACTAACGCGTCATCAGAGGCACTAACCAGTTAGTTAGTGCCTCTGATGGCGCGTTAGTACGCGAAACGGCTGTCAGGCCTCACCTAACCCCCACTGCATGCTGCTGTATGTGATGTCCACTGGAACCAATTAAAGGTGTGTTTACAGGCACGGTGCCTTTATTTCTTTGTCTCCGGAAAAACTGCACTGAACATCAGTCTAAGAGCTATCTAACCATCACCCCTCCCTGTTAAATCACCCACAGGAGGAAGCCAGGAAGTGTCTAGCAAGGGGCACCAGGCCTAATCTTTTAACCACTTAAGGACCGGGCTATTTTTGGTGATTCTGTGCTGCGTGGGCTCTCTAGTCTACAGCACAGATCAGGAACCACGCAGGGCGACCAGACTTCCCCCCTTTTTTCCCCACTAGGGGGATGACCTGCTGGGGGGTCTGATCGCCGCCGCTCTGTGTGGCCGAGCGGGGGGGGGGGGGGCTTGCTCCTCAAAGTCCCCCCCGCATCGATTTTTCCGCCTCACTCCCTTTCCCTCCCTCCCCCTTCCTTGCTGTGGGCGGCACAGGACGGCGATCCGTCCTGCGCCGCCTCTGATAGGCTTCAGCCTATCAGACTGCGGCGATCCCTGGCAAATCAGCAGCAGCGCCGTATGATGTAAACACCGGGGATTTCTTCCCCGCGTGTTTACAATTAGCCTGCGAGCCGCGATCGGAGGCTCACAGGCTGTTCACGGAGACACCCTCCGTGAACTGACATCCATGTAATACCACTTATAACCTGCCGCCGCCTATCAGTGTTAAGCGGTTGTTAAGTGGTTAAAACTAATTTCTCAAAAATCTTTTAGAAGCCGTATCACACTGTTGCGCTTTTTAAGCAGCATTTCAGCAGGGGGTCATTCTCACTCACAGCATTTCGGGGATGATCTTAATGCAATTCTCATAATCCTGAACGAGTATCGCAAAGCGCAATCGCTGGTAAAATTGCCAAAAATTCACAACCCAAAATCGCCATCTCAAGGCGATTGTGATTGGGTTTTGTGATCCACTTGTGAACCCAGCCTCTTAGTAGCACCAAAGAGGATTGCAGTCTCTGATATATCTCCGAGATATTTTTCTGTGTCTGAACCCTGGGCTAAGATTCCAGACCAATCACATGAGATGAAGAGATTTTTTAGCTCCTTGTAGATTTTTACCTTGTTTCCAGTGAATATTAAATAAAGCAGAAAATAAAGCATACATTTATAAAGCTGGCGATATTCAGCTTGATAGAAAAGTGCCATTATTTCTACAGGATTAACAGCATTTTTATGGAAATCTGCAAATTATCATATTTATGAAAGTTTCGATCAGCATAATTGATCAGCACTTTTATAGGGGATATAGCCAGTATCCCAGCATCACTACTATTACATTGCGTTAAATATAATTATTGTCAGTAAGTAATGATTGCCATATTTATAAAGTGGCAATCAGCCTTATTATGACTTTACAGATCACCAAATTGTGTTCACCACTTTGAAAGTGGACAACACCTTAAGCCTGGTACATACATCCAATTTTGATTGGCTATTTATTGGCCAGAGAGCTTATCCGCACAATCTGTTCATAGTATTCAAAATCTGTTGGCCTTCATACTGTATGGAAGTGGTAAAATTGACTAGTCTTGGCCAATCCAAATTGGATGTGTGTACCAGGCTTTAGGCTTCAGTGGCCAATGGTTTCTTAAAGCGGACCCAAACCAAACTTTTTTAATTCAAAATATTTAGTTGCACCACTCTGACACATACAAAGATAAATAAACACTCCTTCAAGCCTATGAGCATTTCAGTGCATGCTTTTCACCCCTCTCTTTTCATAACTAGGTTTATACAGGTGGCAGCCATTAGCATTTCCTCCTTTGCCAGACACCACCTACTCCACCAGTTTGCCAGATTCTGTCCCGGCAATATGAAAGGAAGGGAGGGGTTCCTCCAATAAATGTAAAATATTTTATATTTGTCATCATGCAGCTGAAAAAAGGCTGCTATTTATTATTATAATTTATAAAATATTATAATTTAGAAAATAGATTGTATTTCTGAAATGTTATATTTTTAACCACTTGAGGACCCACCCTTTACCCCCCCCTTAAGGACCAGCGCTGTTGTAGCTGATCTGTGCTGGGTGGGCTCTGCAGCCCCCAGCACAGATCAGCGTGCAGGCAGAGCGACCAGATCTCCCCCCTTTTTTCCCCACTAGGGGGATGATGTGCTGGGGGGGTCTGATCGCTCCTGCCTGCCGGGTGTTGCGGGGGGGGGGCACCTCAAAGCCCCCCTCCGCGGCGAAATCCTCCCCCTCCCTCTCCTACCTGGCCCCCCCTTGGAGATCCGGGCTGCACAGGACGCTATCCGTCCTGTGCAGCCAGTGACGGGACGTCCCCTGTCACATGGCGGCGATCCCCGGCCGCTGATTGGCCGGGGATCGCCGATCTGCCTTACGGCGCTGCTGCGCAGCAGCGCCGTACAAATGTAAACGAAGCGGATTATTTCCGCTTGTGTTTACATTTAGCCTGCGAGCCGCCATCGGCGGCCCGCAGGCTATTCACGGAGCCCCCCGCCGTGAATTGACAGGAAGCAGCCGCTCGCACGAGCGGCTGCTTCCTGATTAATCAGCCTGCAGCTGGCGACGCAATACTGCGTCGCTGGTCCTGCAGCTGCCACTTTGCCGACGCGCGGTATGAGTGCGCGGTCGGCAAGTGGTTAATTTGGGTCCACTTAAAGTCTGGTACTCACATCTGATTTTGATTGGTCAATTTTACTACTTCCATATGGCCTCAGGGCCAGCAGATTTTGAATACTATGCAGGTAAGCTTTCTTACTACACGGATGTGGTAACATTGAAAAAGTGGGGATAAAAGAAATGGTGATCTGTTACAGCTCACAAGTGTATTATAAATAACCCACCATCAATCTTGCTAGTATACTAGTGGCTGAATAGTGTACTAGTTAAAGGCACTGCCTCTAAAACAGGAGACCTGGGTTTGAATAGTAAGCCAATACCTATTCAATAAGGAGTCGTTGACAAGACTTCCTAACACAGCCCCTAGTGGCTGCAGCTCTCAATCAATTTGAGTGTGAAAGGAGAAAAGCGCTATACAAATGTTTTAATTATTATCATCTCAGGCTCTTAACCCTTTCGGGACTGGATGGCTCTTGCCCCTTAACCTCCTTAGCGGTAACCCCGTGTGTGACACGGGGTAAGCCGCCGGAGGGTGCCGCTCAGGCTCTGCTGGGCCGATCGCCGCTATCCGGTGCGGCATGCGCCCCCCCCCCCCCCAGACCCCGTGAGCTGCCTGGCCAATCAGTGCCAGGCAGCGCCGAGGGCTGGATCCGGAGTCCCAATGACGTCCCGACGTCGCTGACGTCGGTGACGTCATCCCGCCCCGTCGCCATGGCGACGGGGGAAGCCCTCCAGGAAATCCCGTTCTTTGAACGGGATTTCCTGATCGAAGCGGGCGGGGGGATGCCGCTGAGCAGCGGCTATCATGTAGCGAGCCCTGGGCTCGCTACATGATTTAAAAAAAAAATTAAAAAAAAACTGCTGCGCGTAGTAGTACGGTGAGTTCATAGAAGATTTTATTTTTTGTCACAAGTTAGCGGAAAATGACACTTTGTGAAAAAAAACAATAAAAATCAATTTCCGCTAACTTGTGACAAAAAATAAAATCTTCTATGAACTCATCGTACTACTAACAGAATACCTTGGGGTGTCTTCTTTCTAAAATGTAGTCATTTGTGGGGTTCCTATACTGTCCTGGCATTTTAGGGGCCCTAAACCGTGAGGAGTAGTCTTGAAACAAAATTTCTCAAAATGACCTGTGAACTCCTAAAGGTGCTCATTGGACTTTGGGCCCCTTAGCGCAGTTAGGGTGCAAAAAAGTGCCACGCATGTGGTATCGCCGTACTCGGGAGAAGTAGTACAATGTGTTTTGGGGTGTATTTTTACACATACCCATGCTGGGTGGGAGAAATAACTCTGTAAATGGACAATTGTGTGTAAAAAAATCAAAAGATTGTCATTTACAGAGGTATTTCTCCCACCCAGCATGGGTATGTGTAAAAATACACCTCAAAACACATTGTACTACTTCTCCCGAGTACGGCGATACCACATGTGTGGCACTTTTTTGCACCCTAACTGCACTAAGGGGCTCAAAGTCCAATGAGTACCTTTAGGATTTCACAGGTCATTTTTGTTTCAAGACTACTCTTCACGGTTTAGGGCCCCTAAAATGCCAGGGCAGTATAGGAACCCCACCCCATTTTAGAAAGAAGACACCCCAAGGTATTCCGTTAGGAGTATGGTGAGTTCATAGAAGTTTTTATTTTTTTGTCACAAGTTAGCGGAAATTGATTTTAATTGTTTTTTTTCACAAAGTGTCATTTTCCGCTAACTTGTGATAAAAAATAAAATCTTCTATGAACTCACCATACTCCGTACGGAATACCTTTGGGTGTCTTCTTTCTAGAATGGGGTCATTTGTGGGGCTCCTATACTGCCCTGGCATTTTAGGGGCCCTAAACCGTGAGGAGTAGTCTTGAAACCAAATGTCGCAAAATGACTTGTGAAATCCTAAAGGTACTCATTGGACTTTGGGCCCCTTAGCGTACTTAGGGTGTAAAAAAGTGCCACACATGTGGTACCGCCGTACTCAGGAGAAGTAGTATAATGCGTTTTGTGGTGTATTTTTACACATACCCATGCTAAGTGGGAGAAATATCTCTGTAAATGACAATTGTTTGATTTTTTTTTACACAAAATTGTCCATTTACATAGAAATGTCTCCCACCCATCATGGGTATGTGTAAAAATACACCCCAAAACACATTATACTACTTTTCCTAAGTACGGCGGTACCACATGTGTGACACTTTTTTGCAGCCTAGGTGCGCTAAGGGGCCCAACGTCCTATTCACAGGTCATTTTGAGGCATTTGTTTTCTAGACTACTCCTCGCGGTTTTAGGGCCCCTAAAATGCCAGGGCAGTATAGGAACCCCACAAGTGACCCCATTTTAGAAAGAAGACACCCCAAGGTATTCCGTTAGGTGTATGGCGAGCTCATAGAAGATTTTATTTTTTGTCACAAGTTAGTGAAAAATGACACTTTGTGAAATAAAACCAATAAAAATCAATTTCCGCTAACTTTTGACAAAAAATAAAATCTTCTATGAACTCGTCATACACCTAACGGAATACCTTGGGGTGTCTTTTTTTCTAAAATGGGGTCACTTGTGGGGTTCCTATACCGCCCTGGCATTTTACGGGCCCAAAACCGTGAGTAGTCTGGAAACCAAATTTCTCAAAATGACTGTTCAGGGGTATAAGCATCTGCAAATTTTGATGACAGGTGGTCTATGAGGGGGCGAATTTTGTGGAACCGGTCATAAGCAGGGTGGCCTTTTAGATGACAGGTTGTATTGGGCCTGATCTGATGGATAGGAGTGCTAGGGGGGTGACAGGAGGTGATTGATGGGTGTCTCAGGGGGTGGTTAGAGGGGAAAATAGATGCAATCAATGCACTGGGGAGGTGATCGGAAGGGGGTCTGAGGGGGATCTGAGGGTTTGGCCGAGTGATCAGGAGCCCACACGGGGCAAATTAGGGCCTGATCTGATGGGTAGGTGTGCTAGGGGGTGACAGGAGGTGATTGATGGGTGTCTCAAGGTGTGATTAGAGGGGGGAATAGATGCAAGCAATGCACTGGCGAGGTGATCAGGGCTGGGGTCTGAGGGCATTCTGAGGGTGTGGGCGGGTGATTGAGTGCCCTAGGGGCAGATAGGGGTCTAATCTGATAGGTAGCAGTGACAGGGGGTGATTGATGGGAAATTAGTGGGTGTTTAGGGTAGAGAACAGATGTAAACACTGCACTTGGGAGGTGATCGGACGTCGGATCTGCGGGCGATCTATATGGTGTGATGGGTGGCAGTGACAGCGGGTGATTGATGGGTGGCAGTGACAGGGGGTGATTGATGGGTGGCAGTGACAGGGGGGGATTGATGGGTGATTGATAGGTGATTGACAGGTGATTGACAGGTAATAAGTGGGTTATTACAGGGGAGAACAGATGTAAATATTGCACTGGCGAATTGATAAGGGGGGGGTCTGAGGGCAATCTGAGCGTGTAGGCGGGTGATTGGGTGCCCGCAAGGGGCAGATTAGGGTCTGATCTGATGGGTAACAGTGACAGGTGGTGATAGGGGGTGATTGATGGGTAATTAGTGGGTGTTTAGGGTAGAGAATAGATGTAAACACTGCGCTTGGGAGGTGATCTGATGTCGGATCTGCGGGCGATCTATTGGTGTGGGTGGGTGATCAGTTTGCCCGCAAGGGGCAGGTTAGGGCTGATTGATGGGTGGCAGTGACAGGGGGTGATTGATGGGTGGCAGTGACAGGGGGTGATTGATGGGTGATTGACAGGTGATCAGTGGGTTATTACAGGGAAGGACAGATGTAAATAATGCCCTGGCGAATTGATAAGGGGGGGTCTGAGGGCAATCTGAGCGTGTAGGCGGGTGATTGGGTGCCCGCAAGGGGCAGATTAGGGTCTGATCTGATGGGTAACAGTGACAGGTGGTGATAGGGGGTGATTGATGGGTGATTGATGGGTAATTAGTGGGTGTTTAGAGAAGAGAATAGATGTAAACACTGTGCTTGGGTGGTGATCTGATGTCGGATCTGCGGGCGATCTATTGGTGTGGGTGGGTGATCAGATTGCCTGCAAGGGGCAGGTTAGGGGCTGATTGATGGGTGGCAGTGACAGGGGGTGATTGATGGGTGATTGACGGGTGATTGACAGGTGATTGACAGGTGATCAGGGGGGATAGATGCATACAGTACATGGGGGGGGAGGGTCTGGGGGGGGGGTCTGGGGAGAATCTGAGGGGTGGGGGGTGATCAGGAGGGAGCAGGGGGCAGGGGGGGGATAAAAAAAAATAGCATTGACAGATAGTGACAGGGAGTGATTGATGGGTGATTAGGGGGGTGATTGGGTGCAAACAGGGGTCTGGGGGGTGGGCAGAGGGGGGTCTGATGGGTGCTGTGGGCGATCTGGGGCAGGGGGGGGGAAATCAGTGTGCTTGGTGCAGACTAGGGTGGCTGCAGCCTGCCCTGGTGGTCCCTCGGACACTGGGACCACCAGGGCAGGAGGCAGCCTGTATAATACACTTTGTAAACATTACAAAGTGTATTATACACTTTGTATGCGGCGATCGTCGGGTTAACATCCCGCCGGCGCTTCCGTATGGCCGGCGGGATGTTGCGGCGGGTGAGCGGCGCCAGGTGGAGGATCGCGTCACTGATGACGCGATCGCTCCGCCCATGCCCCTACAAGGACTTTGTCTATACGGCGGTCCTTGCGGGGTGCACTTCCCGGCCGCCATTTGTCAATACGGCGGTCGGGAAGTGGTTAAAACAAAATACATAAATAGTTACCTTAGGGACTAAACTTTTTTAATATGTATGTCAAGAGGGTATATTACTATTATTTTACACATTATGGGCTTGTAATCAGGGATGGACGCGAAACAAAAAAAATGCACCTTTATTTCAAAATGAAATATTGGCGCCAGACATTGTACTAGAGAAAATTTTAAACGTTGCAATTACTGAGACAATTGGGCAACTAAAATGTGTGGGTTTTACGGTAGCATGTATTATTTTAAAACTGTAATAGCCGAAATCTGAGAAGTAATGAATTTTCTTTTCCTGATAAAACACTTTTAGAATAAAATAATTCTTAGCAAAAAGTACCCCCCCCCCCCCCCCCCAAAAGAAAGTCTAATTGGTGTCGAAAAAAAAAAGATATAGATTGTTTCTTTGTGATAAGTAGTAATAAAGTTATAGGCGAATGAATGGAAGGAGCGCTGACGGGTGAAACTTGCTCTGGTTTTTAAAGGGGAAAAACCTTTCGAGGTGAAGTGGTTAATTACAGTCATATGTACTGATCAGCCACAAGAACTGTTTTTTATATTTTTGATCACTTCTATACAAAATTGGATCAGTAAAATGATCCAAAACTAGATCGGACCTGTTAGAAATAATCGATTTGAATTGTCTGTCTGATGGGAAATTGCATGGTATGTAGCAGACATTAAATGTGTGCACTCAATGACAAAGGCATAACCCCTGCTGAGTACTGAATTATAACAATGCAAACATCAGCAATCATATTTCTTGTCGTAATACTACAGAACACTGTTGTTATAAAAGTTCCCATTTTAAATAAGACATAATATCTGCATATTTCCGACCTGTAAATATGAAGCCTTAATGAATACAAGTGGCCATTCTGCAGGCCTCTATAGATTTGCACAAGGAGACTGTTAGAAATTCATATATCTGCTTTAATCAAGTAATCTGTGTGCATGTAGAAGCTTATCCCAAAAGTTAAGCTGCAGTTCAAGAATACTGGAAAGTAAATACTATTTATAACCAAGTCCTTTTGTGGGTGTTAAATAAAACTGGAAAAGCCCAGCGTGCAGTTTAAGAATGCTGCCAGTGAGTGTTGCATCTTCATTGTGTTACCATGGCAACCCATTTTGAAAGCATTTTCCCATATCCTCCTCCTTGAGCATTCTCCAGAGCATGCAATACAGTCCTGTAATTTCCTTCACCCACATTTCACCCTTCACTTAATCTCTTCCAAGTACTGTAAATGATGCTCAAATGTTTTCACTCAAGGTATTCTAGGATCAGTGATGAGGGTCTGCTGAGAATACAGACAGCTCTGTCATCACATGGGCAGCCATGACAAGGCTGGGGATGCATGGGCTATTTATGCTTAACTACACCAAAAACTCATTTAATGAATAACACAAGGGCCCTCATTTATTTTATTATGAAGTCCTAAAAAGCTGATGAGCTGCATTTTCTGAGATTATGAGACAGATTTTTCAAAGAACGTGAAAACTGGAGCAAATGTGGAAGTTTCCCAAAATGACATACTTTAAATGGTAGGTGAAACACAAAATAACGAGTCGAATCATTTTGTTGCCCACTCCTCACCGCGCTGCGCCTGATTTATATGCCGCCATAGGCCGCAAAGTTAGTTGCGGCAATAGCGGTGCAGCCCTAATTGAGCACATATGTTCTGTAGTTCGGGTGCTGGCAATAGTCGGACCCTGATTTCAGGGCCGGCTTTCTGAAAAGAGCACAAAGGCCTGGGCTGCTATATATGAAAGAGGAGGCTGTAAATGGGGAGCAACACATGAAAAGGGGAAACTAATGCTCAAGGTGGCCATTCATGAAAAAGAGGGGCTGCATAGATGGATGAAACACATGGTAGAGGGGGCTGCACACGGATTGGGAGGGGCATTGCTGCACATGGAAGGGGAACGTACTTGGCTTTGGAGAACACAAAGTATAAATCCGGCCTTGCCCGAATTACAAAGCCAAAGAAAAAAATTAGATAATCAGTAGGGATGTGACGATTGCGGAATAGTTTTCGTGGTCAGCGCACAAGATGCGCACTGACACAACGAAAACCTTCCACAAGCGTATGAAGGGGGGAACCCAGCTTTGGTGCAAGCACCAGTAGAGGGCAATTCCCACCGGCAGATGGCGCTGTGGAGTGCAGACGAGTACAACCGCTGCACAGCCACAGATGCCAGCTGGGGATTGTACAGATTAAGACAATGCGGGGCTGAACAGCCCTTAAAGAGAAAGAGCACAGGTACAGGATGAATGTGTGTTCACCAATCTAGTCGCGACCCTGCGACGGTGAACACGCATCAGCAGAAACAAGTGTAGGAACGCGATCACGAGAAATGCGATCGCCAGAAGTGACACAAGACAGATTAGAACAGAACACGAGAGGAGCAAAGGCACAGCAAATAATACAATGAGAATGATAAAGAAAATAACAAACGCTAACTAAACACGAACACCGCACTCATTCGCAACAGCGAACGCGTTTACAGCGCGGTCTCCGCGTGTTAAGCACAACAGAGACAAGCACGCCTAACTAACCACCGACAAACACGAAACAAAGAACGCGAGCGCTTGCTTAGCAGTTACCTCACCGAGCCTACAGCAAGCGTTCGTATCAGACAAGACAGACAAACGGAAAACAGGAATACGAGAGGAAAGATCCACTGCTCTTTCCGTCAGAGCGAGTGCGATCTAAGCTCAGGAACAAGAAAACAGATCAGAAGGATCCACAGCGCTAGCGCAAGGCTAGTGCGATCCAGGCAAGACAGAACAGAAGGATCCACTGCCACTACCGCTAGAGGCTAATGTGATCCAAGCAAGACAGAACAGAAGGATCCACAGCGCTAGCACAAGGCTAGTGCGATCCAGGCAAGACAGAACAGAAGGATCCACTGCCACTACCGCTAGAGGCTAATGTGATCCAAGCAAGACAGAACAGAAGGATCCACAGCGCTAGCACAAGGCTAGTGCGATCCAGGCAAGACAGAACAGAAGGATCCACTCACTGCCACTACCGCTAGAGGCTAGTGCGATCCAAGCAAGACAGATCAGAAGGGACTACCGGTAGCAACCGCTGCTCCGGTTAGCACCCAGACAAACAGAACGATTTCCTGTCGACCACCGCTGGGACAGGACAATCGCAACAGACAGACAAAACAGAAATACAATCTAACTGCACTAGGGAAACTGCCTAGTGCAGTCCCAGGAATTGCTCTAAGATAACTTTGACAAGATATAGCATGGTTGACACTCTAGGAGTGTTTCAACAAACCCTAAAGGATGACCAGCCAAGGACTCTGGGAAACATAGCTTCTTATACTGCCAGCCCTCAAAGGGGACAACTGGGCAATTTGCATGTATGCAAATCCCTCAGCAAAGCAACTCTGAAAGTTGCAAGGTGAAGCCAGGTCTCCTTTCCAGAGACCTGCATCCCTCAGACATAAGGAATGGTCAAACAGCTGTCTGCCTGTGCAGCCAGCTGAGCGGATCCTTACAAGGGATATCTGAGATTATCTAGAGCAGGGAGAGCTGTCTTTTGGCTTCTCCCTGTACCCATATTACCACATGGTTGAAACATATGTGCTCCAAATTAGGACTGGTTACTCTGAGCAGCTGTTCCATTTTTGCAGCAGTTTTTGTTTCTCATATGTCAAGGTGGGAAACCGAAATCTGGAGCAAAAGTGTAGAAGCTAATACAAGCTACCAATCAGATATAAGCTGTTTAAAGTGGACCCAAATTAAAAATACAAGATTTCAGAAATAAAATCTATTTTCTAAATTATAATAATAAATAGCAGCCTTTTTTCAGTTGCATGATGACAAATATAAAATATTTTACATTTATTGGAGGAACCCCTCCCTTTCCTTTCAAATTGCCGGGAAAAATCCGGCAAACTGGTGGAGTAGGTGGTGTCCGGCAATGGAGGAATTGCTAATGGCTGCCCCCAGTATAACCCTAGTTATTAAAAGAGAAGGGTGAAAAGCATGCACTGAAATGCTCATAGGTTTGAAGGAGTGTTTATTTATCTTTGTATGTGTTAGAGTGGTGCAACTAAATATTTTTAATTAAAAAAAATGTTTGGTTTGGGTCCGCTTTAAAGGACAACTGAAGTGAGAAGAATATGGAGACTGCCATATTTATTTCCTATTAAACAATACCAGTTGTCTGGCAGCCCTGCTGATCTATTTGGGTGCAGGGGTGTCTGAATCACACCAAAAACAAGCATGCACCTAATCTAATCAGATCTGACAATAATGTCAGAAACCCCTGATCTGCTGCATGCTTGTTCAGGGTCTATGGTTAAAAGCATTAGCGGCAGAGTATCAGCAGGACAGCCAGGTAACTGCTATTGCTTTTTTTTTCAAATAAGTTTTATTGAATTTTCAATATAACACATACAAGTTTCAACAGGCAAAGTAGTCAAACCCCCACCCACTCCTTCCCCACACCCTTCCCTCTCATGGTCCCTCCAGCAGGAAACTGCTATTGCTTAAAAGGAAATAAATATGGCAGCCTCCATATCCCTCTCACTTCAGTTGTCCTAACCATTTCTGCCGCTGGGACATGATCCTCACGTCCACAGCGGCAGCTGCTACAGCCGCAGGGACGGGCTAGTCACATCCCTGCAGTTTGGGGGGCCGTGTGGGCAGGGCCGGTTCAAGTAACAATGGGGCCCTAGGACAAGATTAGCCTCGGGGGCCCCCCAACAGACACCACCCTGACCAAAAAGCGTCATCAGAGGCCCTTTGTTGCAGCCAAATTTCCCTCCTGGGCCCCTGAGCTGGCTGCTGACCCTCCCCCAATCATAACCCAACTTAACAGACTCTGCAGTGTCCCTGGGGAGCAACAGTTCTGATGGGGGAGGGACAACTTGTGGGCCCCTACAGGCTCTGGGGCCCTGGGGCAACTGCCTATCTTTTCCTATGGTAGCTCCGTCCCTGCGTGTGGGCGATTGTGCGGGCAGATGCCTGCGGTCACGCTGATACCGGCAACAGGGGGGATTGGCTGCAGGGGACAAAAGTCCCCTTAACCAATCCCGTACATGTCCGCCGAGAATGAACACTGTTTTAGTATAAAAATAGTGTTCATTCTTAAATAGAGCCGCTGCGCTTCCTCCCGCCACCGATTTCGGACGCTTACCGCCGCTGATCGTTAGATTTATGAATGGGAACAAAGTTCCCGTTCATTAATCTCCCCTCTAGGCCACTGTAATGGCAGGCATCCATTGAAGCTTGCGTCTCTTCCCTGGTTACAGTGTAGCAACCCATTACTTCCTATTGCGTACTTATTGTAAGCGACTAGGGGACTCAGTGGGGACATCTTGTGGCCAAATAGTAAAATTACACCTACTGACTTTGGGGAATTTTTTTTAATACGTATGTCAAGAGGGCATATTATTATTAAATTGTGGGATAAAAATGAGTGATGGATGTAAAACTGAAAAAATGCACCTTTAATTCCAAATAAAATATTGTCACCATACATTATACTAGGGATATCATTTTAACGTTGCAATAACCGGGAAAAATGGCCAAATAAAATGTGTGGATTTTAATTACGGTAGCATGTATTATTTTAAATCTATAATGGCTGTAAACTGAGAAATAATGATTTTTTTTCCATTTTTTCTTATTATTCCCATTATAATACATTTAGAATAAAATAATTCTTAGCATAATGTACTACCCAAAGAAAGCCTAATTGGTGGCGGAATAAACAAGGTATAGATCATTTTGTTGTGATAAGTAGTGATAAAGGTATTGGAAAATAAAAGGGAGGAGCACTGAAATATGAAAATTCCTCTTGTCCATAAGGTGAAAAATACCCACGGTCTGAAATGGTTAATGCCTTGACTGACTTCTGAGGCAGAATTATGGGTGGCATAATAGTATTAAATGCCATGCAGTGCACATAAAAAGCAGGGCAGTTTATATCTGTAAGCTGGACTTTCTGGCAGGTCCTTCAGAGAAACGTGACACATAGAAAGAACTTGCTTCCCTTCTCTATCAGCTATGAGTCACTCTGCAACCACATGAGGTGCTCATAAGCAGGAACCTCAGAAGTGAGGTGCTCATAAGCAGGAACCTCAGAAATGAGGTGACTGGTAGCCAAAGACATCAATTTTCCCGATAGACTTGATCACACTTGTTGAATCTGCTAGAAATCAAAGCCCCAACTTGGCAGCACAATTGTCCTTTCTCTCGGTTTTAGGCAAAAATTGACAGGAGGGGGTAGGGCGGTAGAGGACCAAAGGATTGCACTGCATAGAGCAGTGCAACACTGCGGTTTGATATAGTATAGATTGATAGTGTGGAAGGAAAAGTTCTCTCTAACCAGATTCTGTTGAGAGAGTGATCTAGCTTTTTGCCCATGGCCACCTTATGATTGATGCTTGGTCAACTGGCTTGCATTTTTGACAAAATTGGCAGGGGACAATGAATTGGAAAAGCCAGCAATGAAATTCCAAAATCCTTTTTATGATGTCTGTTAAAACTGGTTGAAGATATAATTCCTAGTGGATATTAAGAAAACAAAGCAGTTGGGTGCTCTTATGTTAAAACAGTATATAAAATGAACCTCCTCCTGAAGGAGGTCCACAAATGATATGGGCTGTGGAGGGGGAGGGGGGATTCATTTGCTTACCTGCGGGGGGGGGGGGGGGGAGCTGACACAACACCACCATAAACACTTCCACCTGCAGTTATAGCGGAGGAAGCCGCACAATGGATTCTCTCATATAGTCAGATACATTTAGTAAATAAATGCACGCTGCCCCCCACAAAACCTCTCATAGTTTATAATGAAACACTCTTAGGGGGGAGTTTGTTTTATATAATTGTATAAAAAGAGATGCATTGATCCCAGGGGCGTAGTAATAGGGGATGCAGAGGTAGCAACCGCATCGGGGCCCTTGGGCAAGAGGGGCCTCGAAGGGCCCTCCTTCAACTACAGTATTAGCTCTCTATTGGTCCTGTGCTCATAATAATCACTTCTATAGATGCTTTGAATAGTGGTAATCATTAACAAACTGCTCCCCAGTCCCTTCTTGCACCTCTGACACTGTAGTTGCCATTGGCAGGTTTTGGTGCACCGTATCAATTGTTATGTATAGAGTGCTTGGGGGGGGGGGGGGGGGGGGGCTTTGTAAAACTTGTATCGGGGCCCACAGCTCCTTAGCTACACCACTGACTGATCCCTTTATAGCTTCTCCTGCTTTTTCTACACCCTCTCTCTTTTTCCCAGACCCCACTGCTCTGTTTCTTAACATTACTTACAGATCTGTGATCGGTCTAGTGTCACCACAGACAGGAAAGAAATGGATTAGGTTGTGTTCCCACTACCATAGAAATCTGACTTTTTTTTTTGTTCTTTTTGTCGCAAAGCCTTCAGTGAACGGATCCTATTTTATAAATAGGATCTGTTCACACTTCTCAGTCTGCAACAGATCTGTTGGACTTCTGTGCTGTGATTTTTTTCAGAAGAGCGGATGCGTTTCCTATTAAGCCATATGGTTGAAATGCTTCCTCCCTGGGCTCCAGCCAGACCACAATGGGCCATCAGAGTGGATACTACACTGCTCCTGCTGGCCGTTCATGGTCCAGTACAAGTGGGAACTCATCCTTAAAGTGGATCCGACATAAACTTTCACTCATTGCATAATTGTGTTCCTTTCATATAGTTTATAGGGCATTCCTCAAGCCAAATACTTTTTTTGTTTTGTTTTAATACTCTAATGCTTTATAAACTAAACAAGCCTCGCCCACAGCTTTTTAGAGTGCCTTAGCACTGTAGTAAGGGCTTATGGGAGCTCAGTCTGGGCAGGAGGAGGAGGTTACTAGCCAAAGATTTCAGAGGCAGAGGGGAGGAGGGAGGAGGAGAGGGGACTGAATTTGTCACATTACACACAGGCAAGCTGATAGCATCTCCAGCCCTCGGCCTGTGACAAACAGAACATGGCTGCCCTCATTGTATCACATGAATAAATAATCCTAAACTATTGAAGCTGTTTGCAGCTAGATTTGCTGTGTAAACTATCTAAACTTTAGATAAGATATATAAACAAGGTATAGATCATTCCGTTGTGATAAGTAGTGATAAAGGTATTGGGGAATGAAAGGGAGGAGCACTGAAATATGAAAATTCCTCGTCCATAAGGTGAAAAATACCCGGGGGCTAAAATGGTTAATGACTCGACTGACTTCTGAGGCAGAGTTATGGGTCCTTCAGAGAAACATGACACATAGAACTTGCTTCCCTTCTCTATCAGCTATGAGGCACTCTGCAACCACATGAGGTGCTCATAAGCAGGAACCTCAGAAGTGAGGTGTTCATAAGCAGGAACCTCAGAAGTGAGGTGCTCATAAGCAGGAACCTCAGAAATGAGGTGACTAGTAGCCAAAGACATCGATTTTCCCGATAGACTTGATCACACTGGTCGAATCTGCTAGAAATCAAAGCCCCAACTTGGCAGCACAATTGTCCTTTCTCTCGATTTTAGGCAAAAATTGACATTACCGATCAAACCAAATGAGAAATTTTGATTGATCTGAGGAGGGGGTAGGGCGGTAGAGGACCATAGGATTGCACTGCATAGAGCAGTGCAACACTGCGGTGAGCTGTTCGTCACCATCTCTAGTGCCCTTCTTCCACCAGTGTCCCCCACTGAATTTACGAGCCTGCAGTACTCCTCGGCAGCCTTTGCCAGTACTTGCATCCCCGAGTGCTTCCAAAGACGCATGTGCAGTATGGATCCGCTTGTCTTCAGAAGTACTCAGGGACTCTCAAAGCTTGCATGAGGAGTGCTGCAGACATGATTGACTTGCAGATCAAAAAACTTCAACAGGGGACATCGGTGGAACAAAGGCACAGAGTGAGGACTGGTGAAGGCTCGATGACATCCAGAGCCTTCCCTCTACATAGGCAAGATTCTACTTTTTTTTTTTTCCTTCTCGTTTACTTTAAAGCAAACCTTCCTGCTCATCTCACAGTTGTTAAAGGAGACCTGAAGTGAGAGGGATATGGAGGCCGCCATATTTATTTAAACCATGCATGGCTGTCCTGCTGATTCTCTGTCTCTAATACTTTTAACCATACTGTCGACCATAAACAAGCATGCAGATCAGATGTTTAACTTAAATTTGACTGGTATTGCTTGTTTCAGGTGGTTGATTCATAGTGAATCAATAGTGTCAGAATCACAAACCTAAAAAAAAAGCATGTGATCAAACATGTCATCTGCATGCTTGTTCAGGGTTTTTGGCTAAAAGTATTTGATGCAGAACATCAGCAGGACAGCCAGGCAATGTGTATTATTTAAGGCTTCTTTCCCACCAGGACGTTGCGTTTTAGGGGACGTTATAGGTCGCATAACGTGCCCCTAACGCAACGTCTGGTGGTGCTGGAGGAGAACGCTACCAGGAGCTGCGTTATGCAGCCCTTGGTGCGCCTGTTTTGTGCTGTGCGATGCGGAGACCACGTGATCCGCATCACGTGGTCCCTGCCAACCAATCGCCGCACAGAGCGGCCGCTCCAGGAAGTAAACACTGCACGTCACAGTGCAGTGAATATTAATTAGCCATGTGGCTGGCCGCAGAGGAGGAGGGGAGACCTCCTCCTCCAACATCACTGAGCATGTGCAAATAGTCTAACGCGACTTAGCCGCGTATAACTCACAGCATGCAGCACTTTCTTTTAACTTGCTGCGTTACAATGTAACGCAACGTGGGCACTGTGAACAGCCCATTGATTTTTCATTGCTGTGCGATGGGCTGCGCTACAGGCTGCCTGTAACGTCTTACTGTGAAAGCAGCCTTAAAGGATATAAATATGGCAGCCTCCATATCCCTCTAAGGTTAATGATCCTTTAAGGTGTAAATGTTTATTTAACAGGTTATATTTGTGGAGTGACTAGGTTGGCGGGTTTGGAGTTTTATAAATTCTGTAATTTAACCTTTAGATCCTCAAAAAATCTGTATAATCAGTTGTCTGACTTCCAAGCAGGTAGTCAGATCTTCCTCAATATCTGACGGACAACTTAAAACACGATGCAATATTTGGACATCACAGACAATAGATGGGACATGTTGTACCTGGAAGAATTTGCTTTTTATTGTTGTATGGCTGCAAGGAGCAGAAAACCCATCTTGATCAGTACTAGAGATAGCCTTCAGTAAGATACTCCAACAACTAAAAACATTAGTCTTTTGTAGCTTATAAACTATTGAAGGGCAACAATTTCAAAAGTTACCATATAATGTATACTGAAATTTAAACCAAGATTTTGGGGCCAAAATACGGTGTGTTATGTCAAATATGAAACTGAGCATTTTTTTCTTTGCTTTAAAAGATCATTTACAACCTTAAACCTACTACCACAGCATTCAAGCAAGTAAACACAGCACTTTGCTTTTCAGTGGAAAGCTCCTTGCTTCAGTGGGCAGCTTCTGGCCATCTGAAGAGGTGATAACATTATCTTTTGTTTACATTCCTTTGTCAGATACATTTAGTAAACATTAGCAAAGTGCAGAAACTGAGCTCTCTGGCCTGGTGCACACCAGAGGAGTTTTTCTGAGCGTTTTGAGCTTTTAAATCTGCTGCTAATGTTAGCCTATGTGTCTGCACACTGGAGCAATGAGGTTTTGTAAAAAACCCCAGAGCATTACATTGGGAAGAGCTTTTGAAACCTTTCAAAAGCTCTTCCCAATGTAATGCTATGGGTTTTTTTTTTTTACAAAACCTCATTGCTCCAGTGTGCACAGACACATAGGATAACATTAGCAGCAGATTTAAAAACTCAAAACGCTCAGAAAAACTCCTCTGGTGTGCACCAGGCCTCTCTGCTTCTTGTATGTGTGCAGTTGAAAAGTAATAACTAGATAGATTTTAATATATAAATACAGCAGCTTTGCAGATAAACTGTACTTTGGGACCAGCCCCGGTCCGCCCATGAGGCGGGGTGAGGCAGGTTCCTCAGACGGCAGAAGTGGGGGGAGGCGGCGCCCACCTGGCTGTGGGTGGGGCACTGAGCTGGAGGGAGCAGCAGGCAGGAAGGTGGGCATCGGTCACAGCGGTGGGGAGGGGGGTCAGACCCCCCTTACCTGGGTCCCCCGGTCTGTGCTCACCTTCCAGCCATTAGTGCAGTGTACAATCCGGCAGCGGGTGGGGAAACGATGACTCTCCTGCATCTGCGTTCCACCGTTCATCACTTCCTGCAATGCCGCCCACTGTTCTGTACAGTGGACGGCATTGCAGGAAGTGAGGAGTGGTGGAACGTAATGCAGGAATGTCAAGGAGGTGAGTCATCGCTTCCCCACCTGCTGCCTGATATTTGTACACCGCTAATAGCTGGAAGGGGAGCGCAGACCGGAGGATCCAGGTAAGGAGGATCCGACCCCCCTCCCCATCGCTGTGCCTGCTACCGCCTCCCTGGCTGCTCCCTACTCCAGGCTACCTATACTGGGGGCAATTATACTACCTGGGGGGGGCGGCATCTTCACAAGTTTGCCTCAGGTGGCAAAAAGTCTAGAACCGGCCCTGTTTGGAACCTTATAATTTGTAAACAGATATTACTTGTGCACAAGAGCAAATATGATAACTGTATGAGTAATAAAAAGTAGGAAAACACATTATCCCACTTTAATATTCAGATCAGTGTAAAGTGTGCACAATGGAGAAATTTACAGCCGCACTTTTCCCTAAAATTGTGCAATTATACAGACATGGCCGAATTTGTTGACATCCCAGACATTTTTTCCAGAAAATCAAGCATTTCCCATAGAAAAGTATTGCAGTAACACATTTTGCTATACATGTTCATTCTCTTTGTGTGTATTGGAACAAAAAGGGAGGAAAAAAAGCAAATTGGACATTATGTTACACAAAACTCCAAAAATGGGCTAATCAAAATTATTGGCACCCTTAACTTCATATTTGGTTGCACACCCTTTGGAAAAAATACTTGAAATCAGTTGCTTCCTATAACCATCAATAAGCTTCTTCTCTCACCCAGAATTTCGGACCACTCTTCCTTTGCAAACTGCTCTGGGTCTCTCTTATTGGAAGGGCGCATTTTCCCAACAGCAATTTTAAGATCTCTCCACAGGTGTTCAATGGGATTTACATCTGGACTCATTGCTGGCCACTTCAGAACTCTCCATCGCTTTGTGGTCATCCATTTTTTGGGTGCTTTTTGAAGTATGTTTGGGGTCATTGTCCTGCTAGAAGATCTCGGATACAAACCCAGCTTTCTGACACTGGGCTGTTCAGTGAGACCCAAAATCCTTTCTGGGGTGCCAACAATTTCGGCTATCTTTTTGTAATAACCTGCAAATCAGATTACATGTTAGGGGCTTGTTTCACTAAACCGTGATAACTCATATTACAACAGTTTTTGCGCGCATTATATGGAGTACAATGCAGACAATAGTGGGTACATACATTTTTTGATGCACAGTACACTCAGGAATATAAAGCAACACATGAAAAAAAAACTACATACATAGGGCTTGATTCACTAAACCGTGATAACTCATATCACATGCGCGCAATCGTGAATTTGAACATGCAATTGTGCATTTTCGTGCGCAAACGTGAATGCTAATATTTGCATTTGCACGCAAAAATGCGCAATTGCCCGAGCAAATTCGCGATTCGCAAAAACGGCCGTGATATGAGTTATCACGGTTTAGCAAATCAAGCCCTATATATGCAGTTTTTTTTCTTGTGCTTTATATTCCTGAATGTACTGTGCATAAAAAAATGTATGTACCCACTATTGTCTGCACTGTACCCCATATAATGTCAGAGGATTATGGCACCATAGAAGTTGAAAAATAATAGTATTAATAAGAGCTACTAATACAGAGGACCAGAAAATAGCTGTTTTTTAAGATTTTTTTTTAATTGGTCACCATTGTGCATCCTTAATTTCCATGTAATAAAAGCTTGACATTTCTGTAATTCTTTAAAGGAATTAGGCTTAAAAAGTAATACTTTTACATACCACTCTACATTTGAGTATTTGTTTAAAAGGCATGCATTAAAGTAAACCTGTCAATATCCAGATTAGTTCAAACTGAGAATAATGAAAATACATAATCAGAAATGAACTTCAGTGAAAACTGTTTGTTAAAATGATCAGTAATTCTGGAAACATATAATACTGTCTATAGAGTGTAAGAACTCATGATAATTTCTTTAACCACTTGAGGACTGGCATATAAAACCCACTTAAGGACCAGAGCAGTTTTGCAATTTTATGGGTCGCCAGTTTAGACAGCCAGGCATCGGTATCCCCAGTACAGATAGCCAGGTATAGGTATTGCCAGTATAGATAGTCAGGCTTAGGTGTCCCCAGTATAGGTAGGTATAGACATTACTCACCTCCCCAGGTCCAGCGACGAGCAGCTCTCCCAGCCTCTATTCTCCTCGCCATCCAGGATTGCATTGCCAGGTCCGAGGCTGGATGCCGAGCAGAGTGGAGGGGAGTGACGATCGGCGGAGAAACGTCAGGATAGTTGAGTCCCGGCTCTCTTCTACCTCCGCTGCCTTTAGTGATCACTACGATCGGCGGTGATCGTAGTGATCATGTGATCAGGAGCCAATCGTGTGATCACTACAATCGGCGGAGATCGTAGTGATCACGTGATCAGCTAATCACTTCTGATCAGTGAGGGGAGATGTCAGCTGTCATAGGACAGCTAAATCTCCTTCTTCAGGTCTGTGCTTTTGCAGCGGGACTTCAGGGATGCTACAGTTATATCCTGTCTTTATTAGATAGCCACAGAGGACGTAACTGTAACGTCATTAGTCCCAAATGGGTTAAAGCAGAAATGATTTTTTACAAAATAATGCAGCTGCAGTTCTTTGAAGGCAACCTAAAGCAAAAATAAACTTATTAGTTAATGATGTATGTATGTATGTATAATCTATGTGTAATATGGATAATAAATAGAAGTAGCAAAGAAAAGAGTCCCATTTTTTTATTTTTAGTTATATAGCTTTATTTATTACATTGCATCAGACTTTCACATTTGCAGTTTAGAACCCACATTCTGCATTTTAAGTTGTAAAAGAAGCAAAAGTGATGACCTTTTGAACTTTCCTGCAAGCGGTCTCTCACTGTTTACCTCCCTGTTTCGTAGCTGTATAAGCTCTTCAGAAAAGGGACCGACTTTGACAAGTGTTGACAAGCTCAGAGAAGCTCTTTTGCATAGATAACAAAAAGTTGTTTTTTTTTAAACTCTTCCTGTACTAGGAACATATCACATCCTTTCTTAGAAGGGGTAGTATATGTGTACATGTTTATCTCTTCATTTCACATGTCGCTTCAGGTTCACTTTAGGGACGGTCTGGTTCTGAAGTTACTCTTATTATAGGTCGGTGCTGTCCAACTCCAGTCCTCAACGGTCCTCACACATTTTTGCACAGCTCAAATTAATTGATGCAACTGAATGAGGAAAGGTGTAGTTCATCAAGTAGAATCCATGTCTCCCTTTCTCAGTCCATCCTAAACCACATCCTATAGCCTTGAGGTCTGGAGTTGGACAGCCCTGTTATAGGTTATTCCAAGCATCCAGGAGAGCTTGCCACCCATCTACTGCTGGGTGTCCTACTTATAGTAAAGCTGTCAGCTACGTAAAAGTCCTTGCACCAGTAGTATCCAAGGATTTAGCATGCAGAGTCCTCAGACCACATAAGAAGAGCTGAAGTTAAATAAAACCTATGGTGTAAATATCTGTTCACTGCTTATAGTCAATAAAGAGTCATGTCTCAATTATCATTATTTTCGACATACTGGTGGGTAAAGTAGCAGTGAGGTGAGTTGAAACCCTGGGCTTCTGTATAGGACAATGAAGCCATCCATCACACTAAGAACCAGTGGAGAGGGTTGGGAGGTAAGGTTTGACTCTCTTGGTAAAGTATACGTTTTCATATTACTTTAGCAGTCTATATGGCTGGAACTGATTATTTCGCCATATTTTGAATGGTAGTTTTCATGGTCAGTATCCTCCTATTTTGAAATACTGATCAATAGCTTAAATAAGTGATGGGTTCAAAATGTTGGTTTAATGCAAACCTGTTTTGAATAGATATACTACCCACCAATGGTACGGTTGTATTCTTTGCAGCATTAGCGTCTTTTTTACAGTGCTAGTTTATAAAATTGCCAGTAATTCCAGGTATAGGAGAAGAGGTCTCAACCATAGCCACATTTTCACCAGTCCAACTAACTGAACATCAGCCTCTACAATGGAGAATAGGCAGGTTATACTCAGGAAGGGTACATGACCACATAGCACACAGCCATGACCCCACCCAATTAATCACACATTGGTATTCATGTGGGCGCACGTGTTTGATTTTGTGGGACACAGCTACTCCCCTCCTGCCACTTGACTGTAAGTTGGACCCTGCACCACTACAGCACCTGATGCTTGGTCATGTGGCCAGATAGCTATGGTCACAAATACAGTTGTATGCTAATGTAACAGGAAGTATACCACATTAATAGTTCAGTCCTGCCCCTGTATTGAGGGTGCAAGAAATGTAACCTACCGCTAGTGGGCGCTGTGTCAAGTTTAAAGGGAACCTCCGGACTAAAAATCGACTCAGCAGCACTGAAAAGGCTTGGTGTTTCTTTAAAGGGGATCTTTCGCGAAAAAAGTAGGCAGTTAAAAAATGTGACAGATGACAGGTTTTGGGCCAGTCCATCTTTTTAAGGGGGATTCTCAGGGCTTTCTTTGTTTTCAACAGCATTTCCCGAACAGCAGTTTAACTGCCAAAATAGCAAGATACCAGCCGGCCTCCCTAATCACTTGCACACTATTATGTCAGTTAAATCTTGCAACTGTTGTTCAGGAAATGCTGTTGAAAACAAAGAAAGCACTGAGAATCCCCCTTAAAAAGATGGACTGGCCCAAAACCTGTCATCTGTCACATTTTTTAACTGCCTACTTTTTTCGCGAAAGAACTCCTTTAACAGTTTCACAGCATCAGAACTTTGTTGCTCTTATACAAGCCTCATTTTTAGCTGCACAGAAGAAAACTGCCTGAGCTTTTTTCCCCTGATGCTGTGCAAAGCATGATGGGATTTCTGATGTTTTTGTTCTCGTTCTGCTGTTTTGGTGCATATTTTTTCCTTTTACATTTTGAATTTGACAATTGAAGTCTAGCGCATGCAGCTGGGAGCGGTAATCAGGACACAGGACAGTTAAAACTGTGTCTCCTGCTCCCTGTCACCTCCTTTCAACCAAAAAGATGGCTGCCCCCATGACAAAGATGGCAGCCCCCATGAATCACAAACATTTGCCTTTTCTTTAAAAACAGGGTGGGTAAGAGATTATATTACCTATCTATTCTAATTAACATAACTAATGTAACTTGATGACAGTATGTTTGTTTAGGCTGAAGTTCCCCTTTAACACGGCTTCAGTATAAGGGACACTTAATAACGCAGATTGATGTGAACTGCGTCACCTTACTGATACTCAAGCTATGGAAAATATCAAAAACAACAGGTCAGAGAATGACAGCAGGCTAAAAAAATAGAAAAAAATACATATATTTTTAATAAAATACTTTTGCCTGACATGACACAGAATGGTATGAATAGATATGAGTAATTTATATTTGCATTCAGTTCATTCGGAAGCTATTTGTGGATGAAGATGATGAGGTAGCTTGCGTATCTGGACTTCCCGGTGATGACAGGGGTTTGGCATAACCCTGGTGTTGTGAAGTAGCCGGTAGTTGACTGGTCACGGCCTGATTCACAACACCAGCTGCTTCACCATACCATGTTCTCGTGGAGAGCTGGCTGATCTCATTCTTGTGAATCAGGAGAACAGAGGTGGCTTTGTGTAATGCTCTTGGCATAAATCTGTGTGAACAGAAGACAGAAAAAGGACATTGTTATGTTATGGGTTTAATGATAAAATGTTTCTGTTTAATTAGTTCCTTCCTGTGAAATCCTGCTACATTGGCTGCAGGACTGTCATTCAGATACACTTCTGGCATTTGCAAATTTGCATTTTAAAATCAGGTTTATTTCAGTGTACAATATAAATGGACAGCATAAAAACAGCAGATAACATCCTGCTACAGCCTTCATAAGTCAGCAAAGAACTATGGCAAGGTACAGCGATCGGTTTTAAAGCGTTATCTTACACAATATGTTTATACTATAGGAAATTATAACATAGTATGGAGCTATTCAAAGGTATTGTTACTCAAATTTGCAGAGATACACCAGTGAAGTTGAAACCAAGTCTACACTTGCAAATTCTTGCCATCTAACAGCATAAACTATTTTATAAACCCACTAGTGAGATTAGCCCATTTAAAAGCGGGCTAGTCTGTCACCACTCCGTTGCGCACATGCGCGCGCCCGTCCCATTAGCACGCATGCGCCTGCCACATGCGCCCGTCACGTGCACACGCCCGCCCTTTCTGGCCCTGTCCTCCCTCAGCTCTCCTTAGTGTCTCTCGTCCCTTCCTGCACATGCGCAGTAGCGCAAAACACGGGGGACACACACACAGGAAGTGAGGGATGATTATTATAAAGGATGTTTGGAGAAATACTTATGTTCTCCTATGATCCCTAATGATCTCCAGCCCAGATTAACTTTAGTAAAGCAGACCTACACATGTGAACACAATGGGATGTAGGAACAGGTCTGTTTAAGATGCCCACAGACATACTACTTCAGTCTGAAGATAGAAGACAAGAGAACACCTTCAGCCCATCTCTGTAGACTAGATCATAAACTTTTCAGAGCACGTGGGGCGTGTCCGCAGCGCGAGCACGCTGGTCGCGTAGTAAGAGAGCTCCGTGCTAAACCTCCTCAAAAAGAGTCTTTAAAGCAGCGGTGTGCAAAATTCCAACCTGTAAGGATGTCGGAAGATCTGATGGAAGTGGAGGAGATCAAAAAAGGGACCAAGCGGAAACTCAGACCGCAAAAACTCCCGGAGCTCTTCGCCGGTATTCAGCCACGCAACAGGGACAAAGATGGCACTGAGGAGAACAGGAGACCCGGCGATCCCACACCGGCAGACAACCAGCGCTCCCTCTCCCTCAGCAAACACCCAGAGGACTCCACCTCGGATGGCGGATCCCTGGACACCAGAAGCCCAGTGAAGTCTAAACAAAGGCTGACGGAGGCAGAGGATCAGGTAGGCCCGGCGGCCATGTTGGCACGATCGGACATAACATCACAAGTAGTTTTACAGCAGTTCCCTGCCACAGATCAATCAGTCACCCAAACATACATGAAAGACTTAATGATGTCTCTTAAAACCTCATTCTCTAATGAGATCATGCAGATCACAAACCATCTACAACAGTCTGTTAGTATACTAGACAGAGTGGCTGCAGTAGAATCCAGCGTCTCCTTACTGACCACAGAATTTAACAAATCAATAGACTGTATAGAGGAGAATCATTCTGATATTGAGTGGCTAAAACTTTTCAGAGCACTGTTTCTAGAAACAGCTTAATGTTTTGATGAGGATATAGTTTCAGTGCACTGACTGACGTTCCTCCATTCATTGCCACACACAGTCGCCATAGAAATGCTATGCTAACCTGATGCTCAGCTGAAAGAATCCATCGATCCTGGAGTATCTGTTTTTTGGCTGAGAAATTTATTTTTTTTCTAAAAATAATTAGCCAGCCAAAGTACTATGTGTGATGATTTGCTCAGCTGCCTGTGCAGGCAGGCAGCCTTTTGACCATTGTGTAGGTTTGCATGCTGCAGGACTCTGGAAAGAAGAGCTTCTGTCAGTTTTGCAGCTTGTGCTTGCAGAGGAATTTGCATACGTTGTCATGCAAATTGCCTGGCCACATTCATTGGAGGCGTGTACTATAAGTACTATGTCTTTCCCACAATGCTTCGCTGGTCATAAGGATTTCGTCCTATGTAACACTCCTGGTGGGGTGTCAGCCTTACTCTCTGTTTGAAGATCAGCTTAGAGTAATTCCTGGAAACTGTGCTAGGCAGATTTCCCTAGTGCAGTTAGGATTGTTTATCTGTTTTGTTTGTCTGTTGCGATTGTCCTGTCCCAGCGGTGGTCGATAGGAAGTCGTTCTGATCTCTGTTCTTGGAGCATAGCTGGTGCAGCGGTTGCTACCAGCTATCTCTTCTGTTCTGCCTCTCTGGATCGCGCTAGCCACTTTTCGCTAGCGCTGTGGATCCTTCTGTTCTGTCTCCTGGGATCACGCTAGCCACTTTTCGCTAGCGCTGTGGATCCTTCTGTTCTGTCTCCTGGGATCGCGCTAGCCACTTTTCGCTAGTGCTGTGGATCCTATCTCTCGCTTGTCCCTGTTTTCGTGTGTCTGTCTTGTCTGCTACGACCGCTTGCTGGAGGCTCGGTGAGGTAACCGTTAAGCAAGCGTTCGCGTCCCGTTTCATGTTTGTCTGTCGATGGTTAGTTAGGCGTGCTTGTCTCTATTGTGCTTATAACGTGGAGACCGCTCATAACCGCGTGCACTGTTGTGAATGAGTGCGGTGTTCGCGGTTAGCTAGCTTTTGTTATTTTCCGCATCTTCTGATTGTATTATTTGCTGTGCCTTTGCTACCCTCGTATTCTATTCTGATCTGCCTTGTGTCACGTCTGGCGGTCGCACCTCTCGCGATCACGTTCCTATTTCATATCTGCTGTTGTGTGTGCGCGGTCGCGGGGTGGCGACTGGATTGGCGCACACACATACAACCTGTCCCTTTGCTCGTTCTCATTCGCAATCGCCTCTCTTGCGATTGCGTTCTGCGCTTCGTACAATTCCTGTCTGGCATTTGTGGAGGTACAGAGGATTGGTTCCTCTGCACTCCCCAGCACCATCTGCCGACAGGAATTTCCCTCTACAGGTGCGTAGCACCTTTTGCTGGGTGCCTGCAATTACACGCTTGTGGAGGTTTTCCGCCGTGTCAGCGCACGCGTTGTGCGCTGATCACGGAGAAAGTTCCACAATCGTTACACTATGTCTATGGATACCTTAACGCTATCCCAGGAAAAAACACACATATATAAGTAGATAACTACTTGTTCCACTTACATAACATGTGTTTTGTACTGTCCATGTTTTGATTTCAGTAAATATATACAGTAAATAAAGAGAAAACTATTCCTGGCATTTTCCATCTTAACTCCCTCTGACTGAAGCCAATCCTGATGTCATTTCCTCCCTTAGGCCCCATTTACACTTAATCAGTTGGTGTGCATTGGTGTGTGTTAGTATGCGTTAGTGGGCATTGGTATGAGTTTTTTCTATAACAGTGCATTGGGAAGAAGATTTCAGTTAAAACGCATTAAGTGTGAAAGGTGCCATAGGGAAACATGGGCATTACTTTGAAAATTAGTTTTATTTCAGTTATAACTGAGAGCAACTGATTAAGTGTAAAAGGGCCCTTACTCTTTTTTTTATTTCAGTGAATTTTATACAGTAAATAAACAGAAAACTTTTCCTGACATTTTCTTAGCACCCTTTGACTGAAGCCAATCCTCATGTCATTTCCTCCCTTACTTTATTTTTCCTTAAAACTGGACTGTCATAGCTAGCTTGCTTTGTAAACACGTGAGCACAGCATAGATTATATTTAGCATATTTCAGCAGCTCACTGAACTGCCAATCAGTGAGGAGCAGGAATGTGGGAGGGGTGATGACAAGCTTTCTTGTCGTCGGCAATGTACCAAATATAGCCAGGCTGTCTGAGATAAGATTTATATCGGCATAAACATTTCTGAATAGATTGGAGTGCTTGCAATGCGGGTTAGGTTGCAGGCTGCATAATAAATGCAAAGCACTGGGTAACTGGAATTTGAATTTGTGGCTGACAATCCCTCTTTAAGGTTACACACATGTACTATAGGGGCCTAAACAGTACCTAGTATGGGCTCTCGTGTCCAACCCACCCTGCAGCATAGCCAAAAGCTGATTTACTAACGAAACAACAACAATGACAAAAATAATCAAGCCAGAACAATGCTTCCCTTGCCATGTACTTCCTTTACAGCACATATTGTTCTTCAGTACAACAGATGCTCTTTAATATTCAGGTTCTTTATAAACTAACTAAAGCTGTGAAATACAGTGAGAAACTGTCCCTTCCATATAATCATATTCATTGCAGGCTCCACATAAAAACTGTGTCATAACAAAAATAAGACTCTTTATTCATGAGAAAGCTGTAGTAGAACGCCACCCACCAAAACAAAAAACAAAACAAAAAGAAAAGAAATTAACTAAGCCAGCATTTGGACTGGTTTCACATTTTGTATACTGACATGATTATATTTTCCATGTATGTGGATTTATATATCCATTTTGCTTTTCAACGATGGGGAAGAAGGTAACTAGTGTATTAAGTTTAAGCAAAACAGGGCAATGAAGCATGACCAGCAGATGCTATATACTGACTATCAAATATTAAAGCCCGTCATGGAGGCATTAAAACACGGTGCTTCATCCAGAGATGATTTTGCCAGTACAACTGCAGAAACAAATTAGCATTGAATTTGCAGAAGACTATTGTGTAACAATAACTTGCACATTTGCTGATGGGAGTCAGTGGCATAGAAATAACCAAGGATACTGTCATGGAGCACAGGGGCAGTTGGCCCATGACGCCAGGTAATGCAGGTTCATCAGGCGGAATAGGCCCTGGAGTGGCATTTGACCACCCAACCACGGCCGTCGCGTGTGTTACTTTCTGAGCTGGCAGCCGCTTCCTCTGTGTGTCCCTGGCTGACCCCCTCTCCTATGTCATAGACCTCGCACAGCAGCCTGACCTGCAGCTGCTGTGAAGAGGAAGGAAGCAGGACAGCGGCTCCCTTTATTGGCGATGTATATTGCCGTTACCAGGGGAACTGCTGTCCTGCTTCCTTCCTCTTCACAGTAGCCGCAGGTTGCACTGCTGTGAGAGGTCTATGACGTAGGAGAGGGGGCCGGGGACTATCATAAAGGGAAGTGGCCGCAAGCTCAAAAGTTAACATGATCGGCGGCCACAGGGAGGGTGAAGCTGGCACTGGGGGCAACTATGCTACCTATACTGAGGCAACTATACCAGCTACCTATACTGGTGCAACTATACTACCTATACTGGCGCAACTATACTACCTATACTGGGGGCAACTATACTAGCTATACTGGGGCAACTATACTACCTATACTCGGGGAAATTATTCTAGCTACCTATACTGGGGCAACTATATAGCTACCTACCTATACTGGGGCAACTATACTACCTATACTGGGGCAACTATGCTAGCTAACACGATGCAATTTCTTATCAGATCACCAGTCGATCTGATGGAAAATTGTACCATGTAGATAAGGCTTTAGATTTGGACCAGGGGCACAAGGTGTTATCCCCTTAGTTACCATGCCACCCAAGCAACAGGTAACTGATAGTAGCAAGATTGTGATCATGGCCATTGGACATTAGAACAGTTCCAAATAGATAGTGGTCATGTGTATTTTGCATTTTTTTACACAATATTATTTCCAAAGGCCAATACAGATAATTGCACTGAGCAATGGCTTGCACACACATAACCAAGCATAGCAACCAAATGCAGCACGCCTTGGTTACGTTCTAGTAAAGGAAGCATCCGTGGGACCTAGGTAGAGTTGAATTGTGGGAATGTGCTGTCATTGTAGAATCTGTGCTGTATAGAAGATAGAGGTGAGATCTAAGTAGGGATAAGGCACTGATTTGAATTTTAGCGAAAAGCTTAGCATTAGCATTATGATTAGTTACATGTATCACACAGGGCAGCAAGCAACACCAACCAGCAGCAGGGAGGGCAGGATCACACAAGCTAAAATTGAACGGAATATGATTTTTAGATTGTTCGACTAAATATCAACTTTACACTTAGGGCCTTAGAAGCCACTATTAAATCCACAATTGTCTGATAACAGTACAATACATGTTAATAAAGCCAAATAAAATGTATAAACAACTAAAAAAAAAAGCCACTGTCAGTATAGGAAATAAACTAGACAGCTTTATGATTACAGATTCTAATGCCACAATAAGAGTACAGGTTCTAAAAATGCTTTTTAATGGTATTAAATGCAATTTAAAAACTGTCACTGAATAGTCATAACTCAAATGATTAGACAAGTCTGTATGCTATAGTTAATGAGGTGTATAAAAGCAATAAAAAGTCCCTGAACACAGAGGAGTAAAAACTAGAGATTTATATGGCAAATCTTTCAACAAATGAACAAACATTTTATATAGCAGCATTCAGGGCTTAAAGGGAACCTGCATTAAGAGGGATATGGAGGCTGCCATTTATTTCCTTTTAAACAATACCAGCTCCCTGGCGTGTTGCTTATCTTTCGTGTATCAGTAGTATCTGAATCACACACCTGAAAAATGCATGCGGCTAATCCAGTCAAACATCTGATCTGCATGCTTGTTCAGGGCCTATAGCTAAAAGTAATAGAGGCAGGATGAGTAGGACAGCCAGGCAATGTGCATAGTTTTATGCCTAGTACACACTATGCAATTTCTCATCATATTTCAATTCGAAATGAAAATTTCTGACAGGTCCGATCTGATTTCCGATCGTTTTTCTGATCGATTTTCTGAGCACTTCTGTACAAAATCTATTAGAAAAATAATCGATAATCAGATTGATTCGACCCAAAATCAGTGGTCAGGAAATTGCATGGTGTGTACCAAAAATCTGATTGGATCTGAGGAAAATATTGTACCATTAACGGGCATATTAACGGTGCATGCACACACAAAATGACTGTCGACCCTAGGATAGGGGACTGAACCCCTCAGCAGACAGCTCAGGGCCAAGGGGCGATACATACCCGCCACTAAGCTACTGGGTCAACCATCATCCAAATAACCAATAGCGCCATGTGTGTTGTACAAGCAAAACCCGCGTTGTGTGTATAATGTGAGTTGCACAAACTTAAATTGGTGTAAAGGCTGTTAAAATGAGTTGTGCACGTGAATTTTAATATCAAGTGAATATACCCCAATTATTAATTTCTTGACTAATCCACTCACTGACACCAGGCACAGACAAACCTATCTACCACTTTATCCCACTACCTCCCACTTTCTGTTAGGAGCACTGTGCAGTACCTCTTTAATATATCAAAGTGATAATTAAGTCTTTTTAATAACTGTAGTTTGACATTAATATAGAGTTTATGGTATGTATATATAGTGAGGTATAGTGCTGTTTATTTTAGCAAGGCCTATTTTTAGCATTGACTCTCAAGCAACCAGAAACTACACTTATCCAGCATCAGCCAGTCTCTGCTGGTTCTGGATAATGGGGGTTTTACTGTATATATAAGTCGAAATGTGGCTTACCATTTATGCTGCAATATATGGAGCTGAACTGAATGCATTACATTACGTATATTACAAAAGTGTCATTTCCATATAAAGGACAGCCTGGAGAGCGGCTAATTTCCATTTTATCTGCTTTATGATTATATAATATGCAAACTTCTTTAATGGCTACCTGAGTTGCCAATGCCTGTGTAGAAATGGACAGGTGAACCAGGTCAGTTAACAATCTGCACTAGTAGCTCTCACACATTACTAGTGACATGAACAAATCTATTATGGTTTTTATACTGAGAAAGATATTACTAAGGTTAATTCTCAATTCTGTATCTCTGGTAATGTATTTTCCATTTAACTTATATGATCCATTAAGAATTCATTCCCATCAATGCTCAATTAAATTAAGCTGTAGCTTCAAAGTATATAACTATTAGCTGCAGCTACAGTCTATGAACACTGGATGCAGTGATGTTACATGCTGAGGTAAAACATATGGGGGTTAATGCACGTAACTGCGGTAGTATTGCTGGAAGCAGACAGTGCATGGCAATTTTACCATTACTACCGCCAGCAGGTTACTATCAGCCTGACCCGAGGTACTCAAGTACCACAAGCTTTGCTACAGTAACATGTGTTAGTAAGGCCATTACCATAGCAACACTCGCATTACTCAGTACCACGGGTTGCGCTAAGAACTTGTGGTAACTTGTATTTAACTTGTGGTAACCTGCTGCTGCTATTAGCAGTAATATTGCTGTGCTCTATCTGCACTGCACTATTACCGCGACTTTGTGCATCAACACCTCAGTCACTTAGTTTGTTAGTCCAACAGAGCCTGGGTGTAGCAATGGTGGAACCTAACTGGTATAAGATCCGTGATACCTCCTAAGGTCGCAAAGTAATTAACTATTAATATTATAAGTATGGCAGATTTCAAAATAATGAGAAAAAAACCTTCTTCCCAGCCTCAGTGCAGTCAAAGTAGGCAATTATAGTAAAACTAAATAAGCAGAACTTTAACCACTTTACCCCCGCGCGTACGGATTTCTCCGCCCCTTTTTCCATCCTTTCACCCCCAGGGACGGAGAAATCCGTACTCTGCGCACTCCCGCCGCTGTCCGCGCTCCCGCTCGTAAACACGCCGCCCGCCGCTAGTAAACACTCCGCCGCCCGCTCGCCCAGAGATCAACGAACGGGAAAATCCATTCCCGTTCATTGATCTAAGCCCCGCAATGATCTGCTGCCGCTCGGCTGAGCAGCGCGATCATTGTGAAAAAATAACAAAGTCCCAGCCTCTTTCTACTTCCTGCAAGCGTCCGGAAGGAACAAATTGAAACAAATTGGTAATGTTGCCATCTTGTGGCCAAATAGTAAAACTACACCCTAACCATTTTTTACACACAAATAAACTTGTTTTACACAAAAAATTAACTCCTTACCTCCGACACTCCCCAATTTTTTTATTTTTTTTTGTAATTAAAAAAAAAAAAAAAAATTTACAATTTAAAAAAAATACATAAATAGTTACCTTAGGGACTGAACTTTTTAAATATTTATGTCAAGAGGGTATAACACTGTTACTTTATAAACTATGGGCTTGTAATTAGGGATGGACGCAAAACTGAAAAAAATGCACCTTTATTTCCAACTAAAATATTGGCGGCAAACATTGTGATAGGGACATAATTTAAACGGTTTTATAACCGGGATAAATAGGCATATACATTTAATGGGTTTTAATTACAGTAGCATGCATTATTTAAAAACTATAAAGGCCGAAAACTGAAAAATAATAAATTTTTTCCCACATTTTTTCCTATTTTCCCATTAAAACACATTTAGAATAAAATTATTCTTGGCATAATGTCCCACCTAAAGAAAGCCTAATTGGTGGAGAAAAAAACAAGATATAGTTCATTTCATTGCGATAAGTAATGATTAAATTATAGACGAATGAATGGAAGGAGCGCTGAAAGGTGAAAATTGCTGTGGTGGTCAGGGGGTAAAACCCCTCAGTTGGGAAGTGGTTAAAGTCTGAAAATATTATTATTTATATAGTGCCAGTGGTGCTTGGATAATTTACGTGATCGCGGCATAGCCAGGATTTACGAGCACTTTTTCACTATTCGACTTCTGAATCCGAGATCAATTCTGGATCACGGAAATTGGCCACGGAAATTCCGTGATTGCAAATATTCGGAATGCGGTTAATAGCCGCATTTAAAGTGTTGATTTAACTTTAAAATCCATTTTCTCAAAAACTAAAAGTTCTTTTTAGAATTTTTTTTGTTTAAGTTGTAGTCCCTTATCTTTATAATCCATGCAATTTGGGGGATTGTAGCATGTACGGGGCCTTGCTATTAGCTAACCGCTTTTCCGTGATCATGGCCATGAATTTCCGTGATTGCCTCATTCACGGAAAAAATCTGGGTTGAATTCGTGAGTCCGTTTCAAATCCGTAAATTAATCATGGAATTTCTGAATTTTTTTTCAATCACGGCCGATTAGTTGAATCCTTCATTGGTGGGTATCTGCGTATCACTGTATAGTGCTGATATCTTCCATTGGGGCTGTGTAGATTATATAGTCTTGTCATAGTCTAGAGCCAATTTTAGGGGAAAGCCAATAAAACTAATCTGCATGTGTTTGGGACATGGGCGGAAACCCACACAGACTTGGGTAAAACATACAAACTCAGAAATGCAGAAAGTGCCCTCTCTGGGGTTAAAACCAGGGACTCATCACTGCAAGGCGAAAGTGCTATCCACTACACCACCGTTCTGCCCAAAATAGTATTTAAAGCCTTTTTCAAAGAATATGAAACAAGCCCATCAGCACAACCTGTACCCGGAAAGCAGCCATGTAGTAAAGGGCCCTGGAAAAAATGGCGCAGGGGATTACCGCCAGTAGAATATCAGTAAAATTACCAATATTCTACCACTTAATTCCAATAGTAAATATTGGTAATCTCTATTGATATTTTACTATGACTCAACCTAACCCTACTCTCACACAGAACTCTCCCTCTACTGATGCCTCACCCTTAGCCCTTCCTTTACCTTTGCCTAACTCCTCCCCCCCAGGCAGCACCTAACCCTTAACATTCCCGTGGTGGCGCTTAAAACTTAATGATCCCCTCCATGTCGCCTAACCTCTACCCTGCTCCCCTGCCATAAAGCTGCAATCTACAGCAATGAAGGGAAATTTGGAAGCACGGAGGCACCAAATAAAACCACTGGTGCTATGGCTCCCGCCACTCAAATTGCATAGCGAGAAGCTTCGGCACCCGCAGTTTTATTGTGTGCCTTCGTGCGCCCAAATTTCCCTTCATTTCCGCAATTCGCAGCTTTTTATAATGGGACCCTATGGCACCGCCCTTCTTTCCAAGGTGGCTCCATTTTTCCAGCTTTCCCCAGAAAAGCCACTTAACCACACAGTCATGCATTTCCCCCATCACACTCTTATCCCGTGCTGTCAGTATACAAATCAGAATGAACATCTGGGAGATGTACTATTCGCTCACTAACCCTTCTGATGTTGCTACTTTTATCACAGAGTGGAGGTTGAATGGGTAGTCATCCTAAGTGATGCAAGTAGGGTCTTTGTGATCATAATTTAGTAGGAGATCTTTCTGAGTGGGACAGAGGCACAACGGAGGGGACCCAGGGGACACTTTATTCCCGTGTCACGTTTCCTTTAAGTACAGAGGATGTGTTGAACATTTTGTGCCATGGCAAACCAGTTTAAAGTGTCTTGCAGTGACACACACTCATCCACATATGATATCCGTGTTTCATTACGATCATTGTTATGTTTGGCTTACCTGAGCCTGTTGATGCATGAAAGTGCGGTAATACTGCTGTGTGTAGTCAGCGTATGACAATATTACTGTTACCACTGGCAGCATTGTACTGTGAGTTACGTTATTAAAGTGAGTTAAGCTATCAGCACAACCCGTGGTACTGTGTGTTGGTGCGGTAAAGCAGGTTACCGCACATTAGTAACATGCGTTACCTTTCCAATGCTCACGCTACTCTAGTACTGCGGGTTATGCTAACAGAGTACCTCGCAGTACAATGCTGCCAGTAGTAGCGGTAATATTGCTGTACAGTCTGCATGCAGCAATATTACTGCTTTTTCATGCATCAACCCCCTTATCAGATTTCATTGGTTGCAGACTTGTGTGATGTTTGGCATACCATTTTTCCTATTTGGTGCAAGACTGTCTATAGCCAGATTAAAGTGTAATTAATCAAAGAGAAAGAACTAAATTAGATATACTAGGTACAGTTCAGTTTTTTTTAAGAATCAGATTTATTTATGTGCAAATAAAGAAAAAACTTACCGGTATATTATCAACCATCAAAATAAATAAACCCTAGATGATATTTTTTTTTCTATTTCTACCAAGCATTGTATTAAGCAAAATCTCTGGATGTGAAGGATAGTGCAAGTCGAAAACAGCTTACTGCACAGCAGGGCTCCTTAGGAAAAATACGGCAGTATTGCCAGAAAAAGACGAACTGACAACTGAAAAACAAATGATATGCCAGGTTGTTTCACAGTATTGATAGAACATGTTAAAGTGAAAGTCCAGACTAAAAAGATACTCAGCAGCAATGAAAAGCCTTGGTGTTTCTTTAACAGTGTCACAGCATAAGAACTTTGTTTTTCTTACCCAAGCCTAATTTTTAGCTGCACAAAAGAAAACTGCCTGGGCATTTTTCCCCTGATGCTGTGCAAAGCATGATTGTTTTGGCGCAAATTTGTTTTTTTAAATTTTGAATTTGAGATTTGAAGCCTAGTGTGCGCAGCTGGGAGGGGTAATCAGAACACAGGACAGTTGGAACTGTGTGTCATGCTCCCTGTCACCTCCTTTCAACCAAAAAGATGGCTACCCCATGAAAAAGATGGCTGCCCTTATGAAATCATAAGCATTTGCCTGTTCTTTTAAAACAGGGTGGGTAAGAGATTATATTGCCTATCTATTTTAATTAACATAACTAATGTAACTTGATGACAGTATGTTTGTTTAGGCTGAAGTTCCCCTTTAAAGAAAATTTAATAAAAAAGAAGAAAAAAAAACATGTAGAACTGTATTACTTGAAATGATGATTATATGCAACGTTCAGCTGACAATTGGCTAGCACACTTTCTGTAGTTTGGTGTTATCGTTCTCGTGCTCTCTTATACTGGTTTCTGGAAGTTCAACATGACACCTCATGGCAGAGGAATCTCTGGGGATCTTTTAAAAAAATAATTTTGCTCTACATGAAGATGTCCTAGGCTATAAGGAAGATTGCCAACACCATGGAACTGAGCTGCAGCTCAGTGGCCTAGACCATTCATAAGTTTAGCAGAACAGTTTCCACTCAGAACAGGCCTCTCCATGGTCAACCAAAGAAGATGAGTGCCTGTGTTGACCGTTAAAGGTTGTCTTTTGGCGATAGATGTATGAATGCTGGCAGTTTTTCTGCAGGGGTTGAAGGGGTGGGTTCAGCCTGCCAGTGCTCAGACTATTTTATATACACAGCATCAAATTGGTCTACATGGCTGTCGTCCCAGAAGGAAGCTTCTTCTAAAGATGATGCACAAGAAAAAAAGTTTTCTAAAGACACGCAGACTATGGACAATGATTACTGGAACCATGCCCTGCGGTGTGAGACTGAGATAAACTTATTTTGTTCAGATTATATCAAGCGTGTGTGGTGGCAACCAGGTGAGAAGTACAAAGGCAAATGTGTCTTGCCTACAGTCAAGCTTGGTGGTGAGTGTGTCATGAATTGAGGCTGCATGAGCGATCCCAGCACTAGGGAGCTACAGTTCATATAGGGAACCATGAATGACAACATGTACAAGAACATAGTGAAGCAGAGCATGATCCCCTCCCTTCATAAACTGGGCCGCAGGGCTGTATTCTAACACAACCCCAAACACACTTCCTAGATGACCACTGCTTTGCTACAGAAACTGACTTAACTGTCTCCAGACCTAAACCCCTATTGAGCATCTATGGGGCATCCAGTAATGGAGGAACACAAGATCTGTAACATCCACCAGCTTCCTGATGTCATCATGGAGGAGTGGCAGAGGATTTCAGGGGCAACCTGTGAAGCTCTAGTGAACTCCATGCCCAAGAGAGTTAAGGCAGTGCAGGAAAACACTTTAGGCAGCATTTTGACCTTCAACACTTAGGGGTGTACTCACTTTTTTGCCAGAAGTTAAAACAGTAATGGCTTTGTGTTGAGTTATGTTGATGGGACAGTAAATTCTGTTACAAGCTGTACTCTGACTAATTTACATTATATCAAAGTGTTCAGTGTTGTGCCAGGAAAAGATATAATCAAATGTTTACAAAAATATGAGAAGTGTACCTATGTTTGTGAAATACTGTATATTCTGTTAAGGATGTAGCCATGTTTGCTGCCATTCAGTTGATGGCTGTGAAAAACATTAAAATATAAAAGTCTTGTGGTGCACAAATATTTATGTGTAGCAATTTTCAAAGAAAGGGTTGTGTTACTTGTGAACTAATTTTAACGTCTTAAAATCCTAAAGCTATATAATGATAATCCAAATAAAAAGATTAGCCAAACACATTATGATGGCTTATTTTGTTTATTAAGGGAAATCACCCAAAGTTACACACGCCAACAGACGCTGCTACACAAGAAACATGAGGACTTCATACATGCTTCGGTAAGGGCCTCATATAACTGCATCTGCCATTGTGACTCTTATTTATCTGGATATCTGCTGGCTGTGGAGGCATTTCATACATGCCAACTGAGAAGTCCTAAATGATCTTTCTGTTCCCACAGTTGTGTCTTTGCTAGCCATACATGGGCAAATAAAGGAAAAGGCTAGTGCCTTTCGAGCCTCTGCCTTGGCCAACACCTGATAAACGCTACTGCCCAGAGCTGTCTCAAATGCATAGATCTCTGGGGCTGAGGATGTTGGTGGCCACTGGCCAGGTGTCTGTGTGACAAGCGATGGAGGAGGAGATCAGAGAGATGCCACTGGCTGTGGCAGACACAGCTCTGGGAAGCACAGTCTACACAGGCTGTTCTAAAGGTGGCCACTACTGATCCAATGTTTAGCGAAAAATCGTTTTAGCAATCAGATAATTCTGATCGGAAGTGAAATCGTTCACTACACCATCAACGAACCGATCTTTGCTTCCTATCTATCACAACCAACAAGAAAATCCAAATTTTGGTTCGACAAAAATCCAATCGGACGATGTTTATAATCGTTCATAATCCATTGTTCCCATCAACGGAGATTATTTACAACCAATCTGATCAGAATGTCTGATCACTCAAACGATTTTTCAGTTGAGAAAAGGGAGACCGAGAGCCCAATATAGTGTAGTATGTTGTATAAATAGAGAAAAATGTTAAAAGTAAGTATTATACTTACAAACCTGGGTTGCTCTAAGGCAACCACTGTATACGCAGGTGGGGAGATTAAGCCTGACCCCACTCAGGACTAAGATGTCGCTCTCTGTAGATAGGAAAAGAGGGTATATCACCCTTCCACCAAGGGTGGACAACTTAATATGCAAGGATACATAGGCGCCAGTAGGATAAAACAAGATAAAAGGTTTAAAACGGTTTAGGTGGCGGTGGTGGACCGTCCACACACAAACAGACAAAAAATCGCTGTTGATTGTAGAAAAAAAATTCACAATTTATTCACATACTCCTACATAAAAGTGCAACGCGTTTCACGGGCAAACATCCCGCTTCATCAGGCAATAAACGAACGGAGTATCTCACAGCTCTGAGTATATTGATAGCTTGGCACCTCTGAGGTGCCAAGCTATCAATATACTCAGAGCTGTGAGATACTCCGTTCGTTTATTGCCTGATGAAGCGGGATGTTTGCCCGTGAAACGCGTTGCACTTTTATGTAGGAGTATGTGAATAAATTGTGAATTTTTTTTCTACAATCAACAGCGATTTTTTGTCTGTTTGTGTGTGGACGGTCCACCACCGCCACCTAAACCGTTTTAAACCTTTTATCTTGATTTTTCAGTTGTGTCAGTATTTCTGTTCCTATGAGCTGATAAATGCCTGCTATGGCAAGTAATCAATCCTTTCCTGCACAGAAATTGACCAGGTAGCTGTCAATGCTCTGCCACATTGCCCACTTGATCCTTAGTTAAATTTCAGCAGAAGTTTATCAAGACTCGACCAAGCTGCTAGAGCTGTACCATTTCAAGGGAACCTTAAAGAGAACCTGTACTGAGTAAAAATATTTAAAATAAACACATGAGGCAACTTCAAATGAACATTACATAGTTACCTTGCCATCAGTTCCTCTCAGAAGCTCACCATTTTCTTCTGACAATAATCCCTTCCAGTTCTGACAATATTTTGTCAGATCTGAAATATATCAGTTACTGTCAGTAAAATATCAGTTGCTGTCAGTTATAGCTGAGAGGAAAACTGATTTACCAGGTAATGTCCATGTTTCCCTATGGCTCAAGTGGGCGATGTTACAGTTTAACTGTGTGCTGACCAGAAAGCTGTTATGGGTAATGGCCATTTTCAAAATGGAGGGCGGTAAATTCCCTTGATCACAGTGAACAAACAGGACGCGGGACAGGAGAAAGACACTGAGGAGTAGACTACATGGAAGGTAAGTATGACTTGTGTATGCTTATTTTGACTTTTAATTTTCAGTTCAGGTTTTCTTTAACTGAGAGGGATAAGGATGTTTCCTTTTAAACAATACCAGTTGCCTGGCAGCCCTGCTTGTCTATTGGCTGCAGTAGTGGCAGAATCACACCAGAAACAAGCATGCAGCTAATCCACTCTGAGCACCTCAGTCCAGTCAGAGCACCTGATATGCATGCTTGTTGAGGGGCTGTGGGTAAAAGTATTAGAGACGCAGGATCAGCAGAAGAATCAGGCAACTGGTATTATTTTAAAATAAAAAATCCATATCCTTCTCAGTTTAGGTTCCCTTTAATGCAGTGCAATGCTATACTCCTGTTGATCCTCATCTGCTTATTCCCACACCACTCACTTTGAACTGAGACTTTCAAACAGAATGGATCACTGCTTAGTCAACAAATTGCACTTGCAATTGGGATGAATGTAGATTGCTATCAGGCATATTGAGGGTGTTAAATATCAATGTGATTGAAACAGCTGGAAATATTGAGTCATGTATGGCAGGCTTTGGCATTTGTCTACTTCCCTTTCCATTTCCAGTTTATGTAAAAAGAATAAGCACTTAGGGCCCTTTTCCACTACACAGCTGAATCGCAAAATCACTAGTGATTTTTAAATCGCTAGGGTTGTTACTTTATCATAGAAATCATGAGAAGTATTTTCCACTATAGTGATTCGATTTGGAAATGGCAAATTACAATCGCTTTCTGGAGCGATTTTTAGAGTGATAATGCAATGCAAATAAAAAATCGCAATCACATAACAGAATTAATGAAAAATCGCAATCTCTGGCATTTGTGATTGCGATTGCTAGTGGAAAAGGGCCCTATTGCTGTCTCTGAGATAAACTAGGTATAAAAAGTCTTAAAGGAAACCTGAGACACCAAGAAAGAAATATTTAATACCCTGGCTTCCTCCCGCCCCATAAGCACCGCTGAGTCCCTCGCTGTCCACCCGAGTGCTGCCGTTCAGCCACAATCAGCCCCGGTAACTGGCGTCACTCAGGGTCTTCTGCGCACGCGCGGACCTCCGGCGCATGCACGGACTGGGGCTGATTGCGGCTGAGCAGAGGCACCCAGGAGGACGGCAAGGGACTATAGGGCTAAAGGAAATCCTGGGTAACTATCAAATATTTCTTTTGGCGTCTCAGGTACACTTTAAAGTGTAACTCTATTTTCATAATAAAAAACATCATGGCTATGCATGCTATTCTATAAATCTGCCAATATTAAACATATTTTTGCAACTAGAGCAGTTGTACACTGCTAAGGTACGAATTCCCCACCTTTCTTCATGACTTAACTGATACACACAGAAAATATATATTTCTGCATTCATAAAGATCACCCTTGGAGTACTGAGGCCAGCTCTGAGATAAGCCATTACTGTATTACACATTAAATAGTGCCTTGCAAAATGTTCTCTAAACTTGCAATACATAAAGCTTATTTAGAAAGGATGTTTGTTTTTTTCAACGAATGTGGAGTATCCCTTTAGTTATTAGGATGTTATTTGGATGTCAGTTAGAACCATATAGTGTGTCAGTGTTTTAAAATTTGCTTAAAGTGAACCTGAAGTGAAATTAAGCTTATGAAATAATTTGTTCTAAATGTAGTATGGATACTAAATTGAAAATAAATAAATATGTGAAATACTAATTTCCATGTGACTTATATCCTGTTTTTTAACACTGCATCAGACTGTCAAAGATGCTCTTTAGAATCCAGACCCCTTATTTATTTATTTATAAAGCGCCAACATATTACGCAGCGCTGCCAACATATTACGCAGCGCTGACCCTTGAACTTTTCAGCACTTAAACCTCATTAGAAGCCTTATCTTACAGTTTCTCAGGTGTTTTATCCTCTATTTACTTTTCAGGAAACCAGACTGACAAACTTTTCGACAAGCTCTTTTGGATAGATAACAACTTTATGAACTTCAGAGAATGTCTTACTAGGGCTATGTGAGGATCCGCTCGGCTGCCTGCGCAGGCAGGCAGCTTTTTGACCACTGTTCAGGTCTGCATTCTGCAGGTCTCTGGAAGAGAGACCTTTTGTCAGTTTTGCAGCTTGCTGCTGAGGAATTTGCATACGTTTGTCATGCAGATTGCCTAGCCACATCCTTTGTAGGCTTGCTCTATATATACCATGTGATATCACAGATCTGGGCTGGTCATAAGGGTTAGTCCTGTGAAACACTCCTGGAGTGTCAGCCTTGCTCATTGTTTGAAGATTAGCCTAGAGTAATTCCTGGGACTGCACTAGGCAGGTTCCCTAGTGCAGTTAGGATTGCATATCTGTTTTGTTTGTCTGTTGCGATTGTCCTGTCCCTGCGGTGGTCGACAGGAGATCGTTCTGATCTTTGTTCTTGGAGTATAGCTGGAGCAGCGGTTGCTACCAGCTATCTCATCTGCCTGTCTAGCTTGGATCGCACTCGCCTTGCGCTAGTGCTGTGGATCCTTCTGTTCTGTCTTCCTGGATCGCACTAGCCTCTTGCGCTAGTGCTGTGGATCCTACCTCTCACTTATTCCTGTTTTCGTGTATCTGTCTTGTCTGCTATGAACGCTTGCTGGAGGCTCTGTGAGGTAACCGTTAAGCAAGCGCTCACGTCCTCTGTTTTATGTTTGTCTGTTGGTGGTTAGGCGTGCTTGTCTCTGTTGTGCTTAACACGCGGAGACCGCGCATAAACGCGTGCACTGTTGCGAATGAGTGCGGTATTCGCGTTTGTTATTTTCCTTATCTTCTCATTGTATATTTGCTGTGCCTTTGCTACTCTCGTGCTCTGCCTTGCTGTAGCCTTGTGTCACCTCTGGCAATCGTCTCTCTCACGATTGCGTTCCTACTTCATATCTGCTGTTGTGTATGCACCGTCGCGGGTTGGTGACTAGTTTGGTGCACACACATACAATCTGTCCCTTTGCTCAATCTCATTCGCTTCTCAGGCGACTGCGTTCTCACTCAGTTTCCTTTGTTGTGTGCCCGCCATCGCAGGTTGGTGGCTAGATTGGTGGACATACATACATTCCTCATCTGTGCTTATTCGGTCTTGTGTCGCTGTTAGCAACCGCCATCTCCGGCGATTGCCTTCTCACTTTATCTTCCTGGTTGTGTGTTCATCGTCGCAGGGTGGCGACTAGATTGGTGGACACACATACCCTCTGTCGCTTTGATCTCTCTCTTTCAGGGCTATCTTGCCTTGCGTTTCTTCCCTTCGTGCAATTCCTGTCTGGCGTGTGTGGCAGGGCAGAGGAGCTGTTCCTCTGCACTCCACAGCTCCACCTGCCGACAGGAATTTCCCTCTACAGGTGCATTGTACCTTTTGCTGGGTTCCCTCAAATTATACGCTTGTTGAGGATTTTCGCAGTGTCAGCGCACGTCTTGTGCGCTGATCACGTAGAGAATTCCACAATCGTTACAGGCTAGTATTATACTGTATGTGCCTATGTTTATCACATCATGTCACAAGCCACTTTGGGTATGGTTTAATACATGGTAATTTTAGGGCCATGTTATATAGTCAAGCCTGTCCTTGTGATATTTTTTGCGTTTCATTACACCATGACCATTTGCTGTAAAAAGGTCAGCTTCTTTAAATGTATTTTCACAGTTGTAAAGTTGCAACAAATTTTCTGCTGAAAGTTCTTGGCATCAGTTCTTGGGATTTATCTGCTACCAGCAGATGCAGACTAGTTGCTAGAAATCTGCATGAATAGGATTTGTAGCTACACAGACCTGTGGCCAACCACACCACCAATTCAGTTACTGGCTGCAAACTGCTACTAGACGCTACACGTTACATGCATGATATGGGATCAAAATGTTCCATGTGTTCTGTTAAATAAGATAAATATTTATTTGCTTAAATGACTAGATCAAATCACAGTTTAGTAGACAGTCACAGCAAATATGTAAGGTACATGCTTTATCTCAAATCTGTGTTGGACAATAAAATCGCAAGCAAACACAAACCAATTAGACTGTAGCGGTACATTTGCATCGGCGACTTAGCAGTGCGGTGTGATGGAATTTGTTTGCATAACACAAGGTGTGCTGTGTGTTGCTGGACAACGTGTGCACCTACTGTTGCAGTGATATCTACCTGTATGTGTTGCAAGGTGTGTGTAACACACACTGTGACTTTTCCCCTCTGTTGTGTTGTGATCAAACTTTAACAGGGTACGCAATGCCCCAGTGTGAGTCTAGATTACTGGCTAGTTCACAGTGTTCAGCATGTCAACTCATTGCCCATACAATTCTATCCGCCTATTCCCAGAACTGAGTTGTAACTGATCACGCTATTTTAACTGAGGGCATGCAGGCTTTGTCCAGTCTCCATTGCAGTTCACTTTCCATATAACTTGTGCCTTATGCAAGTGACCATTGTGAACCTAGCCTTAGAATTACTGTATCTCCGAGCATAGCCAATGAGGAGTCTTCACTATCATAACTTACACCACTGTACTACAATTCATAGAGAGGTGCGAATTACAAGGAATTTTCTCCAATAAAGGTCCGTCCACACTGTACCAGTGAAAGTAGGCTTCACTGCCATTGTAAACACGTAATGATATTTCAATGGTACGTCACATAGGGTGCGGTTTTGCATTAGTTGTAGGTTATTTCAAGTGTGGGGTTGTTGGGGTGGGGGGAGGAGAGTATTGTTTGAGGTCAGACATATAGGGGCAGGAGCTGTCATGTGATTTAATGACAGCGGTTTTTGTTCTGCGGTAATTGGGAGTCAGTTTAAAGATTTGGAGGAAGGAGCAGCCCATGAAGACTACTGAGAGGCTGGTTTCATGACGGATTATAAAGTCTTCCTGTCACATGTGCATCACTTCTTCTCATTGGTTGCACTGTCTGAGAAAGAGCAGGTGTCCTCTCCACCCATTGTTCTCAGAGACATCTGCTAGCTTTTGCCAAAGAGGTATCTCAGGGCTCAATTAACTTTTTAAGATTCTTAAAATGAATGCAACTGCAGTGCACCTTTACCCTGCGTTATACTGACCCTGCTCATGTCAATGGCTGTCATTGTGTGTTTACACAGTGGCACTGTTGCCACTTGAATAGCATGGGTTCTTTATGGATCAGACATCATTACACGTTAGTTCTGCAGCATTAGAAGGGTTAATAGTGCCTTATTGTCCGTTACATCTTCATTCTCAGCAAGTTAATCCTTCCAAACTCCATCTCCACAGAGAATGTCACCCAGTGTGTGACATCCAACTAAACTGCTTTGCTAATCCTGTTTTATCAGCTTTGTTGCCTTGTCTACTCATATCCAATAGAGTAAAACCTGCCTGTGGGTTCTTTTTTTTTTTTGCCAACAACCTTTTTTCTTCCCTATGGTTTCAATTAAATGGCTCAAGTGGGGAAAATTCTATCTGGACATCTGCCAATGTCCTTCAGACTCAATGCCAAGACATTTAATTACATACTGTAGGCCTCCGAGCCTTTTCAGCAAGCCCACCTAGCAGGCTTTGTGAATTTACAACATCAAAGTGCTTTAACTAACAAAAAAGGGAAAAAAACCCTCTAATAATTGTTAATATTTAATCACTGTCTACAATTAGCTTGCTGCCAGTACCATACACAAAGAGGCTCCATTGCCTTCAAGTTTTCAGTGTGTAATACAGATTTTACTGAACTCATTGACATTAATCTGTGGCACGTTCCTTCTTGATTTCACCTCAGGCATTTGGTAAGTGGCTTGTCTTGGAGAGACACTGATACTCTCCAGGCCTGTGCCAAAAGGATCACACAGAATTGGAGCGGGTTAACAAGGCTTTAAAGGACACATTAAAAGGGTGCTGCATCATGCTGTGTTTTGTGCGGGACATGAGAAAGAAATACTTGTGTCAGAATTATAGAAAAAGATTATAGAGACAGATAGAAGAAATAATTACCATTGGTTAATCATTTTGTAATATTAGCTATTTTTTGTAAAACAATAATGTAAAACAGTAATGCCATACCAAACACTTGTAGGGATTCAAATAAAAAATTCTGAAAGAGGAATTCTGGGTAAAACTAAAAGGTAGGGATATATATATATATTTCCTGTCAGTTGTTTGAATGTGAGGCTAGGAAGCATTTTCCTTTTTGTAGTTCACAAGATGAGAGCAGGCCTGATCAAAGGGTAGCTCTGTTACAGCACACCTGAGGTAAAAGGGGTATGGAGGCTGCCATATTTATTTCCTTTTAACCACTTAAGTACCAGCGGTCTCTGCCCCCTTAAGGACCAGAGACCGCTGGTACAATACCGACGGAATCCCGACTAATCGCCGCGCATACCCGCCGCAACCGCCGTCACCGCCACACACTGGGATCCTCCTGACGTAGACTCTGCCATCTCTACGACGGCAGAGTCATGTGAGCCGGTCAGGAGCTGCTTTCATTGGCTCCTGACTGTGTCTATCAATGTAAGCCAATGGGAACGGCTTACATTGATAGACACAGCCAGGAGCCATGAAATTGGTTCCTGACCGGCTCACATGGCTCTGCGGTCATAGAGACAGGCAGAGCCAGTGAGCTGTAGCGAGAGACGTCGGGTTTGAGCGGCTCGATCAGCGGGGAGTGACGGAAACAACAGATGCGCGCTGCGGGCGGTGATTGAAATCTACGCCCTGCCAGCCAGGAGCCCACCAAAACAGGGCGTGGATTTTAATCACCTCGGTCCTAAAGTAGTTAAACAATGCACATTTCCGGGCTGTCCTGCTAATCCTTGTTTCAATGGGAGTACGCAAACAGGAAGCTGTTATTGGGTAATGGCCATTTTCAAAATGGAGAATTCCACCCAACACACTGTGGACAAACAGGACGCAGGAGAGGAGAAAGAGATTAATCAGTCGACTATGCGGGAGGTAAGTATGACGTGTGTATGTTTATTTTGACTTTTTCATTTCAGGTTCTGTTTAACTTCACTTGTACGCATGTAAAAATCACAATGCGAAAAGATGAGAAAAAGAAGATTCGGAACCTAGGAAACGCAAAACGCAGCATTGCAAATGCAAAAAACTACGGGCAGAAATTGCAGGGATAAGTGTGAAGGCTGCCTAAATCAGGAAGGTTGCTGAAAGCGCAGGAGCAGAATGAAGTTGGTATAGCATACCACATCAGAAGGTATAGTATAGTAATTTTTTAAAATCTCCATTTACCTTAATCAGTGAAGGGGAAGCAAAGGCAGGAAAGCTTTCGGAAACCATCCATACATTTAAGTTATGCATAGAAAAATAAGGAAAAAATATACTGCCCCTTCATCTAAGCTGCATATGTATTTCTCTACCGATACAATGATGTACATCAAATCTTTCAAGTCCCTAAGCATTGTGACAATTTATTCTGCAAGATATATTTATTTCACTTCCAACCTGCGCTTCACATTTCTTCATTCTTGGCATGTGCTTGATTGTATCGCCCTGTTCAACTTCACCCTGCACCGATAGTGAAATATCAGCCTGCTGTCTGTTTTTCAATGTGCATTTGCAAATTCAGCAGCACTGCACACCCAGGGTGACAGCAGTTCTAATCAGGAGCCTGAGAACGACAGCTGTGTATATCCACTTCTCATCAACGCTGAGATCTGGACTGACAGCCAGACCAGCAGCACAGAGTTTTGTCAGATTTGCATTCTGTGAAGGCATAGAGAGAATTCTTAGATACGGGGAACTGCAGCGGTATCTATGATAAGGCTAGAGCTGACCTCCAGCACTGCGGGCCTTTGTCCTCTGAATGAGCATCTCTGACATAGCGCTACGGATTGAACAAAAGTCTACAATGTAATTCCTATAGGGTACAGCGTATTATGGGAAATCATTTCATATTTGATGAAATTCTTGAAAATATGATTTGTTCAATTTAGTATGACCACTGCTGGGCTATTCCAGTCTAAAACAAAAGTACATACACCTAGTGATTATTAGATACACCTAGATACCAGGGTACATTGTAATATATTTTAAGTTTGTGCGGCATTCTAATAAAAACAGTATTTCTGTTTAAACAGAATCAGAAATAAAAAATAACCAAAAAATAATTAGTGACCCAAAATATACAGTATTTAAACCCATTTTTATATGTCTCCCATTTTTTTTTCTTTTTACTTGGTCTGGGTGCCTTTGCCTAACTGCCGTAACTGCAGTACCAGTGGAATTGTGGGAAGTTTTTTTTTTAGCCACAGTAGAGACCTAACCTCAGCATGCAAATAACAGAAAGCTTTCCATTTCGGATGAGATAAGGACCAGATGGTAATTAAATCCCCCCTCCGTTTGGAGAGTTTACACCACAGTGATATAAGTCTGTTGTCAAGGTGATATTTGCTGTGGGAGGAACAGTAAGCTATGGCAGAAGAGAGGGAAAGTTCACACTGAGCTGGGTTGAAAGAAAAGGGCAGAAGTGATGTCACTTCACAGAGCTACAGTAAGGATGGAAACCAGCAGGGATATTATTTTCTTTTTTCATATCAAATTTGACAGTGAACACTAAAAACAACAGGATAGGTAAGCTAAATAGGTTCTTACTGCATGATTTAGTTGCATGAACTATAGCTACATACACACTTACAATTGTTGTCACCCATCGGGGATTGGAAATTATCCCTCAGGCACCCAATTCAGGGACTAATGTTGTACAGACACATCGCTAGCCTTCAACTATGGAGGGGATGGAGGGGCATCGATTGGCACATGTGAGTGGGAGGAGAGAAAGTAACATTGCAATTGGCATGCTTGGGCATCGGAAGTCGTTAAAGATCCAACATGTTGAGGCGTATGCTGTACACACTTAATAAGCAAACGATTGTCCGTTGAAGCAAACGTTATTGGCAGTTTCGGGTAACTTCTATCTTATGTGTGTCTTTTACTTTTTTTCTTATATGTTTTCTCCCTTCCTAAAATAAAAGCTCCCTTTCAGGACGCCCCTGCTGACTGCAATTCCTAACAAAGGCTGCATGAACCTCAGTCCATGTAACAAAATGCAGTGGGATAGAGCACACAATTATCTAAGTACCCAGAGAGAGATTTTAAACCATAAACAGCTTCAATAGGGTTATCTTGTTTTAAATAAGTGCACTCATTTTGACTTCAGTTGTCAGATCTTGTTGTGCTGTAAATTCTTGGATTGCTTTGATCTGTCTCTGCTAGCAGAAACTATAGAAACTAAAAGCAGAAGTCCTCTGTTATTGTCACACACTGCCCCCTAGTGACAAGTGGCCATAAATACACATAACTACAGTACTAATTAGAAGCAAGGAAATATAACAAGTAAGTAATAAAAAATAGCGCTAAAATAAATTGGCCTGGAGCACTTGACTGCTAAAGGGTTATTAAATAAGGACAAGAGCCCTTGGTTGGCTAAATTAAATAGCTGCCAGCTAATTAATAGCTAGCTGCTAACTTTGATTCGTTTCACTTCCTAGGCTGGGGAAAATTTACATATTAGGAGAATTTTACCACTAGTGCTGGCTATTGCAATCACTCCCCTCACTGTGTTTAGCCCTGTTACCATATTAAGCAGCTTAACTCAGTTCCCAGTTTGCTTTAAGAAATCTGTCATTGTAATGTATTCTAAAAGAAATGAGATTGAAATGTACCGTCTGCTTGTTTTGAGGAATCTGCTGAAGAAGATGAGGAAGTTGAAAGCAAGATACAGCGGGAGATGATTCCAGAATCAAATAAATGTTTTTATGTGGGAATAAAGCTAGGATTTCCCCAAGGTAGATCTATTATGGTTTACCTTTCATATAGCAATACATGAAGAGCCACCTCGCAGGAAAGCTATAATCACATCACCGGCTCACTTGATGTATGCACATAATTACTACTGTAACTCACATCTTCATTGTGCTTCACGTAAGCAGCTGCTACAATCTGAATGCTGAATGAGACATGGAAAGAGATATAATGTGCCATGCAATCATTTCCCTATCATCATCTACCTGGGTATAACAGTGGGCTAGTAATGCCAACATGTAAATATGACCAAAGTGTCTAAAATAAGACAAAAGTGAAAAGATTTTGTATGTGTGTGAGAGTGTATATGTGTATGTGTGCATGTTTTGCGAGAGTGGGTATGTGTGTGCGTGAGTGTGTGTGTGTGGGAGAGTGTATGTGTGTGTGTGTGTGTATGTGAGTGAGAGTGTAAGAGTGTGAGTGCATGTGTGTGTGTGGGAGAGTGTATGTGTGTGTGTGTGTGTGTATGTGAGTGAGAGTGTAAGAGTGTGAGTGCATGTGTGCGAGAGTGGGTATGTGTGTGCGTGAGTGTATGTGTGTGGGAGAGTGTATGTGTGTGTGTGTGTGTATGTGAGTGAGAGTGTATGAGTGTGTGTGCATGTGTGCGAGAGTGGGTATGTGTGTGCGTGAGTGTGTGTGTGTGGAAGAGTGTGTGTGTGTGTGTGTGTGTGTGTGTGTGTGTATGTGAGTGAGAGTGTATGTGTGTGTGTGCATGTTTTGCGAGAGTGGGTATATGTGTGCGTGAGTGTGTGTGTGTGTGTGGGAGAGTGCATAGGTTCCTAAAATAGATTTAGTGTATATAGTATTGATTAAAACTTCTATACTGCACAGGAATAATACACCCCATGGTGATCACACGGGGACATTGTTTAGAGGGCTTTTTGGTCTCTTTTAGTCCCCTGCAGTTTCCTAGTTACTTGGGTATTCTCTTCCATGGGAACATTGGAAATCCATGATGATCACTTGTACTGACAAAAAATTATTTAACACCAAGCATTAATACACCTAAAATACTGATGTCTGTGCAGCTGAGCACCAAATCCTGCCATCTACTATATGAGTTTTGTTTTAAAAAAAGTGAAGTCTCTGGATCCCATAAAGTTTTCTTGCTCCTCGCTCCGTGTCCTCGTTCCTCCACTGTCTCCAGTTCAAAACCCGTACCTTCAGGACTCCTTGGCAGGCTCGCTTGGCACTCGCATCCTCAAGTACTTCCCTAAGAAGGGCGCATCCATACTGCGCATGAGCAAGCCAGGACTGTATGCGCAGTATGGATCTGCTCATCTTCAGAAGTACTCAGTGACGTGAGTACTTCTGAAGCCGGCATGAGGAGTCTCAAACAGTCATTCGAACTGCATTTCGAATAGCTTCAATGGGGGGACAGCAGTGGTACAAGGGAATGAAGAGATGACAGGGGAGGCTCTACGCGATTCAGGGCCTTACATTTTTTTTTTTAGATCCCTTAAAGGAAACCTGAATTGAAGATAAATCTATAACTTTTTACTTATTTTGGGATTCTTCCAGACCCCTGTAGTCCGCAAGGTCCCTCTGTGTCCTCTGAGTCTCCTCCGTTCTCCCGCTGGCAGCTCCATTCCATGTAAAACAGCTATCATCTGTAGGAGCATTCTGTGCAAGCATGGTTCATTCTTTCAAGACCTCTGCATGTGCAGAATAATCCCCACAACAGGAGCATAGATGGCGCAGCATGCATTTGGGTCATGCATGGAACTGAGCCGCCATCTTGAGAATGTACGAGACTCACGGAACCCCGAGGGGCCTCGCAGGCAACAGTGGTCTGGAAGAAGCCCAAGGTAAGTAAAAGGCTATAGATTTAACTTTAATACAGGTTCCCTTTAAAGAGACTCTGTAACATCAGAAACATCCCCTGGGGGGTACTCACCTCGGGTGGGGGAAGCCTCCGGATCATAATGAGGCTTCCCACGCCGTCCTCTGTCCCACGGGGGTCTCGCTGCAGCCCTCCAAACAGCCGGCGACAGACCCGACTGTAAATTCAATATTTACCTTTGCTGGCTCCAGCGGGGGCGCTGTGGCTGCTCTCGGCTCCTAAGTAGACGGAAATACCCGATCTCAGTCGGGTCTGCTCTACTGTGCAGGCGCCGGAAACTTGCGCCTGCGCAGTAGAGCAGACCCGACGGCGATCGGGTATTTCCGCCTACTTCGGAGCCGACAGCCGTCAGAGCGCCTGCGCAGGAGCCGGGAAGGTAAATAATGACGTCATTTTGCACGGAGGGCTGCAGCGAGACCCCTGAGGGACGGAGGACGGCGTGGGAAGCCTCAATAGGATCCGGAGGCTTCCCCCACCCGAGGTGAGTACCCCCCATGGGACGTTTTGGCATTACAGTTCCTCTTTAAGATTCACTTTAAAGTGGCAAAAACTACCTGTGAAAAACCTGATTTTGTATATCTATTTATTTTACAGTCTACCATGACAACAAACTGTCTATTTGACTTACAATTTAATTCAGCTTTAAAAAAGAACTATCATTTTCCTTGAGCAGAGAAAAAGACCAAATGGTGTTTCGGGTGAGTTGTAGAAAATAGGCTTTTTTATTTTTTGCAAAGCTGAGCCTAATTTATCAGGAGACTTGGAAGAAGCATTGTGCTGACCCGACAACCAATAAGAACCTCCTATTCATCATCCAACTGGAATAAAGAATCTGACTATTTACTTAGTAAATCAGAGGCAGCACTTGTAGCGTCTCATACATGCAGCCTATTCCAAGCACAGCTCTAATCAAAGTTTTGCGCACTCTTGAAAGCCAAGACTTAAAATTAGAAATCCTTAGGAATTTGATTTCTATTTTTAACCTTGGCAAGTCTGACCATCATCAATGGTAAAAAAAGACTTTTGAATAAAATATGCTGCTACATATTCCAGAGGCAAGCGTGAAATCATTTCATCTTCAAAACAGCTCCAATCTTAATGGCCAGCTTTACAGCATTACACTTGGAGGGGATCGATGCCAACTTCAAATGTTCTCCTAAAAGGATGCTTGCTATTTTCACATAAAATGTAATTGGCTGCAGCATGCTCATGCAATAAGGAAGGACAGAATTCCCATTATACCGTTATCTTTCCATTTGCACGGCTTTGTGGAACTCATTATGAATAAACCACTGAATACCAAACATGAAGCTGGACTGATGTATTTTGATATGGCTGCTAACTATGCCCTAATGGGTGATTTGAGATATCTGCCAAGACATTGCCGGCAAAATGTACAACTTAATAATGTAAATCAATAAGCAAACGAGGGAGGAAAATGTTGGCAGAAATATGAACAAATTGCATACATGCACTGCGTACCGGAATACATCAAATCAGGATGGATGGTCCGCGTCTGACGTCAGCAAGAAATGACTTATGGAAGACATTGCTGAAAATTATATTACAAGGAGCTGATGGGTAATTTCAGTCCTAAAGGGTAAGTTTACTTTTACCATCATTGCATTCATTTAACTGGGCAGCGGACCAGCTGCAAACGTGTATCTGAACTCGCAATGTAAAAAGTCAGCTGGCTGAAGTAAAACACCGCAAGCACCATGACATTAACCTAGTGTAGATCTGGTGTGTGTTGGCTCATTTTAATGAGCCAACACACACCAGATATATGCAATGCTCTACATTAACTTAGTGTGCATGGGCGTAACTATCACCCCTGCGACCCATGCCATTGCAGGGGGTCTCTGGGGTTTTAGGGGCCCTCCTCTTACCTCTGCCCAACTGCAGGCGCAGCCAATTTGCTCATAAAAACCACCTGCCACCTCCTCCCGCCATGCAGAGTTGCGGTAGCATGTATAATTTTTTTTTCAAACACTGCTTCACAGCAGAACAATCTCTGCTGCCATTCGACCCTCCCGGTCACATGACCCTCATGGGGTTTGCTATAATTTTGGCTGGGGGGCCTTAACAAGTCTAGTTACGCCCGTTAGTGTGTGTATCTCCCCAAAATCACCATGTAGGTGGGTGTGGCATATGCTAATTCCAAAACCCAAAATGTGCATACACACAACCGATCTTGGTAAATTTTATCACGTCTATGTAGTATGAGAGCCTACCTGCACATTCTGTTCAAAGTCTTCATAACTGGTTGGCCGTGATATGACATAGAAGTCGTACAATAGCCTGAAGTAGTAGTAGTGTTTGTTCCCACCTTCAGACAGGAGAATCGCACCCAATTCCCACGCATGCAGAATCACACCAGATATTGAGGCCCATGTTAATCAATGGGCTGGTTCATATTTAGTGTGCTTCCTGCATGCATTATATCGCACACCACATGTGATTCCTATTGCTGACAGACAGCTGCTATCGCTGACTGTAGGCTGGCGCAAATGGAAAACGTGTATTTACTAAGGAAAAATCATCTACAGAAAACCGCAGGCGTTTTCCACAGACCAAGTATGAAGCCTCCCTAAGGCCTCATTGACACACTTTCAGTTCGCGTTACTCGCTTTGCTCATCACGGGCGATCAGCAAAGCGCTGCTACACAACTAATCCTACGGGATCACTCACTGTGGCAATTGCAGCCCTTTTGCGATTTCCACCAATTGCAAATGTGCTACATGCAGCATTTTTCCTGGTGATTGCATTGCAATTCTCATTTACTAGAATGAGAATTGCAAAATGTAATCACAAAAACATTGTTGAAAATAGCAATGCAAAATTGCGATCACAACCGCTAGGTGATTGGGATTTGTGGTTCTGAGTGTGAACTGAGCCTGTAGAACTGGCATTATAAAACGGTGCATTATTGCCTACCAGTGAAGTGACAGCTGAGTTTTATTGTCACCACTATATTTTCTCCATGGCAACTTCAGAAGAGTGACTATAAAAACTAAATGCGATATAAGCTCTGATTTGCTAAGGCTTCTTTTACACTCTGCACCTTGCCGCTTGATAAGGTTGCAATCAGGGGCGTAACTAGAAACCACTGGGCCCCCCTGCAAAACTTAGGATGGGGCCCCTCCCTCCCCCCCTCCTCGCTTTCTGCATAGGTAAACTGAGAACCAATGTTATTCAATTGGCTAGTGCACACTTGAATGTGCTTTCCCCAATGCAGAATGGGCAGGGCATTGTACACAAGATCCTGCTGCACACTGAATAGGGACTGTCTACAAATCTTTGTCTGCAAAATTTTGTACAATTCGTTATTAGTGGCTGATAAGATGCAGTCATTAGAACAATTGTGCAGAGAGCAGAAAGTATTTTTCTCTCTGTACCCTTAGTTGTCAGTCTCTCAGGATATGGAAAATAAATTTATCTCCCCATGGGGCCCGCTGCAGCTTCTGGGCCCCCCTGCTGCTGCATCCCTTGCAGGGTCTATTGTTACACCCCTGGTTGCAATGCAACAGAGCTGAAAAGTCACATTGCGTGGTAGCGTTCTGCGGTGACCATACAGTGAGGCACACAGTACAAAGAACCTATGCCTCACTGCCTCTGTGAATGTGCACACTGCCCTGTAAATGCACTACATAGTGTTACCCCAACAGAACCATACCACAATCAATGTGAGGAATAGGAATATACTTGCATCACGTTGTGATGCGATGATATTGTCTGTTAAAACGCAATGTAAAAGTAAACCCGAGGTGACAATAAACAAAAAAACAAACAAACAAAAAAAAAGATACTTTCCTAAGAAAAGGGAAGCCAATTAGAGTTAAACATTAATTAAATACAAGTTCTGTTAATTAAAATGAGCAGCCCATTTGCCAGCCAAGAACTTTAGCATGATGAAGGCATTCATATCTGCAATGAAACGTGGGACCCAGAACGAGGCTGAAGGACTTCGGGAACAATGAGAAGACACAATAGCAGAGGACATTACTGAGGCAGCAGCAGAAGAGAGGAGAGTCAGACGACTGGGAATGCAGGAAAGCCACTTATCTCAATACCTCTCCAAAAAAACTTTTACCTCCTCCTACCTGGATTATTAGAAGAATGCTTGCTCTCAGCCGGCATTTCCCATGAATGTACTGAGAGTGAGAGTCTCAATTGCAATACAGCTGGCCAAATGTTAGTTTCTCTGTAACCTTGTAACTGGAAACAATGCTCACGGATTGTGTAACGCTGTAATGTTTTGTGCTATCAGCAAAAAAAATAGTGTACTGTATTATGAAATGTAATTGTGTTCATTAGATCCTGTATTTATTTTGAGAAAACTTAGGTTCACAAGACTTGTGTATGGGCCGCCTATCAGCTACTCTCCTGCACCGGCTGGGAGCTTGTTAGTGCTCGGTACCAGAGGCAGACAGACAGCCCCCCCATGTTGCACTTCTCTGCCGCCAGGTTACACCACTGCGCGATAAGCTCTGAAACGCATGGTGGTACAAATGGCTACATTCCGCAGTTCAGCTTCCCATCTGAAAGAGATCTTATGGTTTCTGACCCTTAACTTTTCCTTATTGCCATAGTTTCTGAATGAGGAAGTCAATAAAAATGCAATGTAGACTTACTGGATTGTGTTGTAGTAAACTGCTTGTGCAAAATGTGGCGGTTTTTCTTTCTTGTAAACTATTTTAAAGACTACTAGTAGCAATTTTATTGCAATGTTTTCCTATTTGTTTATTAAGTGTTTAAACCTGTGTTATTGTTGTAACTTGCAATGCGTGAAATATGGAACTGGTGAAGGGCACAAACTGGTCTTTCAGGGTGAGTAGGATGGATGAAGGTGGTAGTCAACAGGGGTGGGGAGGACAGGGGCAGACAATGGGAATCAGTGAGGCTAGCAGTCAGTGGGAGTGACAAGTCAGGGGGAGTTAGAGTGTGTGTGCTCAGTTAGTGAGAATGGCTAGGACAGATGGGGAGGCTATTCTGTGGGGTTGAGAAGTATAAGTGAGTAGATGGTGGATGCAAGATGCAAGAGAAATGGTAGCACAGACAGGAAGAATCAAATAGTGGAGTAGTTAGAACTGGGGAGAATGGTGTGGGTGGTAGGACATATGAGGGGGAAGAGCACAGGTTGGAAGAGGACACATAATAAGAGATGGTGGTTGGGACAAACTACACACTTAGGATGAGTTCAAGCTCTAAGTGGGTTCATCAAGTGAGATCTATGATAGATGAGGATCAAGAAATTTGACTAAAAGACAGTGAGGATGGGTGGGAAACATGGGTATACGTAAGAGAAAGCAGCCAGGCAAAATCAGATATTCCCACACTGTTTTTTTATATTTCTTCTTTGTCCCCTTGTCCCCATGCACAACTCTACAGTTCTTGTGGCTGCTGGATACTGTCTTCCCCTCCTTGTAACATACAATGCATGGTATACTGTATACTACCCTACTCTGCAAAGTTCCCTAAAGCTACTGTCCATCTTCACGAGCACTGGTAGATCACACAACAGGGAAGGATGGTCTCCATGGAAACAGGACACTTCAGAGATTAGAAATAGCACACCCCACACAAGCTCCTTCACAAGTAAAGCATTATGTAAGGTGTTCTATGCAGTATGATTCGGAGGGGAAGACAGCGATGTGGCACCAGCCTGAGTTTTTGGTTCCTTGTGAGGTTATTGAGTAAAATAAAAGAGCAGGAGACATGAGCTGGTCACCAGGAGGTGGATTTGAGTGGTGTAACACTCACAGCATCATTTTTAGCTAATGAGTATTGTGTGAGCTCTGGGAAGATTTCAGGTTTGGTATACACAAGAATTTGTGACTAACTTTTGTGTAATCGATCTTTTCAATAAATTCCCTGATTGGTAAAGGATTGGACACAAAGTCCAAACCAATTAACATCTGATCTTTTGTGTCCAGTTGTAACCTATTTTGATCAGTCATGTGCACAGACGCATAATGTGTTAAGTTCAGGACTGATCGATATTGCCACAGTGACCGATGGTCCTAATCCACTGCTGATTCAATCTTTTTTTATGGATTATTTGTTGATTAGGAATAAATATTGTCTTGTATGTACCAATCCTAAGAACCCAGGCCACTGCCAGACCACTTCCAGAGTGGATGTCACTGGACCAATGGACATGCAAGATGGACCCTTTGCTTTCTTATGGGAAAGCACAGACTCAGACACCCATGTCTGTCTCCACGGGGTCCAGGTTTGCCTTTTGTGTTTACACAATGCACAAATCCAACCTGAATGAATGTTTCACTCCCAAAAGCTGTAGTTGCCGCCAACACTGTATGGACTGTTGGATTGGGAATATATACACAGTGAACAAACACGCTGCCACTATAGCATAGTGTAAACTGAGTCTAAAGCTGGCCACTAACGGTCCAATTTCTAGCGAAAAATCGTTTGAACGATCAGAAATTCTGATCGGATTGGTTGTAAATAATCTCCATTGGTGGACACAATCGATTATGAACGAGTGAAAAAAATGTCGCCCGAATGAATTTTCGTCGAACGAAAATTTGGATTTTCTTGGTGGTCGTGATAGATAGGAAGCAATGATTGGTTAGTTGATGGTGTAGTGAACGATTTTTCACTAGAAATTGGACCGTTAGTGGCCAGCTTAAGGCTGGTAAAAGTGCAGTAGCTTCCATCAAATTTCAGTTTACTGTCAGTAAAATATGTCCCCTTCCTTGCAGCTACCCACATCATTTAGATACTACCGTTGATGCTTTACAACAGGGATATTGAATTCCAGTCCTCAAGGGCCTGAGTTCCTCACACATCTTTGGCACAATTAGCAAAGGTGTGGCTCATCAGGGGTGCCCAAACTATTTAGGCCAAGGGCCATTGTGCCATTCTTGAGAGTTCTAGGTTGCCAAACTAGTGAAATTAAACAACATTTTTGCTGATTTCCGTCAGGTACACTATGCCTGTGACATTTCCACAAGAATTAACCCATATACTGTGTGCAGTTAGCATGTCCCTTTCAATATGCAAGCATAGTGCTACTGGCACAGTGGCAGTTGCTAATCAATGGCTGTTACTGCTGCTGGCATAGCGGTGGCTGCTAATCAGTGGTTGCTACTGCTACAGTGGTGACTGATAACCTATAGGCGAGCAAATGGGGATGGTCGGAAATGTCGATTTCCGTTTCTGCAGAATTTACAATTTCCGCCAATGCCGATTACAGATTTCATGGATATCAGTTTCTGAGTTCGGATTTCCGAGTAGTGGGTTTTATGGTCATTTTTTTGCATTCTCTGATTGGCCAAATACTCCTGAGTTGACTCTGCATTCTCTGATTGGTCCAATGCTTCTGAGTTCTGTGATTGGGCTAAAATTACCGAGTTGTGGTAATGCAGTGTTTCTTTCAGAAATCAGATTTCCGATTAGTTTCCGATTTCCAAGTAGGGTTTTTTTTTACATTTTTTGCATTCTCTGATTGGCCAAATACTTTTGAGTTTTTTCTGCATTCTCTGATTGGTCCATTGATTTTGAGTTCTGTGATTGGGCTAAAATTACTGAATTGCAGTAATGCAGTATTTCTGCAGAAATCCGATTTCCGAGTTCCGTTTTCCGATCGGAAATTCGGAAATTTTAATTCCGCGAAATCCAAATGAGCATCCCTACGAGCAAAGGATGAGGCACAGGGGGGTACAAGGTGGCCCCTGCGTGTGGTATCACAGCCACTTAAGATTAACAACCGTATAGAGCTTTGGGGGTCACCAGAAAAGGCCCCTGGACCAGACTTTGGACATGCCTGATCAAGTAGAACACACTTTTCCATTTCTCAGTCCATCCTAAATACTGGCATGGATATTGTCCTCGAGGGCTGGAGTTTGACACCTGTACTTTGGAATAAGGTGGAAGAATGCCTGCAGTGCAAATCCAGTGTTTGGTGATATGAGATCATTTCTGGTTGGTTGCTATGGATTACTGCATCATTAGTAAATAAAGTGGAGGATCACTTGCAATGCTAATACTGCGTCTGTGTTTGTTAATATGAAATTATTTCAACCTTACAAATAAGCCTAATTGAAACCCATTTGTACAAAATCGGCTTTATGCATATCTGTAACGAAAAACACATTGCCCTCACAGAGATGGACCATTAAATACTCCGTTTCTTACAATAACGGTAAGCAGATGACTTCTCTTAAATGAATGCACCATTTGTGTGCTACTATTATTGAAAAAATATGATTTTTTTTTAAGAAACAGAACTCATGTCATATGTTGTTTTTGTAACTGCAGGCAAAAAGTGTGGAGTATAATGACAAATTGATGCATATCTTAAACCCGAACCAGCAGCAATAATAACAGTAGAATGAGTGAAATTCTGTTCTAGAGAGCAATCTGCCATTTTACATGCTGACAATCTGTAGTCTGACTAATGCCTGACACAGAAACAATGCCTTGGCTTATTGAAGGCATATTTCTATTTACATTGCCCTGGTAGTTTGGAGCATTAGTTAAAACACTTCACCAAACTACTAATACATCAGATAATACAGTTTCTGTTTGAATGAGGTACAGGAAGAATTTGTAGATCTTTCTATGATTACATATTCTCACTAATTTGATCTGATTATGATATGATTGAGTATGACATTAATAAATGCTGCTACACCATGCGATTTTCACATTGGATCCTATTTTTAATCGAGAAAATGATCAGATCTAGGGAAAAAAACATACAGCCTACTGTTTGCTAGCCAGCAATACCAAGCTCAAAATAGATCTGCTTCTCAATGCTAAAAAAATGCTTGATGGAAATACTGGCTATCGTTCAACTTGCTTGGCCTTAAGATTCATTTTCAATCGATACCCAATTGGAATTTGAAAAAAATGTCTATACACTAGCTTTCTTCAATATCCAATCACATCTGAATATTGATCTAATCACTCGCTTGAATAGGATCCAAAGTGAAAGTTGTGTATAACAGGCGTTAGGGTGCCTCCTTTCCTCTCCCTGCCCTTACTGGCTTGCTGCGGACTCACCATTATTCTGGACTCTGGGCTGGACCCTGGTCTGTAGTATAGTATTGCTATCGCCATATTACTTATCCCTTATCACACACACACACACACACACACACACACACACACACACACACACACACACACACACACACACACACACACACACACACACACACACACACACACACACACACACACACACACACATTTTCCTATTATATGCACTTTGTTGCACTTTATCTGTGATCTATAGCACTCCTCATTATCACATGGTTGCACTTTAGCATCAGGTTCCCTATACATAGAGTTTGCACTATAGACCTGCGTCAACACTTCCCACTGTGGGCTCTTTATTGAACCCAGGTGGGGGATATTGAGCAGCTGAGCAGGGCTAATTGCTGGGGTGAGGCCAGGGCCAGATTTACCATAAGGCACTGTAGGCTTGTGCCTACAGGTGCCTGATGATGGAAAGACCGCTCACTCCCCTCCCCTAGTGCCTCCATCCCTCCGTCCCTTTGCAGATTCCCGAGCAAATCATAATTGAGAGGTTCCTCACCCTGCTCTCTGCATTCTACATACAGAATCTCTTTTCAAATGGGGGCACCACTAGCTACTTAAAAATGAGGGCACCTCTGGCTACCTAATGCGAAGAGACACCTGTAGCTAGCTACCTATGACATGCAAGGGAATTATGGGAGGAGTTACAGCTGGGCCAGCCAGCACACTTGCGGTGCGGTTCGGTGGAGGTTTGTAGGTTCATGGAGGGTGAAGTCCAGGGTGCCGGGACATCTGTGCCTATAGGCTCCCATGATGTAAATCTGGGCCTGGGTGAGGCTCTCAATATTGTTAATTGTTATCCACCCACACAAAGAAGTGTTTGGGGTGGTCTGTGTTTATGGTGTCTATTACAGTACATCCTCTTTTAAAGATTTTTTTAAACCTTTTTCATTACCTATAATAATGATTTTGTATACATTCCACTGTGGTGCAGCCCAATCTTTTTGGGATCTCTGGGTTCCTACAAGTTTATATTTGATTTATTGATCCGGTGGTTTGCACACCTTGCATGTATTGGAGTGCAGATATTTGGGTAGATCTTTATCAGGCTTTAGGGTCACGGATACCACTGTATTAACGGTAAACTAATACCTGAGTGTATATGGTGCTGTGTATGTTTATTCCTGGAGATGTCATCATTGGAGGACACTTGAGAAGTCCATGCCAGCCGTGTCTTCTCTATGCTCCATTTCTGTTTTTTTGTGTATGCTCATCAGATCTGAATTGGGGTTGAGGCTAGCATGGCAAGATCAAAAGACCTTGCTAGCAATCTAGTGACCATTAATTGTTTACAATGCATGTTAAGCTCCAGAATAGTGTTGTGATGCTATGGAATAGAGTGGGCGAGGGGTAATATTCCCATTATAAACTGCATACTTACCTGCTATAAGTCTTACTTCTTGGCTCTGCCTCTTCATCCTCACACTGCCAATGCCACAAAAGTGCCTGATGCCCTTCTGTTGATGGCCCCATTCACTCCCTCAATGTAATCCACTCCTGACCCTCTCCTTCCTTCTATGTGACTGCACACACACCATCTGCATTGGTGTAAATAGTAAGGTGGAAGTATCTACCTCCTTGCTCCATGTGTGCCATGTACAATAACTTTATCAAATACTCACACTGGAACAGAGAAGGAGGCAGCCATAAAGAAGACCAGAGACTGTTAAATGGTGGATGCTATCTTACTGGCAATTAAAAAAAATCATGAGCAGAGGCTTAACTACAGGGGAGCAGGAGGGCCCAGAGCTTTGAGGTAAAGATTGTGATGGCCACACAAGCTTTATGACTGTTGCAAGAAGTCTCCTAGGCTTTGAGGGTCACTAAGGGTAGGCAAATGAAGGGGTGTGAACATTGGCGGGCCTATCAAAGTTTTGCTGGGGACCCTATGGTTTGTAGTTATGCCCCTGTCAGTGGGCCAAATTTTAGCTAAGCACATAATTGTTCATGGCAGCATGTCAGTGATGACTGACAGATCCTGTCTACATTTCCAGAAACCTTTGCATGTGCGTAAAGAGATGAAGTCTACCAGGTAGAGGATCTCATATCTATGTATACTGTAAATCCTTGTTTACCATCCAGTCAATGTGCCTGTCTCCACCAGTTAAATATTCTACTGTATTCAATACTGATATTGTACTCAGCGACACATTATGAAGTTAAAAAGAATATTCTAAAATGAAGTACTTTTTGTAATAAAAAAAATCCATAAATATTATTGAACCTGATTGGAATGGTAATGCATCAGCCCCCATTGATGGCAGTTCTGTAGCCAGGCTCTTGTGTCTCATGTCTGCAGTGTCATCCGGACCAGCACGCATCAGCTCGTCTCATTTCCAATGCATTCATTTCCTGCTTCTCCGAGAGGCCAGGCAGAGCTTCCTGTGCTGGGAAAATGAGAAAATCACAATCAATGACTGTCCAGGTATAAGCCAGAGACATAAACAGCCTAGGCAATTGGAAAGCAGAACAGTAATATAATGCAATCTATTGCCTTATTTTACCTTCTTTTTTTTTGGGGGGGGGGGGGGGGGAGAAAATGCTGTTTACACAAGACCACATTACCATTTTAGTATAATTATAAAATAAATACTTACTGCAAACCTGAATTTAGAGAAATACAGAAGAAGTAGTACCTGATTTGCTTTAGAAAATGCAAAGCTGTGGCGGTAATCCTAAGGCTTTGAAAGTATGAATGATTTGTTACCATTTCTACCATAGGTTTCAAAGAACACTGGCAGCTTAGGAAAACTGCAACACACATGGGGCTGGATTCACAAAAAGGTGCTAACTAAGTCAGCACGCCTAAAGGCTTTGGGCGTGCTAACTAGGGTGCTAAGCAGTTAGCACGCCCCAAGCTTTTATTGAGCGTGCGCAAAGTTTAAAGCGCTGCGTGGTGCGTACGAAATATCGCAAACGCGCAACGTTTTGGGCGTATCCGGTGCGACGCATTAGGCGCACCTGGTGTGATGTTTTGGTTGCCCGGGTGCACACCGCGCAGAGCTAAACTTTGCGCGCGAAACTTTGCTCGTCCCAATGAACTAAGGGGCTTTTGGGGCATGCTAAGGGGCTTTTAGGCATGCTAACTAAGTTAGCACCCTTTTGTGAATCAAGCCCATGGAGGACACTCAGAGTTATACTGGGTGGGTTCATATGTTACAGCCAGAACCAGGGGCGTAACAATAGGGACTGCAGCCCCTGCACCCGCTGGGGGGGACCGCTCAGGGCCGTTTTGGGGGGCAGGAGGGGGACACCCCTCCCTCACCTCAGGCTCTTCCCTCAGTGTGCTCCCCTCTTTTAATTATCAGTGGCAGCGGGCGGGGGCAGCAACACATACCTACATGCGTTCCACACGCCGGAGGTTCCGCTCTCTAAGTGTCTGATGCTACTTACAGTTTGAACAGGAAGTAGCGTGAGGCACTTAGAGATCGTACCTCCGCGGTGGATGGAGGTATGTGTCCCTGCCGCCGCCTGCTGCCACTGATAATTGCAGGAGGAGAGCTCGCTTAGGGGAGAGCCCAAGGTGAGGGAGGGGAGTGTGCCCTCTCCCCGCCAATGTGTGGCCATGCTCTCTTCTCATGCTGCGAGCCCTCCTGCCCCCCAAAATGGCCCGGGCATCCACATTTTTGCAGGGGGGCCCCTGCAATTTCTAGTTACACCCCTGGCCAGAAACTGAAGTCTGGCCATTATGCACAGCGGCTGATTGATATGGCCAATACAGGAAGACACGACCTGGCTGGCCAAGTCCAGAACCTGCAGATTACTTTACTTACACTGCCTTCCTGTGCCATGCCCCGTACCTAGTTGGTACATTGCCACTAATGATCATTGCTTGCTTGACACTGCTGTGCACGACTGCTGTACAGATACACTTCTGAACTATAGCCGAGAGGGGGTTACTGATGGATGTCACATAAGGAGCAGCTTTGATTGGGTGGGGTAAATAAAAATAAAGTATGCTCAATTGTCAGTGTTGTTTAGAGATCCAATGTTCCATTTGTTAAACAATCTCATGGGACATCTGTACAAACACTAGATTCTCAGCCATAACCTCACAGATTTATTTTTTGTCTATTGTGTGTGTACAAGCTTAAGGCTCCATGCACACTATGGGGTGTATGTAATAAACTGCATTAAGCAAAATAAAGTACGTAAAGTCTTACCGCATGATGGGCTTGATTCACCAAAGCGTGATAACTGCTATCACACAGAGGCGCTTATCGTGACCTTGAGACTGTACTGCGTGTACTCCTATTTGTTATTGCCTGAGGAAGCAGGAATATACCTGCGAAACGCGTTGCATGGTTGTCTGGAGTATATAAATAAACCTGTTGTTGTTAAAAAGCTGACAGTATCTTGTCTGCTTCGGGGAGGCGAGTCCACCACCACCTCCTGAGGAATTTTAAACTTTTTAGTACCTTTCATCCTGCTGGCGCCTCTGTTCACTCTTATATTGCTATCACAGCAGTTATCACGTGAACTCGCGCTCGCAAACGTTTTCACGTGAAAAGCATCACTTCACGTGAAGGGCTTGATTAACTAAACCGTGATAGGACAAATATTACACCTTCACAAAGATATCACACGTTATCAAAGTTATCACGTTACCAAAGTTATCACACATTGGGCTTGATTCTCTAAACCGTGATAACTCATATCATGGCCGCGAGCGTTTTCGCGCACAATCGCAAATTTTTGCCCACGATTGAGCAAGAAAATTCGCGATTGTGCAAAAACGCGCGTGAAAACACTAGTGCGGCCGTGATATGAGTTATCACGGTTTAGTGAATCAAGCCCAATAAACTAACGTTTGCATGCGATTACGTGCACGTTTCACATGAAAGGCGCATGTGAATGCGCAATAACCTTCGTTTATCACGTGAACTAATGCGGTTCACGTGTAAATTTTTGCACGCGGCAGAGTGCATGATTACTGCTGTGATAGCAGTTATCACGTGATAACTGCTCTGAAAACAGTTTTCACGCTTTAGTAAATCAAGCTCGATGAGTAGAGAATAATGCATTTCATGTAATGAATTGCATTCTGCTCCACCCATCATGCGGTAAGACTTTACACACATTGATGCAGTTTATTGCATACCCGGTTATGTCCGTTGCATTGATATTCCTATAGGGCTAGCACATTGTTTGAGTTGTTAATGTGAGTTAATGTGATGCATGCAGGGTGTTTACAGAGTAACACGCGTACTTACATTGGCAGTGAAGCATACTTACAATGGTACTGTATGCGTCATTGTACGCATCGTTATGGGTCGCCTTGCATGTGTAACGTGTGATGCAGCTTTTCAGCAGCATTGAGATTTTATCGCACCACAACATATATACTGTACAAGGAGCCTTAAAGTGAACCCAAGGTGAAAATAAACTGATGAGATAAATAATTGTGCTTATCCTCCTACTCCTAAAAAATTACTTTTTTTTAGATATCCCATGGTTTTATTTTATATTTACAAAGTACCGTATACCCTCGAATATAAGTCAATCTCGTATATTTGAGCCACTTAAGCTGGAATTTTTTATGAACTCAAGTATAAGTCTTGGTACACTGAAGTAAGAAATTGCACCCGGCACCCGGCTGGTTATCTTGAGGGTTGGCCTTTCTGCGGGAGCTTGTACACGTAATAACAAATGCTTCACCTAATCCACACACTCCTCCATAAGCTGTAAAGGTCATAGCATGAGACGTGCAGCAAGTACAGTAGTGCAGAGCACAACTAAAGGACATAAAGCACATAAAGAGGTAACTGTGCACCTGTCTCTTTAAGACCTTTTATTCAGTAAACAGCATACAGCCACGATTGCAACAGTTTGACAAATAGTAAAGATGCATCAAACCTGGGTGGTGGAGGGTGTCTGGTGAGCTGGGAAGGGTGACCAGGGGGTGAACAGGACGGCACTAACGCCGTTTCACGGCAAAACCGGCGCTTGCTCACATGAGCAAGCGCCGGTTTTGGCGTGAAACGGCTGTAGTGCCGTCCTGTTCACCCCCTTTACTGTCTCTGCTCAATGACAGTCTAAGTGTCCCAGAGTTAAAATACATGAATTATTGACCTTTTTCTATGCGCCCCCCCTCCACAGAAGTTTTATTCTACCAGGAAAACTTTTATAGCTGTAATTTTCTTATCAGTGAGGTTTACTATACTCCCAACAAGGGAAAAAATTAACTCTTTCAGGCAGCAAACTAACAAAAGATATGCAGCCTGGTTATTAATGTGTTTGGCACTGTACATACACGTTTCTCTCATCATGTCACCTTGGGTACACTTTAAGGTCCTGTAATATGGCGGTAATTAAAGTAAAATAAAAATCTCCTGTGTTTCCTTACCAGCCAATAAAGCCACACCTCATGCTAAGAAACAGTGGGTAGGCTTTAAATAGTCTCTACCTCTGGAACTACTGATTGTGTCCACGTAGTTTTCACTTCATCTAATGTCTGATTGTGTATTTCTTATCAATCACTCAGTATGCATAGATAATCAAGAAGCACCCAACTGAATTCTAAATAGAATAATTTAGGCAATATTAGTGTTTAACACTACCCAATTGATTAAAAATATCAGTATTGGGGGGAACGGGGAAGGATTTTGGACAGTCAAAAAACAGCCATTATTCTGACCCTTCACTAGGTATATATAACCCAACCGCCACAATTGTTACCAAACAATTACACTGTGACAGGATTGACGTGATTAGGTAATGAATTGATTGATTTCTTCAATTACTTACAAAAGTATAAAAAGTGTGCCTAGACACATTGTTTAAAAACAACAGCGCTGTTGTACCAAACTGCATCACACTACCAACCGCACACACCACCGGCCAAACCCACATGGACACTTGCCCAATTGCAGGAGTAGATACTCTAAACTTTTCCAGTTTAGCTTCCGCTGATTAAAAATACCAGCCCGAGAAACCCAAACCAATCCAACACAGAATACGCTGAGGGATATACCTGAAATGTTCTACAAATGCAAAGCGTTAGGTGTGACTTTACAATGTTGTAGCTCAGAATTACTGTAAAAACAAGAATGCTCATGCTAATTTATCGTTTTATAATTAGTCATAATTACTCTAAATCTATGATAGCAATTCTGAGGTAAAACATAACTGAAAATTTCTCACAAATACTTGACATTTTGCTGCTGGTGTGAAGTGTACTTGACTAATCTGGTGAAATAGTTGAAACATAGTAAAGGAAACGTGCAGTGCAGCAGGGAAAGAAGAAAAATGGACTCCTCTGCATACATCTGGATCACTGCAGTGAACACTGTCTCACTTCACTGAGCTTAAAGTCCAACATCGTGCTAATAACAACCAAAATCATGAAGAGCCATGGCCACCATCATGGGGATACTGGCGATAGTTTGATCTGGTCCTAAGTTATGTTGCTGCAGGATTTGTGTTTTGGTGTAGGTGCTCTATTCATTTAAATTGGGCACCAAAATAGTCATGTCAAAGCTTCCTTCTGCTCCCTTAGATTATTTGGCAGGGACAGAAGATTATTTGGCAGGGACAGAGTCCTCCCATCCCTAGTGTATTCTATATGATCGTATGCATTGTATAACTCTGTCCTATGTTGTATAACCTTGTTACAGGAAACAGGAAATGCTGTTGAAAACAAAGAAAACCATGAAAATAACCCATGAGGAGATGGAGTGGCCCAAAACCTGGTTCTGTCAGATTTGAACTGCCTACTTTTTCCGCGCTAGTGGTCCTTTAATAAATCAAGGCATTGGAGTCAAAGGAAATCAGCATGCATGTTGTTCAATGCATCAGTAAAAACCCCAAACAGAAATGTATTATTGTTATTTATTTTGCATGCAGCTGACCTTTAAAACAACATTAATTAGACAGAACTAGATCATAGGAGATTGTTATGAGTTCTAAAAGCCAACAATTAATTAAAACATGTTTATTTAATCTATTAAAAGACTACTTCAAATGTAGACTTGCACTTAGGGAGTAATAAAGTGATAAGTACATCACTTCAAAGTGCTTTCAAGGTCAAAACACTCTGGCACTACACAATTAATACTGTTTAAATGTTGCACTGCATCATCATAAATGACCATAAAAGGTGCTAAAGTACTAAAGTGTCTAAAAATATATCATGTTTTTCCTAAAAAGGTTTTATTATCAGTATCAGAGAATTCAAAACATAATAGCATTATCATTCTCAAGCATACATATAGTGGCAAGCTCACACAATTGTGGCAGCTGGAAAACTAGTTGCCTCTCTGACGCGAGTCTACATTAGTAGAAGCTAATGGCTATCTTTCTTCTACCCAAAAGCCTGTATGCCTTAAAGGGACACTGTAGGGGGGTCAGGGGAAAATGAGTTCAAGTTACCCGGGGCTTCTAATGGTCCCCCACAGACATCCTGTGCCCACGCGGCCACTCCCCAATGCTCCGGCCCCGCCTCTGGTTCACTTCTGGAAGTTCAGACTTTAAAGTCTGAAAACCACTGCGCTTGCGTTGCCGTGTCCTCACTCCCGCTGATGGCACCAGGAGCATACTGTGCACGCCCAGTATGGTCTGTCCATGTGCCGTGTGCTCCTGGTGACATCAGGGGAAGCGAGGACACGGCAATGCAGGCACAGTGGTTTTCAGACTTTAAAGTCTGAAATTCCAGAAGCGAACGGGAGGCGGGGCCGGAGCATCGGTGAGTGGCTGCACGGGCACAGGATGCCTGCGGGGGACCATTAGAAGCCCCAGGTAACTTCAACTCATTTTCCCCCGACCCCCGTACAGTATCCCTTTAAACAGACACTATTAGCCATAATATGACAAGAAAAAGGACACATATATAAGTAGATTATTACTTGCTCTACTTACATAACAGATGTATTGCTCTGTCCACTTTTTAATTTCAGTGAATTTTTTATAATGATTAACCAGCTGAGCGGTCTGGACGAGCTCAGCTCGTCCAACACCGCCAGCGGCTGCCGCTCAGGCCCTGCTGGGCCGATTTTAATGAAATAAAAAGCAGCACACGCAGCCGGCACTTTGCCAGCCGCGTGTGCTGCCTGATCGCCGCCGCTCTGCGGCGATTCGCCGCGAGCAGCGGCGAAAGAGGGTCCCCCCAGCCGCCTGAGCCCAGCGTAGCCGGAACAAAAAGTTCCGGCCAGCGCTAAGGGCTGGATCGGAGGCGGCTGACGTCAGGACGTCGGCTGACGTCGATGACGTCACTCCGCTCGTCGCTATGGCGACGATATAAGCAAAACAAGGAAGGCCGCTCATTGCGGCCTTCCTTGTTTATTCTGGGCGCCGGAGGCGATCGGAAGATCGCCTCCGGAGCGCCCTCTAGTGGGCTTTCATGCAGCCAACTTTCAGTTGGCTGCATGAAATAGTTTTTTTTTTATTTAAAAAAAACCCTCCCGCAGCCACCCTGGCGATTTAATCAGAACGCCAGGGTGGTTAAAGAGAATTCTGTTCCTGACAAGGGCCATCTTGGGTCCCACAGGCTGAAGCATCCCCCCTCGGCATCTCCCCTCCTCCCCGAACTATTACACGGCACAGTGGGGAGAAATAAAGCCAGCGGGCACAGACTCACCTACTCATGGTTCCAAGCGCTGGAGTTCCCGTCTATACTCTGCACTACCGCCGGCAGTAGTGCAGAGTATATAGACGGGAACTCCAGCGACTGGAAACATTAGTAGGCGAGTCTGAGTGCCTGCTTTTATCCTTCCCTGCTGTGCTCTGTAATAATGTGGGATGTGGAGAGATGCGGAGGGAGTGTGGAGATGGGGCAGACACGGCACACTACAGGAGGGGGGCCGAAGGACAGTGACAGAGGACAGCTTCTGGTCCCCTTCCCTCCGCCCTAGCAGCTGCGACCACGCAGAGTCATTGAGAAAGCAGGTGGCCAATCAGAGAGGAACAGAGGTGAGGGGCAGAGGCTTCAGTAAATCAGGCTGAATTAGCATGCCCTGCAACTTCTCTTTTGTGGCAGATGTCCCAAATAAGAGCCGGGGACCTGGCAAATTATATTCTATAGAGAATAAAGGTAAGAGTGATTTTTAACTTTTGGATTGCCTGGTAAGCATCCTTGTTACTTGTTTACCAGATAAAAATAGAGAATTGATTTTGGATTTTTATGCCTGACAGTTACTCTTTAAAGAGGACCTAAACCTTTCCATGGAAGAGAAGGAAAGCACAGAAAAACTCACCCTGTTTTTATATAGAGATAACAGCCTGTCTATTTCACCCTTATCTACTAGTAATAAATCACTGTAATTTGAGCTGTCACCTCTGTCTGATCTGTGCTGGGTGTGCCAATTCAGACAGGCTATATATAAATACAAGAGGCTAATAATCCCTGTATGTGTTTCCATGAAACGAGGAAGTAACAAAAACTTCAGCAGCTCTGAAAGCAGTGACAAGGAAATGTTTTTCTGTAAAGTATATTATGCTGTTGCTTGTCTTTTAGAGCAGACAGGAAGTCCTAGGATTAGGTCCGTTTTAGGATGGTTTGCATGTGTAAGAAATATTGGGGTTATGATTTTTCTTCCTTCTTCTAACATGTCAATATAAAAAAAGACTTCCTTTCCATCTGATAACCAAGCTGATCATGCTCAAACTAGTGCATCAGAAAAGGATCAGTGCAACTTGCAAGTGAGAGAACTTCTAAAGGCATACCGAGATGACATGTGACTGACAGGATGAGATAGACTTGTGTATGTACAGTGTCAAGCATACACATAACCAGGCTGTGATCCTTCTTTCTTTCCCTGCCTGAAAGAGTTAACATTTAGGTATGCAAGTGACAGTATCTCTCCAATCCGGACCTAGCCAGACTATAACGTAGCCCTCATTGATTAGCAATTATACAGCTATAAATCTGAGAGCAGGGAAGACATAAAAAGGTCAATAGTACACAGATTTTAGCTCTGGCATACTTCAAAGACTGTGTCATTGAGCAGAAACAATGTGACTTTAAAACTTAAAAAGTAGATTTAAACATGAAATAAGACAGTGGGATATCTAAAAAAGGTCACTTTTAGAAGTAGAAAGATAGATACAATACTTTTATCTCATTGGTTTAATTGAACCTCAGTATTCCAGTCTTTAAAAATGTCAGCACATCAACCCTTTAGGGCCCGTTTCCACTAGCGCGAATCCGCATGCAGACAACGCATGCGGATTCGCATAGGCAATACAAGTGGGACTGTTTCCACTTGTCAGTTTTCATTTGCGTTTTTCTGTGCAGGTTTTTTCTGCACAGTAGACCCCGCAGAATTCGCCTGCGTGTGGAATGCAGGCGAATCGCAGGCAATGTATTTAATAGGGAAATCGCTTGCGTTTTCCCCATGCGGTTTTTGCCGCGAATTCGCATGCGAAATCGCGGCAAAAAACACATGCGGAATCGCATCCGCATGCGATTTCGTCAGCGGTGGAATCCAGGCGATTCCGCACCGCAATAGTGGAAACGAGCCCTTAATCTCTGCAATGCTTATTATGCTACAAATTTGCTACATGTCAAGAGTACACTAAAGCCACTAATTCAGATCACCTCATGTCCTCATCTGTACCCGTATTGTAGTTCAGGAACAGCTGGAAGTCTCAATTGTTAGGGCATGAGTATGAATCAATAGACTTAAGTAAAACAGAGCAACTGAGCAGAAGATAATTACAAAGACACAGAATTATGCTTTTTGGCACAGCACACAGTTGTAGAAATGTGCGTAGGCGTAATCTGTTCCTTAACACCCAATACCTAGCTAGAGACAAACGGTTTGATCTTATAGGAAATCACTAGGATTATCTACAAATATCAGAACAGTCGACTCCTACAAGAAGCATTTAATGATAAGCAGTCATTTGCTTACAGAAACAAAAAGAGGAGGCATCTGCCATCACTCCCTAAAGGCAGGCAGCAGGGTAATGAAATATATGAAGCAGAAAGATAATAAGAAAAAATTCTATTATCAAAACCAGTCTCTTTATCATGGATGTATGTGTTTTCCTTTCTGTTCTCTATATGGTTTCTAGATACCAAATATCTAGAAAGCAAAGGACTGTCCAAATGATGAGCCATATCTCATTCCTGGATCATGTGGCTTTTCAGCGCTTTTTAAAGAGAATCTGTACTGTCCGATTTGTACAATAAAAAACATACCAATCGAGTCAGTGTGATCTGCTGGATCCCTCTTTGCCGTTTCCGCCACTCACCGCCGCGATCCTGGCTTTTAATCGCCAGTTTTAGGCAGTGTTTACAAACAAAAAACATGGCTGCTAACCAGAGAGTGATGTTTGTATATATATATATATATATATATATATATATATATATATATATATATATATATATATATATCATGTTACAGTATACTACAAGTTTTTATTACATAGTGAATTATCTGCACTCCAGTCAGGGATTCTCACAGTTTCTCATCATGGGCAGCTCCCCCCCCCCCCCCCTTAGACAAGCTGAAATTGAGAGCAGAGACCTGTCTTTGACTAATGAACAAAGCACACACACAGAGCCTGCAGGGGCGGTGAGGGGGGCTTGCATAACTTCTCCCTTTTACAGCAGAGGCAGTTGATTCCTCTCTGGGTCCACAAAGCACGACAAAGAAAAGAAGATTAGATATATTACAGAGGCAGTGCAACTAGAAAAGGCTGCAGTAATCCAGAGTACATTAGAACAAGTATAGGAACTTTTAGGATAGAAGTAATAAGGCTCAAAATGTTGTCACAATCTCCTTAAAGCATTTCAAACTGAGCAATACATACATGCAGTGCATGATTAGTAAAGGAATATCTAGTCTTATAAGGCACTTCAACTGATAGTTACATTTAAAATAATCTGCCTTTATGGGTTGTCAGGTTTTTCTTGTGTCTGCCATAGTTTTGACTATGCAATCGCTATTGTTATGAATATGAAGACTGAACCTGTTGACCCTGGCACCGGGGGTTGGTGCAAAATCTCTGAGGGTTTGGAAGTGATCACTGCTTTTTATCAGAGCACCCCTCAATAGACAATGGGGTGCCAACCCTGGCTGGCAGTTAACTACTTTGCTCTTACTCCCCAAGTCTTGACCTCTGGGATCACCACACCAGAAATAGAGACAACAGATGAGTGCACAATTGGGGACTTGACAGATAAGTCTGAGTTGTTGAACAGGCAGAGGTGTGGGCAGGAGGAAGTCAATGCAAAGTCAACAAACAAGCATAGGTTAGGGCAGGCGGTTGGTGAGGCCAATTGCAAAACAATATATTCAAGAGACAAAATGGAGTTGAGATTTAGGCTAAGGTCAGAAGAGTAGACAGGGTTAAGGCAGTCCAGGTTGTAGCAGAAAATCAGACAAGTAACAAGCAGAACTTCAAGTACTACTAGAGCTGGTCAGAACTATCAGCACTTGAGCAGGCCAAAAGGGTTCTATACAATCTGTTCTAACCAACAAAGAATGCCCCAAGGTGAGTTGGCACCAGAACCAGACCAAAATACAAACCTAGAAGCAGATTTTTCTCCTCCCTATTTTGGTGTTGCTGTGTTCCAGAAACACATAAAATGATGCCAGCAATTGTGGGATGCGATTATGAATATGAATCTCTAGCTATACCATGCAACGCTATGGAATTTCAGAATCATTGTCCGAAAATCTTCTGCAGGCTTCAGGTTTTTCCCGGCACACGAATCTGGGCGCAGCCTATTGATTTCAGTGGGCTGCGATTTCCAATCCGAATTTGCTGTGAATCACCCCTAGTGGCAACAAGCCCTTAGTGGGTAAGGTGTTGAGGGAAAATATGCAGAATGATGACAGACAGTAAAAAAATCTGTTACATGTCCCAACTCGAGTCCCACGTTAGTCACATAGAACCATTACGGAATCTCTTCACTCAAAAACTGAAGTCATATCTGAGTGCAGTTTGTGACATCTTGTTGTCTTTCTGGCATGGTAGCCTTTCCAAAATCACTGAAATTCTTCATTTTTAGCAATATTTAGCAATTCATCATTCACCCTTAAATGCCAGGAATCTACTCATGTCAGCAGACAGAACAGTAACCCTAAAAAAGTGCAGATCTAAAATGCTAAGAAGGTACATGGAGTTTGTCACAGCATTCAGCAAACCAATGTCTGTCTCTGATATGTTAGCCTGGTGTGCCCAGTGACATTGAACAAAATGTGCAAACTCTGCCAAGAAAGAAGACCGGCCTGCTAAAGGTAACATTATCATGTCACATCGGAGATACCATGATAAAAGCTATCAATAAATATCCCTACCTTTCTGTTGTCATGCATTCTTTTTCAATAATAAACAATCCTGTAATTGCACCACATGATATACCAAAAGCTAACAACACAATGATGCATACTTTTGCATCCCAGTGATTGACTGAAGTCTTGGAAAGTAGGATTCAGTTTTTGGTCAAAATTAGATTTCAAATTTCATTTACACCAATTTTTCTTGAGAAAAAGGTGAAAAGTGCTTTTCACCTGTTTGTGTGTATGATATGTTTGTGCATGAACCCACTTTGCTGCCCTTTCTATAAGCCAGTTCACTTATCAATATGCTTTGGGATGTGGGAGGAAAACTAGGCAAACATGGGTAGAACATATAAACTTCACACAGGTAGTGTCCAAGCTGGGAACTGAACTTGGTACTCTACTACTACACTGGGACGAGTGCTAGCCACTCCTCCCCACACTGACCTTGTGAGGAAAATTATTTCCACAAGGCCACGGTGGGTAACTGAAGTCTCACACATTCTCACACTACAAAAGAAAAGGTGTGGTCTGTGCTCCAAATAGGGGATATGGACTTGCTACCTGTTCCTGGCAATATGATCACATAAACAGGAAGTAAGGTGCTCATTCAATTAACTCCATTATTTAAGCAGTGTATATACCAACAATGTAATGGACATTGCACATACTGTATAGTACAACTTGTGCTATGTATACTACGTTAACACTCCTTTTGTAATGCTTGTTACACCATTTTCATAGCGTGCATTGTGTATATAATGCAATTTGCATTAAGTGCGCAAGGCACATTATGCTCCTGGCATAAACACCAGTAAAATAGTCATGCGCTACCAGAGCACACAAATTTTAAAAGGGGTTTCATGAATCAAGCCCTAAATGAGAAATCAATGTCATTGACAGCCTTGCTGATGTTCATTTTGGCCACCACAACCATCAGTGCTGGATTCTCTAAGTTACGCTTTTGAAATAAATCTGTGAATGACAAAATCCAGCACTAAAACAAGGATTAATTTATAATGAAACAGTCTGTAGAGTGAATAGCTAGTGTTGTTGGTAATAGACTGATCAACTTCACAGAATTTAATTTTTTGATATAAAAAGCACAGGCAGGGATGATAAGCAATAACATGTTTTATTTCAACCAGTCACAGAGCTCTAATTTACTAAGCTGCTTATAAGATCCTCTCATGAAAGATAGGACTAACTATATTCTTTGGTGTTGGACTTCTTTTTCATCTACTCAAATCCTTATAGCCTTCAACAACATCCTATTGAAGTTTGTAAAACTGGTTACACTGGAGATAATGGCATATTCCATATCCAGTAAAAGCAAAAGATTTGAAAGCCTATCTTTTCAGTATCACAGATAAAAGTGTTGTAATTAAAGAAATATAAAGTATCTCTTTAGAATAAGCTGTGAAGTCATATCATTGCTACATTCTGTAGGAATGGCTGTCACTGATTGGTAATTGTAATAGAAATGACTAATATGAAAAAAGCTGGATATAAGTCAGGACAAAAAGATGACACGAGACATGTCGATAAGTGTAAACTTTTCTGTAGAGGAAACGTTATTCATAGTACAAGCTTGGCAACTATGGTGCATCTAAAGAAAGGTTAAAGGGTTCCACGATTGCTGTCAGCCCTCCCAAAGGTCTAAAATGGGACTGCATGTCCACATTTGTTATTTTTACAACTGAACAACTCTATACATCAATCCCTTGTTAATAAAAGTGACGTTGACTGGTCTTTGCACCAATAAAAAGGCAATGACACGGTGGCAGTGGAAAATGTGTTAAAACTGGAAAGAAGCTTCACTCTGCCTAGTATGAGATAATATACGTTCTGTAGAATTACCCCCTGGGGATACAGCAAGTGAACATTTCATTTTTCCCACATTTTCTATTTGACTTTACCTGTCACACCAGACCTAACTGGTGGTCATAAAATAGTTGTTAGTTAGAGGCCCTGGTTGGGGCCATATCTCATGTGATCACAGACATCCCACCGGAAGCTGTAACTCAAAAATAAAGGCCAGGGTCAGTGTGAAAAGACATGTTTCTCCCTATATAGGATTTCATGGCTCTACTAGGTTCTGAATGCTGATTGGCTGCTTGGGGGAGTGGGTGCAGGTGATGTTGGGTTCTTGAACTGTTAACGGTAATCTGCAATATTTAATCAATTTGAAGCTATCGCGAAATGAACAGATTCGTTACAATACAAGGGATCTGTATATCACAGTTCCCCAACACAGTTCCCCACCAACAGTGCAAATTTTGTGGAAATCCACAGAGGCAGTTAATCAGCTCTGCTGAGACGCTGATTACCCCACCTGTGAATGTTTGTGGTTTTCAGCAAAACATGCACTGTTGGTGGGTTTAGGACAGGGTTGGAGAACACTGCTTTATATCATTAGTCATATGTAGCGTATGAAGCAAGGAGTTTAGTATGCACGCCCTGAGGAAGCATCTGATACCGCGAAATGCATCGGCAGGATGGGCCATCAAACTGCAAGCTAGCACGTGACCTGCCGGGCCGTCCACATTCTCATGCCGAATATGGTGCAGCTAAGCTTCAGCCACACTTGGAAGCCCAGTGGTGACTGCCCACACAGACATCTTTATTCCCCAGCAATGGGAGATGCTAAGCATTCATGCAGCTTGGAGGAGATACTCCTGTCATAACATCAAGGGAATGATCCACGAACTGCCCAAGTGATGAGTGAGACCCTAATACAGAGGGACGCAAGTATAATACTAACTTACTAACTGCTACCTAATCTGCTGAGCCGCTCTATGCTTTGCTGTGAATGTCCACTTGAATGCACAATTTTTGGGACTGCTAAACACGGAGGGATTGACGTCTGCTCTGCTAGCCAACTTCATATGCAATCTTGTGATATATGGACTTCATCCCTGTTAGAAGGGAGGCAGCTGCCGTATGTGTGTATCGGCATGTATGCATGATTGATTGATCAGGCAGTGGATGCTTGACCGCAGGGACGGATCGAGTCTGGATGGCCGCCGTCCCTGTAAGCAAGTTCAGCCATTTAAAACAGCAGGGAACTGATGGCCTCTATGTGTTTAAGTTTATCTTTCTGCGCAGAAAATATTTTTTAATATTTGTACTGTTGTAGGCTCTTTGATGAAGGATTATGGAGAATTTGTGTGTGCAATAAACTTTTTTCATTCTTTGATCACGTAACTAGAAGTGCATAGACCAATTCGTTTCTTGCATGGTTTTGAGTTGATAATCACGGTTGCACTAAGCGAGTGATCTTATGAATACTATATTGACAGTGAAAAGGCATTCTGTGTATACAGTATATAAGGTGATCAGATGGTAGTTAATTTCTTGGAGTTTAGTATGCAGCCTGACCATTTGCAATGATATCTAGTCAGCCAATACTAGGAATGGTCAATGAGATGTAAATAATTCTGAGTTGATGCAGGATTATTGAAATTTTGTATGCAAATTATGCAGCTTGAAAATGGACCAATTGAATCAAGGTGGATTTCAATTGATCCATTTTTAAGATGCATACATTTGCATAGTCCTGCATCAACTGGTAATTATTTGTATCTCACTGACCATCCCTAGTCACTACTACTTGCATTGTGGTTGATGCATCACCAGACTTGCAATTGGATAAGTCTGCTATATGTAATTTGTTTTTACTTTACATTTTCAGACTCTTCAAAAGTTAGCAGTTAGATTTATTTAGTATCTTCAAAGCTGTTTGTCAAGTTCATTAGGGCCTGATTCACAAAGCGGTGCTAACCCAGTTAGCACGCCTAAAAGACTTTAGGCGTGATAACCATTGCACCATGCTGGTGAAAAGCCAGTTTAGGCGTGATACGTTTAGGCGTGATAAGTTTAGGCATGATAAGTTTAGGCATGCTAAGTTTAGATAAGTTTAGATCGCACACAAAGTCCCGCACGCAAAGCAGCGCCATTAAACTCTATGCGAAGTGCACCAGACTTTGCTAGCGCAAAACTTTTGATCAGCTGTGCACTGCGGTGCTAACCCAGTTGGTGCTTAAACTTATCATGCCTAAACTTATCACACCTAAACTTAACATGCCTAAACTTATCACACCTAAACTTATCACACCTAAACTTATCATGCCTAAACTCAGACTCAGTTTAGGCATGATAAAGGGCTTTTCACCAGCGTGCTAACTGTTAACACCGCTTTGTGAATCAGGCCCTTAAAGTGGATCCGAGATGAACTTTTACTCATTGCATAATTGTGTCCCTTTCCTGTAGTTTATAGGGCATTCCTCAAGCCAAATACTTTTTCTGTTTTTGTTTTAATAGTTTAATTCCCTATAAACTAAAAAAGCCACACCCACAGCCCTCAGAGTGCCAAGGCACTTTCAGACAATAGCAAGGGCTTACAGGAGTTCAGTCTGGGCAGGAGGAGGGGGAGGTGTTACTAACCATTGATTTCAAAGGCAGAGGGGAGGAGAGAGGAGGAGAGGGGACTGAATTTACACACAAGAAATCTGATACCATCTCCAGCTCTTAGCCTGTGACAATATGACAAAAAGAACATGGCTGCCCCCATTGTATCACAGGAATAAATAATCATACACTTTTTAAACTTTTGCAGCTAGATATGCTGTGTAAACTATCTAAACTTTAGATAAGATATATAGACAAGTTATTTGTTATAGTTAGTTTTTCATCTCGGATCCGCTTTAATGAGAAAATAAGAGACTAGTAGTGATACTAACCTCAGAAACCTCAGTATTAGGAAGCCCCCGATCCTCCTGCAGACCACTTTTCCAGCGCTGGTTCCCTCAAATCGTGTTCCACAAGAGCTTCCTAAATCTGTTTCTTGTGGCCGTGCTGACGCCGCGTATGAATGCATCCATACACCCACTTGTGCACAAGGTAAAAAGCTGTGCATTAGCAGCTTCATTCTACTGGGCAAGTTAGGACCATATTCACACATGCCCAGTACAAAGAAGCTTGTACTTTGATGGGAGCATAGCCAGGAAGAATAAGATGGTTCTGTGCAGCAGAAGTGGGTTCAATGAGGATCTGGGAGTCCTCTGTACCCCCCCCCCCCCTCCTTATTACAGGTTTTCTTCAACAAGCAACATTCAGAACACTTTAAAAAGCTGTATTTTCCATTGAGCAAATGGTTTACAAAATCAACTTATAAACACAAATTCATAAACTTTCAGCAGTACTGTGACATGAGCTGAAGTAGGGGGGTTGGTCAACAGAGCACCAAAGCCAGATTTATACTTTTTGTGCCACTAGGCCTAGTATGTTGTGGCTCCACTTTCATGTGCAACAACCCCCTCCTATTCCATGTGTATCATTCATGTATCGTAGCTCCTCTCTCTCATTAACAGCTCCCTTTGGCATCAGTTTCCCTTTTTTCATGTGTTGCTCCCCATTTTCAACCTCCTTTCATATGTAGCAACCCCTTTAATGTTCAGGTGCCCCATTGTTCTGCAGCTGCCCAAGGCCTGGACCTTTGCGGCCTTTCCAGACATCCGGCACTGCAGAGCACCAATATCAACAAAGAGTTTGATTCATTTGCTGTGGTGAATTCATTGTGGGAGCAAAGCCAACATCTACCCTCCCATTTAGCTTGCTTTTAATACCTTTACTCAACTTGAGGGACCTTCGCACCAGTCCTATGATGTGAAGGAGTTTGTTTCAGCGTGATATAGTAAAAATATTCATATACTGCTTCCAACCTCTAGTGGTTTAGTTTGATTGCGGGACATCTGTATTTCTCTACCAGACAGCACACAATTGGAAGCTGACCAATCATTTCCAGCACAGCTGATTGAATACCCCTACTAATTCTCTCGCATGTTCATCTTCAATCCCCATCTTCTACACACAAAACAGCTGAATCAAGGTGTGAAATTGCTTGCTCAGGAATATGCACTCCCATCTTGCATGGCTTCCTTATCGCGCAAAAAATTGCTGCTATAAATAGGGATCCTGGCTATGCAGAGCTCTGATTTGGGCACTACACATTGAAGAGTGTCCTCCAATCAGGCTGTTTCTCCTGACAATTAAAGGAGAAGGGAACATGTTTATTGAAATATGGAGAACGGCATGAGAAGATGACATCCTATCAAATAATATAATCTGCAAAGACATACAGTTTGCTTTTCAGCCTCTGAAAGCAAAACGGCAAGCCAATTTATTTTTACACACAATGACATTTGCTGTGATAGGATTTACCGCATTTGCATAAAACATATCAAAATGTAGCTGTATTAAGCAATTAAGAGGTTTGCTATGGAAGCTGCAGATGCGTCTCTCCTCTCTAAACATGTTCCCTTATTTGTGAGCACAGTTTTCTATCCGAGCGCCACGCACTGACATTTTACATTGTGTGGATACCATGGATATCATTAACGCAATGTATTTATTTGCTTCTATTAAATTCAATTTCAAAAGAACATTCTTCACATCCCAGTGATACTAAAGATACATGTATCAGAAATGAAAAAAAAAAAAAACAACAACCTTTAAAGCTAGCTTATTATTCACAGGCATAATACAGCAGCTGTTACATTCACAACCACACATTGCATTCTGCATTTATACTGTTATAGCACTGCTGGTGCTTTCATGCATGTTACAGGGTACAGCTGGCATACTTGGCCTAGATGTTGGGAGGGCTAGCATCTCCGATGCCACAAAAAATAGTGGGCATGCATCAAATCGAGTTTTTACCAAGTTAAAGTACCTTCATAGTGTGTTACACTGTTTGGATATGGGTCAATGTTAAATTGATTATGAAGATCTGTCATTTGGTTCAGAAAGCAGGGCTGTGGAGTCGGAGTTGGGGCAATTTTGGGCACCCGGAGTCGGAGTTGGAGTCGTTGATTTCATAAACTGAGGAGTCGGGAGTCGGAGTCAGATGATTTTTGTACAAAATCCACAGTCCTGTTAAGTATTAGACTAAGGAGTCGGAGTCAAGGAGTCGGAGTCACTTTGGATACCCGGAGTCGGAGTCGTGGTTTCATAAACTGAGGAGTCGGAGTCGGAAGATTTTTGTACCGACTCCACAGCCCTGTCAGAAAGGTCAGTGCTGAACAACAGTAATTTACATGAGAAAAATGTCAAGCTATCCTATAATGAATTGGTCCAATCAGTGGCCAGATACAAGCAGGAATCTCTAGAAACCATATTTGATCACCGGGTATAGACATTAACCAGGGCAATGAATATAGCTTCCATAGTGCAGAACGCTCCCAGCCGCGCATTCGCACATGTGCAGAGGCAGCGACCCACTCATGCATAGTAGCAAAAAGGAAAACGAGGCACTGTGATTGCAGAAGTGAAGTACCTTTAATCCTCTGAGGAAGCTTTGTTTTAAAGCTAAACAGCTGTCAGGCCTCCCTCACCCCCACTGCTCACCCTGATGTGTCTTCCCACCGTGGATTAAAGGTACTTCACTTCTGCAATCACAGTGCCTCGTTTTCCTTTTTGCTATAAATACAGTGCTTGTTTCCGAGTTGCACGTGTATGCATTGAGTACGGAATCCGGTATATCGGACCTATGCCTTCTTGTTGACATCTAGTGCCAGTCTTTTCTCTCATTCATTGTGCCACGCATGCATAGAGGCCGCCAAACTGACCGGGTTGGCGGTTGCTATGTAGGGGACCTCTCATCTGTATTTGATTACGTTTACCACACCTTACTATTAGAAATACTGCACTTTCATCTTTAGATGTAAAAGGCTTAACTTTCTAGCGGATATCTTCCTATCTCTTTGAAAGATCTTTCAGAGTTTTCAGATCATAACTCCTCTCCAAAAAGAGGGTTCCTTGGGGCTCTGTCCTTGGTCCCCTCCTTTTTTCCACCTACATGCATGGTATAGGTAACTTAATAAACTCATTTGTTTTTCAATACCACTTACTGTATATGCTGGTGACACACAACTGTACCTATCAGCCCCAGACATTAACTCCCTCCTTCCACGTATTCCTGATTACATGTCTTCTTCAATGACCTCTCTTTCATTTATTCCTCGCATTCAGTCTCATGTCATCTCCAACTCAAAAACATATCTGTCACTCACACTTTTACAGCATATTCATCTACGTTATGGAGATACACAACCACCGGAACAAACAACTGAAAAGTCCAGGATAGCGGATAAACACTTACAAATGACTATGCAACTGACATGCACATTGTCTTTAACCAATTACCTATGTTGTATGCATAGATTGCAATCATATCATAACATATGCTAACAGTATCTCCCTCCCTCCCCCCCCCCCCCCGAAAAAAATAAGATGTTTTATTAACTACTTGAAATCTACGCCCTGTTTTGATGGCTATCTGGCTGCCAGGGCGTAGATTTCAATCCACTGACGCCGCATGTTCTCGCTGCTTTCATCACTCCCCACGATCTCGCCGCCATCTCCCCACCGCAGCTCACTCACTCTGCCATATCTATAATGGCAGAGCCCTGTGAGGGGGTCAGGAGCCAATTTCATTGGCTCCTGGCCCTGTCTATCAACGTAAGCAGCTCCCATTGGCTTACATTGATAGGCAGGGTCAGGTGCCAATGAAAGCGGCTCCTGACCGGCTCACAGGAACTCTGCCGTCATAGAGAGAGCAGAGTGGGTGGCCCAGGTTCCCGACGTGCGATTGTGGCAGGTATGTGCGGCTATTCGTCGGTGTTCCTCCATTTCTGGCACCAGCGGTCTCTCGTGCTTATGGGAGCAGAGACTGCTGGTGCTTAAGTGGTTAATAAAAAGTATTCCTTAAGGTGGCCACTAACAATCCAATTTCTAGCGAAAAATCGTTTGAGCGATCAGAAATTCTGATCGGACGAAAAATCATTCACTACACCATCAACTAACCAATCATTGCTTCCTATCACGACCAACAAGAAAATCCAAATTTTGGTTTGATGAAAATTCAATCGGACGATTGTTTTTATAATCGTTCATTATCGATTGTGCCCATCAACTGAGATTATTTACAACCAATCCGATCAGAATTTCTGATCGCTCAAACGATTTTTCGCTAGAAATTGGACCATTAATGGCCAGCTTAACACTTCCATCAAGGGACTCCACCTAATCAAAACTCTCAAGGTCTACCTTCCAGGAGCAATGTGGGAGGGTGATCTCATGTGGGACATTTAAACTATACATGGGTACATACTTGGGAGTACAACATAAGATGGAAGATGCTAAGCCCTAAAAGCAATATCAACATGTCTGCCTTCATCATTAATATGTCACAAAAGTAAGCAGATTATTGTGTTTGCAAGACGCCAGGGTTTTTCGCTGGACTGTTTCATTTTCATTTATTTTTAGCTAGATATTTTTGTTTTTGCCTAGTTTAATATAGGGCCTTTTAAAGAAGGCGGTACTGTGTTCAATATCACAAAATGTCAGTATCATTACATTTTATATTAGAGAACAGACACATCATCCCAACAGAAATAAATGAATTAATAAAAATCCTACCACAGCACCCTTAAAACCCCACTTTATGCACAAATGTAATCCCAGATCTGAGTAAGCACTCCTTAAAGAGAGTCTGAAGCGAGAATAAATCTCGCTTCAGACCTCAGAGTTAGCAGGGGCATGTGTGCCCCTGCTAAACCGCCGCTATCCCGCGGCTTAACGGGGGTCCCTGATCCCCCAAATCCCCTCCGTAATGCGGGGGAGCGCTTCCTGGTTGGGGCAGGGCTAACCGCCGCAGCCCTGCCCCACGCGCGTCTGTCAGCGCGTATCTCCGCCTCTCCCCCACCCCTCTCAGTCTTCCTTCACCGAGAGGGGCGGGGGAGAGGCGGCGATGCGCGGCTGACGCGAATGGAGGCAGGGCTGCAGCCGTTAGCCCTGCCTACAGGAGCGACCAAGTCTGCGACCAAGTGTCGCAGTGGGGGGTTTGGGGGTCAAGGGACCCCCGTTTAGCGGCGGTTTAGCGGTTTAACTATGAGCTCTGAAGCGAGATTTATTCTCGCTTCAGAGTCTCTTTAAAGAGAACCAGAGACGAAGCACCTTCATGTATTTTATTACATTTATCAGTGGGAACATGACACTAAACACCTACCCTGCTTTTAGTTTCATTGTCATCTGCTTAATTAGTCTATTAGCAACTGTGATAAGAATCCACCGACTATTCAGTCGAGGTTTGACCTGGAATCCATTATAGCTGAGTCACTCTTCTGTAGAGTCTTTTCAAGCCCAAGCCTTCCCCCTCCTGGCTTAGATTTCCTGCTTTGCATACTGAGAGCTGTGATGACATGGGAGGGGCTGCTCCTGCTGAGAGAGAAGCTCTGAAACAGACAAGTGTGGCTGCAATATGATCCCTGTGTGCTCTGTGTGCACCAGATAATGATGATGACTGCAGTTTCATTCCTATGAGAGACACTTCCTACAGGCAGCTGCACATCATACCAAAATGAAAGCAGCCTTTCTCATATAGCCTAGATAGCAGCCTAGTCTCATAGAGCCGAGACAGCACATCCAGAACAACTCAAAAACCCGGCAGCAGAAGGGATATGAGCCGGCGGCCATATTTGATTTTTCCTGGAGCAATAATGGATAAAAAACACTAAAAAAGGCACACCAGAGCGGCAAAATTATCAGGTAGAGCATTTATTCTTTACAAGCTATCGACTGATATGTTTATTTTGTGTGAAACGTTCATCTCTGGTTCCCTTTAAAGGCAAATCATTCATTTTCAGAGTAACTGGTAAGAACTAGGCAAACACTACTGCACCAGAAATTGTCATTGATAAAAGCATTAAGATTCAGTTTGTGTCCAACCCTTAAGGTGGACACACATGATACAATAAAATGATCTGATTTCCCAGCGATTCGATAAAAATGATTGGTTGTACAATAAAAATCAAATTTTTTCTTAAATTTGAGCAGGAAATTGATCAGATTTCCATCTTTTTTTATATAAGTCAATCCGTAATGGTGAATTTTTCTGATAAGTTTTTATGGAAAATGAGTGGTGTAGGGTAGACTGCTAATTTTTTCAATGTAAGGACCCCAGCAATTTTTTCAGCGTTTTCAATCATTCTCTTTTCATAATTTTTTTTCATAATTGAAGAAACATTGAATATGTGTAGTACAGTGGTCAGAGTTTTCAGATGTTACAATCAATCAGAAAAATAGATAGTCATTCTTGAATTGAATAGAAATTTTAAAAAAATGTATGGTATGTGGCCACCTTAACAGTCTTAAGGTGGCCACACACCATACAATTTTTTAAATATCTGTTCAATTTAAGAATTGCAATCAATTTTTATGACTGATTGTAACATTTCAAAAATATGACCAATGTACCACACACGTATGTTCAATTTTTTCCTCAATTATGATAAAAATGATTGGAAACTCAGAGAAAATTGCTAGGGTGTGTGTATTAATAAATTAACAATTCAACACACACCATGCAATCTTTAGTAGAAATTGAAGAGAAATATCTGGCATTCCGGATCGATTTAAATCGAAAAAAACGGGAAATCCGATCGAATTTTTTAGTCGAATGAAAAAAAGGTTTTCGATTTTTTCGAGAGATACAATCGTTTTTATCGAATTACTGTAAAATCGGATCATTTTATTGTATCGTGTGTGGCCACCTTTAACGGTAGGATGATACAATTTAAGCAGCAGCTCTCGCTACATCACCACACATCCTAAAACTAACTTCCTCAAATCAGCGCTTTTGGTTGTTTGATCCAAATTTTAAAGCATTTTTAGCTGCTGAAGGCCAATTTTACACACAAAAAATATAACATTTGACTACTTTAGAGTATGGCATATTTAGATCTTTGTCTGGAGATGTGTTTTAAATAGAAGGGAAAATAGCAGCATTATTATTTAGAACACTTCAAGCAAAAAACATCTATACTGGCTCTGCTATATGCCAACACGAGATTTAATTTGAGCTAATTAATAGGTTTAATTTCTGTGAGCCTGATGTGAATTCAAGGCGTCTGATGTGTAATTCACTGTCAGCTGTCAAGTGTTAAACAGCAGCACGCCTTGGCTTAATTCTCAACAGGCAAGACAATGGCATTACAAAAACAAACTATGTAAAGAGAAAACAATTTTAATCAGAATACCTGTCATGGGCTGCACAAAGTAAGATTAAACCTTTATCATTATTATGGCAGAGGCTAGCTCTGCAGCACAGTAAATGCAGATTATGGGACCCATTAATTAACATCCCTGCAGACTAACAGTCAGTAATTTATGTTAATTGCTATACATAGTCAGTAGTGGGTATGCGTCTGTTAGGGGATGTAAGCCTCATTTGTCTTCATCTGCTTGGTGTACTCTCTAATATACATTATAGGCAGGAAGGAAGAGGCCTAGTAGTTGCCATGGAAACCTCGGGACTCAAAAAGACAATGGTGATGAGAGAAATTGTTCATTGCTTATATCTGTCACCTCTACACACACACGCACCACCCATCATATTATCAGAGCATGTATGGTTTTTGCTAAATTAGTATATAAGATTTATAAGATATAAGATTTAATTGAGGGAAATCATTTTCCTCTCTTCCAATTACTAAATGTAAGGATAAACTGGCTAGTAATTACAGGGCTGTCTATATGGTTGAACTTCATTGGGTACACATCAGGTCTGAAGGCTGTGTATGTTTGGAAACTGGCAATTCCCTGTTTCCTCTGGTGGCTGCACTGTGTTCTTGTACTGCTCTTGTGACACTACCAGCCACCAGCTAAGAGTCTTTCTACAGCTTTTGGCCACTGATTTCCCATCCCTTGCACCAGTCCTTCAATTATTAAAAGTCTTCACATTTCTTCGGCCCTTTGCCAGAGTGTCAATTCAGTTGGGCTTCTGCTTATTGTGGTGCAGTGCTCCTGACCTATTCCTGTTACAGTCACTGCCCTGCTTTTGCACAATTTTAGCTGTATATAAATGATTTCGTTTTATGTTATTCAGTTGCTAGCCGTTCTTAGGGTTTGTCTTTTATTGTGACTGTATTGTTTATGCCAATTAGAAAAGACACAGAACATTTATATCGCGCTTTTATCCTGGGGGACTCAAAGTGCCAGAGCTGCAGCCACTAGGACGCGCTCTATAGGAAGTCTTGCCTAAGATCTTCTACTGAATAGGTGTTGGCTTACTGAACAGAAAAAGCCTATTTTCAAACCCAAGTCTCCTGTGTCAGAGGTAGAGCCCTTAACCAGTACACTATCCAATAGCTGTTTGACTTCTCACCGACATGACCTCAAGCCATTTCTTCTATTAAAACAGGTTTTGCTAGGCTTAGTGTTCAGCTCAGGGTCATTTAAAACCAAAGGAACTACCGGTAATCATTGGCAGTGCTTGACTGTTTGTGTTCAATGGGTAGGGCAGAATTTCCCATAATGCCCTGGCTCTACCATGGTACAACACTACAAGTTGTAAGTTGAAGGAATAGCATCTTTGGTATGCACTATCTAGATCTAGACATTTCTACTCTTTACAAAAGTAGATGACACCCTTACTGCAGAGAACCTGAAGATTTTTAGCTAGAATTGAGAAGCACTTACTTCCTACATATCAAGGCAGTATAGAAAACAAAGTTGTTCTTTGCACCAGTTGGAGGAATGTTGCCATAGCTTCAATTAAGTAAAAATATAAACCACTGACTTGCATATCTATAAAATGTGAAATTGAAAGGTCATTTTCGAATTAGCTTTAGGGCTGATTGTGCCCGATTTCACGCACACGAATAAGGATACGGAATGTCAGCCTATTGAAATCAATGGGCTGCTTTTGAATTTGCGTGCATGAAAACATTTTGAAGCACTGCTTCAGAATTCTGAACCAAACGTTCAAATTCCCATAGCCGTGCATGGATTCAGATGCGTAATCACGGTGCACAAGTGCCGATGTCCGTCTTGGAGACAGACGGCAAACACTAGTGAAAATGGTCCCTACAGCAGGATAAAACTTTACGTATAATAAATTAAAATAGAAATGGCACCCTCACAAAAAAATGTACTGTGCCTCCTGGTACTATAGTTATTTTTATTTTCTTTATATTCATCCTGGGTGAGCGTAAATCTTAAAGTACACCTGAAGTGAGAGTCATGTGGTGCCTGCCATATTTATTGAGATGAAGCTCAGCCAAAGCAGCCGGTGACGACCACCTCTGCCGAGAATCCAGTCGGTGTACGGCAGCCCCCAATGCCCCCTGACCGCAAGCAAAATACATTGTTCTCCCTCACTTACTCCGCCACCGCACAACGTCACTCTCGCAATACTCCTCCCCTTACTCCCCTGTATAGAGCAGAATGCACCAATCCCTTGCAGCGTGTCTACAAAGCCTCAGCCCTGAAATTTCACCTGAGGGATTGATGCCCCATCCAGCCGAGCAATTTGCATTTGCATAAGGAACTAAATATGTGCGTTTCCATATTTCTCTCACTTCATGTGTGCGTTAAGGAAGTTAATCGCAGAGCTAACGCTGCTTGGGTGTGACGCAGCATCATCTGCACCTCATGCATCGGGATCCCAGGCTGGCGTACACCGCGTATCAGCGAATAGACACTCTGAGCAGGATCGGTTTCATTGGTAGCTGGAGCCCTGTATACACATCAGGATAACACAAACTGCATGATAACAGCAGCGCCCGAGGAATCACCAGTTACCAGGAGGAGCATGCAATGTGGGGTGAGATCCATCCATACAGAGACCCGTTCATCGTATGCAGGAGCACCTTGTTTCCATTATATCGGAACCTTAACACTTGTCATACACAGAACTTGCTTTCTAAGGGGGCCCCCATTTTGCAATGAACTATGTAGCACAAAGGTATGGGTGATGAATGTGTGGATGTATGTGGAGGAGTATTACAATATTATTCTCTGGCCAGAGACAAATTGAATATTTATTACTACTCAACATAATAGCTTTTGGTCTGCAAGCTGCGTTATAGCAATGTATTCCGCTATTGTCATTTGGTTTTAATTGATGGGGAGGACTGTGCACTATTAGCTTTTGTATTTTGATGGGGGTATAGTGTTTTAGACACAATTCATATCTTTAATAGAGTGAAGTATACTTATGGAGGCTGTGTGACCTAAAAATTATTTTATATCAATTGTGTGTTAAGGAACGCCAGTGAGGCCCTAATGTGACCTCACTTTTGCTCGCCCCTTTTTTCTGCAAAGTACTGGAATGTATTATTTACATTCCAGTGAAAAAGCACAGAAAAACTGTACATAAAACGCAACGCAGAATAATGTAGAAAAATTGCGGCATTGGTCACTAAGGGACTGCGGATTCAAACAGATACATACTTCTGAATGGGCAATTACTATTTATTGAGGGAGGAATGATTTATATACATTTTAATCAATGTTAAATTGATTTTGTGTGATTTTTTTCATCCCGCTTGCATTACTAAAAGCTTGTGTTTCAATGATCTGTAATTTATGGTTTTAAATCAGCCGAGTTAAACTTAAGCTTTTGTTTCTAATTGACTGTCAACGGTGTGTTTGTGGATGTTTGACAGGTACCGAAAACAGCTAGAATAAAACAAAGCCAATTGTCTTTTCCCTTCATCTCTCGCTCCTTTCCCTGACTTTTCTTAATCTGTAGATTGTATTATCATTGTGCTTAACTCACAGTTTAGCAGCCTTGAAATCACTTTTGACTCAGGTCTCCCATTCAATCTCTGTCATTTTAACTTACACAACATCTCGTAAATGCACCCCATCCTAACTCCATAAACTTCCAAACTCCTAGTGCTTGCACTCAATCTTGTCTCATCTCCTACACAATTATTTTATTGGTATCCTAATACACAGCCTTTCAATCTTCAACATTGGCACCATACCTATCTCACGACTCTTCATCTAATGCCTTCACTGGCTTGCTCTAATTTTGAGAAAGAATAGAAGTTACTATCCTTTGCACTTCACATCTCTGATATTTCTGCTTCCATCTGAAAATGGCGCCTGTGAATAATGGCGCACAGTGTTGCCGCTAATCCGTTTGCCGCTTATCGCTATTTAACGTTAAAGCTTTATTGTTATTTAGCGTTAAAGCCTTATCGTTATTTAGCGTTAACACACAGAACCCTCTCTGTACCTATCCCTAACCCATAAACTCCCCCCTGGTGGTGCCTAACCCTAACCACCCCCCTGGTGGTGTATATTGTACTGTATACCTAACCCTACTCTCACACAGAACCCTCCCTGAACCTATCGCTAACCCTAAGACCCCCCCTGGTGGTGCCTAACCCTAACCACCCCCTGGTGGTGCCTAACCCTAAGACCCCCCCTGGTGGTGCCTAACCCTAAGACCCCCCTGGTGGTGCCTAACCCTAAGACCCCCCCTGGTGGTGCCTAACCCTAAGACCCCCACCTGGTGGTGCCTAACCCTAAGACCCCCCCCTAGTGGTGCCTAACCCTAAGACCCCCCCTGGTGGTGCCTAACCCTAAGACCCCCCTGGTGGTGCCTAACCCTAAGACCCCCCCTGGTGGTGCCTAACCCTAAGACCCCCCCTGGTGGTGCCTAACCCTAAGACCCCCCCAGTGCCTAACCCAAACCTTGACAGTGTTACATTAAATCCATTCACCATTTTGCAGTTAAATAACGTCTGCAGTTTGGCTTATGTAGGGCGCTATTGATAAATAACGTTAGTGTGTGCCACTATTGATAAATAACGTTAGTGTGTGCCACTATTGATAAATAACGTTAGTGTGTGCCACTATTGATAAATAACGTTAGTGTGTGCCGTTTTTCTTCTTTTTTCCCTGTGCGCCATTATTATGCAGTACTAACGATAAATAGCGATAAGCGTATCTTTTTAATGCGGCGCTATTTTTATGCATAGGCACTGTGCGCCATTATTCACTGATCCCGATATTTCTATCCCCATACTAATACTCATAGAGCTATACCCTCTCTTGAGATTTTCTATGTCATATCCACTCATAACCTCACACCATGCATGGCTGCAAGGTTTCTCTTAAGAATTTCCCATTTACTGGAATTCTTTTCCTATTTCAATTACACTCTTCACCTGTGTTAGTGGCTGGATATTGTAATATTTAAAGCAGGAGGGACAGCCATACTATCCAAGGGAAAAACAACACATATATAGATACATATTTGTTCTGCTTACATAACATATGTATAGTACTGTCCACATTTTTATTTCAGTGAATTATATATGGTAAATAAAAAGAAAACTGTTCCTGGCATTTCCCATTTGTATTCCTTCTGACTGAAGCCAATCCCAATGTAATTTCTGCACTTACTCTTTTTTTTCTCCTAGAAACTACACTGTCATATCTAGGTTGCTTTGTAAGCACATGTGAGCACAGCATAGATCAGATTTCAACCGCTCACTGAACTGCCCTCAGCCAATCAATGAGGAGCAGGAAGGTGGGAGGGGTTATGACAAGCTTCCTTCTCATTTGCAATGTACCAACTAGAGCCAGGCTGACTGAGATAAGATTTATTACAGCAGAAACTTCTGATTAGATTGGAGTGTTTCTTGCAATGCAGGGTCAGGTTGAAGGTGCATAATAAGCACAGAGCAGTGGGTAAATGGAATTTGATTCTATGGCTGACAATCCTGCTTTTAAGGGCTCTGCCTCTGACAGGGTTCAGATCTTCCTGTTCAATAAGCAAGCACCTATTCAGTAAGTCCTTAGGAAAGACTCCCTAACACTGTTACTGCCTACTGAGTGCGCCCTAGTGGCTGTAGCTAAAACGCTTTGAGTCCGCCAGGAGAAAAGCGCAATACAAATGTTATTTGTCTTGTCTTTGTCTACTTCTTACACATTCAAACAGACCTTCAAAACCCACCTTGTGAAAACTGTCTACTGATTTGGCGCTTTATTATAATGATTTGTTACCTAGCAACTCCCTTCCTACTACTTCCACCAGCTTGTTACGTATATAACCTTTTTATCTTAAGTTCTCCCACATCTTTCATTGTAGTCTTATTTAGATACATTCCTCTTCTTCCTCTTTGGCGTGTTTTTGTGATGCATGCAGTCTTCGTCCCCACACTATTAAAGGTACAGTATTGTGCAATATCTTGGCTCTTGCTAAATACCGGTAAATATAACAATAATAACACCAACAACAAAAACACATGCATATCATTGCTTATCTTCTGCACTAATGTACCTATACGTTGCCCACAGCTGACCAGTTATTTACTAGACAATTCAATCAATGTATTAAATGACCTGGATAATAATAATTTTACCTAGGATTTTTGAATTTTAAGTTTATGCACATTTGGACTTGTATTCAGAGAAATCCAAATGTTGAATCACTATTCATTGAATTTCCACATTTAGAAGTGGAATTGCAATCCTTCTACAAAGGATATATTTGCACCTATTGTCAGCAATGGCTGGATAGTCTACTGGTTAAGGGCTCTGACACGGGGGACCAGAGCTCTTCCTGTTCAGTAAGCCAGCACCTATTCAGTGAGGAGACCTTGGGCAAGACTCCCTAACACTGCTCCTGCCTATAGAGCGCGCCCTTGTGGTTGCAGCTCTGGCGCTTTGAGTCCGCCGGAAGAAAAGCGTGATATTAATGTTCTGTGTCTTGTCTTATTAATGATAGCTCTAGTTACAGAATATGACAAAAGGCTGAGAAAAGACGCACTGATACAAGATACAAGAATAAAAGACTGCAACTTTTTGTTGCCATGGATATCAGAAAAGATATAAAGGAATAGGATATGCAGAATGACAGAAAGCAGGTATGTTCCAGTGGTGCAGCTAAATCATTCAATTCTAGAAGAGGTCAAGAAGGTCTTCCATGAGAAAATATGGAGGACATCATTGCTGACCTCATTGTTAGAGTGATAATTGTACGGGTTTAGTAATGTGTCATTTAGCTGGAACAAGTATGCAAATTAGGACAGTCAGAGCACCTGATCTCCGTCTGTGTTCCGGGCGAGTGATTACAGAAAGAATTATAATCATTAGCTTTGAGGGAAATAAACTACCGATTTTTAGATGAAGCTAAGTGACCCAGAAAGCTAAAACTGAAACCAGCAGTTAAGCATTCTTTAATCTGCTTCCTAAACAAGAACTAAAAAATTCCCTTGCTCCATACATCACGACTGCCATTATTTTCTGTATAAGTCATGACAAGTAACATGATCTATAATAATCTGCATTCTATCAAGTTTTGTGTATGTGCTAACAATAAACAAGTGATCTTTGGCACTTAAAGCACACCTGTCCCGAAGCAAAGCAACCGAATGTAAGCACAGAGGTAAGTTCACGCTGGATCCACATAACTCTGTACATTGTTTCTTCTTCTCCTTGTCCTCCGATCCACGCGATCAATCCTTGAAAAATTGGACTTTTGGCTAAAGTCAAATGCAGAGCAGAGACAAGGTCCTCCAGCACCCAAAGCTGAGACATAAAAATGCGCCCCTCCATCCCTCCCTCCCACCCCAGCCGTCACACACTGATTGCTATTAGATAAAGAGGCGCCCCAGGGCCCCCAACACCTTAATCTCTAGTTATCTAGCTTGCAGTCACTGCCATGTATCCCCTTTTCTTATTTCTTTCTTGCTTCAAACACAATTGGGGAATGATAGCTGAGCGAGTTGTGCACCCCCTCTTACACTGCACCCTTAGGCTGGAGCCTCTACCGCCTCTGGTCAAATGATCAGACAGGAATGTGAATTCAGCATGGCTTTGGAGTCAGTACAAAAAGCATCCGACTCCAACATTTATGAAACTACCAACTCCGACTCCAGATACCTAAAGTTGCTCCGACTTCTCGACTCCGACTCCTTAGTCTAACTTTTACAAAGGCTATGGATTTGGTTCAAAAATCATTTGATTCCGACTCCTCAGTTTATTGAAACCACCAACTCCCGACTCCAGGTACCCAAAATTGCTCCGAATCCTCAACTCCGACTCCACAGCCCTGGAATCCAGCATGAACATACCACTGTGCTTAATTTAGGTAGCGTTGCCTCAGGTCAGTTATACTTTAATTCTACTTTACAGACACTAGGGGAATCTAAATTTCTTATACAATATCATCTTATTATAGTACAGGATCTTCTCAAAAAATTAGCATATTGCGATAAAGTTCATTATTTTCTGTAATGTACTGATAAACATTAGACTTTCATATATTTTAGATTCATTACACACAACTGAAGTAGTTCAAGCCTTTTATTGTTTTAATATTGATGATTTTGGCATACAGCTCATAAAAACCAAAAATTCCTATCTCAAAAAATTAGCATATTTCATCCGACCAATAAAAGAAAAGTCAACCTTCAAATAATTATGTTCAGTTATGCACTCAATACTTGGTTGGGAATCCTTTTGCAGTAATGACTGCTTCAATGTGGCGTGGCATGGAGGCAATCAGCCTGTGGCACTGCTCAGGTGTTATGGAGGCCCATGATGCTTCAATAGCAGCCTTAAGCTCATCCAGAGTGTTGGGTCTTGCGTCTCTCAACTTTCTCTTCACAATATCCCACAGATTCTCTATGGGGTTCACGTCAGGAGAGTTGGCAGGCCAATTGAGCACAGTAATACCATGGTCAGTAAACCATTTATCAGTGATTTTGGCACTGTGAGCAGGTGGCAGGTCGTGCTGAAAAATGAAATCTTCATTTCCATAAAGCTTTTCAGCAGATGGAAGCATGACGTGCTCCAAAATCTCCTGATAGCTAGCTGCATTGACCCTGCCCTTGATAAAACACAGTGGACCAACACCAGCAGCTGACATGGCACCCCAGAACATTACTGACTGTGGGTACTTAACACTGGACTTCAGGCATTTTGGCATTTCCCTCACCCCAGTCTTCCTCCAGACTCTGGCACCTTGACTTCCGAATGACATATAAAAGTTGCTTTTATACGAAAAAAGTACTTTGGACCACTGAGCAACAGTCCAGTGCTGATTCTCTGTAGCCCAGGTCAGGCGCTTCTGCCGCTGTTTCTGGTTCAAAAGTGGGTTCATGCTTCCATCTGCTGAAAAGCTTTATGGAGATGAAGATTTCATTTTTTAGCACGACCTGGCACCTGCTCACAGTGCCAAAACCACTGGTAAATGGTTTACTGACCGTGGTATTACTGTGCTCAATTGGCCTGCCAACTCTCCTGACCTGAACCCCATAGAGAATCTGTGGGATATTGTGAAGAGAAAGTTGAGAGACTCCAAGGAACTGGGAAAAGTGGTTTACTATATCAAAAGTTTACTTTATCAGAAATTTTCCCAGCATGCCCTGGTACATTCTGTGCTGCAAAAGAACAACTCTGTCCTCCAATTGCAGGTACAATATACACACTTGAACACTTGGTGGACTACAAAGTTTAAGGACAACTGAAGTAAGAGGCATATGGAGACTGCCATATTTATTTCCTTTTAAACAATGCCAGTTTCCTGGCAGCCCTGCTGGTCTGTTTGGCTGCAGAAGTGTCTGAGTAACACCAGAAAAAAGCAAGCAGATAATCTGTCAGATTGGACAATAATGTCAGAAACACTTAATCTGCTGCATCTATGGCTGAAAGTATTTGAGGCAGAAGGTCAGCAGGGCTGCCAGGCAACTGGTATTGCTTAAAAGGAAATAAACATGGCAGCCTCCATTTACATCTCTCTTCAGTTTTCCTTTAAATATACCTTAGGGCTGCATAGCCATGCTGGACATATTGCTGGTACAGTATCCAGGACCCCTTAAAAATTATAGCCATCAGCCATAGAGGCAGCCACTCGCCTTTTCAGCACTAGCCTGAAGACAGCACCCGACCATGGGTTTCACACTGACATATGAGGGATGTACCGCCCACTTTTTACTACATCCAGAGTCACCATCAAAAAACATGCTTACTATAACAGAAGTTTCACTCTATCAGAGTTTACTATACCAGGCGTTGCTCCCAAACTTATAGTAGAGAATAGTCGGAACCTGGAGAGGGAGTTTACTATACCCGAATGTTTACTATACCGAAGTTTATTATAACAAAATTATACTGTAGTATCGTAGTGAAGTCCTGAGGTCAAACATTTACCGGTATATTCTCCATAGGTTGTAAACTTACCTATATCTGCAGCTATACCTAGTCCCTAATCTATAGAGACCATTGCACACACTATTTTTCATATAGAGGTCTCAAATTGAGAAAGTGCTTGCATTAACAATTGAGAAAGTGCTGTGACCCATACATTTGTGATTACTAATTATTAGCAATCTATTAGTTATGATGTGTTTTTATTAGTAAAAACCCTATAAACAGAAAAATCACGCAAGAAAAAAAGGCTTAATGCAAACATAAATCACTGGTGTTACGCTGGTATCTGCTCAATTTATCTCAAGTTTAATATTTTTGTTTTCTAATTGCCAAATACCAGGGAATTCAGAGAGCCTCAGAGCAGAGGTGAAGGCCTCTTTCTTTAACTTTCAATAATAATATTGGGGCAGATACAGATTTATCAAAACTAGTGCGAAGAAAAATGGAACAGAACAGAACAGGACAAAAAAAGAGCAGATGTCCAGATCAAGGACTCTGATCGATTTGCAGCAGATTTGGTCCTATTCTCCTAAAACTGAACTCTACTTCAATGTCCTCTCTTTCTGCTCTCCTGAATGCAAGGTGTCCCACTAGACTAGGAGTTTTTGTTTTTATTTTGAATGATCAAGGGTGCGCCTATATCAAAGTTTACGCTTTAAAGAGAACCCAAGGTGGTGCTTGGGGGGGCAGATGGGACACAAAGGCATGTTCTCTGCCTCATGACATGCCTCTGCCCCCCCTGCCCCACTATAGTCCCCCGAAATTAGCGATAATGATTGTTGCTATTCCGGAGGGTAATGGGAGGAGAGGGATTCCCTGCTCAAAACACCCCCCCGGGGGCGTTCTTGCAGGCTTTCCAGAGCTGCCATTGGGCAGCTCTCTCTCCCTGGCCGCACCCCCACCTCCCTGCACGCTGAGAGAGAGATCTCTCTCTTTCCAGAGGTCATGAAAGTGAAAGAAAGCCAGTGCAGGCCAAAAGAGCAGCAGAGAATGGTGGGGATGGCATCTACCTGATCCGTACAGCCCCCCGGATCAGGTAGCATACTTTTTTTTTAATTATATGAGCCCACCTCGGCTCTCTTTAACCTCCTGAGCGTTACGGCGCTCAGGAGGTTTTGTTACTTTTTGCCCGATTAATAAAATTATTGTCCCAAATGATTGTAAACCATTTAGCTAGCACTAGGCTAGCTAGTAAAGGTGTTGGGCACCCCCCCGATCCCCCGTTTATACATTACCTAGCCTGGATCCAGTGATTGGCGCAGCCTCCCCGGACAGCTCCGGTCTTCACTATGGGGAGGATCACACTTGACGTCGCCAACGTTATGACGTCATGCGCAAACCCGGTCCTCCACCTAGAGAAACCAGAGCTGTCCAGGGAGGCTGCGCCGATAGCTGGATCCAGGGAGGTAATGTATAAACGGGGGGATCGGGCATCGCAGGGGAGCGGCAGGTGTCTGACACTTGTACTAGCATGCAACTAATCTTGTCAGATGTTTGCCAGAAACTACTGATCTGCATGCTTGTTCAGGGTCTATGGCTAAAAGTATTAGAGGCAGTGGATCAGCAGGACAACCAGGCAATGTGCATTGTTCAAAATTAAATAAATATGTCAGCCTCCATATTTCTAATTTCTCTCACCTCGGGTTCCATTTAAGAGCCTCCATTTGTCTCACACCTCAGGTTCCCTTTAAGAGCTCCTTTAAGGGCCCCCTCAGTATGTACCTTTAAATCTACAGTACATACACACATATATATATATATACATACACACACACACACACACATATATATATATATATATATATATATATATATATATATACTGTATATATATATTATATACATATACTGTATATATACACACACACACACACACACACACACACACACACACACACAGCAGTAAATGTGGTGTGCAGGCATATAGGCTGTGGTAGCTGCACATTAATGTCAATCAAATGAGCTGCTAAAGCAGTGTGGATATTAAAAGAGTAGATATTAGAGAAGCTGTGGAGTATCGCGGTTTGGCAGCCATGAGATGAAATATTCCGCCAGTCAGCATAAAAACACCATTCCAACTAGCCTGTTCAGTGAGGCAGAGCAAAGAGCAGAGATGAAGTGTAAAATGCATTAACCCATAGCAACCAAGCTCCAAGTTACCACAGCTTTGTGATGGAAAGATTACTTCAGGTGTGTGAATGAGGCTAATTGCACTTTGCCTTATACAATGGTCCTGCCTGTATCAGGTGACCAACAGCAGGTGTGTGAAGGAATACTGAAATAATGAGGAAAGGAAGAAAGGAAGCAAAGCTATACATCAATCTTCTTACTGGTAGCAGGACTGGTGCTTCCATGGGGTAAACTAGACAACTGCCGAAGACCTTGAGCACCTTAGGGGACCCCAATTCAGGGATCGCAGGGGTCACAACAACTTGTCGGTCAGTACAGTACTGGATTGTAAAGGGTCCCATGTTTATGTATGCCCGGCAAGCACCCCACTTTGCCTAAAACCATCCCTGACTAGCAATACATCAAATCCTCATAAGCTTGAGCATGGTGTTCATAGATAGGCAGTGAGCCAGGGGCATAACTACAAATCATGGGGGCCCCAGCAAAACTTTTATGGGGTCCTCTTAATGTTCACAACCCTTCCCTTGCCTGTTGGTGACCCTCGCAACATGGAGGTTTATCATACAAGGCTCATAAAACAAGTGTTTCCATCAGGATTTTTGCACGCACAACATGTGTCGCCACAACAATATCATATCTAGAGTATTAGAGAAAGGGAAGGTTAGTAGTTGGAGTCCCCCACCTCTCTGGGTCCCCATGAAGTCGCAGGGGCTGATCCCTCCTAGTTACACCCCAGCAGAGAGCCTAGACTGATATTGATTTAGGATCACTTCAACTAAAATTTCACTTGAAACATTGGTATAATATATCAGGGCAATACAAGTCATTTTGCAATTTAAAGTTGGTGTTATTCATTTTGTAATTCGCAGAGAGCTATGAATTAGGAAAGGAATTCGCCACAGCATTGGTTCGCCAGCAGCCAACTTCCATCCCATAATTCCCAGCGTGACTACAAGTTCAAACATGCCACTGGCCGGCTTACATCAAGTCAAAGGATAGGCTGGGCATTATGGGATGGAGGTTTGCCACTGGGGTACCCTTGCCTCAACAAATTCCATCCATTCTACAAATATATAAAATTCTAAGAAGATTTAAACATCAATATTTTTTAGCAACCATGTCAATACACTATAGCTATACTTTCTTAAGAATAGATTAAAGGATTGGCTCATGATTTAGCTCAGGAGGAGTCCCCAACCCCCGGTCTGTTGCCCACTTCCGGTCCATGGGTCTGGCCTCTTCTATTTTTTTTCAGTTCTCTCATTACAGCGTCAGCTGTTCCCGCTCATCCTCTGTATGGCCCGATGCTGACAGATGTTGGCAGCAGTAGAAGTATGGAGCTGATGCCAGACCAGTGTTGGTAAGGCTGAGTGGGGGCACATAACACTGAGGACACATCTAGCTACCTAACCTGGGAGGGGGGCTTCATAACACTGGGAACACATATAGCTCCCTAACTTTGGAGGGGGGGGGGGCTATGTAAGACTGGGGGCACATCTAACTCCCTAACCTGGGAGGGGGGCTACATAACACTGGGGACACATCTAGCTACCTAACCTGGGAGGGGGGCTACATAACACTGGGAACACATATAGCTCCATAACCTTGAGGGGGGGGGGGGCTATATAACACTGGGGGCATATCTAGCTCCCTAACCTGGGCTACATAACACTGGGAACACATCTAGCTCCATAACCTGGGAGAGGGGCTACATAACACTGGGAAGCAATACAACTCTTGTTAGAGTAATAATAACTACATGAGGCTCATGCACAATCTTCTGGCATTTTCTGTTAGGACGTTTGTAGAATGGCAGTGTGTCTATGCACAGAAAAGCAAGGTAAGAAAGCTGCAATGAGAATTTGCAGAATCCTTGTAAAATATGGAATTAAACAGGCTTTTTTTTTTTTCTCAACAAAAGTGGAATCTCACTTCAAGCAGTTAGAGCTGGTTCACACAGATGACTGCCGGCAGCTGCGCGAGTCGTTTACTGCCAAGATAGACCGACACCCGCATTGAGATAAATGGGAGTGTTTATCTCAATGCATTTACTGTCTTTTACTACGCTACTGCGCGAAAATTTGAAGTCGATCAAAATTCTTGAGACACTGTGTGTAGCGTCCAGCAGAGTGTTCAGAGTGTAGCGTTCACCGGTTCCGTGTCCCCTTGTGGGCTCAAAATGCGACTCAGGGACAGAAGAATTGGAACCAATGCAAAACACTTTTCTACTCAATGGCAGAAAAGCATTTGGCATTGGCTAAATGCACCGCCTGCAGAAGCCTGTCTAACCAGTCCTAATAACAATAAAGGATACACAAGGGGCTCGATTCACAAAGCGGTGCTAACCCAGTTAGAGACTTTAGGCATGATAACCATTGCACCACGCTGGTGAAAAGCCAGTTTAGGTGTGATAAGTTTAGGTGTGATAAGTTTAGTTGTGATAAGTTTAGGCATGATAAGTTTAGATCGCTTGCAAAGTCCTGCACGCAAAGCAGCACCATTAAACTTTATGCAAAGTGCACCAGACTTTGCTAGCGCAAAACTTTTGATCAGCTATGCACTGCGGTGCTAACCCAGTTGGCGCTTAAACTTATCACGCCTAAACTTATTACGCCTAAAGTTATCATGCCTAAACTTATCACACCTAAACTTATCACCCCTAAACTTATCATGCCTAAACTGAGTTTAGGCATGATAAAGGGCTTTTCACCAGCGTGCTAACTGTTAGCACCGCTTTGTGAATCAGGCCCAATGTGTATTGTGACATAATGAGATAGACATGTGTATGCCAAGCACACAAATAATTATGATGTGTTGCTTTATTTTCTTTTACCTGAAAGAGTTAAAATTCGGGTATGCAAGTGATAGTCTCTGTCCAAGTCAGACTATGGCCTAACCTTCACTTATAAGGAATTACAGCCATAAAACACTTTCCTGGCAGAAAACGGCTTCTGAGAGCAGGACAGAGATAAAAAGGGTCAATAGTTCATAGATTTTAGTTCTGACATTAATGCAAGTGTCATTGATCAGAGACAATGAAACAGTAAAAACATAAAAAGTGGATTTAAATATAAAATAAAATTGTGAGATATTTAAAAAAAGGTCATTTTTGGGAGAAGGAGGATAGATACAATTGTTTATCTCAGTGTATTTTCACTTCATGTTTCCTATAATGATTGTCGCTGACGGTTTTAAACAATTGGGAAATAGCAGTGTTAATATTCCCAAAAAACTCAGTGTATTTATCCAGCTCATTTACAATATGTGGTGCTGATATTTTTTGGCAGCTTCTACAAAGAACAGTGAGCCATTCACTTCCCTGACCCTGGAGGAGTATATGGCCTATCCTCCCTAGCACAGTCACACGCACACTAAGAAGGGAGAGTGAAGGCAGTTAAGCTGAAGGCCAAACAGCCTAGCGATATTTTCTGGATTGTAGGAGGAAAGTTGATGCAAAAATGAAGAGAACACAAACTTCATGCAGATAGTGTCCACAACTGTGCTCAGCCTCCCCAAGCTTTCGGCCAAGCCTGGCCACTACTTATGGCCACCACACTGCCCTGCTTGTGTATGTACACGGGGTACATTTGAGATTATGCAAGCTTGTCATCAGGAAGGAGGACGTAAATCAAAATTAGAGTCCCCATGTTTATATGTGCAAGCATTTAAATAGCTGGTGCATTCAAGTTTTAATAATGGAACTCGCAAATGTATGCTGTGCATATTTTATAAAAATGTGGCGTATTAACCTTCATTTTTTTTTTTATTAAAATATACATTTACTTTTCCAGATGTGTATTTTTAACTAAATAATAGTAAAACGATTGATGTCCTATTTCAGTTCATTTATGTGATGAATTAGTGGCCTACATTCATAAGGAAGGTGCATGGCTTTGTTGTCAAAAAAGAACAACTGTCACAAGAGAAATGTGGGAGCGGTTATTGCTGACCTCCTTTTGAACATGCCAAATGGCTGGATATAGTATAGATCCTCTGGCTTCAATGCACAGACTGCACCTGCAAAGGGTAGTGCTGTACTGTACACAGCTTTAGTTGTCTGATTACAATGCTTGTAGAGAGCAACCAAGAACCTACAATAAACTGTACTTTATGGTACAGGAAGGCTGTGTCCACAATCCAAATGTTCAAACACCAGTGCTTTGAAGCAGAGGCTGCTAAAAGTCATGTGGGTGGGAAATGGAAGGCCCACTCCTAGCAAAGACATGCCCACAATCTTCAACCTTGGTTGAAACCAGCTTCTTAAGAGTCAGATGAGTAGGGCTTTGTGGATCATGACCCAACCCCCTTTCCACCTACACGAACGTAAGCCAACCTTTTCTCCAGTGCAGAGCTGGCGAATGGGCAAGGGGCAGGACCTCAGTCATTTCTGCAGTCGGAAGTGTTACTGACTTCAGAGCTAAGTTTTGTTTGGCCAGTATGCCTGCGTGATTCTGGCCGCGCATGTCCTCGCTCACGTCAATGGGAGCGTAATGCGCAGGCGCAGCAGGAGATGCTTAGGTTTTTAGGAGGAGGTCAGTAGTGGCAGGTTCCATACAGGTATTTCTCTCATGATACATGCTTAGGTGTAATTTGTAGGCACAGTCCTGTAGTGAAACTGGTCACATTTGACTTGTATTTTGTTTTATGACAGCGTCTTTACTGCACATGAGAATAAACCTTTATCAAAAATCAATTTACTCTACATACCTTTATACTGTACAGTTTTCTTGGACCTGCAAAGTTCTTTTAGTAGTGAGTCTAGAAACAAAAGACAAATAGGAAATATTAATTTGTTATGGTTACTATCTATGAATATTTATAACATAAGTGCGCACAGATGACTTGCACTGTGGAAGAGAGGGACGATGCAGTATTCTAAGCTACAGAGGCTAAAACAAACATACTTTCTCTTCCCAGCAAGTTGTCGCATTGGACCCTTGTGGTCATGCAATGGCACAGAGCGATATTACACATAACAAAGGGATTTCATGTGGCCTCTTCCTGTCTGCAATGTCGTGCCTGTGATTCAGTGTGGTGAAAGGATTTTCTTCCATGCAATGCTGCGCTTCAGGTCACAGCATTTCCAATTGACCTTTATTTTCCCATTGCCCTTTATAGTCAGCACATATAACTTCCAAAAGCTCAATCAGATATTTCTAGAGATAGTATTTAATTAATTTTCTCATATGAAATCTCCAATTTGATATTCTCTGGTGTGTGTAGAAAAGTCATTCACAATGACACATTTGGCGAACACATTGTGTGACAGTGGCTTTGCTTAAAAACTACAATATGAACGAGTGATGTCTCAAAAAGGGATGGAGAGCTTGTGAGTGCACTGGGGCCCCTAGGCCAGAGGACCCACTGATGTCTCTCCCTCAGCTGCTCCAATCGCTCTTCATTGGTACTATCTTTTCCCCAAAAATAAGAGCTAACCTGAAATTAAGACCAAGCAAGGTTTTAAGGATTTTTGATGATGCTCGAAATATGAGCCCTACTACAAAAATAAGCCCTAGTTAAAGTTCATAAAAAGTCAATATAAAGATCCCACTCAATAGATACACTGCCATTCCCCACAAAACCCCTAGCAAACTCAGTGATGAGGTCACACAGGCAGGGCCGGGCCGAGGCATAGGCTGGAGAGGCTCCAGCCTCAGGGCGCAGTGTAGGAGGGGGCGCAGAATTCATTCAGCTGTCATTCCTAATTGTGTTTGAAGCAGAAAGAAATAAGAAAAGGGGATACATGGCAGTGACTGCAAGCCAGATAACTAGATATTAAGGTGTTGGGGAGGATGTGGGCCCTGTGGCGCCTCTTAGTCTAACAGCAATCAGTGTGTGATGGCTCAGGTGGCAGGGATGGAGGGGCGCACTTTGGTGTCTCAGCCTTGGGTGCTGGAGGACCTTGTCCCGGCTCTGCACACAGGCACTTTTAGGCCACAGATGTATTCTGATTGTGGGCCACGATAGGATCATTACAGAATGCAGAGTGGGATGCGTGTAATGCAGATGGATAGTGTACTGGTTAAGGGTGTTGCCTTTGCTAGTGTGTAAAACAGTATGGAGTCTCTGGGCAAGGCTCCCTAATGATCCTGGTTACCCGTGGCTGCAGCTCTGAAGTGCTTTGAGTCCACAAGGAGAAAAGCGCAATAAAAATGTTCTGTGTCATATGAAGGTGGGTATGGGCAGGGCTAAACTGAGACTCAAGCACCTGCGTCTGTTCCATATGGAGGGGGAAGGAGTGGCCTGAGGCAGGTGGCATTAGGAAAACCTGCATATCAGTATGGTCCCCCTCCTGAAGAGTGAGTTAGTTAGTGGAGAAGTCATATGACCTCAAAAGTTGTGGCATCTCTAGGTGAGTATAGGGAAGATTTGAATGGAATGGAGGGAGCATCTTTAAAGAGGAACTCCAGTGAAAATAATGTAGTAAAAAAAGTGCTTCATTTTTTACCATAATTATGGATAAATGATTTAGTCAGTGTTTGCTCATTGTAAAATATTTCCTCTCCCAGATTCACATTCTGACATGCATTACATGGTGACATTTTTACTGTGGGCAGGTTATGTAGCTGCTCCTAGCTGTTTTGGCTGTTAGAGACAGCTGTAAACAGCTAATTCCTGTCTGTGAACATTGTTACATTGTGGCAGTTTGCCCAGAGTACCGCGGTACTCAGAGCTTCTTGTGGGAGGGGTTTCAGCACAAAATCAGTCATACAGCGCCCCCTGATGGTCTGTTTGTGAAAATCTTATATTTCTCATGTAAAAGGGGGTATCAGCTACTGATTGGGATAAAGTTCAATTCTAGGTTGGAGTTACTCTTTAAGTTACATAAGGAGAGGCAAATAAAGAAAAAATTGTGAAAATTGGCTTTGATAAACCCCGAAGCTGAAATGCATGCAGAACGAGAGTTCCTACTTTTTTACATGGACGTATGCATTCTCTTAATAACTTTACTTTATAATACAAAGATGATTCACAAAGTTTAGTAAAGCTTCAGTAGTACTTTTGGTTGACAGTTAAAAAAAAATTTGTGTTTTAGGTTAATGATTTATCATTGTGTTAAACTGACAGAACGCAGACAAGCTGTACCTCAGTAAAATCAGTGAAAGTACTGATGTGTCATACTCTGTTAATCTCTCGCTGCCGGTCCCCTGGTACGTAAAACAGGCAAATATCAGAACATTGGCTAAAAATAGAGGTAATCTGCATTCAGAAATGTCATGTCTGCTGTCACAATCAATGCCAGTGAAGTGCTTCAGCAAGCTAATATCCTCATCAAAACAAATATGGAGCAGTTGCTTATTGATTATACTTGGACTGCTATCACCTTTAATATAGAAATGTAAAAAACAGACAAATGGGCATAAAATGCGTGGACGCTTAAAATGAACCAGTCACAAATTTTAACTTGCCATGCTAATACCACACCATAAAAGCAGATACAAGGTGTCCACATTAACAATAATCTGTCTCAAAATCTTAAAGCGTACCTAAAGTGACATGATGACATAATCAAATACACATATAGTACTAGCCCTATTAAGAAATTATATGAAATTTATTTCTGTTTTTAAAGTACAGCGAGAGTTAAAAACTTGAGTTGGTATTTATGCAAATGAGCTGGTCTGAGCTTGTTTAACAGTTTGTCAAATTCAGTTGGTTTCCTGAAAAGTAAATACTGTAGATGCTATCTGCTATCTACTGTCAGGGAGAAGATAAAATGATAAGGTTTTGACACAGGAAAGTTCAAAGGGTTATTACTGCTGTTTCTTTTTCAGCAGATTTTAAATTTGGATTCTAAACAGTAGCTGTGACAGTCTGATGCAATCTTTGTACTGTACTCTAAACTAAATAAAGCTATAAGTGCTTGTTCACATCATAATTGTTTTCGCTTATTTTTGAGCGCTGGCGATTTTAAAAATCTCCTTAAAAGCGCTTGTGCAATGTAAGCTTATGTGAATGTTCTCACATAAGCAATGAGCTTTCTATCCAATCGCAAACCTGGCTCCTGCACCATTTTCAGAGCGATTCAATAGAAAGGATAGGGAAATCGCTAAACGTTTGAAAAAGCACTTTGGAAAGTGATTTCCTGAGCACTTTTAATGAATGAATACATTGTATTTATTCATTTCCAGGGCAAAGAGTTCACTTCCTGACTAACTTTAGAAAGTGAAAAAAAAAGGCTACACAAAAGCGCTTAGAAAAGCACTTTTGTAATGCTCAGAAAAGCGCTTTCAAAATCGCTCAATAAATTGCAAGCTGGCGATTTATAATGTCAACAAGGCCTTAAAGTGAAAATAAAAATATGCCCTTCCAGTCCACTTCTGAACTATCTCAAATTACGCTGCTTCCTATCACTATAGACTAGTCAAATTGTGCTTTAATATCCTCACATGTGATCTGCCGCTAACAAGACAATGAACCCCATAATCCATTATGATCCGCGTATACGGCCCGCGGACCTCCTCAATCCGGCCCCCCGAAGCCTGCAGCATGTTTATTTTTTTTCTTTTTAACTCAATCTGCCCCCGGAGTCTCCAGCGTGTTGCACTCACTCCACCGGCCGGTCTGCCTATCCAATCAGACAGGGGGTCTGAGGCGGTCGGCCGTGGCGTGCCCTGGTGCGTGGCTCCGTCACACTGCTTGACTCCGCCCCCAGCCTGGAGCCATTGCCGCAAGCCCGCTCTGCACTGCCCGCCTGTTGGAGCGAGCGAGCCGAGCTTCAGCGTTCTGTGTGCTGGGGCCTGGGGGACCTGCCTGGTGCTGCGGCTGCCTCTGACTGGCTGACATGTGGAGGGAAGTCCTGGCTAGGAGACATCACGCCATTGCCACCTGCCTGGCTGCTGCTGTGGAGGAGGAGTAAGAGACAGGACCTGAGAGGAGGTCGGGTCCAGGTCGCCAGAGGAGATTACAGAAGAAGGTATTGCTTTGCCTGCCTGCCATTTGGCAATGTGCTGCCATTAAGATTGCATTTGTGGGGAAATGTGCAGCCATTAAAATTGCATTTGTGGGGAAATGTGCTGCCATTAAGATTGCATTTGTGGGGAAATGTGCTGCCATTAAGATTGCATTTGTGGGGAAATGTGCTGCCATTAAGATTGCATTTGTGGGGAAATGTGCTGCCATTAAGATTGCATTTGTGGGGAAATGTGCTGCCATTAAGATTGCATTTGTGGGAAAATGTGCCGCCAATAAGATTGCATTTGTGGGGAAATGTGCTGCCAATCTCATAGCATTTGTGGGTAGATCTTCTGACAATTTCATAGAATTTGTGGGGAAATGTGCTGCCAATCTCATTGCATTCGTGGGTAGGTTTGCTTCCAATCTCATTGCATTTGTGGGAAAATGTGCAGCCAATCTCATTGCATTTGTGGGAAAATTTGCTGCCAATCTCATTGCATTTGTGGGAAAATGTGCAGCCAATCTCATTGCATTTGTTGGAAAATCTGCTGCCAATCTCATTGCATTTGTGGGTAAATCTGCTGCCAATCTCATTGCATTTGTGGGAAAATGTGCTGCCAATAAGATTGCATTTGTGGGGAAGTGTGCTGCCAATAAGATTGCATTTGTGGGGAAACGTGCTGCCAATAAGATTGCATTTGTGGGGAAATGTGCTGCCAATCTCATTGCATTTGTGGGTAGATCTGCTGCCAATCTCATTGCATGGCCACACCCATTCCTGCTATGTCACCGCCCACATCCGGGCATGGCCACGCCCATTTTTTTGCTGCGGCACTCCGGCCCATTTTCAAAACTCAATGTGGCCCTTGACTTAAAAAGTTTGCCCACCCCTGATCTATTCCCATTACTGCTCCTGATCTGTTGCCCATATCTGAAAAATCATTCACTGGCTTGCAATACATCTCAGAATTAAAATAATACATTACTGCACTCTCAAACCATCCCATCTAGCGTTCCAATGTCCTAAAAATGTACACTTCATGAATTACCTTATCCTATGCATGGCTACAAGATTTCCCTAGAGTGTTTCCTATTGTTTGGAACACTTCTTTCTTTCACTGGAATAAAGGCTATGCTTTTATACAGTAGTGCTGTTAGGAACGTGAACAAAATGTGATCTACTTGCTGGTGGTACTGCATGCAGGACTGATCCCCTTTTCCCATCTATCATAAGTCCACTACCCTGGGATTGACTTGCAGTTCACAACCTGCACATGGCATCAGATTTCTGAACTTTCTGGGACTTCCACCTTCTGCCAGCAGAGGTTGACCTGCTGTCTGAGGCTTACAAACTTATCAGCTGATACATTCAACATTTACCATACATAGAACCAGCTGTCCTTGTAGCAGGTGCCAGAACATTGTCAGCCTTCCTTGTGCTTTCTGAAATCTGATAATAGAACACAGTAACTAGAGCCCAACTGGTTGCAGATGTAGAGTACCAGTTTCACAAATTGTGCCTTTGAGTTCCTGCTGGCAGCACTTGTGGACTTTGCATGGACATCTGCTGTCCACCAGCACATCTGTCCTCTTTCTGGGAACTGTGCTGTACTTTGTCTCACCTGCAGTTGGAACTCTGTGAGCAGTCACATGACCATGGCTGCCTCTGCCATCAGATCATTGTGCTATGTTTCTCAACATTTTATTGGAATGTATCCCTTTTAAAACCCTGTACTCACCAAGTACCCCCTAGCATAGTAAACATCATCACAAATACCCCATGACAAATATATATTTAATCTTAGTACATGATAATTGGTTCTAAACAATTTCCAAGTATTTACTATTGTTTTTAATTAGCTAAAACACTAATTTGGTGTTGTTTAACTAAGATTTATCATTTTGTAAAATTCTAAAGCCCAATCTACACGATACGATTCTTTGTATGATTCGATTACAATTCTATTTACGATTCGATTAAATCCGACATGTCCGATCGGGATTTGATTCAATTCGATTTGCCATTGTTTTGCAATGGCAAATCGAATTGAATCGAATCCCTACGGACATGTTGAATTAATCGGATCGTAAATAGAATCGTAATTGAATCGTACAAAGAATCCTATAGTGTAGATTGGGCTTAAATTTTCATGTTCTTGGTTAAGTATACCAAGCCAGAGTACCCCCTGGAACCATCAGAAGTACCCCCTGGGGTACGCGTACCACACATTGAGAAACTAGGTGCTAGTAGGCATTGCGATTCTGGTCATCGGTCCTTGTTCCCTGCTCCTGATAATCTAACTTCTTATATATATATAGTATCTCTTGGCTGCTGATTGTGTTTATTTGTTCATGTACATATATTGTGTGAATTGTGCACTTGTATATTGCCTTGTATAAATCTGTCATGCTTAGTTGGTTAGGGTAGCTTTTCGGGAATCTGTGGTGCACCGTGAGTTTTTGATTGTGTGGTTGCATGCATTGTTGTACTGTATGTATATATTTTGCACTTTTGTAAATAAAGACGTTTTTTTTCATTTTATCCATGGCTTACATAGATAAAATGTAAACCATGTTTAGACATCAGCATTTCCTGCAAAGTGATCTACTGTTCCTGTGTAATCATGTTAATGATCTGCAAGCGCACAAACAGTGTTTTTCCTTATGTTGTTTGGGTGGACATGCTTCCTGTCTATGGTGTTTGGGCATACATGCTGCTTAAATATGCTGCTTGGGGGCATTGTGCTTTATAGATGTTTGGGAGACATGCCTGCTTTATTACTAGTGTCTAGGACTGTAGAAGTGTCACTATTTTGCACAGGTTATACAGTAAGGTTTACTTAAGCTCTTACTTCATTTTTATATGCTGGAAGTGAGTAACAGCATTTTGTCATTATTTATTTGATCACACACCCTTAACTATGCACAGGTCACTTTTGAATAGGTCTGCCCAGACTGTAAGTTAGTAGCAGTCGGGAGCAGCCAGATATAGATTTGTAGGCACATGTCACTTTTGTATTAGTCTGCATGGATTGCAAGTAAGTAGCAATCCTATGCAGACTTGTAGAGTCACTTTTGTTGTAGTATGGGTGGAGGTTTTATAATAGGCAAACAGTTTAATAATCATAAACTCATCATTAACTTGCTGTATAAATTTATAGATTGCACTTGGACACTTTGGCTTCAATTCATCAAGCATTACCGCATTCGGTAATGCTGAAAACAGCTGACTTAACGAAGCACTTTAGAAAATGTTAATTCATCAAAGCTGTTACCGAATGAGAAGCTGAAATGACACAGCAATGAGATAAATTACCGACATGTGCTCAACAAATGTTAATTCATCAAGGTTCCCACATTCGCTAACACATTCGGTGTTTATCTCAAGCTCTCCCCTGTCGTTACAGGCTTCGAAAGCCTTCTGTGTGAATGTTTTCATGATTAGCAGGAGCAGGCAGCCAATAGAAACAGCCCCTGTTCTCCTGCAAGTGCCGCTGATAGGTCACACAGGCTTCTCCACACAAGCTTTCAGACCCCCCAAGCAGTGAGCAGAGAGAACGGGTCAAAATATATCCCCAGATTCCCTTCGGTGGTGTAACCCTTTCAGGCCCTGTTTGATAATGCAAAGATGCTGGTGGTGAAATCACCAAGCATGGCATTTGTAATGTCTCCAGGAAGTTCATCTACGTTGTGGCAAATAAATAAAATGTTAAGAAAGACTGATGGACAGATTCAGAGCAGCAGAGGCAGTATAAATAACAGTAACTATAACACCTTTACATCTAAAGGGATGTCTGGATGCCTTCTATTGTTATCAGCTTGTAACAACACACGGACATTCCAAGCTGCTCTGCACCACTCTGCTGTTATCTAACAGCCTTTGATGAATTGAAGCCTAGTAGTTCGGTAACTTAACGAACCTCTACCACACATGGGAAAATATTGATGAATTAGCACAGTGAAGTGTAAAATACCGAATGCGGTATTTTAAGGACTGGGGTTTTGTTATCGAACACCCTTTGATGAATTGAAGCCTTTATCTTCAAGATGACACACATTCAAAGGACTGGAAACGTCTGCATGAAGCACTTTTTCATATAATGTTTGATATTATGTTGGTTATTGTATATATTTGTCTTTTGATATTTTGTTTTATTATTATAATAATTGAGAGATTCACTGTTTTACACCATTTGACCACTTGGGGGCATTGTAATGCACTTTAGACATGTATATGTGATTCACTGGACTTTATTCCTCTAATTTAATTTGTATATATGGCATAATGTGATGGGCATTTCCTAACTGCTTTCATATTCTTCTATGGGTGCAATTGTCCAGATTCATTGTTTTATTATTAAATTATTACATAAGTTTGCTTTTGTGTGCTGCTTTTCCTCAGGTGGTCATCTCATTGCAGTTTGTGCTTTGTCATCATGTGCCTTCGTAAGGAAGTTGTCCCTACGTGGGTCTTGGTTTTTCAACAGCTCAATTTTTGGTGGCAGAGAGTACAGATGGCATTGCTTTCATCTGAGGCAGACACACAAAAAAAATGTCCAAACGGCTGAGCCCTGGGATGATGGCACTTTGGTGGTGGCGGCCGACTGAGTGTTAAGTGGGGTGCCAGAATCAGAGCAGGAGGAAGATATGTCATGGTTCCGTGCCGAAGCTGAGGAAACTGAGGCATTCTGTGTTAAATAGTCAACTAAGTCTTGACAATCTTGGGGGTTGATGGCACGTGCCTTCTGAACACTGTACTTTGGTCCAGGGCCGCACAAAATCACGACAGCAGGACCTCGAACAGACCTGCCGGGTGGCCTGCCTCTGCTTCTTTTGCTCATATTGGAGGGGGGGATTAAGTGAAAGGTATGTACTGTAATTAATGTGGTTATAGGCGCTACTCCAAACTGAGATATATTAAACAAACAATGAAACAAAAGGACATGGGCCGCCACACAGTGGGATGGGAACAGCCTCCCTAAATCAATGGAATAAAGTCTGTGCAGGCGCTCAACATAGGATAGTTCACAGTCCCAGAATAGTCTATATTCAAATGGGAAAAAAAGACGATCTCACACGTTCACAGATAAATATCCACCAGGTACTCTCACCAGATCAGTAGGCTGACTCAATCACAAATCAGCAAAGACAGCTTAGCAATAAACTCCAAAGATCTTCTACTGCTCTTAGCATCTGTGGATTAAACATAGTATACGGACATAGCGTAATACTGCTAATTGCAGATTATTGTGACAGTTCACCCCGTGTTAGGTGATCAGATGATCCACTGCGTGTTCCCACCACCTACACTACAATGGTTAACCGCTCACCAGATTCCAATGCTGACCCCCTGTATCGATCAGCTATGCTCGCTTGTGTTTAAATCCTAGTTGCTCAGATGGGATGCACTTCCTTAAAAACTGAGACAAAAGCTCCAATAGCATAATACTGTATTTAATAGAACGTTAAAAACACATTGATGCACTTACAAACGAAGACATCAAACAGCGCATATAGAACAGTCCTCGGCAGTGTATAGCAAGTTGCTTCGTATCCTGAATCGCGTCTCCCAGTGCGACTTCCGCCAGAGGTATGTACTGTCTTGACTAAAACAATGTACAGTCACACAGGTGCAGTGAACAGGTATGCAGTGACTAGTATTACAAATGTGCAGCTGTCACACACACAGATACCGCAAACAGGTGCAGTGACTGGTATATAACACTGCGTGAGGTCACGTAGGTAGGTGTACTGAACAGGTATGCAGGGATTGGTAATAAAAATGTGCAGCTGTCACACACACAGGTACCGTAAACAGGTGCAGTGACTGGTATATAACACTGCGTGCGGTCACGTAGGTAGGTGCACTACTAAACAGGTATGCAGGGATTGGTATTACAAATGTGCAACTGTCACACACACAGGTACCGTGAACACGTGCAGTGACTGGTATATAATATAACGCTGCTTGCGGTCACGTAGGTAGGTGCACTGACCAGGTATGCAGTGATTGGTATTAAAAATGTGCAGCTGTCACACACACAGGTACCATGAACAGGTGCAGTGACTGGTATATAACACTGCGTGCGGTTACGTAGGTAGGTGCACTGAACAGGTATGCAGGGATTGGTATTACAAATGTGCAGCTGTCACACACACACACAGGTTATTGGCCTGAGGAAGCGGGCTCTGACCCGCGAAACGCGTTGCCTGTGTTACTAATAAAAACCTTTGTAAGATACAAAGATTTTTTCGTCACTGAGGTAAGCTACCTCAAATTTATTTTCCGTTTTTAAACTGCTTTTAGATGCTTTTATTACTCCAGGGCGCCTCTTATACCCTTATTGTGCAATCATACCCCCTTACCTCACCCGTCTGAGGGGTGGGTACAGACCACACGTGGCTTCGACCACGGCGGATATCTGTCCCCTTTCTTTTACCAAGGAGAGCGACCGCATCCAGGTCCCTAGGGACCACCCCGAGTGGAGTCGGGTTTGTTGTCTCCACCTGCTTCCTGCGGTCGGTTGCCCCTCTGCAACCCACCTTTGTGAGTAGTGTCTTACTTTTATTACTTTCCATTGTTTTTGACATACTACACCATTGGGCTCCCACTTTTGTCTCCTGTATCTTTTCACTAGAGGGTGTTTTTGACACCCACATCCCACTACAGGTGCAGTGACTGGCAAATAAAACTGCGTGCGCTCACGTAGGTAGGTGCACTGAGCAGGTAGGTATGCAGGGATTGGTATTACAAATGTGCAGCCGTCACACACACAGGTAGTCACTGAATGTGCTGGGCCTGGCAGTGGCACAGTAGGAATTACCAAGGGGCCAAGGGCCAGCTGCGACTGACTGACATGGCTGTGTAAGTGTCTGTGGGACACACACACACACAAAAAGAGAAATAGATCTCAAGAACAACATTAGCTCTCAAAAGAGCTGTTGAGGGGTGCTTTTTAGCAATAGGTGTCAGCAAGGAGCAAGCTAACAAGCCTAACAAGAGCCTAACTAAGCTTTCCCTATGTCTCTCTGCATCAAGCTCTACCTTCTCCAATTACTGCAGCCACACAAGTGAGTGAAATGGCTGACGCTGCCTGCCTTTTATAAGGGGGGGCTCCAGGAGGGAGTGTAGCCTGATTGGCTAACATAGGCCCTATGCAATTACCAAACTCGCCAGCGCTAAGTGCTGGCGAGTTCTTAAATTAGGCGTCAGCAAGGTCGCCTAATGCAATTGCATTTAACACCCCCCCAGGGCGGAAAAGAACTCGCTTGGGCGATATAATCGCCCAGCAAGTTCCTTTCCTCCTATGCAATTGCATTTTGCACCCCCCGGGAAGCGATGCTTCCCGGCAAACATAGGTGCTAACTTTTCACCTGCTCTGAGCAGGCGAAAAGACCTATCGCTGCTGTCAGCGGGCTGATTTTGGCATCTTTACTAAGGAAACTCCAGATGCCAGTGATTTAAATAGGTAAAGGAGTCAGCTTTGACTCCTTACCTATTTAAAATGTAACAAAAAAACATACCTCCATCGTTCCCGTCTTGCCGCATGTCCCACGCCGCTCTTCCGCTCATCTCTGTGACTGTCAGTGTTCTTGGAGCCCGGCAAAGCATCTTTGAGTATCCCGCCGGGGCTCCCCATTCGTCCACTAGGTGGCCCAATGAGAATCATCCTGATTCTCATTGGTCCAATCAGAATCAGGATGATTCTCATTGGGCCGCCTAGTGGAGGAATGGGGAGCCCCGGCGGGAGACTCAAAGATGCTTTGCCGGCTCCAAGAATACTCACAGTCACAGAGATGAGCGGAGGAGCGGCGTGGGACATGCGGCGAGCTGGAACGATGGAGGTATGTATCTTCTGATAGCGACGAGCGGCGGGTACGAGCCTTGCAACGATGCGCTGGCTCTTGCGACGATGCGCGCGCATCTTCCCGGGAGCGAGGCAGCAGTGTTGTGGTGCTGAAGGACAGCTCCACGGCACAAATGCCTCGCTCCACATCGCTGGCCACACAGGAGCATCGCTCGGCGAATACCTAGTATTCACCTGAGTTATGCTCCTTTACGCAAGGACATTGCTCAGGTGAAACTGGCAATTGAATTTGCCGGTAAATCCTGAGCGATGTGAGGAGATAAGAAGCTCACATGTTTTCAGCTTCTTATCTCCTCGAATTGCATATGGCCCCATGTGTCTGCTGACTGTGATGTAGAGGGTCAAAGTTGACCCTAATGATGTAGTATAGGGGGCGGGTCGAACTCGCATATAGTTCGCAGTTCACCGCGAACACCTGAAGTTCGCGTTCGCATGCAAACTGTTTGGGCCATCTCTATGGCTTTGGACTGATTCACGATGCCTGATGGTATTTGAAAAATTGACTCCATGAATATATATTTTGCTGTCTTTATGGTGCATATGCCCTTGCTTACTGTTGTGCTTTTCAGTATAATTCAGCTTATTTTTGTGTCATTTCTGTTCTATTTCTAAAAAAAAAAAAAAAAAACCTTAAAAAAAATGTTAAAAAATTAAATATTTTCAATGTATATTTTTAATAATTTTGCTAATAATTAAGTAAAAATACTAATAATGTTTCAACAACAACCAAAATTCTGTCTAGTACGGCGCAGTTAGGAATAATTATATTATAAACATTATCAATGATCTATTATCAATATATAAACATTATCAGTGAAAATACAGTAAATGCTATATTTACATGGCTAATTACAAATTACACAATGCTATAAAGCCAAGCCTTCATAAGTTCTAGGTTCCTTCAGCATGCACATTAATTAGCATTCTTGATGACAAAGCCTAGAATGTAAAAAAACACATTTTTACAGAATGTTGCCTTTTGCGCCTACTTTCACTGTTTAATGTAATTTGTTATGGTCGATATTCACATTCTGCTAGATTTTTTCCTGGCACTCTAGGAAATTAAACACAAAACCTTTGTAAGGGGTTCTTGGCCGATTCCTTCCCCTACACTCGCTGTCACTGTTGTGTGGGGTGTAGCTCGCCCTGCATAAAGTCTGTATGAACGGCTGCCCTGATTGTTATCAGTGGCTAGCCACAGCACACCCCTCAATAATGAGGGGAGGAGGTCCGAATCTAATATCTGTGATACACATAAATCTAGGTGCTGCTGGGTACCTTTGTAGGTATGCACCTGCGCACTGCACAGACGTGCTGCCGCAGTGAGAAAAGCCAACAAAGTCCTCATTAACTAAATGGACAGGAACAAGGTTGCACCAGCACCACTTTGTCTTTGCAAATATGTAATCAAAGATGCTTGACTGCCACGTAGATAATAAACATAAGTAAACAGGGGTGCACCATATAAAATGTGGACAAATTGCAAATAGTGCACCTCTGTTCACTTATATGTTCATTATCTATGGACCTCTTCCACTAATTTGTGAGTAGAGTCCTGTGGCCAGCCATTTACGTAGACCTTATGCAGGGCGAGCTACACTTCACACTGTACTGACATTTGATTAGAGTGTGTGTGTGTGTGTGTGTGGGGGGGGGGGGGGGGGGGGGAATCAGCCAAAATCCCCTTACGAAGGTTTTGTGTTTAATTTTCTAGAGAGCCAGGAAACTGGGCTTTTTATTTACAGGTATACACAATTTTAAATAAAACAGTAGAAGTTATATTTTAGTATGTATAGTAGACATTTAGGTACCCTCAGGGCTTTATCCTTAGGACCGTATGTGACAAATACCAATAATTAGCAGAAAATTATTTCTAGTTTTACTGGAAAGTTATAAATAAATAAACCTCTTTCTTGAAAAAAGTATTTAAACAAGCTGACTATAAGGTCATCCAGGTGCATTAAAGCACATGTGTACTGTGCTGCCTGAGAGTAAAATCACAAAAATTAATTAGCGCTCAATTTAATCTATTTTTATTCTTTTACACTATGCAGTGGAGAAAAACAAAAATCCAATTAGTTTTTACATACGACACTCCCTCGTGTAGTAGCATAGTTTTTTTTAAAGCTGCCAGAGGTTTGGCATGTAAAAACCCAATGGGGTATTGTATAACGTGTTAAAAATGATTCATTTAAATATGAATAACTGTTGTATTAGAAAAAAAGTCAGTAAAATTTAAACAGTCAAGGAAATAAGGCAGCATTGATTTTAGTTTGGCCAGAGTGAAATCAAGCAGCCTACTATTTATGAGGAATTTGTTTAGAAACCTGTATACATATTCTGTATTCCCTGACTGACAACTTTTCCTGTGTAAATACTTTCTGAACACAACAACAAGTCAGAGTTATGGATTCACTTCTGAGTGTGCTATTACGTTTGTTTAGATTATTATGTAAAATAGTTAAATTGGCCCAAACGTATTAAAGAGAAACTGTAACCAAGGATTGAACTTCATTCCAATCAGTAGCTGATACTCCCTTTCCCACAAGAAATCTTTACCTTTTCTGAAACAAATCAACAGGGGGCCCTGTATGGCTGATACTGAGGTGAAATCCCTCCCACAGTGTGATGTCAGCACCTAGGTACTGACATCACAATGTGGGCGCCTTTTGGCATTGTGGGAAATAACAGCTGTTTCCAACTGCCAAAAATGCATCATCTCTTTCCACCCCTGCCAGCAGTAAAGATGTCACCATGTGATAAATGCCAGAATGTAAATCAGGGGGAGGAAAGATTTTACAATGGGCAAACACTGACTAAATCATATATAAATAATTATTGTAAAAATGAAGCACTTTTTTTTTCAAAACATTATTTTCACTGCAGTTCCTCTTTAAATGTAAATGCAAAAAGTATAAAATATACGAAACCGTTAAATATCAGTACAATGCTTCACATAGCCTTACACTGTTTTATAACAGCTATTGTTAGTTCTAATTCACCTGTGCAAATGAATACTCAAAATGTTTTTATTTTTTCCTTTGTTAATTCATATAGTGCTTAAAATTCAAATGATAAAAGACAATGCATAAAGATATGTTAATCACATCCTTAACCACTTTGTCCTCCTTGACGTATAAAAACGTCAAGGAGGACAGGCGCGCTCCCGCGGCCAATCGCGCGCATGCACGCGCACTCCCGGCCGCGGATTCGGTAGGCCCAGGAATCAATGTATCGGGCTATGGTGCCCGATCACTGATTCCTCTCCCCCGCTGAAAAAGCGACAGCTTCTCTCGGAAGCTACGCTTTTTCTGAGACTATGTCCCTCTAAGTGTACATTGTACGCTTAGATTGACGTTATGTAAACAAACTCGAGGTTGCCATCTTGTGGCCAAAGAGTAAAACTACATCTAAAAGTAAAAAAAAATTACATTACACACACTTTTCCCTAAATAAAACACTATTTACTTCCCCCCCTCCCAAAAATACCCACATAAAATGTTTAATTAAAAAAAAAACATTACAATTTAAAAAACGGACAAACACATAAATATTTACCTAAGGGTTTAAACTATTTAAATATCTATGTAAAGATGAAATATTTCTATATATATTTTTTTTTATAAGCTTGTAAATAGTGATGGATGCAAAACGGGAAAAATGCTTTTTTATTTCCAAATAAAATATTGTCGCCATACATAGTGATAGGGACATAATTTAAACGATGAAATAACCATGACAAATTGGCAATTACAATACGTGGGTTTTATTTATGGAGGCATGTAGTATTTGAAAACTATAATGGCTGAAAACTGAGAAATAATGAATTGTTTCTGTTTTTTTCTTATTCCTACTATCAAAATGCATTTACAGTAAGGTAGCTCTTAGCAAAATGTACCCTCCAAAGAAAGCCTAATTGGTGGCGAAAAAAACAAGATATAGATCAGTTCATTGTGATAAGTAGTGATAAAGTTATAGGTGAATGAATGGGAGGTGAACATTGCTCGGATGCATAAAGTGAAAACAACTGAGAGCTTAAGTGGTTAACAACAACACAAAACACACAACATCAATAAAGAATATATTATGTGTACTGTATACAGGATCACATTGCAGAACATGCAGTATAGATAGTGGGAATAAATCACAATTAGTGAGGGGCTAATGTAGTATTGGGTATATAAACTGTAAAAGAACAGTTCCCGAGCATCCCCAGCAAACTAAGTCCAGCCAACTCATTGGTGCTTTACCCAAACCATAATATAAGCATGAATACGTATGTCTTCCTTGATGAACAATAACGTAGCTGCATAGAATACACACAACATTTTTCTAACAATTATTTTTGGAGAAACATAACAGAGTGTGATGAACCGCTATATTTTTTTCTGTGTTCCTATGGTGTACTTGAAAGACATTTTGGTTCTTCAGTGGTAGTCAATGTATTGAGGGAAACCACAAAAGTAAAGAAGTAATAGCCTGTGTCTATAGTTCAGTGGGATGGAAAAGCACCATAATTGCTTAAGCTACTGGGTGCAGGCACCCCAAAAAATATAAAATAATTATAACAGCTTAAAATGAGAGGTCATGTTGACCTACCTCCCTCTGAAGATACACACCAGGCATATACGGTGGAATTTTTAAATTTTATTCCACAAAAACCAGGGAGACAACATGTTTCGCAGGACTGTCCCACTTCTTCAGGTCAATGACAGTAAAGTGCCCATGGCTGGGGTTTATCTGGGCTTGAGCATCTCTATAGCCGGCTATGCTTCGATAAACAGATTTCTTGCGTACTGAAGAAGAATGGGGAGCCACTTAAACAGCTTTTCTGTTGTCTCAAAATTAACCCAAAAGATATTTGAGTTTTGTGTTATGTCTCAAACATTCTCTACTCACCTTATTTGGAGTTGGGGAAAAAAGGTTCAGAAAACTATTCATGCACTTTCATTGTAAGGAAGCATTCCGACATTTATATGTAAATGCTTACAAAAATTCAGAAGTTATAGAACAATTATACAGTCCAAAAAGCCTGATCATAGTTTTGCATTTTGCTACTTTAACAAATTTGCTTTGACATCAGAAATAAGAAGTACGGGCCCAAACTGCTCATTTATAAAGCCTATTCAGGGATATGCCACAAAGCACAATGAGCTCAGTGCATGAATGGCTTCTGGATGCATATTCAAGTCAAAGAAGTAGGAAACAATGACTGGTGCACAAAAATCATGAACTGTGTCTAAGGTGCATTTTCTGAGTATGTGAGCCATAAAATCATTCATTTTTGAAAGCTTTTGAAAATTGCATTTTTGAAAAAGGAGTTATTATTCTGAAGAAAAACACACATCTTGTGTAAGTCTAAAATGTCCAATTAATTCATGCAAATGCGTGTGGAAGTACATGCAATAACATATGTACGGTATACAAATAAGAATGAATGAGCTGTAACATTTCAAATACATTTTGTAAAAAATTATTAATTTGGTTTAAAATGACTGGCCAGTTGTTCTTTCAGCTATACAATCTCCATTTAGAAATAAGCTGTTTCATCCATGGGCATGTGCTTGGTTTGGTAAATTTGTATCAGTAAAGCTCTTGCTCAGAACAGATTTACGTAGCTTATGTTTACATGAACATTATGCTTACCTTCAGCGAATCAGAGGAATTTATTGTACACGGATCTCCATGTGCCCTAATACTAACCAGTCAAGGGGCAAGACTATCAGAACCCTGGTAAAACCTTAAGATCCAGTAAGAGCTAGTGCTGGCTACTTCAGCCCTACCCTGTAACGTGTATTTTTTCCCCGCTCACTATTTTCTTTAAGTAGCAGCATGAGCAGCCTCCTACCCATTGCCAGGTGGCAAGCCTTCATCTTTGCTAAGACCATGGTACATCCTTTGATGATCCTAGCTCACAGGTTCATTAGGTAGTGCTAGCTAGTGCACTAACTGGTGGTAGTCTACAGCATGGAATCATAGGGGTCCATAGAATGGCGGGTGTGGAGCTAGCAGCATTTGGTGGCCTCTGTGTGCACCCTCCCCCACATTGCAGTAAGGGGTTACATACTGTAGGGGCCCCCCTTCCCCAAGATTCTCCAACCTCCAGCTACCCAATGGGTGCGGTAATCCTGCCACCGCCGGTCAGTGGGGTTAATGTAGAGTATAGGGTCGCATTCATTACCTCTCTAGCAAGCATGCAATTTATCCTCCTTCCACCAGGCATCCTCCCGTTTCCATGACTCCCCCGCAGCGGCATCGCTATCTTCATGACATGCAGGCATTGTAAGTCAGCAGCTACCGCTGCACATTAGCCCTGATTACCGGCAGTGGCAGGATCTCAGCACCCATTGGGTAGCTGGAGGGTGGGGAATCTCGGGGAAGGGGGGCCTCTACAGGCGATGGGCCTCGCGGCAATTGCCTTGTTTGCCCCAATTATAGCACCGGCCCTGATGACAGGGGGTTTACCTTGTATCACCTCTTTTTTTACAACATTCAGTTGAGTCTGAAACTCAGAATTTCCGGGATGTTTTTGTTATAGCCAATCATGTTACAGACCAGTTGCTAACCAATCTAAATAGTTGCGAGATGTTCAACCATAGTTTTTTGACACAAGTAGTCCAGTCTCTTTGTCACTCCTGAAAAAATTTTTTTGAAACAAGTCTCTGGCATCAAGTATAAATTAAGCACATATTTTTTATAAAGCATTTCTTAGTTTCACCACTTAATAAGATGTATTTATACGATTATTTACCATGGGAAGATCTAATCTGCTAATCTGTCACTTCTACCAAGATAGTTAAAATGGTACCTTGTTGCCCTAGAAAGCCAACAGAAATCTAAAAGCAAATAGAAAAAAGCAGGTTGGCACTATGGTTCAGCAAGCGTGCTTAGGTAGCATTATAGGTGCCCCATTTCCAGCCAAGTAGACAGCGTATGCAGAGTGACAGGGAAGGCAGAGAAAAAGGGAAAACCGGCACTGCTAAAATGCTGTATTTATTATCTTCATGCATAAAAAGCATAAGCGAACATGATATAATAAGGCAAGCTTGCACAGTGGATATTACAGATCAAAGTGGGGTACCTGGTGGTGCGGTGGGTGCGGGTTGTTAAGCCTGACGGCCGTTTTGCGCACGTCTGCGCATTTACGGAGGCTGCAAAGGTCTAAAAATCTAATCTAATCTAAAAAGACTGGTAAGGAGACAAACTTGCAGATTTAAAGCAGGAGGGACAGCCACACTATCCCAGGAAAAAAAAAAAGTAGATAAATATTTGTTCTTCTTACGTAGCAGATGTATTGTACTGTCCACATAGATAAATACTTGTTCTACTTACATAACATATTTATTGTACTGTCCATGTTTTGACTTCAGTGAATTTTATATAGGAAATAAAGAGAAAACTGTTCCTGGCATTTTCCATTTTTATTACCTCTGACTGAAGTCAATCTTGATGTAATTTCCTCCCTTACTCTTTTTTACTCTTAGAAACTGCTCTTTCATATCTAGCTTGCTTTGTAAACAAGTGAGCACAGCATAGATCATATTTCAGCTGCTCACTGAACTGCCCTCAGCCAATCGGTGAGGAGCAGGAATGCGCTAGGGGTGACGACAAGCGTCCTTCTCCTCGGCAATGTACCAAATAGAGCCAGGCTGATTGAGATAAGATTTATTACAGCAGAAATGTTTCTGAATAGATTAGAGTGCTTGCAATGCAGGGTAAGTTTGCAAGCTGCGTAATAAACACAGAGAAGTGGGTAAATGGAATTTGATTTTATGGCTGACAATCCCGCTTTAAAAAGAAAAAAAAAGTTTTGATAAGCACACAAACATTCAAAAGAAATAAAAAGTTTCATTTGAAAATCAATTTTTAAATATTTTTTTATACTTTTCCTTTAAGCAAGGGGAGAATTGTTTAAATAAGGCCTGTTCATACCCTCATGCTGTTTCTGCATGTTAAAGAAGAATTCCATAAGACATTCAAAGAAAAGTATAATTATTGCACTAGTTTTTTTCTCTCGCTTATACTACAATGTTTTTGTATCTCTTCTAGACCACTTCAAAAGATCATTTGGATATGCTTTTTCTACCCCTCAAACGTTAGTATTTCAATGACCTGCCAGAAGGCATTTCTACACCTCTTACTGTGCTAATTAGGTAATGAAAGTTCTGCCAGAGGGAGTCTATTATCTTTAGTTCTGTCAGTCAAGCTGTTCTCTAATTATGCCTTGGATTACAAATTTGCAGGCATTAGTCTGGTTTCTGACTTAAGCTACATACTCACCACAAGACCAAACAGAAGATGGATCGGGGAACCTATGGCGCCTGTGACCCAAGGAGCGAGGAGCGATTATCATCAATGAATCATCTTCTACAGGAGTAATGTGTGTCGGCACACGATGGGTGCGACACGATTGCGGCATTTTGAGGGAGAATCTACAGGGATATGAGCGATCGTCTGCGATATGATTCTTCATGACTATCGTGATCGCCGCACTTCGTGAAAAACGATAGCACAATTGTGAGACCGTACTTTAAATAAAAGTCTCCATTGTTGCATTTTGCTGCACTGGCTTGCATTTGAAGCCAGTTTGAATAGATACCATAAAAAAATGTAAGACTACGCATGTCACCAAGATCCAACATACCAACACAATGCAGATATTGCATTAAGTCCTGATTCAAACGTCACCGAAGGAACCAGATGCTTTACTGCACCAGCATCAATTGTATGAAGAGTTATGGCCAAGTGAGCACTGCTGCCTTGCAGCACAGTCCCAGGTACAAATTTCAGCCAGAACACTATCTCTATGGATTTTGTATGGTCTGCCTTTGTTTGAATGAGATTCCTGCCTGCAGGCAATCCAATTAACTCCTATGTCCACAATACATACTGGTACGTTAATTGGCTTTTCCACAAATTGACCAAGCTCCATTCACTTAAAATGTGACAAAAGATGTAATACCTATTAACAACAAAGGCTATTTCTCAAAAAGTATACTAAACAATTTACTGGCAATAAATGCTTAATATGTTTTTAAAAAACAGAACAATCAAGTGGATATCCAGCCTATAACACATATTAAACAGATTCTCTTCTCCTGTAAAGTTGTAATTACCTGCTGGGTTTTCTTGTGAATCGCTCCTGGGACTCTGTATCCACTGGCTTCCGGCATGTAACCCTGCCCCTGCTGAAAAACGGCATGACGCTCTCTCTACTCGAGATAGAGAAAACCCAATGGTGTCAGCGGGATCAGACCTATGTGCCAAAAGCCAGCGGACAGCATGGAGTCCTGGGACTGGTTCACAACAAGACCCGGCAGGTAATTATAACTTTACAGGAGAAAAGGATCAGTTCCATATGTGTTATAGGTTGGAAATAAATTTTAAGTGCTTAGATACAAATGCACCATAGTTCACTATACTCTATAAAGCAACAGGCCAGCATGATCACTAGCCAGCAGCCAATTTCAGTGGCCCACACCTCTGTTCTCCTACCTCCATCATACACTCTAGTCAGCAGCCAACTTATATAGAACATCCCTTATGCCTCAGTCTCTCCCTCCTTTTATCATGCTCTCTCTTGTCTGTAAACCAAACGCTCCATCCACTCTTCCGAACTATGTGCCACTTCTCCCCAGATCTGGCTCTCAAGAGTAAATACATTGAATGGTTAGGCAGTGTAGGCAGCATACACTTACCAAGAATATGTAAAGGTCCTCAGAAGCCTCTCTTGTGTGATACGTCCCTCCTTCTGTAATTGCTGGGCTCTGAGAGTTTCATCTATTGCTGTACATTTAAAGGTTACGTCATATAATGCCGCTTCCATCCTAAAGGTGCAGTGACATCATCAACAGTCCACTGCGGATCCCACTGGCTGGCTGGCAGCAGCAAAGTGCAATCTGCTATGCCTATGTGTGCCCAGACACAGGTCAGCCACGCTTAAAATTTGAGTTGTACGGGCCCAGGCACCCTATGCTACACAATGATGGGCAGTTTTCCCACAGGCTCCGCTGTAGGTGTGGGGGCGACATTTATGTGCCTGGGCTTGTTGTACAAACTGTCCAAATAATAACTAATTGCACACATTGTCTGATGGTAGCTAAATTTAATGTGATAAAACATATTTGAGATATATAACATGGCTATTGGATTCTTTTCCCCAACCTTTATACAGTAACTTGGTATGGCTCAGATTATCAATAGTGTGGCTTTCACTGAGAGGCCTGCAGTGGTACTTAAAAGTTTGTGAACCATTCTTAATTGCTCATGGGCCCTATTTATAAAAATGTTGATCTGCAGATCACCAGAAAAGTGTTGTGAATTCTACATCATATTTATAAAAGAGAGAATAAGCAGGAATGACCCCAACTTAATAGATCACTCAGATATAGTTTGAGTAGCCTTATCCATTATATGTATAGACCTTCACTGTTAACAGATGTGCTGCTCAAAGGGTTAGTGCTAGGCAATAGGGTTAGAGGTCAGTGGTAGGCATAGTTATGGAAGGGTTAATGTTGAGGATAGGGTAAGAGGAGGTTAGTAGCATTCATTTAACATTACAAAGCTACAGCAACAGCGGCTAGAAATTCCCAGCACAAAGGCATTATTAGAATATCAGTAACAATATTCAAAATAACGGCAGTACCCAGTGACCAAATTAACACGCACCTTTTTTTTAAATGGACATATTTACCCCTTTTTTCCATTTCTTTACTATAGATGCTCTGACCATGCTGGTCTCTTTGGTGAATGATCATTCACGATTTCTGATCTAAGACTTCAGTCAAGTGAAGAGAGTTTTAGGTGCAATGCACTGATGGCTGCATAACAAAATAAATCACCTGACCTCTTTATAAGTGATATGTTTACACCTTATAAATAAAAAGCCCTTTAAGCCCCCCAGCAAACAAGAAAATACTCTGAATGATTTTGAGAAAACTTTTCACCTTCTTTTTGGTACTCTTTCAGTCACAAAGTGCTAAAATGTTTTTTTTTTTAAACAGGAGAGGAAACATGATCTCCTATGAGAAAACTTAGAAAACAATTGCAATGAATAAGGGCCAAGGGGCCATATGTAATTCACTTTTTCTCCTGAGTTTTCTATTAGGAGATAATTTTCCAACTTCTTTTTAAAACAGCTTTTCAGTACTTTGCAATTGAAAAAATACCAACAAGTAAGTAAAAAAGTACCATGAAAATGATTTTCAAAAAAATAATTTTAAAATGATTAACCAAGTGTGAAAATATCACCTAGGAGAAAAGGGACAACAAACTTCCCAGCACCCCTTGAAACATTTAAATTAAAGGGTAGCTAAGACAAAAACATTGAGGATAATGGCAGTCACACATACGTTGCCTCAGAAAGAACTTTGTACAGCACCACAGAATATTTTGGCACTTTATAAATCAATAATAATAAAAAATAATAATAATTTACATCCATTTAGGACACCCTGGATTTATTGCAGAATGTTCTCGCGCAGGGAGGAGATTTGTGACTGTGACTGGACTGTTATTAGTTACTAAACTTTCAGCAACTCTACTGCATTCTGATGAGAGCCACATGATGGCTGCAAACTTAAAGCACCCGATAACGGTCAACACCTCAAAAATTTGATCAAGGTTTGAAGGATTACTTATGTTCTCCACTGTTCAACAACTTTTGCAAATTAACCTCAATGTGATTTCTACTGGGAAAAGTGCTACCATTCCTGTATTGCAGCACTGGTTCAATGTATTGATGCCTTTGTGATGCCTAATATGCCACTGCTGGGCTGTGGGCTTTTTACTGTATTTTGTTACTAGGAATAAAGAATATGGGGGCAGAAAGTGTGGAAAGCGATGTACTAGCTTTTCTAGAAATGTAAGTTTCTGATTGAAAATCAGTTAACAATCCCTGTAACCATGTTTGCAAAGCTGGGATTAGTGTTTGTACTGTTTAGTCCACTACTGTGGGGTGTAAATATTTCTTTAGGCCGGTTTCACACTGCAAACTAGCGGTAGGGCAGCCGCGCCGCACCAGAAAAAAAAAAAGGCCTTCAGGGAGTTTCAGGGATTACCGCATTACTGCGCGGTATTCCCCATCTGGCACTGGGCCAAGCAGGAAGTGACACCCACTTGCCGTCACTTCCTGATTTGGGATATGCGGAAGTGTGTATTGTACAAATATGCTTCGCGTATTAAAAAATGCACTTGCTCGCCTGAAAATCTCAAACATTCAGAAACCCCTCCCCAGCTGGCCTGAAACCTTTCTCAAGGAAACTGCAGCTCTGTGGCCATCTTCACCTGTGCTCCCATGGCCCACCCACATCTCAGCAGCACCAGTCTGGTAGGGCGAGTGTGTGAGTAATTTTATTTTTTAATAGCCAAGTCCCCCTTATCTTACAATAAGGTACACAGTACGTGTATTCTTGAGCACGCTGGAGGTAAGCAAAACATGATGTATTATTTTCCCTTACATGCCACAGGATACACACACTTTTCTCATGCAATACACTGAAGAACGAAAGTATGCAGTAAGGGCTTGTTCACACCTGGGGTGTTTTTGTGCTTTTTTTAGGCGCTGACGATTTCAGAAATCGCCCTAAAAGTGCTTGTGCAATGATTCCCTATGAGAGTGTTCACATATGAGCAGTTCGATTTCGATCCTCTCATAAAAGCGCTGCTTGTACCATTTTCTGGGCTATTAGCCTATAATGGAAGGTATAGGGAATCGCAAAGCACTTAAAAACATGCTTTTTATAGTGATTTCCCAAGCACTTTTATGAATAAATACATTGCATTTATTCATTTCCAGGTACAGAGTTCACTTCCTGACTGACGTCAGGAAGTGAAAAAAAATCCCTCTGCATAAGCGCTTAAAAAAGAGCTTTATACAGTGCAGGTAAAGGCGATTTTAAAAATCAAAAAAATCTGCTCAGCGCTTGAAAAAGCACTGGTGATTTATGATGTGAACAAGGCCTTACAGACACAAATCACTTTTATGTAGCAACCAGGACATTGGCTTATAGTACAAAAACTTATATGCTCTGCAATTAAAATGTAACACTTGACTGCATCTGAATCTGAACTTGGTAAGAAAACTTGCAATAATTTTAGTCTCTCCTTCTTTTGCAGGATCATAAAGAAAACACAAGAAAAATACAACAGTGCAAAGGTTACCAAAGATCATAATATCAATAGTACCAGCAATCTGTATCACTGTATTTTCACAATGCATCATAATATCAGACCCGGATGTGTGGAAAGGTCACACACATTTAAGCTGCATGTAACAAAATGCTGGGGAATCCATCTGAAAACATTGCTCAACCTTAAAAATTATTTCAGCTCTGTTGTCAAATGCAACCTGAGATCTGATGTCCCACCACTCAGAACATGTTCAGAAACAGTTTATGTACAATTCTTACTTTTTTTTTTTTACAGACCCAGAAGAGGTTTCTTCCAACAAACCACAGACTGTTCAGACTGCTCAATGTTTTATTATCATTTATGTTGTCTCATAAAAGCTAAAAACGCAGGTCCCAGCACATTGGCCTCAATTCACTAAGCTTTTCTCCTGTCTTTAATAACTCTCCTAGAGTTGTTACCATGGTGATAAGGCATGTAGTATTCAGGAAACATTTTACCTCAGGCAAACCTAAAGTTAACTCTTCTGTCTTTAAGTTAACTCTTCAATCCTTAAAATAACTCCAGAGTTAAAGACAGGCTGTTTATTAACTGCATGTGAAAATAACTACAGAGGAGGTAAATTAACTACAGAGGAGGTAACTTAAGGAATGAAGAGATAAGATAACTCTCTCACTATGTGGAGGTAAGTTTTCTCTTGCCTTATTATCTCCAGCATGATCTTAGTGAATTGAGGCCATTGTCTATTATTTTTACTATTATTATTTAGTATTTATATAGCATCAATACCTTCCGCAGAGTATCCACTTTTAGGGGGAAACCAATTAACATGTATGTTTTTGGGATGTGGGAGGAAACCGGAGTGCCCAGAGGAATCCCACGCAGACACGGGGAGAACATACAAACTCCTTGCAGATGGGGCCCTGGCTGGGATTCGAACCAGGGGCCCACCGCTGCAAGGCCACCATGCTGTCCTATTTAATAAAATTCACTGGAACCCTGTATCGGCTGGGTTCCAGTGCATAGCTCTGCCCTCTGACAGAAAATGTCCCGGGCCTTTTCTATGTCAGATACAGAAATGGAAGAGGCCTTTTTCTGCAAGGTGGCAGGGCTACACGCTGGAACCCAGCTGATATGGGGCTCCTGTGAATCTTATTATTCAGACGACATGCTGGGGCATTCATGTTGGCAATGACAGGTCGGGATGGCTGACATGGTATAGTGTCAGCTTTCTGGCCAGGAGCTTTTTGTTCACAAAACCAGATGCCATCTTAACCACTTGCCGACCGCCCACTACCTATGGGCGTCGGCAAGGTGGCACCCCCAGGACTGCGTAGCGCCGATCGGCGGCAGTACCTGGGGGCGTGAGTAGCTGGGGATCGTGCGCATCTGCCGGCATTAGGCTCCGCCCACCTGCGACGTCAACCCGCCGGCCAATTAGCAGCACCGGCCGGTATGTACTGTATATGTTGTATTGCTCATGAGAAAAAAAGACAGCTGGCACTACAGGGCGCACAGGACCTGGGTGAAGGACCGGGTTAGATTGCAATCGCTCCCTGAATCACAGCATTCTTTGACTGATGAAAATAGACCTGTATCTAAACAAAGAAGAAGTAATGGTCAAAACTACAAAATGTTCATTTACGTTCACTGCATTATTACACACGTGAGCACATTTCAATTCCTGATGGCTGTTTCATGCAGAGATGATTCTTCAGAGACTAAGATGATGAGATGTCTCAGCCTCTGAAGAAGCACAACCATGTCAAGTGGCCTCCATTTTGTATCGGGGACCCACCCACTCTGGTATGTGCAGCAATTAAATTGTACTCATGCGTATAATATTGAAGTATATGCAAATGCATATATATATAAAAAAAAAAAGATACACTTGCAGTGCTGACCATTGCTTCGCCTTCTATCTTAATATGTTGCATTACACTTTACTCATGTGCGGTAGGACTTAATTCTGCTTCCTGCAGTTTAGTGAATATACCCGATTGATAAATGATCAGATAGAAATGATAAATTGCCTGTTGATGAGAGCTGCATTTTTCTACTAGCCATTCAAAATGTCTGATAAATGACTGGTTTCTCAATAATTTAACAATGGCATGCGTAGGTAAATATAGATTGGTCCTGCACAGTTCCCAGTGTGTGTTTCTGCTGTACCAGTCTATATGAATGTAGATGCGAGTTTCTGGTGCTGATGCAGGCAGAATGTGTGGGCGGGATGTGGTTTGTTTATGCAGCTGTTGGCTGCAAGGAGAAGCCATATAGGAGACAAAAGATTGAATGAAAGAGCCCATGAACATGTATTTATTGTGTTTTTCTCCATCCAAGTGATTACCTTTCAGGAAATGGGTAAAAAGTAATTGATTGCAGATCCCATTGCGTGTGCTAGGCCTAAGTGGCCATCAAAGTGCACCACTGTAGTTAAACAACTTTATTTTACAGATATATTTTAGTAAAGACACACAAATAACATGCATTTGCTGAAAACTATCAAGCTGCCACTCCACGTTTTCTCAAGATACCTTCAAACACCTGTAGGATGCCATTTCACAGCTCAATACAACACAGAGCCATTATAAAGGAGCATGCAAACAAATATAAATAAATCAATAGTTTCATTAGAAGAGAAACACAAAGGAATGGATCTTGTCTTACGAAATTTATGGTACTCTCCTATGCTCAGTGCCCACGAAGCATTAAACAGTTGACTAACCTCATAAACTACAGGTTAAATGAACAGATCTGTTTAATAATCTGCTGGAAAGAACAGAAGGAACTCCAGGAAAATGGAAAGTGTGGGCGCAAATAATTTTCTGCTGTATTTCCTGAGTGGCTTAAGAGACCTATATTTACTATTGACTTTTGTATTAGAAAGATCACACACTTAAAGTGAATCTAAAATTGCAATTAATGTTTTAATGGAGAAAAAAGATGCCCAGCACAGGTGATTTGAAGCAAACCTGGGACTGTACAAAGAGAGAAAGTCAGATACTTACCTTAGTAGAGGGAAGCCTCTAGATAAGGGGTGTCAAACTCAATCATGCAAGTGGCTAAAATCAAAACATAGTCTAAGTTGTGGGCCAAATTGTCACAAATAAAGTGGCCTAACTATGCTACTAAGAAGGGGCACTCCTCCCCCTTCTGCAGAGTGACGCAGTGGAGTAGTTTAATATTCACCTGCTTCAGTGCTGCGTTGGGTCTCCTCTAATCTTCCTGACAGTAACAGGCTCGATGCTGCAAACCTCTGCCTCCAAATGCATGTCACGCGATTGGAAGCTGGAGGTATGGAAATATAGAGCGTGCAGCTGCCGGGAAGAACAGGAGAAGCAGGACACAGCACTGGTGCTACGTGGAAAGACGGTAGCAGGGGAAAGGTGTGTGTGTGTGTGTTTTACCAGCCACACAGGGGGAGTTGGATCCAAGAAGGGAGTTCTATGCTAATTTTTCAGTGTGGTGTTGGGGGGGGGGGGGGGGGGGGAGGGTCCCATGGGTTGTTGCTGCACCCAGACTGAAACTGACAATGTTTTAACCGGAAACACTGTTATCCTCTGGATGTGAAGAAAGTGTACTGTGCTTTTACTGCTTACAATGATTCACATTTGAGCCTCTTGAGGGCCACATAAAATGGCAAGGAGGGCCACATTTGGCCCGCAGGCCTTGTGTTTAACACCTGTGTGCTAGATCCTCCAGATGCTTCTTCCCACGTCTTTCTCGAGACCACTCTGGAAGTTTGCATCTGGCCTCCTGTCTGTGAACGGGCTCTGCTTTCTCCACCGAACCTAAGCAACTCCGTGCTACTGCACAGATGTGAGGCATTCTGCACCTGTGAAGTTGGCTGCGCTCCTTCATGGATGGGACTGCGACTGCATGCACAACAGGGCGTTCAGAGGGTCCCAGTGCTGGAACGTCGAGGTGGAGGGGGACTGAAGAAGCCTCTGGATTATCCCGAGGATTTATTCTACTGAGTTAAGTATCCATTTGGGACACTTTTTCCCTACAGGCACACTTTAAAAAAGTATTCCTCCATTTTTTGTTTGCCTATGATCAGTTTAAAGGACCACTAAACTTAAACTTGAACAAGACAAATTCTAATAGCAATCAGGTTGATTGAAATAAATATAAACAATGTGTAGAAGCAAAGTCATTGGTAGGATACCTGTTTGTGGGCTAGATGTGCTTCTCGCTGCACTACAACTTGCTCATTCTATTGAGAGCACAATAGAAGGGGCAGGTCTATTAGGTATGATCATGTCAAGTAGACCTAACAATTGATTCCAGACTACATTTCCAGAATTCCTCCATTAGAAACCATGGCCTTCATTGATCTGACTTTTCTCCTGAGTTTTCTCACGGTTGTTGTCACATCCTTTTGATAAACTACATTTCAGTACACAGCAAGCAAAAAAGTACTTAAAATAAGTAGTTACAAGTTGACTTTAGCCTGTTGACCTTATGATCCCTTTGTACTTTTTAGTACTTTTCCTTTGCTGGGTGATGAAATGGTACACTGTAGATGAGATGAAAAAGAGTCTTCTGGGAGAAAAGTTAATTGAATCAGGACACATGTGTCTGCGTAAGGAAGTAGACTTGTAATCACAAGAAGTAGAAGATGAGCAGTTGTAAGACTTCAGTTTGGTAACAGGAAGAGAGAACAGGAGCAGTTTTAAAGTAAACCAGAGACGAAGCACCCTCATGTATTTTACCATATATATCAGTGGGAACATTAGAGAAAACACCTACCCTGCTCTCTGTTTCATTTTTAACTGCTCAGCCTGCTACTAATCAGCCCTGATAAAATCCCCAACTGAGCATTCAGTCTGGCTTTGCTCAGGAATCATTATAGTTGAGTCTGTCTTCTCTGAATGCTCAGACTGAATGCTCAGTTGGGAATTTTATCAGGGCTGCTAAGAAGCAAGCTGAACAGTGAAGAATGAAAGAGAGATCAGGGTAGATGTTCCCACTGATATATATGGTGAAATAAATGAAGGTGCTTTGTCTCTGGTTCACTTTAAATTTTTACTCATGCCTTCATCACATCACAGCTGGACTATTGCAATGCCCTCTTTGCAGGTCTTCCAAATAAAGACTTACACCGCCTGCAGCTAGTACAGAATACTGCTGCAAGGCTGTTAACCTGCCTGGCGTTCTATTAAGATCGCCAGGCAGGCTGCGGGAGGGTTTTTTTTTTAATAAAAAAAAAACTATTTCATGCAGCCAACTGAAAGTTGGCTGCATGAAAGCCCACTAGAGGGCGCTCCGGAGGCGTTCTTCCGATCGCCTCCGGCGCCCAGAATAAACAAGGAAGGCCGCAATGAGCAGCCTTCCTTGTTTTGCTTACATCGTCGCCATAGCAACGAGCGGAGTGACGTCATCGACGTCAGCCGACGTCCTGACGTCAGCCGCCTCCGATCCAGCCCTTAGCGCTGGCCGGAACTTTTTGTTCCGGCTACGCTGGGCTCAGGCGGCTGGGGGGACCCTCTTTCGCAGCTGCTCGCGGCGGATCGCCGCAGAGCGGCGGCGATCAGGCAGCACACGCGGCTGGCAAAGTGCCGGCTGCGTGTGCTGCTTTTTATTTGAGCCAAATCGGCCCAGCAGGGCCTGAGCGGCAGGCTCCGGCGGTACTGGACGAGCTGAGCTCGTCCAGACCGCCCAGCAGGTTAACTACCCATTGTCATGTAACGCCAATCCTTTGCTCACCCAACTGGCTACCCATAAAATGGAGATTCCGCTTTAAAATTGGCACACGAACATTCAGATCTCGACACAACCTAGGCACCAGATACCTGTAGGGTTTGTTGCAACTGTGCCACACCTCCAACAACCTCATATCAACAGGATCTAATAACTTGGCTACTCCTAGAGCAGGGATGTCAAACCGGTCCTTCAAGGGCCGAGGTCCTCACACATTTTTGACGCAGCTCAAATTAATTACTGGGTCTGAGTCAGGAAAAGTGTGGGCCATCCCGTAAAACACATTCCTCTATCTCAGTCCATCCTAAGCACTGGAATGGATCTGGCCCTCCAGGCCTGGAGTTTGACACCTGTGTCCTAGAGTCTAACTCAAAACTTTTGGAGCCAGAGCTTTCTTTGATGCTGCCCCTACCCTTTGTAACACCTTGTCACACTCAACACCTTGCAACAATCAAGAGAGCTCCAACCCTGGGACATTTCAATCAAAACTGATAAGCCACCTTTTTAGTCTTGAATTTATGATCACACTAGGTGGACCAAGCCTGTTAATATAACCGGCTCTAGGCCCTCACAACCCCCCTCCCACCCCTAGGACCTCCGCATGTAAGCGCGCATGCGTACCATACATCCCCCCCCCCCCTCGTCATCCTCCTGTCCCAACGTCTACACATGCGCAGTATCTAAAACACGAGGACACAGGGACAGGAGGATGACGCAGGTACAGAGTGGTTTTATTATATAGGATAACTTTTTCCCCTGTAACACATCACAAACAGCAACTATATACTGATTGGAGACAAACCTAAGCACTTTACAAATGTTTTATTGTACTATGGGAATCCCAATTGTAAGAGTTCAGTTCCAAGGATATTTCTTATAATTAACTGTAATAAACTTGATTTGATTTGAGGATATGTTTTGGACTGTAGGGTGCGAAGGGTATCAAGTGCAAAATCTGCAATCCCTTGTCATGGGTGTATAGCTTGGAGGAGTCATCAGCAAAATCCATTATTTGTGGTGCTTGTACTGAAGATTCTCTTCATCTACCCAGCTTATTATTTACTATGGCAACTGGTACTTCTCTCCACATCAAGTGCCACATGTGCAGTGCCAAGTAGTAGCATCAATGCTAAGGTTTGCAGCAAAGCTATTCTAAGGGATAAGAGAAAAAATGGGCAGGAAATTAGATTAAGACTTTTTTTAAATTAATTTTCTGATCGATTTTTCCATGGAAGTAATTGGAAAATCAATGAGGAAATGGATTGGAAATCAGATCGGACCTGTTGGAGAAATAATTGATCTGGTAGTAAATCTGCCAGAAATCTCATTGCGAGTACCTAGCATTAGGCTTTGAAAGTTATTATGCCAATAGTGACCCTCCTCTGTTCTATTTGCATAAGCACCAGGCATCCACATAGCAGCGCTTGCTGTTTTGAAACGGGGGAGCTGTTAAGCTGCCACAACCAGTAGGCTCACGTCGCTATAGTAATAATGTTTCAGTGGAGTATAAATGTCTATAGCCTTGTTTAAAGTCCACTTTAACCCTTTCCAATACAATGTCAGGCTTGATCTGACATTAGATTAGTCACCTCCAGCTCTGATATCCGACAGGGAGAAATATGTCACTAGAGGCGCCCTTGCCAAACTTAGTCCAGCATGGCGCCAGCCCCTTCAGATGAACATGTCGGGCACTTATCACCTTTGACCCTATGCTGTGCCACATAATGTAAATATTACGAGGGCACATTTGGGCTCCCCGCTACTTGTGCTTCTGGTGGATCTAGTCCGGCATGGTGTCAGGCTACTCTGATCCTCTTCAGCACCATGCTGCGACATGCGGGGTGGAGCTACAGCGCATGAACTGGCACTGGTGCTGGCCCCACCCCACCGCCACCCACTGCAGCAACAATCACAGATCACTCCCATCCCCTGGCACAGCTGCGTAAAGGTAAGTGCTGGGGGGATAAGGGTGTTCTGAAAATTGGATTGGAAAGGGTTAGTAGTTGAAACACCTACAACTAATGCAGTAAACCACTAGCTATAATTCCCAAACCCTGCTCTATAGTTATAGCCATTTAGTTTTGTATATTTTATGAATTGTATCTATGAAGACAATGTCGTTCTTGATCATATTACATTTGGGCCTATTTATCACGATGGACGAATTTATAGTTCTAATACATATAGAATATCTAAGTAAATTAATGTGTGGCAGATGTGTCTGTGTTGGTGTGTATTCTATTAAGTATTTTACTCTAGATTGTCGCCAAGATTTTCACCCCATAAAATGTATTTAAAATATATATAAAAAACAAACCTATACATAAACTAATTCAAGAAACAAAATGGTCACCTGCACAAAAATGTAGATAAAATGAACCTGTGGAACACAATGTAAAGGAACACTATGTCAAATGAATCTATTAGTAAAGAATGGAAAGAACAATGCAATAAAATGCGCTGAAAAAAATGACAAATGCCTATGTGATGATACATTTATATACTATAGTGGTCCTAAAACAAATCTTACTGTTACTGTGTGTGAAATGGCAATACATCAGCGTGTATGTGCACAAAAATCACAGCCATCTACAATAAATAAATAAGCAGTAAACCTCAAACCCTGTCCTACAGCTCACATATCAAAAAGCCATCAAGATTATTTAACCTCTTCAGGAGAAAGATAGCCAGATCCCAGTGGCTAAGCTGGTAAAGATGACAGGCCTCATCAAAGCTCCACGTATTGGTTTCCTGTCTACATTATAGCTGGCTGCCGCCATGTTTAATAAATTCAATGAATTCGATTAGAAAGATTGCTTTACTGCACAGAATAAACCATGGAGCCACAGGACATGGACAGTGATGGTAGTCAGTTCAGAGATGATTTAGTGCACATCTGTTTTACGTTCCACTCTCCCCCTCCTCCTCCCCATGGGAGAAGAACCAGAACCAGCTACTTACCCTGTCTGCATTATTAATACATGTTAATGGCTCCATTACATTAAACTGACTTTTTTTCTCCTTTCCTGTATAGGGCAGGAAAGATCTTAAAATAGGAATATTATATATGTATTGGCATTGGTGCGTCAATCTCGTAGGCTGCGATAAGTGCTTTCCACCCACCCTTCTTGCCGTATAGATCTGCCATCCAATAAGAAATCAATGCAAGGCAGTAAACATCTGCATTAAAGCAGAGCAGCAGACAAAGACTCCTTACCATTAAAGCTGCCTCTGCATATATGGCATGGCGAAGAATGACCAAAAAAACTAAGGGTGGGGTAGCGGAAGCAGATTCTTTATTAGAAGATGCAGCAATGTCAGGATGCTGTGACACACACAGCCGCATGCAAGAGGCTGATAAGAAGTTAAATGCTGATTCTCCGACTGAGAAATCGAGGGAGAAGGCAGAAGATTGCTAGAATGGTGAATCCTGGCAGCAGACCGTCGTGACTCACGCACGCAGCTGGTTCCCTGTCGTCTGCTGAGATGCTGATTGCAGTTCGCTTTAAGAAAGGAGAAGAATGTCGCCGAGGTTTCCTAAGGATGCTCGCTGGCCTTCACGGCCCTCTTTATTATTTTCTTTAAATTCAGGAGTTCCCTGGAGGGGACGTTCAGATTCGGTAGGTGTAGTGCAGTCAAGCACCATGTGTTTGTAGACCCACCCGTGTGAAAGCCTGACCTATTTTTATCTGATCCCTATGTGGGTGTTGTGCAGGTACTGCTGGGAAAGCGATGAACTGCATCTTTCTATTAACCCTTGTATGGCCTTGCTGAGAGCGAGAGAGGGAGAGGGAGAGAGAGAGAGAGAGAGAGAGGTTGTGCCTCAGCCATTGTGTGCTAATTTTATTTTCCTGATGCTTTGTTTTGTTTCAGGCAGGTACTCAGGCTTTCCTTGCATTATACATACACAAAGGCTAATGTATGCACCACCACCCTCTCTGCTGGCTTTACAATGTGAAGCAGGCTTACAGAGCACTGCAATCCTACACCATATTCTATCCACAGTAGCACACACAGTTATTGGACACATGCACGTTCTGTGGACGGATGCTGTATATCCACGGCGCGGGGTATCTGTGCTCTGCTGCTCCATCCTTTAATACTGTATGATGATGCATGACCATTCATCCTCAAGAGATGCTATTTAGCACAGTCACAATGAAAATCATCTGGCGAGTTAATCAAGATCTATCTGCTCGCAGTGAGAGTGCTGCCATACATTAACCCTTTGATTACCTCTGAAATCGCAGAGGAATGTGCCTTTTCATTCTAAGAATGCTCCTGATATTTTTGTGAATTTTTAAAAATGACCATCTACATTTATGTCTATGTCTTGTAGGCACATTAGGCATCAATGTCAAAATCGGCTCCTACGCTCTTTATGAAATTTCTGGAAGCAGACTACAGTCAGCAGTTTACAAGTATCTAGGACACCTTCAGTAGATGAATAATACATTATTGGGTGCGCCATCATAATGTATTCACACAAATGGATTAAGATCACTGTGTTCATTTTTTTTTAGGTTAACGCTATATTTTACTAAATGCATTTCCATTTTTAGGGGTTTAACCTTTACAGGCTTATATTTTACAGAAAGTCATACTAATAAGTCTGATATTGCATAACAGCGATATATATGGATAGATGGATGAATAGATAGATAGACTAGTGTGTGTAGAATGAGTGGTTAATCCTGAGCATGCTCTAAGTGTAAAAGTGAATTCTAACGGGTTGATTTCATTGAATAAATGATAGACATGACTAACTTGGGTATAAATGTTGTCCTTCTTTCTTTCCAATTATTTATCCAGATTGAGACTGACTGCTGGAAAATTAGTTCTCTGCAGGCGGCAACAGAGCTGAAACTCATTTTTTTTGTCTTCTTTGGGGGATGAAAAACTGCCACGGTTACTTTGCAGTTCACAGGCAGTGCGAATGCCACATCGTCAGTCTTGTGAGCTTCTACTAGGTGTACAGAAGCCTCTGCTCTGCCTGCTGACACAAGTGCCAGAGATGCGTGAACCTTACTGGATTCAGACCTCACTCTGATAATCTAAGGCTTTCTGCACAGCAGGGGGGCAATTGAAAGCATATGAATCTGCCCAACCTCCGTCTGCAGAAGAAGCAGGCACTTGCTCTGTATAGCACATGAAACGCACTATAAAAGGCAAGCAGAAATCATATGATACAACTGTAATTTGCTTCTGCTTGTCAGAGTGACAAGGGGATTGGGGATTGCCAGCTAGACACATAAAAAGAGTTAACAGAAACATGACATTAAAAAATCTGCGATGTTTCTGTTTTAAAGAAGACACATTTGTGGTGTTTAATACAGATTCTCCAAATTCCTCAAAAATGTATAATAGAAAATCAAGAGATCAAAAAAAAGATTTATGCTCATCTGTTTAAGAAAGCTTGTTCAAAATTTTCTTTAATACAGATATATAATTGATACTTATACTCAAAAGCTAACGCCACGATCCATAGGGCAGTATTGGTGTTAATATCAGCAATATGTACTAATAACTAACTGAAATGAGGACACACAATCTATTTAGCATGTACTAAGACCTCAAGATCTATTCTATATACTGGGGTCTAAACAAATCTGTACATGTTTAAAAGGAAATCTATACAGGTTAACCACTGACAGCTGCAAAAAAATAAATAAAAATAAACTAAGAATAACTGTACTCTAGTTATTAAAGAATACTCTTGGTATTTTTTTTTTTTGTAAATCAGATGGTTATTGTATGCTCTGAAGTGCGGAGTAGTCTTACACCTGTCTTGCTAGGTGTAGCAACAAAGACTAGTATTTTCTCCATGCCTGTTTCCTAACCCAGCAGGCCACACCCTGTACAGCGTTTTTTTTATATCAGAGGAGTTCTACAGTGCTGTATCATGAAGCAATCATGCTAATTAATGCCATAGTATTAACTTATTTCATTCATACATGATCAACAGTATTTACAGTTATTACACCAAAAAGTTTACATACATAGGTAAACTAAGCTTAAGAAATTGCTACATTTTATTTTAGATCTTAACAGATGTTAAACATGTTTTAAGTAACAGCTTCTTGTTTGGTGGTCTCATTATACTTTTTTTAAAATTTCCACTCAGTTTTGTTGTTGACTGGTCTATAAAAACATTTTGGTTATAGAATATTTCTAACGAAAACACTAGTTTAGAATTTCTTACTACAGTTCTTATTTAAGTATATCTAACAAATGATTACGCGAATGAAAGTAAAAAAAAAAGGGAAAAAGTGTTTGTATATTATAGGTCCTCTAAAAGGGTCCTATAAAAAGACACATAAAAAGAAGTTAACATCAAAAATAATTATACAGTTTTATTAACACTGCATTTGAAAGAACCTCATTCTTTTACTACTAACCTGATAATTTATGTCATACAACATACAATGCTGCAAGCACATGGAAATACAATTTAAACTAGCCCAGTTTAATCCTTATAACTGCTTGAAAAGATAAGATTGTGTTATTTAGTTACAAAATATTAAGTATTTTTTCCTATAGCACAGCTGAAGAGACTTCTTCAGCAAAAAAGTTGTTTTTGACACTAAGATGTTTTATTTTTATGACCTTTGTTATACCATACAACTGACAAATGAGCAAATTAAGCATATACAGTTCTGAATAATAGAGTGGCTAGTATGCAGTTTAGGAAATAATCATGTTTACTAATATTGAAAGCCACACCAGTATGAGAACACTTCTGTTTTACTGGCAAGCAAATATATTTTAAAGTGGGGTGTGTAAAGAAGAAAGCAGCAGATTATGACCAAATATTATATTCCACGACTGTCCTGAATGGTTTATTTTTACATTTGTGACTTTATGAAAAATATACATTTTAACTACTGAAGTGGACCTGTGTTTACTTTGAACATTCAATGAAATGCAGGGGAGCTTACAAAGGAAGTTCTCAACACATGATCAGTTCTTTGCACCAAACAGAAAGTGGCAAATCACTACCATTTCTTTCTTCAGATGTTCTTGATCGATTTTTTGATATGATTTTAAATATATTTTTTCTAACTAAAATTAAATAACATTTCTTGTTTTACATACTTGGCACACAGGGAGAGAATTTATCACTGCAATAAAATAACTTTGATTAGATAAATTACAGTATACAATAACATATTTTAAAATAGCTATATTTTATCCACAATTGAATGAGGTGATAACTGTAAACCTCTTAATTAGGTATAACGCATAATTAACACACATTCACACAGGAATTTCATCATAACATACAAATACTGGAAATAAAAAATACAATGCACGCCCTATATCTAATTCACTATATTCCTAACTTTTATTTAAAATTTTGTGCATTTCTTCAAACATAAAACATGACAGAATTTACAAATCTATGCTAATATTGTTCCATATTCTGTCTCTGGGTTGCTACGTAACATACTAAAGATACTTTTTACTGTCACATTTCCTGACAGACACTTGTTGCAGCTTTTCTCCTGAACAAGAGATGAGAAATGGTGACTTAGGTAAAAAAAATGCCTAAATAGTTATATATTTTAACAATGAAGAATCTGCCTCGTTGGAATGACTGTACAGGAATCTGAAGATTGGATGCCTGTAAGCTCAGGTCCTTTTCTCATTCTCAGTGTGAAGCATACACACCAATGGAGACTGCAATGAGCCCCACCCTAGTTACTGCATGTATCTCTCTTGTGCTACACCTATCAAAACTAATGCTCTACTAATAGAAATCACCAGTTAACACACAGATCTGACTACTAAACATCTACAGCCTTCTAAAATAGGATTTGATTGATGTACCTGTTGCTAACTAAAACACAATAAACGTTATATGTCAAATAATTTGGATTTGCATAGCAAGCATCAGTCGTAACATTTAATAAGTAACATTCTCAGTTTTAAATCTTTTTTTTCAGAGGACTAAGCAATGATTTCTTGTATGAACTGCAGCAGTCAACATAAAATCCCTGTCATAAAATACATTTTTTTTTTATACCTGCAAAGTGCATCAGCAGATCTAAACAAACACACTAAAGAAAACCACACTCTTGCTGCAAAACATATCCATTACAAAGGTAAGCTTTGTGCAGATTTGGTAAACTATTCTAGAATTATTCAAACAATTAAGCCTGATGTGATGTTATACTTATACTATTTTTTAGAGCACAATAAAAAGTATAGAACTAATAATTTGCCATCTGTAAGAAAAATACATAATGTATGCAGCAGTGCAACAGCCAAGAAACAAGCAGCAAGCAAAATATGATCACACATCAACCTTTAAAAATGTACTTTCTACATCAACAAAAAGTCCAAACACATTGTGATGATTTCCAAAATAGAGTCTTTTAATAGTCTTTTAACTTCCACTTTTACCAGTCACAGGATAGGATCTATACAAATGAACATAGATTATCTATACATTAATACTGGTCCAATAAGAACAGGGTGTTAAGAGTTAAGCAATCTATGTGAGCCAAGCAACACAACCATTGCAACAATCACAGAAAAGTTTTATGAATATCTAGCATGGTATGTTGTAGTTTACCAAGATGAAAGCCATTTTCACCTATGCTACAGCAAAGTAATATCAACATATTTTTATGGTTTTTTTTTCTCCATTACACCTTGAGTAACTGGTCCAGCTATATGCCTTTTTTAGCCAACCACAGCTAATAACAAATAACATCCAATAAGGTGACCAATTGACTTTTTTCTTTAACCATGATACTTTAAACGATGCCATGCCAAATAAAAATGGGCCAATAATGTAAAAATAAAGCATAGTCATTTAATATACCGTAGACAAGAACAAAATAGTCAGTGATAACAGAAAGCTAGAAGGTGTATATAGAAGAAGTCTACAATCTTAAAAAAAAAATAACACAACCATAGCATGTAAAAAAAAGTAATGTGACAAAAGGTTACTATAAGAAAATACAAAACATAAAAAAATAGACTGATATAAAAAATGCATCTATTTCGTACATTTGCAGCATTGCAGATGGTATGGCGAACACCAGGATGACTCAGGGAGTGACACACAGAAGGCCATGAACATTGCCCTTGTGTATGTTACGTATAAAAGACACACAGGCAACAAATCATAAGATGTTGCTGTTTTGTTCAACAGTGTGTTGTTTTGTCTATTATGGTTATGTCTCCCACACATCACAAATGCTGGCAGGTAAGATTTAATATTGACGTGAAATGGAAGAACCTATGAAAGGGTCTTTTTGCCAATAAGTTCTTTGCTACAAGCATCAGAGTACATAGACTGAGATATACATATAAGTGTACAGCCTTGTCCATGTAACAAAAGTAAGGTCATTTTTTTTCTCTTGCTTTTAATCTTAGACAAATACTTCCTCCAATAGCAAATCGCAGACATAGAGCTACGTATTTTTTCAATAACTACAGTTAAAAAGGCAGATCTAAGAGCCCCAAAGTATTAAAAGGCCTCTCACAGGTCCAAATGGTACCATGTCGAGAGCGTGTTTGAATTAACACTATATTAAAACATAGACCATGATGTAAATCAATAAAAATATTAGTTACCAAATATGTTTGGGGAAAGACTATCTCCTATGCATTTCTCCTAAAATACCTCAGATGAAGCAACAGATGAAGATCAATAGACAGATAAATGGCTGTTGTAGCTAGCCATAGATGGATAGATAGCTACTGCGTAGGTCCTGCAATAATCACAAAGGTGTAGAAACATAAAATCCATAGCTCAGTCACCAACCACATATGCTCAGCTGCTACATAATCAATGAAGGCAGAATCATAGAACTACATTGTTTCTTCGACAACGGAATGGCGCTATTGTATACACAAACTTCATTTAAAAAAACATATATATAATTTCAAGAGTAAAGCACATCAATAAATACATATGCCTATAGCCTGAAAAGAATGAATAGGCCCATTGCTTTGCTAGCCAATAACATTCCTTAATTTGCTGAAACTTCAATCTGAAATCATGCTAATTACACCAGCTATTCCTATTTACAGCCAAAGCTATTTAGAACCAGCAGTATAAATACACTCATGTATTCCAGACAGGTACAGTGTTTCCAACTCACCAGTTTAATTAGGGACACAAACACACACACAAATTACACAGTTCTGTGACTGATTAACTACAGATAATGTGCTGACCAAACCTAATTAGCCACAGAGCCTGTTAACCGTGATACGCCAGTGAGTCAAGGAATGCACTGCAAAACTGGAACAGGTAGGATGAAATGGTGATGGGTAAAATAACTAAATTAGAGACAAAATTCATATGACACTATAATGATAGATGCTTTCTCTAATGACTAGTAAACAATAAAAGGGTCATACTGTATTTATTTTCAACTTGGCTATGGGGACTCCATCTTGCTTTGCTTGAACTTGTAAGAAAAAGGAGTGGCACCATGTGTTAATCGGAAACTAAGGTGGAAAATACAGTCTTGAATAAAAATAAAGGCCAAAATAAAATAAATATGAAAGGTTTATTTCTTTAGCCATGCTACTTCTTACCGAAACATTATAAAAGAGAATTCTTTTGTCATTGTAAGTACCCAAGCTGCATAGTCATGCTGCCATTTTCCATCAGCCATCTTTAATCACAATCATGGCAGCCATATTGAACTCTAAGCAAACTGGGCGTCTTCTCGATCTGTGCTCTCTAGACCTTTACGGTTGCCTTGAAGGTCACCAAGAACTTGGATTCAAATCCAAACTGCCTAATGGTCCAGGCCAAGAACATTTCTATCCATTCTAAAGCAAACACCTCTCATTTCGTGCTAACAGGAAGTTTTCCTCATGAAGAGTTGGTATATTTGTACTAGCGTGCGTTTCTTTCCCAGTGTTCCACATCCATGATATGTCTGGCTATTGCAGATCATAAATGGATCCTGCATTTGAGTCTTCTGGAATGTTCTGAAGCACAAGAAACTGTGCCTACCCATTTTCATAGACGTGAGGAGGTGCCATTCTGGAGAAATCTCATGACGACATTAACGTGGACCATAAGACAGTATGGCACTGCAAAGTAAGCTGATTGATGAGTCACCAAAACGCACATTCAGCAGCCATAGAAATATAAAACTAGCCATTTATACTGTAATCATCCATTAACGCTGCTCCACCTTAATCAATGGGCAGACATCACGGACACAGCAGAATTCTACACAGTGGCATTTCAAACATCCAATTTATCTGCTGTACATCCCCACATGTACATTTCTTTTTTTACCCTGCAATGCTCAAACCCATCCACATATCTTCTGTCAGTAACAGGCCATAGGTCCCCATTTTATTAACTCAACAAATTCCATCATGAATAGAATGACGATTTTATGACAGGATTTATTCAGTCACAAATTTGACAATTTATTATAATATCCAGTTAAAATCACTACTTTATCCAAAACACAATAGTTTCGTTTTAAGTCGTGCATCTGCATACAGGGTGGGAACTAGCAGAATCAGTTCACTCACAGGCATAGTTGCATACTCCTTCTGCAAGCTTGTATAGGCAGCTGTGAACTTACCACTGGTATTCCGCAGCCTGTACATAATGTGACATGTGGCTAGCATGTACCTCATATAGGGCGATGAGGCTATGTGTGGTGCTTGAAAGACACCCTCCCTGCCTACGCCTAACTTCATTGTACAGTCAGCAGACGTTTAGTCCAGACAGTGATGCTGCTGCTGCGGCTGGTACACGAGTGTGGCTTACTTAGATGTCTTCTTTCATGGCACGCCCAGATCATCTGCTACTCACTTGAACATCTTTCTAGCTGGCATTAAGGAGCATGTTCTCTGTGTGAATGTCTGCTTCAAGACAGGACAATTCATCAACCTTTAAATGTACTGGGCTCTGTGTAAATGCCAAAACCATCCTTTATCTATACATTCAATTGTCCATGCTGTAAACTGTACTCTGAAACGCGCTCTGGAAAACCTCAGTGCTATATACATTCATGATAATAACAGTAATAATAATAATACAGTAATAGGCTCAGTTACCCTTCTTGGTTAATATTAATATATAAAACATTCAGTGCGCAATATAGGGATGACTGGGCGTACACACACTTCTATAGAATACGCAGACAGATGAAATGACAGCTAGACAGACAGTCTAAACTGGTCTGACATACAGAACTATCATTTCTGCAATACTGTATAAGTACACTGAAATAATTCCTCTTACCGACACCTCACCACCTTCAACTACAGCCCATGGTTCTTTGCAATACACAGTTGAGATCAAGAAACACTAACAAGCAAAGGGAGGAATTCTTTTGTTTTCTGGGAGCATATCATTATGCGGCCAATTAATAAGCTAGAGGTGGGGTCTGGATCAAGGCTAAAAATATCCCACTGGGTGTGGAGAAGCAGACAGTTGCCACAACAAAGAATTGCCTTGCAAGATGTAAAAAAAAGAAAAAAAGAGAGGAGCAGGATAACAAGATCTGAGCAAGACAGCATGTCCTCTCTGACAAGGATGTCTATATTACAAGAAAGTATCAATAATGGAGGAAGCCTAAGAAGATAGGAGTAATGGGAAGGATCTAGCTGAAGCTCACCTGTCAGGAGTCCCAGAGACTGCAGAGCATGGCTTCATGTCCTAGTAGCAGCAGCAGCTGTGCAGTGATGCGGCAGCAGCATCATTCAGGAGACAGAGGAAGGATGCTGCCTATGCACTTGCTACACCCAGGCACACAGAGCACAGGCAGCACGTGGGAGGGGGAATTTGTAAGACAGTGGACGCTGCCATCTCACAAGGATTGCAGGGGGGCTGTAGGGGAGGAACCAAAGATGTTCTGGTATGTAAAGCCACCCCATGGGAGGTGTCCTTGTGACAGCCTCTCCCTGGGTTAATAATGTGCACGGTGGTTCATTCCAGAATGCTGTGATTGGAAAGACAGAGTGGTGCTGCTGAGCATTCCAGGGATGGATTCTTTTAGGCGTGGTGTCAGGACAGAGATGCTGCCTGGGGAATGGCTGTGGCCAGAAATGCACTTTGCAGGAGAACCCCCTCATCCACACAAGGAAATGGAAGCTTTACACTCATTTAATTGACTTTTTAGCTGGCTTTATTCTAGTAATCTTGCTCTTTTCACAGTAATATAATCATAAGAAGCCCATGAACAGTATATCATTGATTAAACTTACCAGAGCTGCTGAATTACTGCAGTCAGCTGAGGATGAATTCCCTTGTCTTAGCAGCTGAAGCATAATGCTCTGTTGTGTGGAAGATCTGTGTACCGGTATGTCTTCTGTCTGTATTTTCTGCTCAGATAGCTGCAATCACTAGCACTGGAGATGATCTTAACTTATGGTTTAAACGAATGGTCACCCAGTGATAAAATGCAGCAGTTGAAGAGCGTCATGTTTAAAGAGAACCTGTACTGAGTAAAAATATTTAAAATAAACACATGAGGTAACTTCAAATGAACATTACATAGTTACCTTGCCATCAGTTCCTCTCAGAAGCTCACCATTTTCTTCTGACAATAATCCCTTCCAGTTCTGACAATATTTTGTCAGATCTGAAATATATCAGTTACTGTCAGTAAAATATCAGTTGCTGTCAGTTATAGCTGAGAGGAAAACTGATGTACCAGGTAATGTCCATGTTTCCCTATGGCTCAAGTGGGCGATGTTACAGTTTAACTGTGTGCTGACCAGAAAGCTGTTATGGGTAATGGCCATTTTCAAAATGGAGGACGGAAAATTCCCTTGATCACAGTGAACAAACAGGACGCGGGACAGGAGAAGGACACTGAGGAGTAGACTACATGGAAGGGAAGTGTGACTTGTGTATGTTTATTTTGACTTTTCATTCTCAGTTCAGGTTTTCTTTAAGGGTCATCAAATAAACGCTATATGCAGTGTATGGGAAGCTATACGTGAATGAGCGATACGGCCAATTGCACCCGTATATCTATAGTGTGCTTCAGACGTTTATCGTGAGGTATGGATGCCTGAAAAATGCTGCTAACAATGCGTGAAACACACCTGGGCAAACGTTGAATGCCATTTTCCAGACATTATTTAAAACTATAGCAAAAAAGGGAAATTTGACAATGAGCAGAGATATTATACACAATTAAAACTCCTCTCCAGGATATTTTGTACATCAATTTTTTCCCACTAGCCTTTCTGAATTTGTTTTTTTTTTTTAAAAAAAGACTTAAATGCATTCTGAAATTTATAGGTGGTGACCTCCTAAGTCCTGTTAGGTGATCTCTGAGGAATGAGAGTTCTAAATGCAGTACAAAATATACCTGGTGTCCCAGAATGCTGTTGGGGGGGGGGGGGGTGTCTGCATAGCTAATCAGCCTAAGCTAAACATAATTGGGAGGGTGGGGCTACATTCAATATACAGCAATATATAGGTATAGGAAATGTTTCTGATGCTGAAACCAGGAAAATTACCGTAAAAGTTGGTATTCAGAATAATTTACTGCATTCAACTATACAGTATGTCATTACAATGCCTCTTTAACCACTTGCATACTAGAAGTCTTTGGCCCCTTAAGGACCAGAGACTGCTGGTACCAAACAAAGGAGCCTACCGACGTATTGCTGCACTGACCCGCCGCTCTCCCATCACTACAGACTCCTCGCTCTGCCGTCGCTATGACAGCAGAGCTCTGTGAGCCGGTCAGGAATGGATTTCATTGGCTGTCGACTCTGTGATCAATGTGAGCTAATGAGATTGGCTCAGAGTATTCACAGGGTTAGGTGCCAATGAAATTGTAGCATGGGGCCTACAGTGACAAGAGAGCGACACGATCAGCAGTAGCAGCGGGTCTGTGCAAGCGCTGTAATTGAAAGCTATGCCCTGGCAGGAATAAGTAGCCAAAAGCAGGGCATAGATTTCAATTATCAATATTGCTTAGAAAAATAGCAGTGGTCACTTCATATAACTTCTGCTGCTGCTCCATGGCAGGCTTATTACAGAGTGACACAACACCCCTCTCAAACTTGGAAGGGAAACGTGGCCTAACTGCCACTTATTCTCCCTCCCTGCAGGAGTCGGTTGGTGGTGAGGGCAATAAGTCACAGAAACAGTCCTGTTGTCAGCAAATGTAGTTTTCCTTTATGTAACAGGGATGCAGAGGCGCCAGAAGAATAAAAATGTCTAAAAAGTTTAACATTTGTGGAGGCAGTGGTGAACCTACCTCCTCCAAACAGACAAGATATGCCAACAAAGTTTGGGAAAACAAATTTATTTACATACTCCAGAGGAAAATGCAACGCATTTCGCAGGTATGACCCCGCTTCATCAGGCAATAGGTAGGAGTAGGTACAGTGCAGGTCTGTAGCTGAGCCAAGCGCCTGGCTCAGCTCCTATGTTGCTGACACTTACAGTAGCTAGCAGAAATCTGATAGAACTGACATGTTTTGGACTAGTCCAACTCCATATGGGGGATTCTCGTTGTTTTCTTTATTTTCAAAAGCATTTAGTGAACGGCAGTTTCTCAGTCCAACTGCCATAATAGTGTGCAAACAGGTATGGGGGTCAGCCTGCATTTTTGTATAGATCCTTTACAGGGAGTGCTTTTGTGAAGAATAAATAAATACTGAGAATCCCCCATGAAGAGATGGACTAATCCAAAACCTGTCGGTTCTGTCAGATTTCTACTACCTACTGTAAGTGACAGCAACATAGCAGAAAAGTAGTTTATAGCTCATTTTACTCTGGACGAAACATAGTTCTTATTTGTATGTGTTTACATATATTTAAAACTTTCACATTTTTCATGACAGTGGTCCTTTAAATAATGATAAAACTATTCATGGTTTACTGAGCCAACTATCTCTGACCCACAGTTATATGCTCTGTCTATTGCCTGGTGAAGCGGGATCATACCTGTAAAATATGTTGCACTGCACTTTGGAGCAAGTAAATAAATACATTTTTTGTTGAGCAAAAGCTATCTTGTGTCTACTTGGAGGAGGTAAGTCCACCACTGCATCCTCTATTTTTAACCTTTTTAGTGAATGTAATTCTTTTGGTCCCTCTGTCTGCTTGTCCATTGCCTAAGTCCACCCTTAGTGGAAGATGTTACCCCTTTCGTCCGATCTACAGAGAACGACTTTTATTCCTGAGTGGGGACAGGTCTAATTTCCCCACCTGCCTTTACAGTGGTTGCCTGGAAGGTAACCCTGGTTTGTGAGTATATTTATACTTTCTTTATCATATTCATCTTGTTGCCAGCACATACTACACTATATCGAGCTCTTAGTGCCCTCCTTTCTTTGTATTACCAGAATAATAATGATCCCATAAACCTGGACTGTATTATATATATATATATATATATATATATATATATATATATATATATATATATATCTGCTGTTAGGTAACAAGTTTGCAACCCCTTACCTAGAGAATGGCAAGAATTTCTAAAAGATCAGTGAAGTAGAATGTGTGCAATTCAGTCTCATCCACCATGGAATGGACCTTCACTAAATTTATGAATTATCTGCATTTAAAAAAAATGTCTACAGTAAAAAAACAACACATAATTTTGACGCTTAATATCAGACTATGTTTTTTTCCACTTCAGTGTTGCTGGCTAACCTTTGTTGTCCAGTGTTCTCACCTGTTTTATAATGCTAGGAAATGAAATCAGCACTCGAGTTATTACTTGGTGTTTGACCAAGATTCAACTCTACCCTATAAAGGCAGTGGCAGTAGACTTTCTTTCAAGTAAAGAGTACTTCCTTGTACTGGGTAAGGTACTGTGTTCTGCCTCCATCACCTTCTGAATAATTGACCAGCATTCATCCAATAAGGGCACCAGGAAAAAAAGGGTGCGGGGAATAGCCAAAATTGTAAAGTATTGTTTATAACAATTTTTTATTGTTTCTTTATCTGAGATAGAATAATACATATTTTAAAATAGTGGTATTAAAAAGGGCAAATTTTCTCTGGGAAGAAAATTCTGCAAAACTAAACACTCTTTAAACAACTACTGGCTTCAAGTCATGAAATATGAATCGCAAGATCTAGCAATTTTCAGCTACACGAGGTAATCTCATGTGCATATATTTTTTCATTGCAGTGACCAGTGACGCAATGGTGCTGAGGCACTGGTCCAGTCGGTACTGTTACCCCTTAACAGGGACAGCTGTCAGGAAATTTCCCATAGCACTTAGGGGATGCAACTACAGTGGTGTGAAAAACTATTTGCCCCCTTTCTGATTTCTTATTCTTTTGCATGTTTGTCACACTTAACCACTTAACATCTCAGTCGTTTTCAGCTTATGCATCCGAGCAATGTTCACCTCCCATTCATTAGCCTATAACTTTATCACTACTTATCACAATGAACTGATCTATATCTTGTTTTTTCCGCCACCAATTAGGCTTTCTTTGGGGGGTACATTTTGCTAAGAGCCACTTTACTGTAAATGCATTTTAACAGGAAGAATAAGAAAAAAAATGAAAAAATTCATTATTTGTCAGTTTTCGGCCATTATAGTTTTAAAATAATACATGCCTCCATAATTAAAACCCACGTATTGTTATTGCCCATTTGTCACGGTTATTTCACCATTTAAATTATGTCCCTATCACAATTTATCGCGACAATATTTTATTTGGAAATAAAAGAGCATTTTTTCCGTTTTGCATACATCACTATTTACAAGCTTATAAAAAAAAAATAGAGAGAAATATTTCATCTTTACATAGATATTTAAAAAGTTTAGACCCTTAGGTAAATATTTATGTTTTTTTTTTTATAGTAATGTTTTTTTTGTTTTTTTTTATTAAACATTTTATGTGGGCATTTTTGGGAGGGTGGGATATAAAAGTGTTTTATTTGGGGAAATATTGGTGTAGTGTAATGTTTTTGGGTATTTACTTGTAGTTTTACTTTTTGGCCACAAGATGGCAATCTCGATTTTTTTTACATGACGTCACTCTAAGCGTACAATGTACGCTTAGAGGGACACAGCTTCAGAAAGAGCGAAGCTTCCGAGAGAAGCTGTTGCTTTTTCAGCGGGGGAGAGGAATCAATGATCGGGCTCCCTAGCCCGATACATTGATTCCGTGGCTACCGACTCCGCGGCCGGGAGTGCGCGTGCACGCGCGCGATCGGCCGCGGGAGCGCGCCTGTCCTCCTTGAGGTTTTTATACGTCAAGGAGGACAAAGTGGTTAAATGTTTCTGCTCATCAAAAAACTTTAACTATTAGTCAAAGATAACATAATTGAACACAAAATGCAGTTTTAAATGATGGTTTTTATTATTTAGTGAGAAAAAAACTCCAAATCTACATGGCCCTGTGTGAAAAAGTAATTGCCCCCCTTGTTAAAAAATAACTTAATTGTGGTTTATCACACCTGAGTTCAATTTCTGTAGTCCCCCCAGGCCTGATCACTACCACACCTGTTTCAATCAAGAAATCACTTAAATAGGAGCTATCTGACACAGAGAAGTAGACCAAAAGCACCTCAAAAGCTAGACATCATGCCAAGATCCAAAGAAATTCAGGAACATATGAGAACAAAAGTACTGTAATTGAGATCTATTAGTCTGGTAAAGGTTATAAAGCCATTTCTAAAGCTTTGGGACTCCAGCGAACCAAAGTGAGAGCCATTATCCACAAATGGCAAAAACATGGAACAGTGAGGAACCTTCCCAGGAGTGGCCGGCCGACCAAAATTACCCCAAGAGCGCAGAGAAAACTCATCCAAGAGGCCGCAAAAGACCCCAGGACAACATCTAAAGAACTGCAGGCCTCACTTGCCTCAATTAAGGTCATTGTTCACCACTCCACCATAAGAAAGAGACTGGGCAAAAACGGCCTGCATGGCAAATATCCAAGGCGCAAACCACTTTTAAGCAAAAAGAACATTAAGGCTCGTCTCAATTTTGCTAAAAAAACATCTCAATGATTGCCAAGACTTTTGGGAAAATACCTTGTGGACCGACGAGACAAAAGTTGAACTTTTTGGAAGGTGCGTGTCCCGTTACATCTGGCGTAGAAGTAACACAGCATTTCAGCAAAAGAACATCATACCAACAGTAAAATATGGTGGTGGTAGTGTGATGGTCTGGGGTTGTTTTGCTGCTTCAGGACCTGGAAGGCTTGCTGTGATAGATGGAACCATGAATTCTACTGTCTACCAAAAAAATCCTGAAGGAGAATGTCCGGCCATCTGTTCCTCAACTCAAGCTGAAGCGATCTTGGGTGCTGCAGCAGGGCAATGACCCAAAACACACCAGCAAATTCACCTCTGAATGGCTGAAGAAAAACAAAATGAAGACTTTGGAGTGGCCTAGTCAAAGTCCTGACCTGAATCTTATTGAGATGTTGTGGCATGACCTTAAAAAGGCGGTTGATGCTAGAAAACCCTCAAATAAAGCTGAATTACAACAATTCTGCAAAGATGAGTGGGCCAAAATTCCTCCAGAGCGCTGTAAAAGACTCGTTGCAAGTTATCGCAAACGCTTGATTGCAGTTATTGCTGCTAAGGGTGGCCCAACCAGTTATTAGGTTCAGGGGGCAATTTCTTTTTCACACAGAGCCATGTAGGTTTTGAGTTTTTTTTCTCACTAAATAATAAAAACCATCATTTAAAACTGCATTTTGTGTTCAATTATGTTATTATTTGACTAATAGTTAACGGTTTTTGATGAGCAGAAACATTTAAGTGTGACAAACATGTAAAAGAATAAGAAATCAGGAAGGGGGCAAATAGTTTTTCACACAACTGTATGCTTGATATTCAGGGACTCAATCACGCCTGACTTTTAGTAAAACTCAGTGGCGTAGCTATGGAGCTTTGGGTCCCAGTGCAGGTTTTACATTGGGCCCCCCAAAGCATTCTATACATAACGTGACAGGACTTTTCCTGTTTGTTGCAATCCTATTTTTACAGAATCTGCAACCAAACATCCCAGTGTGAAGCTAGCCTCTGTGTTTATATGTGTTTCCTCTTTCCGCTCAAAAACATACTGGCAAGCTAATCTCCTCCCCAATTTGCCCTTAGACTAAAGCCTAGTGCACCCTTTAAATTATGATTGGCCAATCATTAATAACAATCTGCTCATAGTGTTCAATACCTGTTGACCCTACCTACTACCTGGAGGTGGTAAAATTGGTCAGTGATTTACCGATCATAATTGAAAATGTGTACCAGGCTTTAGGTAAAGTTTAGATTGTAAGATTCTGAGAGGTACAGTTAGTGACATGACTAGGGACTCTGTACAGTACTGGAACATATGTCAGCACTATATACACGCATAATAAAATAACAATACTCTGGCTACAAGTTACCAGACTGCCGGCAGGTTATGTCAACAAAGAGAGCTGCAGATAAGACAAAGTTTTGCTACAAGGTGGATGATACTGAAAACTATACACACGCTTCCATTTTTATCGAGCAAAGCGATGAAAAGGGATCATCTTGGCTGAAAAGAATGTCAATAGTCAAGCAACAAGTCAGTACAGCACTCATTCCAAAACTGTTATGTGAAACAATGATGATAGTTGCAGGCAATAATTACATAGTGTGCATATAGCTTTGCTTATGAATTATACAGCAAATCCTCTGAGAGCCTTACAACCGGTCCTGGAGGACTGCGCGGGGTGTAGACTCTGTGCATGCTTCCTCAATGGTTATTGCACAGCAGCTCTGGTAATTTTTGTGTTATCTATTTCTTTTAGGTTAAAGAGAACCAGAGCTAAAGTAAAGAAAAGATTCTATACATGTCCTGGGGCTTCCTCCAGCCCCATACGCACGGATCGCTCCTACGCCGCCATCCACCGCTGACGCAGCTACGAGAACCGGCTCCAAGCTGTTCCGTCAGACGGAGCCAGTCTAGCGTAGCAGAGGTGCGCTCTTTGCGTATCTCTGCAGCAGTGTATGGAGAGATACGTAGAGGGCGCACTTCTCATGCGTAAAGCGGCTCAGATGATGTCAGTGACGGGAGCCGGTTCTTCTAGATGCGGTCAGCAGTGGACAGCGGCGTGGGAGCGATCCGTGCGTATGGGGCTGGAGGAAGCCCCAGGTATGTATAGAATATTTTCTTTACTTTAGCTCTGGTTCCCTTTAAGTATTAAAAATACATTTTTAAGTCTTCCGTCTATGCAGTCATTTTGTAAATGTAATGGCTGTTTACTGCTCCAACTACAGTAATTATACAGGTTCAAATGTATGAAAATGCTCAGTAAATTCCTTCATTTTGAAGAAAACAGTTTAAGGCCTTGTTCACATTATAAATCGCCAGCGCTATCGCAAGTGCTGAGCGATTTATTTTTTAAGTACTTTCAGAGCGATTTGCGCTTAGAAAAGTACTTTTCTAATTTTATGTGTAGCAATGTTTTTTCACTTCCTGGCGTCAGTCAGGAAGTGAACTCTTCGCCCCAGAAATGAATAAATACAATGTATTTATTTATTAAAAGCGCTCGGGAAATCGCTTTTCAAATCGCTTTTTCAGCGATTTCCCTATACTTTCTATTGAATTGCAAACGCTCTGAAAATGGTGCAGGAGCCGCGTTTGCGATTGGATAGAAAGCTCATCGCTCATGTGAGGACACTCACATCAGCTTACATTGCACAAGTACTTTTATGACGATTTTTGAAATCGCCAGCGCTTTAAAATAAAGCGAAAACGCTCTTAGTGTGAACAAGCCCTAATAACTATACAACAGATTGTTTTTAAACTTTGAACCTGAACGGACTAATATATATACCAACTTAACTAAGGGTGAGTTTACTGTATGCGCATTACTACATGCAGCGTACGCACTGCCCATAAAATTGTATTGGCATGTCATGTTCCCATTTCTGTATTGTAACGTACCACGCTGTCCTAATGCACTTTCTACTGTGTGTTTCAATGTGTGCAAAAAGAGGAACATTACACAACAATTAGGGATATTTAATGAGATGAAAATATTTCCAAGTTCATGCAGGATTATGTAATTTTTATGCAAATATATGCAGCTTGAAAATGGACCAATCAAGTCCCAGGTTTAAATTGATTGGTCCATTTTCAAGCTGCATATATTTGTATAAAGATTTACATAATCCTGCATGGACTCGGAAATATTTGCATCTCATAGCTCATCCCTAATAGCAATTCTTCAAGGTATAAAAATAATGTGCATGAGTGTGCGCTGCATTATGCCTGCATTGAGGTACGTGTGTTACGAAACCACACACAGGCCTCGATTCACAAAGCCAAGAAAATTGCTATCACAGCCGTGATAAACTTAGCACGCATGTTAGCGTGCCTACAGGTTTGCGCGCATAATAGTAAAGGTTTGCGCGCATTAACTTTCCCTGTTCACGCGCTAACCCATATGTTAGCGCGTGAACGGGAAAGTTAATGCGCGCAAACCTTCACTAATACGTGCGCAAACCTGATAGCGCGCTAACACGCGTGCTAAGTTTATCACGGCCGTGATAGCATTTATCTTGGCTTTGTGAATCGATGCCATAGTGTGAGCTTAGCCTTAGTAGAATGTTACAACCATCAACATAACTACATGAAATTACTATAGACAGGTGACAAATAGAACTAATGTATAAATATATATTTACCTGCGTTGATTTGTTCTATTGTGACACCATCAAGGTGAGGTACTCAGTTTCCTTTGAACCTGGTACAGTAGGACTACAAGTCCCAGCTTGCTAAAGGATGACACAGAATTATTATGGTGTATATAATATTTTACACGTCACTTTTACACATGGCACTGGCATGAAAGCATGCTGCACATGGGCAGGTCGTTCTACAAAGTACAGCAAAGCCCAAAATAAGGTATAAATAGCCCAACATAAGGTATACATATCCTTGCTTAGATTCAACCAGATGTTTGTAAGTTACTGCATTGACATCCAATAATGGAACCACAAATTCCAGCATGACCTGTATTTCACACTACAGGAGCTGTCATGGTTGTACTAGCTTCATTCAGTGTTAAGGATATATAAATGATTACCATCCCCTGCTATAGCCATTAACCCCCCAGAGATGACTGCACTGCGGCTGAATAGGAATGACCAGCCATGCTGTCCAGGTCTCTGTGCATTGCTTTGCTCATGTAGCAGTAGAATCCTCAGTGCATCATCCCCTGATCATATGGGATTTCCTGACTGCCTGATGTTAATATTTACCGGAACTTCCACACGACGATCGTTCCCACGTGCTGGCTTCCGGGACACAAGAAGAGAGCTCAGTGCCCAGCAGCAGCATCACATTACTCCTCCCAGCCCTACGCTGCACCCTGAGACCATCAATGGAGGGTGGAGACTGGAGGAATCCTATTCTCTGCACACTAGACACATGGCAGAACATGATGAAGAAGCAACAATAGAATTTAGTGTTTGTGCCTCACTATTGCATAGAAAATGTATAACTAAATATAGAATATTGTACTCATCATTATACAACAGTCTCATAATCATACAGCAATCATAACTTTCTGTCTCTCAGCCCAAGACTGATGGTTGAATTCCCCTTTGTATGGATGCTGTGATGAAATTCTTCCTACAGCTAGGCTGAATTATGTGATGTGCTGTTCAATGCAAAGCTGCATACACACGTGAGGTAAAAGTCTTTTGAAACAAACGATCGACGTCAGATCAGCAGATAATCTTTGTAAAAGAATTGCTTGAAGTGGATCTACAAGCTAAAATTAAAATCCTGCAGCCGTCCTGTAAAATAAAGTTTATAGTTAGCTGCCTTGTCCCAGGAAGCCCTCCCGAAGAGCCTGCATTACCCGACTTGCGGCGCCTGGCCCCGCGTACGTTAAAAAAGGGCGCCGGGAAAAAAGGGCGCAGGGTTTTAAACGATAAGCATGAATAACGTTTAAAAAAAATTGTGCTATATTTCGTTTAAAAATAATGTTTTATAAAGTTATAGATCATTAAATAATGTGTATGAAATCGGCAATTGCAAAAACGTTAATCTTCCCTGTTTAAAAAGTGAAATTTATAATAACGTTTTATAAAACATTAATAAGAATGTTACTAAAGCTATACCTAACCCTACTCTCACACAGAACCCTCCCTGTACCTATCCCTAACCCCTAGACCCCCCCTGGTGGTGCCTAAACCTAAGACCCCCCTAATGGTGCCTAAACCTAAGACCCCCCTGGTGGTGCCTAAACCTAAGACCCCCCTGTGATAAGCATTAATAACGTTTAAAAAAAATATTGTGCGGTTTTTCGTTTTAAAAATAATGTTTTTTTAAAAAAAAATTGTACTGTTTTTCATTTAAAAATAATGTTAAAAAAATTATAAATCATTAAATAATGTGTAATCATGAGAAGCAGTTATAAAACATTAAAAGTCTCCGGGCGCCGCTTTTAAAACGTTATTTTTCTCCGGCGCCCTTTTTTCCTGTTGGGCGCCCAATAAACGATATTTATTATGGGAGTGAATAGCGGCACCCTTTTTGTCCACCTGCCTCATGCGCCCAAATTTCCTGCTTCCCCTGGCCCCACCTCCCCTCTTTACCTGAAGAGAAACGCCGGGATGTTTGCTAGAGTTTAATGCAGTAAACATCTTGGTGTTTTTCTCCGGGTAGAGAGGGGAGGCGGGCCACGCGCCTGAAGTCAGGCGATGCAGGGTCCCTGGGAGGGCTTCCTGGGACAAGGCAACGCAGGTAACGATAATAAACCTTCTATTACAGGATGGCTCCCGGATTTTAATTTTAACATGTAGATCCGCTTTAAAGTCCTAAAAAGATAAAGACAAAACATGTTCTTCTCTTAAAGCGGAATATAATCCTGCATTTCAACTTTGCTCTAAAACATTATTTACAGCATATTATATGCAACCAGCATTTTTTTTTTACTAGACCAGCATTGGTAGGGTTACACGCAGGGCTTTAAAGTTCGTGGAGAGAATTGCTGAAGTTTAGATAGATACATTTCAGTAAACAAAATGTAGCAAGTGAGGAATGTTACACACTCTTTGGCTGTCCTCCAGCTCCTGCACAGTCAGAGAGAGTAAGTCACATTCCACAGTTGTTACATTTTGTTTTGCTTAAATGTATCTATGTAAGCTTCTGATGCGGCAGCAGTTCTCTCCAGGAACTTTAACCACTTGCCGACCGCACACTCATAACGTGCGTCGGCAAAGTGGCAGCTGCAGGACCAGCGACGCAGTACTGCGTCGCCAGCTGCAGCCTAAGTAATCAGGAAGCAGCCGCTCGTACGAGCGGCTGCTTCCTGTCAAATCACGGCGGGGGGCTCCGTGAATAGCCTGCGGGCCGCCGATGGCGGCTCGCAGGCTAGATGTAAACACAAGCGGAAATAATCCGCTTTGTTTACATTTGTACGGCGCTGCTGCGCAGCAGCGCCGTAAGGCAGATCGGCGATCCCCGGCCAATCAGCGGCCGGGGATCGCCGCCATGTGACAGGAGACAGCCTGTCACTGGCTGCACAGGACGGATAGCGTCCTGTGCAGCCGGATCTCCAGGAGGGGGCCAGGTAGGAGAGGGAGGGGGAGGATTTCGCCGCGGAGGGGGGCTTTAAGGTGCCCCCCCCGGCACCCACAGCAGGCAGGAGAGATCAGACCCCCCCAGCACATCATCCCCATAGGGGGGAAAAAAGGGGGGCAATCTGATCTCCCTGCCTGCACCCTGATCTGTGCTGGGGGCTGCAGAGCCCACCCAGCACAGATCACTCAAACCAGCGCTGGTCCTTAAGGGGGGGTAAAGGGTGGGTCCTCAAGTGGTTAAAGCTGTGTGTTTAACCCTTCCAATGCTGGTCTAGTAAAAAAAAAAATGCTGGTTGCATATAATATGCTGTAAATAATGTTTTAGAGCAAAGTTGAAATGCAGGGTTATATTTCGCTTTAATCTTTCAAAATCATCTCGGCTGATTTTTTTTCTGATGACAATCGTCCTTTCCACAATAAAATTGTCTGATATTTCATAACTCCTCTGCGCACAGCGCAAGTGTGAATAAAGAGGAAGTAAATGGGCTACAAAAGCATTTCTTGGGTCTTTTGCATGAACTGATTGTTTTCATGCGTACAACATCATTAGAACCAGGGCTGTGGAGTCGGAGTTGTGGAGTCGGAGTCGGGGCAGTTTTGGGTGCATGGAGTCGGAGTCGGGAAAAATGCACCGACTCCCACTCCTAATGAATTTAAACTGTAATTAAAATAGAAAATATGATAAAATGTTCTGTTTCTCAGATAATAGTCATCATAAACAATTTATACATACAGTAATAGAGCTGTGTTTAGTCCACAAAAATGAAATAAACCAATCAAAATTAGTTACTTGTGCTGCTTCAATAAAGCAGTCCCCGTATTTTTAAAGTCAGATATACACATCTGATTGTGACTGTATATATGATGTGTACACAGGAATTTCTTATATATACTAAATAACATCTATGCTGTAAGTATAAAGCCTTATGTGTAGCTTTGTCTCTAATAGAGATGGTCAATGAGATGGAAATAATTCTGCGTTGATTCTGATTTAAGCAAAATCAACGCAGAATGTTTGCTCATGAAATCAAATAATTTGATATGTTGTTAAAATTTGGTTTGATGACTACAAATTAAATGGTACCTGAGAAAGATAAAAAGAAAAGTTTTATACATACCTGGGGCTTCTTCCAGTCCCCTTCAGGCTAATCAGTCCCTCGCTGTCCTCCTCCACCACCTGGATCTTCTGCTATGAGTCCTGGTAATTCAGCCAGTCAGTGCAGTCCGGCCGCATGCTGCTTCCACAGCCAGGAGCGTTCTGCACCTGCGCAATAGTGCTGCGCAGGTGTAGTACGCTCCCGGCGGCGGAGTTTGTGCATGCGCACTATGCCAGACTGGCTCAAGTACTCATAGCAGAAGATCCAGGTGGCGGAGGAGGACAGCGAGGGACTGATTAGCCTGAAGGGGGCTGGAGGAAGCCCCAGGTATGTATAAAACTTTAATTTCATCTGTCTCAGGTTTACTTTGTTACACAGTAGTACTATACTCTACATATGCACTCTCCACAGAGCTGCAGGGAATCCACTGAGAATGTTGTGCACATTGAACACAGAGGTGTTGTCTATCACCCATAAACCTTGTTCAGATTGTGCATGAAGAATGTGTAATAGAGGAAGAATCTCCTCATTCCCCTGCAGAGTACCTGCATATCACTCTTACATGTACCCACAGTTACATTGCCTAGGGCCTGATAGATGTTCTTTGTTCCGGTCTGTACCTTTTACAAGTACTCTTACCAAGGGCTAGTTTTAGTCTATGACTAAAGAGAATTAATATGGCAGTCTCCATAGCCTTCTCACTTCAGTTGTCTTTTAAAATTCCTAAGCGTTGGCAGTTAGAGACGAATTTCAGGTTACATACTTTCAATCAACAAGATTGTAATATGCAAATTAGAGGAGTCGGAGTCTGTAGAATCCTAAACTGAGGAGTCAGAGTCGGTGGATTTGTGTACCGACTCCACAGCCCTGATTAGAACGATTTGTTGTTCAACTGCCAAACCTAAGCAGCAGATTCCTTATTATCCAATGATTTATGTCGGATGTGTGCACAGCTTAAAGCGGCATTAAACTGGCATAATATTCAGTAAAAATGTGTTCTCCTACTTTGTATTACCCATACAGTTATCATATTTGCTTTTGTGCACAAGTATTATTGTCCATTTACAATTTACAATTTCCCAGAGTACAGTTAATCTGCTCTGAAAGACGCCATTCCATTTTATTGTGTAGCTGCTGTATTTATCCTACCTAATAAAAGGCAAGTGTCCCTGCATCCCATGTCCGTCCGTCTGTGCTTTTTGTGCTCTGCGCATGTGCAGGGACGCAGAGACACTGCCGAGAGCCGGAGGAGGACGGGGCCAGAAGGGGCGGGTGTGTGTGTGTGCATCGCGCGAAGGGCATACGTGCAACGGGTGGGCGCGCGACGGGTGCGCATGCACACGCCGCATTAGGGACAGACCTAGCCCATTTTTCTAAACGGGCTAAGTCACTAGTAGAGTATAATGTACCCGGATAGATTTCTCTGCTGCTTTTACCTTCTGCTATTTATGCACGCTGAAACACTGCACAGCAATGTTTTCTAATAGTGGCTGTCTGGCTGCTTGGCAAACATAAATGATAAAGGTATCACTTGAGTTTGGCTCTAACATCAGCAATAAGCTTCCCACTAAAGAAGAAAGTGCTGTGTTTACCTGTTTGAATGCTGTTCAGCTACCAATTTGTCTGGTAGTAGATGTAAAGTGTACCTGAGATGGGGTAGGAGAGAAAATGTATACATACCTGGGGCTTCCTCCAGCCCCCTCCTGCCTGATTGCTCCCTTGCCGTTCTCCGCCCCCTCTTCGTTCATCTGCAATCGATCCCAGTAAGTTGTCCAGCAGGGGCCAGTCAGCGCAGGTGCAGTCTGCTCACGCGCGCTACCCCATCGCGCTCCCATAGCCAGGAGCGTTCTGCGTCTTGCCCAGACGCAGAACGCAGCCAGCAAAGGGAGTGTGATGGGGGGCATGTGTGGCAAGTCTATGCATGCACAGTTGGCCCCAGACCAGTGGACTTACCGGAGCCAACTGCGGATGAACGAGGAGGTGATAGAGGACTGCGAGGGAGCAATCACGCAGGAGGGGGCTGGAGGAAGCCCCAGGTATGTATACATTTTCTCTCCTTTCCCATCTCAGGTTTACTTTAAGGCTGTAAGTAATCTTTTAGAGCAAAGAAGACGCAAAGAGCGCACCTCTGCTACGCTAGACTGGCTCCGACTGGCGGCAGAGCGGGGTCCCGGTTCTCCTAGATACGGGCAGCGGTGGATGGCGGCGTGGGAGCGATCGGTGCATATGGGGCTGGAGGGAGCCCCAGGTATGTATAGAATCTTCTCTTTAGGTTAGCTCTGGTTCTCTTTAAGTATTTTCTTGCTTTCTGGAGGCTTAAAAGGCATTTTATGACAAGGACCCATATGCAATTAACTTTTTCTCCTAAGTTTTCTCAAAGCTGATATTTTCACACCTTGTCAATAAAATGCCGTTTAAGTCACCAGTAAGTAAGAAAAAAAAAACCTGAAAGGTAAGCACTCCTCCTCTACTGTCATATTTATTCACTTCTGCCCTGTGTAAAGCCTCACTGTCTGCCAGTGCCCTATATATTGTGTGGTGATTGTAGCATAACAGAAACGTATCTGACTTTCACCTGACCACATTGAAGTGTTACTCCTTAAAAAGAAAAAAAAAGAAAACACCTGAGAGACAAGCAGTTCTACTATGAAGGGGGGTAGGAGGCTCCCGCAGACTTATACCTGTACTACTAGTTATATGACTGTAAGCTATACAGTAGAATATAATGCAGGTGTTCCCAGGGCCGGGCCGAGGCATAGGCTGGAGAGGCTCCAGCCTCAGGGCGCAGTGTAGGAGGGGGCGCACAATTCATTCAGCTGTCATTCCTAATTGTGTTTGAAGCAGAAAGAAATAAGAAAAGGGGATACATAGCAGTGACTGCAAGCCAGATAACTAGATATTAAGGTGTTGGGGAGGTTGTGGGCCCTGTGGCACCTCTTAGTCTAATAGCAATCAGTGAGTGACAGCTGGGGTGAGAGGGACGGAGGGGCGCACTTTGGTGTCTCAGCCTTGGGTGCTGGAGGACCTTGTCCCGCCTCTGGGTGTTCCTACCTTTAAAGGAGTCAAACTCACACGTAAGGTAGCAAGAAACTTCTCAAATTTTATTAGGGCACAGCCAACGCGTTTCACAATTACAACCGCTTCCTCAGGTCTATAGGTGTGCCTAGGGGGTATAGTCTCTGTTCTGAGCACTCCTACTGTACTGTCATCTATATTCACTTCTGCTCTGTGTAAAGCCTCACTGTCTGCCAGCAGGGATGAGCAACGGCTTAAATCGGCATGAAAACCGAATGAGTTTCATTCAGATTTCATCCAGATAATGAATGGAGCTGAGCGGGTGTGTAACGATCGGTGTAACACAGAGAGGGTCTGATTATTGGTGATCTGCAGTATCAGCAAGAATACAGATATATACCCGATTATTGATGATCTGCAGTATCACCGATAATCAGATATATCACTAACCTCTGGACACCGGAAAGATATGAGTGTTTTGGTGCAACAGTAAATACTTTGAGGACAGTACCTGGAGAACAGGTATCAGAGCAGCAGGCTATACTGCAAAAGAGAACAAGTGCCTTCCAGTAACCTGAGAATCTCCCGAAGGGAGGAGCCAGGCAAGGAGATGGAGGGACCAGAGCGTTAGTGACACCAATAGGAGAGTGTCACTAATGATCTGTGAACTATCTCTTATGCTGGGAATACACGATGCGTTTTTGCGTTCGTTTTTGCCGTCGTTTTCGCTTTCGATCGATTCTACTCTCGATTCACTGCTCGATTCCCCTCTCGATTCCTTATCTTTTCTTATCAATTACATTCACTTGAATGAGGAGAATCGAAACGAAAGTAGAATCGACCAGATCCAACAGGTTGGAATTTATCTATCGAACCCATCTATCTAAAGTAAAAACTTAACGTGTATTCCCAGCATAAGGTAGGGAGATAGCTCTTGAGGTCGGGCAAGCCAGGTCGGCAACACACGGACAGATAAGTACAAAGACAGGAGACAGATTCAGAAATCCTAAGACATGCAGAGTTTGGCAACAGAATATCAGATATAGCGGAGTACCAAATCAGTAATCAGAAGAGTGGTCAGGAAAGCAGAAGGTCATAACAGATAATAAACAATGCCTAGCCTTGGTGTGAGCTCCGTGATCATCAACACCCTGGAACTAGTCTCAAGTATAACAGAATGGTAATACAATTCCCTAGTCTGGGTGTGAGGTCTGTGATCATCAACACCCTGGAACTAGTCTGAAGTATAACAGAATGGTAATACAAGTCCCTAATCTGGGTGTGAGGTCCTTGATCATGAACACCCTGGAACTAGTCTGAATATAACAACTGGTAACACAGAATCTAACAAAAGGTCTGAGTGCTTCCACGTAGTGATCGCAACGGCAGACAACCAGTGAATGACGAGCACCCAGTATATATAGCACAGCGATCTCCAGCGCCTCCCCTAAGTGCTGGACCAATGGGAACTGGTTGAATCGTCAGCTGACCGGCTTGGTCAGCTGACTCCCTTCTGGCTATCATAAAAGTTCTGCCTCTCAGCACGCGCACACGTCCTGAACCTGTGTGGACTATCAGTCCCAGCCACACCAGCCATGTGTTGTGTACCACCCGCCACGCTGGACGCGGAACCAGCCGCACCGCTATCAGGGCATCCGGCGGTTTCTCCGCGTTCAGCCATAACAGTAGATGTAGGCCTATGCATGCAAACCGCCACGTTGGACGCGGAATCAGCCGCCTTGTTCTGAACACACGCGGCGGCTTTCCGCGTTTTCTCACAGTACCCCCCCCCCCCCCCTCCCGAGGAGTGGACTCCGGACAGCTCCTACCCGGCTTCTCAGGATGTAGGGCGTGGAATTCCCTCTTTAATTCATCCGCATGCATGCGGCAATCAGGTACCCATGTTCTTTCCTCAATGCCATAACCCTTCCAGTGAACCAAATACTGTACTGAATTCTGTACAATACGTGAGTCTAAAATCTTTTCCACTTCATACTCAGGTTGGTCATTCACCATCACAGGGAGAGGAGGAGTGGAATCCACATGCACTGCTGGCTTAAGCAGGGATACATGGAACGATCTCACACCACGCATGCTGGCAGGAAGGTCAATGGCATAAGTAACATTGTTGATTTTCCTGGTTACTGGGAAAGGACCCACAAATCTGGGTCCTAGCTTGGGTGAAGGCTGTTTTAAAGCCAAATGACGAGTGGACACCCAGACCAGGTCTCCTGGCCGGAACTTCCACTCTATGGAACGTTTCTTGTCAGCTTGTCCTTTCTGACTCTGAAAAGCCTTCTCTAGATTCATTTTCACAATTCCCCACATGTTTTTAAAAGACTTTTGCCAAGCCTCTAAAGCTGGAAACGGAGTAGAAGCTACTGGCAGTGGGGAGAACCTAGGCAACCTTCCTGTTACCACCTGGAATGGAGAGAATCCAGAAGAAGAGCTTTTCAAGTTATTGTGTGCAAATTCTGCAAACGGCAAGAACTTGACCCAATCAGTTTGTGCATCCGCAACGTAACACCTTAGAAACTGTTCCAGAGATTTATTAATTCTCTCGGTCTGACCATTGGTCTGTGGGTGCTAGCCCGATGAAAACGACAGTTCCATGCCCAACTGATGACAGAATGCCCTCCAAAATTTAGAAACAAATTGGACTCCCCGATCTGACACTATATTTTCCGGAATGCCATGTAGCCGGAAGATATGCAGGATGAATAGATCGGAAACTCCTGGGCCGAGGGGAGTCCTTTCAGGGGCACGAAATGGGCCATTTTACTGAATCTGTCGACTACCACCCAAATGACCGACATGCCCTCAGACCTCGGGAGTTCACCCACAAAATCCATGGACAAATGGGTCCATGGTTCACTTGGGGTGGGTAAAGGCTGCAATGTTCCCACAGGTGCCTGACGGGAGGGTTTACTTCTTGCACACACTGCACATTCTCTCACATACTCCTTGCAGTCAATTGCCAATGAAGGCCACCAAGCACACCTAGCAACAAGGTCCTGTGTTCTGGTGGCACCAGGATGCCCAGCATTTTTGTGGGAGTGGAACATCTGCAATATCTGGAGACTAAATGACAATGATACAAACATGACCCCTTCAGGCTTTCCCCCAGGGACATCCTGCTGGAAGGGAGTTTCAGTCCAATTCCTCCAGGTCTCTGTGGCTGCCAACACCACTTTCTGTGGGAGAATACTCTCTGGGTCTGAGGGTTGTGCTGTCTCTGGCTCAAAACATCTGGATAAAGCATCTGCTTTAATATTTTTACTACCCGGGGTATACTTAATTATAAACCTGAATCTTGAGAAAAACAGTGACCACCGAGCCTGTCGGGGACTCAATCTCTTAGCCCCTTCGATGTATTCCAAATTTTTGTGATCGGTGTAGACTGTAATCGTATGTTCTGCTCCTTCTAGCCAATGACGCCATTCTTCAAAGGCCAATTTAATGGCTAGGAGCTCCCTGTTGCCTATATCGTAGTTTTTCTCTGCGGGTGAAAATCTACGGGAAAAATAGGCACATGGGTGTAACCTCCCTTGCAACCCAGAACGCTGAGACAGCACAGCCCCTACCCCAACCTCTGAGGCATCTACCTCCACAATAAAGGGATAGGAGATGTCAACGTGTCTCAAAATGGGTGCAGTACAAAACAATTCCTTCAGAGTGGAGAACGCAGCAAGAGCTTCGGGGGACCAGTGGTTAGTATCTGCCCCTTTCTTTGTGAGACTGGTGAGGGGTGCGATGACTGTGGAGTACCCCTTTATGAACCTTCTATAGTAATTAGCGAACCCTAAGAATCTCTGGAGAGCCTTCAGTCCCACTGGCTGAGGCCACTCCAGAACAGCAGAGACTTTGGCAGGGTCCATAGAAAGGCCTGAGGTAGAAATTATGCACCCCAGAAAGGCGACAGATGTTACCTCAAAAATGCATTTCTCCAACTTGGCATATAACATGTTTTGTCTTAGCTTGTGTAACACAAACCTGACATGTTCCCTATGCTCTGAGAGGTTGGCTGAGAAGATTAGTATATCATCCAGATATACTAGGACAAATTTGCCCAAAACCTCTCTGAACACCTCATTAATGAGTTCCTGAAAGACGGCCGGGGCGTTACACAACCCGAAGGGCATCACCAGGTACTCATAATGCCCATTGGGTGTGTTAAAGGCCGTCTTCCACTCATCGCCCTTTCTGATCCGTACCAGGTTGTATGCACCCCGCAAATCCAATTTTGCTAAAATCTTAGCATTGGTGACCTCAGTAAAGAAATCATCTATTAAAGGTAATGGATAGCAATTTTTTACTGTGATTTAATTCAGGCCCTGATAATCAATGCACGGCCGAAGGCCTCTGTCCTTTTTCTTTACAAAAAAGAAACCTGCCCCAGCAGGCGACCGGGAAGGGCGAATGAACCCTTTGGCTAAGTTTTCATGGATGTATTCCTGCATGGCCAACTTTTCAGGCCCAGATAAATTGTAGAGATGACCTCTAGGGGGCATACAACCAGACCGGAGATCGATAGGACAATCAAAAGGACGGTGTGGAGGAAGTTTATCGGCAGACTTAGGACAAAACACGTCCGCAAACTCGGCATACTGATCTGGCAATCCCTCCACGTGAATCTTGGTCTCACCCAAGGTTACCTTCGCTAAACAATGATGAAAGCAATGGGAAGACCAGCTCGTTAGCTGACCAGTAGCCCAATTAATCTGAGGTGAGTGAAGTTGTAACCAAGGCATGCCAAGAAAGATCGTGGAGGTTGTCATTCGCAACACAAAAAATTCAAATCTTCTCTATGCAACACCCCGATAGTGACTCCCACTTTGGAGTCTGTGACAGAGGACTGTTACCCTGCAGAGGGGAATCATCTACTGCAGTAACTTGAATCGGTGGTTTTACTGGGGTGACTGGAATACCCAATTTCTTAGCAAATTCGTAATCCATAAAATTAGCCGCTGAGCCTGAGTCAATGAAGGCTTCAGTGACCTCAGACCTATCTTCCCATGAAACAGTACAGGGAAGAAGCAAACGTTTATCATCTAGGGGTATTACCCCCAACTACACCTAGGCAGAAGCGCTTCCCGACTTCTTAGGGCCATTCTGTACTCTATGACCCCCCTCTGCACAATAAAGACAGAGCTGCTCTGCTATCCTGCGTTTCCGCTCCACTTGGGACAATTTTGACCGACCAATCTGCATGGGTTCAGGCGGAGGTGAAGCGGGAGGAGGTGGAGTTACTGGAGGTGCAGCGTGGGACACCATTCTCACATGGTTTTTACCCCGGGTCTGTCTCTGATAGCGCAGCCGGCGATCTATCCTGATGGCCAATGAAATGGCCTCATCGATGGACTTAGGTTTAGACTGGCTTAACATAAGATCGGAGACCTCGTCTGACAACCCTGATAAAAAACAATCTAAAAGGGCAAATGTGTCCCACCTGGCCGATACTGACCATCTCCTAAATTCAGCAGCATAATCTTCAACCGGACTCTTGCCTTGACGTAACAGTTTGAGCTTCCGCTCAGAAGTCGAGGCAATGTCTGGGTCGTCGTAAATTATAGCCATAGCTTTAAAAAATTCCTCTACAGAGGTTAGGGCCTGGTGACCGAGGGGAAGACTGTACGCCCAGGTCTGAGAATCGCCTGATAACAAAGTCTTAATAAACGTAACCCTTTGGGTCATGGTTCCTGAAGAATTAGGCCTTAACTCAAAGTATGATAACACTCTACTTCTGAAATTTCGGAAGTCAGATCTGTGACCAGAAAATTTTTCAGGTACAGGCATACGTATGTCTGTGCTAGGAGGAGATCGCACTTCAACCACAGCCGTCTGTAGGGTTTGTGTGTACCCAGACAGGGCATTAATCAGGGTCTGATGTTTACCCAGTGGTAAGTGTGCCCAGACGGCTGATGAGTGCGTCCATTTGTATTTGGTCTGCCGTTCTGTAATGATCGGTGTAACACAGAGACGGTCTGATTATTGGTGATCTGCAGTATCACCAAGAATACAGATATATACCCGATTATTGATGATCTGCAGTATCACCGATAATCAGATATATCACTAACCTCTGGACACCGGAGAGATATGAGTGTTTTGGTGCAACAGTAAATACTTTGAGGACAATACCTGGAGAACAGGTATCAGAGCAGTAGGCTATACTGCAAAAGAGAACAATTGCCTTCCAGTAACCTGAGAATCTCCCGAAGGGAGGAGCCAGGCAAGGAGATGGAAGGACCAGAGCGTTAGTGACACCAATAGGAGAGTGTCACTAATGATCTGTGAACTATCTCTAAAGTAGGGAGATAGCTCTCGAGGTCGGGCAAGCCAGGTCGGCAACACACGGACAGATTAGTACAAAGACAGGAGACAGATTCAGAAATCCTAAGACATGCAGAGTTTGGCAACAGAATATCAGATATAGCGGAGTACCAAATCAGTAATCAGAAGAGTTGTCAGGAAAGCAGAAGGTCATAACAGATAATAAACAATGCCTAGCCTTGGTGTGAGCTCCGTGATCATCAACACCCTGGAACTAGTCTCAAGTATAACAGAATGGAAATACAATTCCCTAGTCTGGGTGTGAGGTCCGTGATCATCAACACCCTGGAACTAGTCTGAAGTATAACAGAATGGTAATACAAGTCCCTAATCTGGGTGTGAGGTCCTTCATCATCAACACCCTGGAACTAGTCTGAATATAACAACTGGTAACACAGAATATAACAAAAGGTCTGAGTGCTTCCACGTAGTGATCGCAACGGCAGACAACCAGTGAATGACCAGCACCCAGTATATATAGCACAGCGCTCTCCAGCGCCTCCCCTAAGTGCTGGACCAATGGGAACTGGTTGAATCGTCAGCTGACCGGCTTGGTCAGCTGACTCCCTTCTGGCTATCATAAAAGTTCTGCCTCTCAGCGCGTCCTTCTGAACCTGTGTGGACTATCAGTCCCAGCCACACCAGCCATGTATTGTGTACCACCCACCGCGCTGGACGCGGAACCAGCCGCACCGCTATCAGGGCATGTGGCGGTTTCTCCGCGTTCAGCCATAACAGTAGATGTAGGCCTATGCGTGCAAACCGCCGCGTTGGACGCGGAATCAGCCGCCTTGTTCTGAACACACGCGGCGGCTTTTCCGCGTTTTCTCACAGGGTGAAGTTAAACTTACCCAAGTGCCTTCTTCTTTCATCCATCCCACGGCGGCTCCCACGCTGCATTCCAAGCGGCGGTCACGTGACTACAAACACTTCCTCCTTCCGGGTTGAAGGAGGAAGTGTTTGTAGTCACGTGATGCAGCTTGGAATGCAGCGTGGGAGGCGCCGTGGGACGGATGAAAGAAGAAGGCTGCTGGGTAAGTTTAACCCCACCCACCTGCTCAGCTGCATTAATTATCCGGATGAAATTCGAATTAAGCTCATTCGGATTTCATCCGGATTTAAGCCGTTGCTCATCCCTGTCTGCAAGGGCCCTAAATCTTCAGTCTGGTCAGGTGATAGTCAGATAGGTTTCTGCTGTTACACTACAATCACCACACAATATGTAGGGCCCTGGTGGCGGACAGTGAGGCTTTACACAGGGCAGGAGTGAATATAGATGACAGGACAGGAGGAGTGCTTGTCTTTCAGGTGGCAGATAGACTGTCAGGAGCAGTGGTGCTCATCCGGATTCCGGATATCCGGGTAACCCGGATATCCAAACTTTTTTCAGCTATCTGATTCGGATTCGGGTTCCGGATTACTGTAGAAATCCAGATAGCTATCTGCGGATATTTGGCCGCATAACGCGGATATCCGCAGATATTGCGAATATCCGGATCCGTAATACTGTAACTAAGGAGATGACGTCCTGGAGCCAATCAGAGGGCTCCCAGCAGAAGCCCTAGCAACCAATCACAGAGGGGAACCCTGGCCAGCCCCACCTGACCTCATTGAGCCAATCAGAGGCCTCCCAGCCTAATTGTTAATTAGCTTGATGTCATTGTGTGATAGAGTGTGTGTTTTGCTGCAGGGCTGCAGGTAGCTGCTATGTGTCTGTGTGTGTGTAATGTGCACAGACCAGGCCAGCTGCTGCCTGCTGGCCAGCTATTAGCCTTAGCTAGCTACAGTATAGCTTAGGTTAGGGATTAGGGCATAGGATTATTACTGTGTTATTGTGTAGTTAGTACTGTATTACTCCACTCAGTGCTAGTAGTTTTTAGAGTAGTAATACTACTATGCTAGCTTTGTACAGAACGGCTGTGCTGTGAGCAGTGCCAGTGTGACAGTTAGTGTGCACTAGTGTCTTCTCCTCTGCTGTCTGACTGTCACTCGGCACTTGGCATGTGGCACGTGGCACTTGGCACGTGTCAAGTGGCACTTGGCACGTGCCACGTGACACATAGCAAGTGACACGTGCCAGGTGCCATGTGACAGGTGCCAAGTGCCACGTGACACGTCCGGCATGCTCCTGGCACACGTTGCACCTGCTGCTGCTGCATTGCCCTGCTCCTGCTGCCTGTGCTGCTCACACCGCCAGGTTGCCACAGGCAACTGCTGCTGTGCTGATACCACCTATATTTAACCCAAAACACAATTGCTGCGTAATTTTTTGGAGGTGTCTTGGCTGAAAATTGTCATGTCCCAGTTGTGCGGTTGGACTTTGGACACAATGTGGGCTGCACGACCGCTGTCTGGAACCTGGGCCTGATGTTAATTGACAGCCATTTTTTTTTTGGGGGGGGGGGGGGGGGGTTAAGTCCCCACATCATCAATTACTGTTCCCCCTTGAAAAATAATGATGCCTCATTTACCCTAAAAAACATTTTAAAGCAATTTAAAGGCCACTTCCGTCTTTTCTATCCGGATATCCGAATCCGCCCGGATAATGCATTCGGATATCCGCATGTACGAGGATATTAGAACGTTCGGATCCGGATATCCGACCCGGATCCGGATATCTGGGTATTCGGATCCGGATCAATTCGGATTGTGAAAAGGGGTATCCGAGCACCCCTGGTCAGGAGACATAGACATAGCTTAAAAGGGCTATCGGGTGTGCTATAGCACTAGGTGCACTGCAGTGCACCCCTGTCTGCAACAGCTCAAGTGCTGTGGGCAGTGGACACACAGAGCGACAATATAACATTATCAAGAAAAAAAAAAGACCTTAAAAGGACTATTGGGTGAGGTGATATAGTACTAGCAGCGCTGTACACCTGTCTCCTACAACAGCTCAAGTGCTGTGAACAGTGGACTCACAGAACACCATTAAACAATAGCCAGAAAAACAAAAAACAGCCCTTACAAGGGTTTTAGGTGATCAGGACGATGACTAATACTGTGATAGCAGCAAGAAACGGCACTGAATACAGTACACACAGAACACAGGCCTAACTAATGCTATCCCTTTCAGCACAGCACAACTCTCTCCCTATACTGCTTCACACAGCACACAGGCAGACTGTAAAATGGCTGTCCTGCTGGCATTATTATATAGGGGGTGTGGCAAGGGAGGGAGGGATAGCTGATTGGCTGCCAAGTGTCTGCTGACTCTGGGGTGAGGGGTCAATTTTTGGCTCCATGATGATGTATGGGGGGTGTGTTATGATCATGTCTGCAGCGTTTACTGCTGGCTGCAGTGGTATTGTAACCCAAGCAGTTCTGATGTCATTACATGCATTTTCTTGCATAGTTTGGTTTGCACTTAAACTAGTTGCTGATTCCATCTGCAGTCACTCTGAAATTAATGACAGTTTAACATGCTCTTGTGTAAGCAAACATTGTCTGCTGCAATGGAGGGGCAGTCCCTTTCCTGCAGGCTGCATATCATTGTCTGCCTTTTCCTGCTGTCAGCCTGTGATTAATTACCATTCACTTGTGTGGGAATCTGCAGGTCTGCTCCCATTGGATGACCTCAGTATAAAGAACTGCTTCCTGCAATGCTTGATGGGCTACCATAGTCTCAGATCCTGTCTGTTACTCTGCCCGTGCCCCACCTCGTTCCTAGTCCGTGTGGACTGCGCTGACTCCTGCGAAGGGGTCAGCGAGTCCTCCTAGTTCTGCTCTTGTTTCTAGAAGTTGTTACTTTGCTTGTCTTGTGTCATATATTGGTTCATCGCCAATATATACGCATACTTGCACGTTTATTATTTTCCTTGTATTCGTGTTACGTTGATACATCAGTGTCGCTGATATATACGTACACGAACTGTTTATATCCTGTATTCCGTTAGTCAGCGTTCCAGCACGCTGAGCTAGTTATCCTGTTCCTGGTCCTGTTTGTGGATTGCGTTCATCTCTGCGAAGAGATAGCGAATCCTTCTGAGTCCTGTTCCCTGTATTACTCTAGTCTTAGTCAGAGTTCCTGCTTATGTCATATATCGGTTCATTGCCGATATATACATATGTTAGTCAGACGTTACAAATCGTTTCATTGATAGCTGTAATTGTAATACGCTAGGAAATCATACTTATTGTATATTTATCTGTGTTACGTTCATCTATCTTGATCCTGCTATTTTCTGACTATCCTGTCCTGTCTTTGTGAGGCACGCCATTGCTGCAAACGCATTGGCTACCTCATTCCAGTCTGTTTTATTGTGGACGCTTGCTGTCACTGAGTAGTGGCTAGTTAGGCAAGCGTTCATTCTGTCTACCTGTCCTGATCTCCTCAGTCCTGGTTTATGCGCTCAGCGCTACTTTGCGCTGAGACGTTATTATGAAAGTGTTTGTGGCTGTTCGGATCTGCACCGGCTCTGTGCGCCACAATCTCTTATTGGAGTCAGTCCTCTCCTCCACTAAACTGGGGATATCCTGATTCCTTGTGCTGGTGTGTGTACCTCCTTCATGTCAGCTTATGCGTCACGTGCTGACCGTGGAGAATACACCTCCAAGCGTGACATTATGGTAGCCCCATTACCAATCCCTATTGTGGGGGGGATTTCCAGAAATTATGACACTGTTTGTCAGGGGTCCTGCTCCTTTAAAAAATTTGAAAAGCTTGGTCCTGAAGTTACAGACAAATTTATATCAGAATTGGTTAAAGTTCTGGCCAATCCCGACTTTCGGGCTTCTGCAATTTCTACCTGGTCTGATTGGATCGTTTGTGCTCTTTTTAAGGGCAAACTTTTTGATTGGGCAATCGATGTCTTAGATCACACTCAGTTTAGACAAAGTCCTTTGCAATTTATAGCTTTTGTAATTCACAATTGGTTGCGCATAGATCCATTGCCTTTTCCTCTTAATGAACTCCTGGCAGCAGGCCAATCAGCTGCTCCTTCAATTGCTTGCAAAAATGACCAGCAAGCAGAAAGTGTTACTGATAATTTTCCTGCAGCTTTGAATAAATCACTAAAAAAAGCAAGGTCAAAGGCAAAACGCAAACGTTCTAAGAAACGTGTCCAATCTGCAGAATCGTTATCTTTAGCGACTGCGCATCAGACCTGCAATGAGATTCTGCCATTAACAGATAATGAAATGCAATTGTCTTTCAGGGGAGTTAAATGGACTTATGAAACTACTAATGAACTTTCATCACTGGCTAGGGAAAATAAAGATTTTTGTTTAAAAGAATTATCTGAGTATGATTATGAGGATATATTACAGAGTATTGAACAAATCAATCTATTCGTGCAGCAAGAAAAATTTGCATACACTACAGTCCAACACTTGCTACAGGTATTGGAGATCCTTAGGAATAAGAAATCTGCCAATCGCCTGCTAAATAATCCAATGTATGTTTCTGCCATAACCACATTTGCAAACTGTGATCTGCCTGTTAAGTATGCTTGTAATCCTCCATTTGAGAAAGGAGAGATGGAAGCTCTGGTCAATGAATGGAAGAATGATTCAAGTTCATTTTGTCAATTTTACAGTGCAAAAAGTGAATTAGTATTGAATGCATGCATTAAGTCTGCCTATAACCTAATAAAAACTGGTGTGTGTGGGTATGACTTTGTGGCTCCATTGATCGATGTGTGGAAGATGATTTTGGACGATTTTTATGGAGACTGTCCCACTTCTCCAGTTACTGAGTCCCTGCCATGTTTTGTGAATGTTCCTGTGACTCCACCCTGTACCATGGATAACTCAGTGTTACTTCCCAGTAAAACAGAAGCCACTGATACTTTCTTAACTTTGCCCTGCACAAATTTCTCAGCAGAGAATCCAGAGGTCCTGCTGACTTCTGAGTCCAGCCTAGCCAGTACTCATGAGTCTTTGTTCAGTGAAACAGACTCCAGAAAAATCTTGCCTGTCTCTGCAAACACTTCAGCAGAAATTACCTGTGTTAATAAAGTTCAACTCCTGTCTGATCCAGCAAATGCCAATAGATGCACTACATCAGTTTCCGAGTCCCAGCAATCCTGTCCAGAAACCTCAGAACCCCAGCATCTGAATTTTCCAATTTCACAATTGAATGGTGATTCAGATGCGCAAACATTGTGTTTTGATCTTCCTGTTTCTACACCTCACTCTAGTTTCGTGAATAACTCAGAGCGTCTGCTATGTGAATCCGAAATCGCAGAATTATTACCGTGTTCAGAAAATATTCCAGTAAATTTGCCCTGTACCATGAATTGTGCAGTAGATCTCTCCAATGAAACTCAGGTCACAGAATCATTTTGCTGTCCAGCAGGTGCTTCCATGGTTTTGCCCTGCAATATGGACTGTTCAGTGATCCTGTCCAGTGAAGCTGTGGTCGCAGAGTCTTATGCTTCACCCAGTACTTTGGATACTTCAAACCCTCTAGCAGAGGAGTCTGAGGCACTGCTTACCTCAGTTGGTGTTGCAGTAATATTCACTTGTCTAGCAGCTGTTTTGGAATTACAGTCTGCTCTAATAAAACTTGATGAATTTCTGCCCAGCGAAGCAGAAGCCATTGAAATATTGTTCTCGTCAGCAAGTGTGTTAGATACCTTGCCCTGTACACAGTCTGATTTATCCAATGTTGTTGAGTCCCTCTCCAGTGTTGTAACAACTGAGGAACTCCAGCCCTGTCCTTTGAATGTTTCTAAAGTCTTGCCCAGTAACATGGATAATTCTGATTCTCTGGTCAAAATAATAGAAATCTCAGAATTTCAGTCCGGTCTAATGAGTGTTCCTGAAACCCAGCCCTGTATCCTGAAAGATTCTGGTTCTCTGGCCGCTGTGGCAGAGGTTCCAGAGTCCCCTTCCTGTCCAGGGAATTCCTCAGTTTTGCCTAGTCCAGTGGGGGCTGCTGCAATACTGACTTGTTCTGCAGCACCTCATGAGCTCCAATCCAGTGTATTAGATGAGTCTCTGTCCAGTCCAGAGGTAGTTGTGGAGTTCCTATCTGGTTCAGTGCATACATCAGAAGATTTGTCCTGTCTTGTTAGTGCCCCTGAATCTGATTTGTTACTAACTTTGCTGGAATCAGCGACATCTAAGTCTGATCCTGCATTCTCGTGTAAAAGCCCAGTAGTTGCGAAGTCTAGTCATGATGATTTTTTTTTGGCCAGTCCTGGTTTTGGTCCTGTCTTGGCTGACCCTGAGGCTCACGGTTCCTTGACATGCCCAGAGGTTTCTCTTGTGCCAGTGTGCCCAGATGTTCTTTGTGTGCCAGAATGCCCAAGTGTGTCTAAGGTGTTAGCGTGCTCTGATGCTTCCTTAGTAGGAACATGTTCTGATGTTGCCAGTCTGCCTGCATGCCCAGAGATGGTTCTGGTCCCTGAAAGCCCTGATCTTGATGTTTGTCCTTGTGGCCCTGACTCGGGAATTGCCCTAGGTTCCATAGGGGTTCTTGATAGTTCTCCATGTGAGGCTAAGGGGCGTTCTGACCTATGGGGATCTCTTTGGAGCTTCAAGGTGTTCTGGGAGGTCTCTGAGAAAACTTGTCCTGGTGCCTTGGACTGGTTCAATAGTGGGTTTTGTGTTGGTAAAGACAGTCCCGGTGGGCATTGCAAAGGCTTTGGCGTTTTTGAACGGTTCCTGGAAGGCGGTGGGTATCGCTCAGGGAGTTTCGGAGGGCTTTATTCTGGAAATCATGGTTCTGATGGGTGTCACACTGGGGCTTGTAGTACTGATGGGCATGGTTCTGTAGGTTCTGGTTCTGATGGGTCCAGTCTTGTGGGGCCTGATTCTGGAATTTGGTCTTGCCGGGCTGTCCCGGTCATCATGAATTATCAGTCAGATTGTTTTGTCGGGAATTTCAGTTTTGAAAAGCGTCTAGTATCCGCTTTTAAGGGGGGGGGGTTATGTTATGATCATGTCTGCAGCGTTTACTGCTGGCTGCAGTGGTATTGTAACCCAAGCAGTTCTGATGTCATTACATGCATTTTCTTGCATAGTTTGGTTTGCACTTAAACTAGTTGCTGATTCCATCTGCAGTCACTCTGAAATTAATGACAGTTTAACATGCTCTTGTGTAAGCAAACATTGTCTGCTGCAATGGAGGGGCAGTCCCTTTCCTGCAGGCTGCATATCATTGTCTGCCTTTTCCTGCTGTCAGCCTGTGATTAATTACCATTCACTTGTGTGGGAATCTGCAGGTCTGCTCCCATTGGATGACCTCAGTATAAAGAACTGCTTCCTGCAATGCTTGATGGGCTACCATAGTCTCAGATCCTGTCTGTTACTCTGCCCGTGCCCCACCTCGTTCCTAGTCCGTGTGGACTGCGCTGACTCCATCGAAGGGGTCAGCGAGTCCTCCTAGTTCTGCTCTTGTTTCTAGAAGTTGTTACTTTGCTTGTCTTGTGTCATATATTGGTTCATCGCCAATATATACGCATACTTGCACGTTTATTATTTTCCTTGTATTCGTGTTACGTTGATACATCAGTGTCGCTGATATATACGTACACGAACTGTTTATATCCTGTATTCCGTTAGTCAGCGTTCCAGCACGCTGAGCTAGTTATCCTGTTCCTGGTCCTGTTTGTGGATTGCGTTCATCTCTGCGAAGAGATAGCGAATCCTTCTGAGTCCTGTTCCCTGTATTACTCTAGTCTTAGTCAGAGTTTCTGCTTATGTCATATATCGGTTCATTGCCGATATATACATATGTTAGTCAGACGTTACAAATCGTTTCATTGATAGCTGTAATTGTAATACGCTAGGAAATCATACTTATTGTATATTTATCTGTGTTACGTTCATCTATCTTGATCCTGCTATTTTCTGACTATCCTGTCCTGTCTTTGTGAGGCACGCCATTGCTGCAAACGCATTGGCTACCTCATTCCAGTCTGTTTTATTGTGGACGCTTGCTGTCACTGAGTAGTGGCTAGTTAGGCAAGCGTTCATTCTGTCTACCTGTCCTGATCTCCTCAGTCCTGGTTTATGCGCTTAGCGCTACTTTGCGCTGAGACGTTATTACGAAAGTGTTTGTGGCTGTTCGGATCTGCACCGGCTCTGTGCGCCACAATCTCTTATTGGAGTCAGTCCTCTCCTCCACTAAACTGGGGATATCCTGATTCCTTGTGCTGGTGTGTGTACCTCCTTCATGTCAGCTTATGCGTCACGTGCTGACCGTGGAGAATACACCTCCAAGCGTGACAGGGTGGTTTGAACGTGCCATGTGTTCACTGGTGTGCGAATAGGCAAACAACTGATGATTGCCGGGAACTGTCCGCCGGCGAACAGTTCAGGCCATCTCTACCCACCACTTACTCTTTTCCATTATTTGTTTTGGGTCGTGAGTAAAAAAAAGAATTGGAGTGAAAAGCGTTAAATCAAGTCTAACACTATTAACAAGTAAATTGCATTTAATAATCTAAACCCTTTGCTAAAATGCTTTAACCACAAATGAGTGTAATACTGGGCATACACGGTAAGTTTATGAGGCGGTATCGAGCCAGCGGCTCGATGCCGGCGCGTCACCGCTCTTCCGCGCGTATCGATTCCCGCTCGTGGGGATCGAGCGGGGAATCTATCCAGCGGATCATCGGACCTGTCGGATATTATCAATCAGGAAACAAACTTACCGTGTATGCCCAGCATAAGAACACAGTGTTGATAGATTAACCTGCAGTTTGGCGTTGATTTAGCCTGTGTCTAATCCTTGCTCATTCTTCCTGGCTTTCTTACATAATAAGAGTTTGTATATGCTTGTAACATTCGTGCAATGCCCTAGCACTATGTAAAGATTACGCATCATCGCAGTACTGTTGATATTGTCTATTCCGATACTCTCTTCTCATTCAGATATTTTATACATTCGAGAACATCCTTTGATCCGTACCTATGAAAATAGATCTGTATTTTAATGAGTGCAGTCAGCTGAAACCCCAGAGTCTACCTTCTACTGAGACCAAGGTGCTATGGAATATATTTATTTTAAGCATTCTGCTTGTAATAGTACTTAGTGAAAAAGTGGGGCAGATATCTCTGGCTTGTTTGGCATTTAAATAGGTCACAAAGCAACTTGAGACCATTCCTCAACCCCAAGCATTTGTTCTTACTCATGTAAATATCCCCAGGACTCCAATTTATTCTGAACTCACCTTCCCTGTACTGGTTCATGTGATTACTACGATACAGTATTTCTTCTGTCATGTCACAGATATTTCTCTTACAGTCCAGCTCTCTTATTCAGCATGACAGAGTTACAGGACAAGATTTACCATTCATCCAAGTATAATGATATATAGGAGGTTTTGCTGCACCAAATCTCATCTTTTATGGCTGAAAGTGGGTCTCCAGGGAAATCGAAAAACCTCAGTTTAGTATATTGTAGGCAAAGATTATGGTGTTTGATCAAACTTCGGAAAATGTGAATTCAAGAATACATTTTTAAATATCTGAAACAATTGCTGTGGTTGTCCACCACAATGTCATTAAGATCCCAGAGAAATCTTCAATTTTGCAGCTCCTTACAGAGATTTAGTGTAAGAATCTATAGAGGGAAACATAAGTGCTCTCATAAAGTACAGTAGATAACTCTTTTACTGGGACACAAACACAAAAAATTGCACAAAAGGCCACTACCCACGAAACAATTTTTTTGCACCAGGAACGTTTTTTTTTCACAATATCGTGCAACGTCGTTTAATGAAAATTAATTAAATGATGTTGGCCGACGCACGCCACTCAGAGAGAGTTTGTCTTTGAATGATCGACAAATCCAATGAAGTCGTTGAGGATCGTTCCGATCGCCATTGACTTGCATTGATTAGCCAGGATAGTTTCCGCTGCTACAAATGACGATTGCAGATGGATTGGGGATAGGATCATTTGCTCGTGGCAATCCCCGATCCATGTGGTCGCATCTGCTGCTGGGTATTCAACCTTACAATGTAAAAACATGTAACATCTCACAACCAGAAACCTCTTCCAATGTAAAACAAGCTGTGGCTAACGGCAGGGTGCGGGGTTGGCAAACTTGGAGGGCTAGAAACAACTGTAGACCATCACAGCATTAACTCCTTGTGCGGTTGTGTCATCAACTATGCGTTTTGACCAGCTACATCTTCATTGGGTCCAAACATCGAAAATGTAGCACATCAAAATGAGTAGTGCTGTAGCAGACTGCATTTTAAAGTTTTTTACATTGTAAGTAATTTTAAGCATTTGTGTCCCATTTAAAGAGTTATCTTCTCTATGACAACACTCCTGTTTTCTCTCTATAGACAAAGAAAAAGGCTGGCCAAGACATTTTGCATGATACACTCATCAGTCCTGCCAGACAACCCATAAAGGTAAAACTGTTTTTTTTTGTTTATTTAAACTAAAGGTTCATAATACTAACATAGTATAATTTAATAATTCAACTCCCTCACTCTTGTTCAGTGTATTGACCACGTAGATGGCATATCTTGTAATGATACATAAAAAACTGATCTTAATGTCAGCATAGTGAAATTGTATTACTATCCTCATAATGTAATTTCAGGATTCTAAGTTAAGAAAAATAGGAAGTGGGTTTTTTTCAGCAAAAATAAAAATGGTCACATATGATGCATTTCGTGGGCCTTTTATCCAGCATGCTTTAGTACAGCTTTTGGTTCCATAATGTGTGTGGCTTATTTTTTCTTTTTATAGACAAGCTTTAGTGGAGTCCCATCTTTTACATACAACAATTTAGAGTGGTCAGTGACTTGCATATTAATCAGTCTTTATGTTTTCCATTTTCAGTTCAGGATCACTTTGAAAGGGAACCTGAGATGGGGAAGAAAAAAAATTAAGCATTCCTAGGGCTTCCTCCAGCCCCTTCAGGCTGATCGCTCCCTTGCCTTCCTCCCAGGCAGCCTCAATTCTCTGCCAGGCAGGCGAGTAAACCCACCAGTCCGCGCATGCGCAGTTTGGCTGATCACCCTCCCCGTCACATTCCCCTTGCCAGGAGTGTTCTGTGCTTGCGCAGTAGTACTGAAGGGGCTGGAGGAAGCCCTGGGTATGTATACACTTTTTTCTTCCCCATCTCAGTTACTCTTTAAAGAGAAACTGCGACCAAGAATTGAACTTTATCCGAATCAGTAGTTGATACCCCCTTTTACATGAGAAATCTATTCCTTTTCACAAACAGACCATCAGGGGGTGCTGTATGACTGAAATTGTGGTGAAACCCCTCCCACAAGAAACTCTGAATATGTACTCCTGGCAGTTTCCTGTCTGTGAACCTTGCTGCATTGTGGGAAATAGCTGTTTACAGCTGTTTCAAATGCCAACTTCCAAAAAAGCATGCAGCAGCTTCTGTACATCGCCTGCCAACAGTAAAAATGTCACCATGTAATAAATGTCAGAATGTAAATCAGGGATTAAAAAGATTTTACAATGGGCAAACACTGACTAAATCATTTATACATAATTATTGTAAAAATGAAGCACTTTTTTTTATTACATTATTTTCACTGGAGTTCCTCTGTAAATGAAACTCAGAGTAAGAGGATTAATACAATGACATTTTTTTCTGTTGTAAAAATACCACTTGCATGGCAGTCATACTGATCTTTTGGTTTGCCTATCCTTTCTTGGTCAGTGATTCAGAAAATATATGGGGCAGAAGATTGGCATTGCAGCTTGACAAGACGTATGTTTTAGAATTAGAAAAGCATGCACGTTCTTCTAGATTGTTTTTATTTACTAGGGTTAAGGAAAGACTGCAACTGTGTAGACTTGGCCAAAAATGACTGGAAGTATCAAGTAGGGATTGGCCTAAACATCCATTTCATGCTTAGTGACTTGGTTTATACAAGATAGCCAAAATCAGCAAAAGCAATTACACTTTAACTGGCTACATCCCTTTTAGATATTTATAAAGGATAATATTTACATTATTTGAACAAGGGAATAAGTCAGGCTGCCTTTAGTGGGTTCAGATTTCTTTTTTTTCTTCATAAAGTGACATTAAAAAGTGTCTCTGGGCCAGGGAAACGGATTTCTGGCTTGTTTTAAGGATTACAATTTTGGATCTTCCCCAGCGATCTCCCTTGTGAGAGACATGTCTCATTTTTAGCTGACAGTGAAAATAACATCAATTCCGGTTGATCTTATGTTTACCATTAATCTGCTCCAGTGATTCCATCGCCGACGCCATGATCCTGGATTACATAGACTGCCTAGACACACCACTGCTGGTAGCATTGCTGCCTGAACTTATAGGCAAGTTAGACCTCGCAAAGCTGCTAAATAAAGCTCCACGCATGAAAATTCTCATGCAGGATGAAACTGTGATAACCAGCAGAAAGAGTACATCTTTGTCTTCCTGCCGAAGATGCTGCAGTCCACCCGTAAAGCAGCAGCCCTCTTTACTGAGGGCTGATTTGAGAGTTCCGCCAGGGCCATATTGAAGTCACACAATGATGACTGTACACCAGTCAGCTTGGCTGCCAGTGGGTTTGTTTACTAGCTTGCAGGCATTTACAGTGATCTGATTATTAAAGAACTGCTGAGTAACATCCACACTCACATGTTCCTGACTTTAGTGACAGCAAAGTGTGACAACCTGATAACCATTTTGGTTAGCCTCTCTGCCATAGTCAGACTCCCCAACATCCCTGAACATGGTCTTACCTGCAATCTTGCACATCTTAACTTAAAGATGTTGTGAGTCTCTTACTATGGAATCAAAGAACATTTCTTACATGTCATCAACAACTGTGTGACACAGCTCTGTGTAAATAACAACTATTGGGGCCTTTATGAATTATATTAAAGCCACACCATCTTTTGCTTCTGTCTGAAGCATTGTAGCAGCTCCAGAAATGTATCCAACATTGACTTCCATGTAAACATAATTCTGTATACAGGACAAGGTGAACACCGCTCTATTCCACCACTCTTTACTGCAGTGCTCGACCTGGGCAGAAAATCCAAAGTACTAGAAAGAAGAGGAGAGGTCCGTACTTGTCAGTAAAACATAAATCCTTTATTGTGGACGTATCCAAGAACAACCATGGCAAGCGTACAGAGCTGACATGTTTCGGACTATCAGTCCTTACTCATCGCTATGAGTAAGGACTGATAGTCTGAAACATGTCAGCTCTGTACGCTTGCCATGGTTGTTCTTGGATACGTCCATAATAAAGGATTTACGTTATACAGACAAGTGCGGACCTCTCCTCTTCTTCCTAAACATAATTATGGATGTCCTTAAAGTGTACCTGAGACGACCTGCAAGAGAAAATTTATAAATATCTGCTCCCCTGTCGCGCTCCCGTCCCTGGGAGCTTTCTGGTCCTGCACAGTACTACTGCAGAAGCGCAGAATGCAGCCGACCCTGATAGCAACATGCTGCTTCCAGGGTTGCTTACCGTCGCAACTTCACTGCATGCTGCAGATTCTCCGATTGCTCCACACCGCTCAGGAAGCAATGGAAACTGTTCCATTGCCGTGCACTGGTTTCAGGACACCCACAGTGGGATGTGGCTATGTAGCCGCATCGCACCGCATGTAATGGAAATGAGCCCTTCCCACAAACATGGGGAGAACAAACTCTAGGTAGACCGTGTCCCTAGAAATCAATCCATAGCCCCTTTTGCTGCAAGTCAAGTATGCTAGCCACTTTGCCACTGTGCTCCCTAAAGAACTGAAGTTAAACCCTCATCTGAGTTTATGGCACATGCAAAATAATTCCCCCCGATTGCACTGGGGGGAGGGGGTGGGTTGTGGGGGCATACTCCTCCTCCCTCTCCCCATCCGCATGCAAAGCAGTGAAAGGAACATTGCAATATTTATCCGCTCTAATGCTGCAGGTCTCCTCCATGCATCACAGCCACACACACTCTGCTGCCATTTGCTGGCTCCCAGTCACATGACCGAGTCACGTGATCGGCAACCAGAGAATGGCAGCAGAGAATGCCCTGGAGCAGGTATTTATAACACCACTCATTGCGCTTCTCAGCATGGCTGTACTGAGTGGCGGGGGAATCATTTGTCCATGGAAGTATTTTTTTTATACTTGGCGCGGCGGGTAGCGGCGAATCGGCGGTGAGCGGCGGCGATCGCATACTACACGCAGCTAGCAAAGTGCTAGCTGCGTGTAGGAAAAAAAATTATGCAAATCGGCCCAGCGGGGCCTGAGAAATCCTCCTGCGCAGGTTACCCCGAGCTGAGCTCGGGATAACTGGCAAGGAGGTTAAGAGCTGTACATGCAGGCATAACGTGACCATCCTCAGGGTAACATACCTTCACTGTGATTCATGCACCTACATGATCTGCATTGGCAAATGTACATGTTTATGATAGTACAGGGTAGAATGAGAAGAAATGCATTCTGATTTGTTTTTATCTTGTCAAAGTGCCGTTTCCACCCAAGCAACAAGCAGTGTTTGCAAGAACTCATAGATAGAAATGTTCTATATTTATGGGGAGTTTTATTGTTCATGAAGGAATGCCTCAGTACAGCATTGCTCTTTAAAATCCACTGGAGCCAGTTGCGTATTATTGGACTTTTTATAGGAAGTCCCCTGGGAGAGAACTGAGCGAGCTATATTTAGTTGGAAAAAAGCCAAAGGGCCGAGCCAGGTTGGGTGAGAGATTCAATTCCCAGGTAGCTTGAGAATGATGGGAATTCCCCAGGATGGACGGGAATGTTTGATTGATCTTAGGAACATTGTGCCACCCTGTTCACCCTGATTGCCTTGGGACCCATAGAAAATTACTCTGCTGGAAAATTACTCAGTGGATGAACATTTTAGCTAAATAGTCAATGAATTTGGGATACTTTGAAGATAGGAGGATTATGCTTCATATAACACTAATAAGAGCTAGGACCAATAGAAACGCACTACGCATTTCACAAGGTAGATATATTACGTCTAGAGAATAATTTATGGACGCCATATTTTCTCATACCAAATTTAGTAGTGTACGTGGAAACCTAATTTGATTGTTTTGTTGTTTTTCTATCCTCTTAGTCAAATGGACTTAGATGACAAGGGAGATTTATTTTGCCATTAATTGTGCTGCATAAGATATTAACAAACAACAAGCATTATTTTATGAATGGAAGAAGGGAAATGAAAAATTAATGATAATGTTTCCCAGATGCTTTATTAAATAGGTTATGTGCTTTAGAAGATTGAAGAGGAGAGCAGGAAATCGCATTCAGGGTGTTTTAAAGTGGAAAATGTTTAGGGAGAGAACAGGAAAGGATTCTGGCAATCCTTTGAACTTTGCTTTTACTGTGTTGTGATGCTCGCAACTGCATTCTCCATAACTCTCCTGGCACAGAGAAGAGCAGCATAAGATTGCACACATGCAATGCAGTGGGCAGAGTCATTAAGGAGTTTGACATCAGAATATCATAATAATCCTGTTCTTCCTAAAGGTCTTCATCTGGAAAGTTCCTTTATTTGGCAGCATATAGATGTCACAGAAAGCAGAGGGTGAGGCTTGATACACATACAAGTGTCACAATCTCACCTCCTACTTCTTCCAGGGGCGATTTAGACACTTCTGGGTGCCGGGGCTCCTTGCAGACTGTTTGACTATTCTGAAACACAAGTACCACTGTCTGGTGGGTCTTGGTGGTACCACTGTCTTAACCTTATTAGTCTCTATACAGTGGAAAGTGAAAGTTTTGGCAACCTTGTTAATCATGATGATATCCCTGTATAAATCGTTGGTTGGTACGAAAAAAAATGTCAGTTAAATATATCATATAGGAGACACACACAGTGATATTTGAGAAGTAAAATGAAGTTTATTGGATTTACATAAAGTGTGCAATAATTGTTTAAATAAAATTAGGAAGGTGCATAAATGTGGGCACTGTTACCATTGTATTTATTCTAAAACCTATAGAACTAATTTTTGGAACACAAACTGGCTTGGTAAGCTCACTGACCCCTGGCCTACATACACAGGGGAATCAAATTGTGAGAAAGAGTATTTAAGGGGGTCAATTGTAAGTTTCCCTCCTCTTTTAATTTACTCTGAAGAGTAGCAACATGGGGGTCTGAAAACAACTCTCAAATGACCTGAAGACAAAGATTGTTCACCATCATGGTTTAGGGAAGGATACAGAAAGCAATTTCAGAGATTGCAGCACTGTCTTTCCACAGGTAGGAACATATTGAGGAAATGGAAGACCACAGGCTCAGTTCAAGTTAAAGGGAACCTTAACTGAGAGTGATATGGATGTTTCCTGTTAAACAATACCAGTTGCCTGGCAGTCCCAGCTGATCTCTGTGACTGCAATAGTGGCTGAATCACACCCTGAAACAAGCATGCAGCTAATCCAGTCTGACTTCAGTCAGAGCACCTGATCTGCATGCTTGTTCAGGGGCTGTGGCTCAAAGTATTAGAGACACAGGATCAGCAGGCGATTCAGGCAACTGGTATTATTTTAAAAGGAAAAATCCATATCCTTCACAGTTTAGGTTCCCTTTAAGGCTCGACGTGGCAGACCAAGAAAAATCTCAGATAAACAGAAGCTACGAATGGTGAGAACAGTCTGTGTCCACTGACAGACCAGCATCAAAGACCTTCAACATCATCTTGCTGCAGATGGATTCACTGTGTATCGTTCACCCATTTGGCGCACTTTACACAAGGAGATGCTGTATGCAAGAGTGATGCAGAGGAAGACTTTTCTCCACCCACAGCACAAACAGAGCCGCTTTAGGTATGCTAAAGCACATTTGGACAAGTTATTTGTGCATTATACATGGAGGAAAAAGAACACAGCATTCCAAGAAAAATACCTGCTACCTATAGTAAAATATGGTGGTGGTTCCATCATTTCCCACACAACCTAAAAATAAGCATCTTGCAAATTCCCTTATTTGTACTGCTTAGTCTGCAGTCATCTGATCACAAGCTGTGGGTCTTTGTGGAGGCAGAGATCTGTTCCACCATCCAGTGATGCAGCACCCGATTACTTGCTGCAATGAGTAATGAGAGAGGGCATTGCTCAGACTTTTACTTACCCTCCCACACAGCAGAGCGGAATAAGAGAAAACTTGGTACAGATAGCCACTTCCCATACAGTGCAACTAGATGCATAGAAGTCCATTTGAATAGGAGAACTCTGGATTCTGGTTGAAGGTATTTTGGACCATTCCCCTTTACAAAACATCTCTAATTCATCAGGTTTGATGGCTTTTGAGCATGGACAGGTCTCTTTAACTCACACCACAGATTTTCAATTATATTCAGGTCTGGGGACTGAGATGTCCATTCCAGAATGTTATACTTGTTCCTCTGCATGAATGCCTTAGTGGATTTTGAGCAGTGTTTGGGGTCGTTGTCTTATTGAAAGATCCAGCCCTGGCGCAGCTTCAGCTTTGTCACTGATTTGAGCTGCTTTACTGTTCTCCATGGTGTAATTGTTTGTTACATATTTAGGAGTGTTACACTGTCAATCACTTCCACTCAGGACTCAATATCAAATCTCTGAGTATAGTGAGCATTTCATCACATTCAGTAGCAAGTGTTGGTCTAAGGATGCAGTCATGTGGGAAGGAGCAGGAAGGACAATCATCCTCCTGTATTGACCCTAGGTCCATTGATGAGTGGATGATGGGACATAGATGAATAGATTTATAGCAGGTAATAGTGATTTTTCTGTATACAGCGGGTTGCAAAAGTATTCGGCCCCCTTGAAGTTTTCCACATTTTGTCACATTACTGCCACAAACATGCATCAATTTTATTGGAATTCCACATGAAAGTGGTGTACACATGATAAATGGAATGAAATTCATACATGATTCCAAACAAATTTTTACAAATAAATCACTGCAAAGTGGTATGTGCATAATTTTTCGTCCCCCTTTGATCTGAGCGCTGTCAGTTACCTATAGACATTGCCTGATGAGTGCTAATGACTAAATAGAGTGCACCTGTGTGTAATCTAATGTCAGTACAAATACAGCTGCTCTGTGAGGGCCTCAGAGGTTGTCTAAGAGAATATTGGGAGCAACAACACCGTGAAGTCCAAAGAACACACAAGACAGGTCAGGGATCAAGTTATTGAGAAATTTAAAGCAGGCTTAGGCTACAAAAAGATTTCCAAAGCCTTGAACATCCCACGGAGCACTGTGCAAGCGATCATTAAGAAATGGAAGGAGTACGGCACAACTGTACACCTACCAAGACAAGGCCATCCACCTAAACTCACAGGCCGAAGGAGAGCGCTGATCAGAAATGCAGTCAAGAGGCCCATGGTGACTCTGGATGAGCTGCAGAGATCTACAGCTCAGGTGGGAGACTCTGTCCATAGGACAACTATTAGTCATGCACTGTACAAAGTTGGCCTTTATGGTAGAATGGTGTAACGATTGTGGAACTTTCCCCGTGATCAGCGCACAACGCGTGCGCTGACACGGCGGAAATCCTCCACAAGCGTATAATTTGCAGGAACCCAGCAAAAGGAGCTACGCACCCGTAGAGGGAAAATTCCTGTCGGCAGATGGCGCTGGGGAGTGCAGAGGAACCAATCCTCTGTACCTCCACAAATACCAGACAGGAATTGTACGAAACGCAGAACGCAATCGCAAGAGAGGCGATTGCGAATGAGAATGAGCAAAGGGACAGGTTGTATGTGTGTGTGCCAATCCAGTCGCCACCCCGCAACCGCACACACACCACAGCAGATATGAAATAGGAACGCGATCGCGAGAGGTGCGATTGCCAGACAAGACACAAGGCAGATCAGAACAGAATACGAGGTTAGCAAAGGCACAGCAAATAATACAATGAGGAGATACGGAAAATAACAAATGCTAGCTAACCGCGAACACCGCACTCATTCGCAACAGTGCACGCGGTTATGCGTGGTCTCCACGTGATAAGCACAATAGAGACAAGCACGCCTAACTAACCATTAACAGACAAACATGAAATAGAGGACGCGAGCGCTTGCTTAACGGTTACCTCACTGAGCCTCCAGCAAGCGTAGCAGACAGACACGCGAAAACAGGGACAAGCGAGAGATAGGATCCACAGCACTAGCGAAAAGTGGCTAGCGCGATCCAAGTACAGAGTAGCAGAACAGAAGGATCCCCAGCGCCAGCGAAAAGTGGCCAGCGCGATCCCAGAAGACAGAACAGAAGGATCCCCAGCGCTAGCGAAAAGTAGCTAGCGCGATCCCAGGAGACAGAACAGAAGGATCCTCGGCGCTAGCAAAAAGTAGCTAGTGCGATCCCAGGAGACAGAACAGAAGAGATAGCTGGTAGCAACCGCTGCACCAGCTATACTCCAAGAACAGAGATCAGAACCATTTCCTGTCAACCACCATAGGGACAGGACAATGGCAAACAGGCAAGACAAGACAGAACAGGCAATACAGATAATACAATCCTAACAGCACTAGGGAAATCTGCCTAGCGCAGATTTAGGAATTACTCTAAGCTGATGTTCAAACAGAGAGCAAGGCTGACACCCCACCAGGAGTGTTACATAGGACGAAATCCTTATGAACAGCGAAGCATTGTGGGAAAGACATCCAATGAATGTGGCCAGGCAATTTGCATGACAACATATGCAAATTCCTCTGCAAGCACAAGCTGCAAAACTGACAGAAGCTCTTCTTTCCAGAGTCATGCAAACCTACACAATGGTCAAAAGGCTGGCTGCCTGCACAGGCAGCTGAGCAAATCATCACAGTACCCCCCCCCCCCCTCCAGGGTCGAATTCCAGACGACCCTCAAAACTGCTATTAGCAACAGACTCAAACTGAAGACTCATGAAGGTCGGGGCAGCCCGACAAGGTCCAATTCCAGAGTCAGTCCACCCGAAACCGACCTCATCGGAAACAGAAGCCACCGAAACATGCCCATCAGTACTACCAGTCTCAGTATAACACCCATCAGGACTGTGAAAGCCAGAGAAGAAGCCATCGACACCCTCCAGACAATACCCACCACCTTCCAAGGAGCGTCCGAAAATACCAAACCTGCCACAATACCTGTTCGAAGTGTCCCTTACAACACAAAAGCCACCGTTGATCTTATCCAGGGTACCAAGCAAAATTTCTCCCGGAATCTCCCAGAACCTTTTGAAGCTCCACAGAGATCCCAAGAGGGCAGAACAATCACCAGGCTCACATGGAGAATTACCAAGAACCCCCATGGAACCAATGACAATTCCGGATTCAGAATTACGAGGACCCCCATCAAGATCAAGACTTTCAGGGACCACTTCTGGGCATGCAAGCAGGCAGGCCATATCAAACCATGTCTCCACCGAGGAAGCATCTGAGTACGCTGGTAACCGAGGCACACTTGGGCTTTCTGGGTCACAGCGCACACTGGGGTACACCAGCACAGGAGAAACCTCAGGACATGTCGGGGAACTGCCAACCTCAGAGTCCGACACGAGGAAACCAAAACCAGGACCGGGCAGAGAATCATCACGAGCAATGGTCTCAAGCACTGGACTTTCAAAAGAAGACTCGGACTCAAATTCAGAAATTTCTGTGACTGCAATATCATCATTGACTACATATGACTGAAGCTCCACCAGAGCTGAAAAGGTAGCCAGCAAGGCAGCAATGCCTACGGAAGAGGGCAACACCTCAGAAGGACTTGGGGGACTGGAGACATCTCCTACAAGTTCTGCACCCTTTGGGAGGAACTAGGGGACCTCCAGAACATCAAACAAGACCTCAGGAACATCATTTTTCAAGTTTTCTAGGAAGGATTCTGAACTATCCATGTTACAGGGCAGAACTGGAACTTTATTTTGTGGACAGGGCAGATGTCCCAGGAATGGTTCTACCATAACCTGAGACTGGATCTCATCATCATGAGGGGAATGTACAGGTATATTTACTGGAACACACACTGACTCCCTAACTTCATTCTCACTGTACCCAGAATTCTGTGTGGCAGTCAAACTAGCTTGTAACTCCAAAACTGCAGAAAAACAGGTAAAAATAGCAGCAATACCTAGACGAGCCTCTAGGGGCAGGGCAGGAGATATTGTACAAGGCAATATTGACTCATCCAGAGTACAGGGTGGAGAGTCAGAACTTCCCTCAGAGCAAGAAAGGGGCTCACAAACGTCAGTGTAAAAGGAACACATGTTTTTATTCATGGTACAAGGCAGGTTCAGAGAAAGCGTCTCTGAATAAGGCAAAGAGGGTTCAGCATCAGATTCGCAAAACCAAAGCGCTGTCTCACTCTTAGATTCGGCTAACAATGTCGAATCCGAGGAATCAGAACGCAAAACCTGCGAATCAAAATTCACTTTAGGTTGTGAAACTGACGCTTCTATAGCGCAAACCTCCACGATCTGCGGAGCAGACTGCAAGGCATCTAGGACCGAAACGCTGGAGCAACTGTCCCCAGGCAACGGGCCCTTACAGGTGTGAACAGGGTGAGACAGAGACTCATTTGCAGAAGAAATGGCGACATCAACAGGATAAACTTTATTAGGCATAATAATTTTACTTTTGACGCTGCATAGTCGAGAAATTTTCCCCATAGCAGGGTCACAGACGGAAGATCTCAAAGATCTGTTTCTAAATGACAAAGGATCCCACACATCCTTGAGGAAACCGGCAGACTCATGCCGATCACAATCTGCAGGAACATCCGAGAAACAGGCATCAGATCGCACAGATTCAAACTGCACACTGTCAGGAGCGAATCCTTCAGGATTCACACAGGAATCAACCACAGCGGCACACTCATTCATTTCAGATTGCACAAAGTCAAGACTCTCATGCTTTACCCCAGAAAGGCAGGAACAATCATCCGACAACGATGTCTCTTTATTGGAATCAATTGGTTGGTGTGTGTGCAACTCATCCAAAATCGTTTGCCATACATAGATCACCAGATCCACATCATCCTTGTCACATTCATCGGAATCAATCAGAAGGTACATCGAATCGAGACAAGCATTCAAGACATTTTCGCTTTTTGCGATGTAAAAATCGCAAAAGGCTTTCCAATCAAAATCGAATTCTTCCAGCAAGGCCCCAATATCCCAGGAAGCAAATGGGGGTTCAAACAGGCCAGTATCCAAATAATCTCCATAGGGGTGGAGTTCAGGATCAAGAACAGATTTTTTAACTGCTTTAATGTAGTGTGCGATCCTACCTATAGCAGGATCCACATAAGCTTTGGATTGGGGCAAAAAAGCCGGAGACGGAACAACATCATTACAAACATCAATAGGGAGTGTTTTATTCCGATGCTTGCGTTTTTTAGTTTTTCTCTTTTTCGCCACTTTGCATGTCTGCTGTTTAAAACCTGAAGTGGCAACAGACACATTGAACTGATTGTCATACTGAAAGGTTTTGCATGGAAGGGAAAGATCAGCTGACTTATCAGCAGCTACACACTCAATCAGAGCAGGTGGTAAGCCAGGCAGTTTAAACCAGTGAGAGAATATCTCTGCAAGCAACTGATACAGATTACCATTCCAAGAATTGATTTTTAACGGATTATATGCCCAGGTGAACAAATCGTCTTTTAAGAGCACATAGGCAAACAGAAGAGCCGACGTGGACGGATCAGAAATCTGAAAGGTGGGATTCAGGCAAAACCTCACACATTCAGAAAGAAATTCCGCCTTGGTCTCTGAATTAAGCCTTTTAAAGCTCTTAAAGACACAGGACCCAAACTCGACAAAATCGTACAAATCGGAATTTCCGTCTACACTGGGGTTTTGGGTTGGGCTGTTCATACTGTAACGATTGTGGAACTTTCCCCGTGATCAGCGCACAACGCGTGCGCTGACACGGCGGAAATCCTCCACAAGCGTATAATTTGCAGGAACCCAGCAAAAGGAGCTACGCACCCGTAGAGGGAAAATTCCTGTCGGCAGATGGCGCTGGGGAGTGCAGAGGAACCAATCCTCTGTACCTCCACAAATGCCAGACAGGAATTGTACGAAACGCAGAACGCAATCGCAAGAGAGGCGATTGCGAATGAGAATGAGCAAAGGGACAGGTTGTATGTGTGTGTGCCAATCCAGTCGCCACCCCGCAACCGCACACACACCACAGCAGATATGAAATAGGAACGCGATCGCGAGAGGTGCGATCGCCAGACAAGACACAAGGCAGATCAGAACAGAATACGAGGTTAGCAAAGGCACAGCAAATAATACAATGAGGAGATACGGAAAATAACAAATGCTAGCTAACCGCGAACACCGCACTCATTCGCAACAGTGCACGCGGTTATGCGCGGTCTCCACGTGATAAGCACAATAGAGACAAGCACGCCTAACTAACCATTAACAGACAAACATGAAACAGAGGACGCGAGCGCTTGCTTAACGGTTTCCTCACCGAGCCTCCAGCAAGCGTAGCAGACAGACACACGAAAACAGGGACAAGCGAGAGATAGGATCCACAGCACTAGCGAAAAGTGGCTAGCGCGATCCAAGTACAGAGTAGCAGAACAGAAGGATCCCCAGCGCCAACGAAAAGTGGCCAGCGCGATCCCAAAAGACAGAACAGAAGGATCCCCAGCGCTAGCGAAAAGTAGCTAGCGCGATCCCAGGAGACAGAACAGAAGGATCCTCGGCGCTAGCAAAAAGTAGCTAGTGCGATCCCAGGAGACAGAACAGAAGAGATAGCTGGTAGCAACCGCTGCACCAGCTATACTCCAAGAACAGAGATCAGAACCATTTCCTGTCAACCACCATAGGGACAGGACAATGGCAAACAGGCAAGACAAGACAGAACAGGCAATACAGATAATACAATCCTAACAGCACTAGGGAAATCTGCCTAGCGCAGATTTAGGAATTACTCTAAGCTGATGTTCAAACAGAGAGCAAGGCTGACACCCCACCAGGAGTGTTACATAGGACGAAATCCTTATGAACAGCGAAGCATTGTGGGAAAGACATAGTACTTATAGTACACGCCTCCAATGAATGTGGCCAGGCAATTTGCATGACAACATATGCAAATTCCTCTGCAAGCACAAGCTGCAAAACTGACAGAAGCTCTTCTTTCCAGAGTCCTGCAGCATGCAAACCTACACAATGGTCAAAAGGCTGGCTGCCTGCACAGGCAGCTGAGCAAATCATCACAAATGGCAAGAAGAAAGGCATTGTTAACAGAAAGCATAAGAAGTCCCGTTTGCAGTTTGCTACAAGCTATGTGGGGGACACAGCAACCATGTGGAAGAAGGTGCTTTGGTCAGATGAGACCAAAATGGAACTTTTTGGCCAAAATGCAAAATGCTATGTGTGGCAGAAAACTAACACTGCACATCACTCTGAACACACCATCCGCACTGTCAAATATGGTGGTGGCAGCATCATGCTGGGGGGGTGCATCTCTTCAGCAGGGACAGGGAAGCTGGGCAGAGTTGATGGGAAGATGGATGGAGCCAAATACAGGGTAAACTTAGAAGAAAACCTCTCGGAGACTGCAAAAGACTTGAGACTGGGGTGGAGGTTCACCTTCCAGCAGGACAATGACCCTAAACATAAAGCCAGGGCAACAATGTAATGTTTTAAAACAAAACATATCTATGTGTTAGAATGGCCCAGTCAAAGTCCAGATCTAAATCCAATCGAGAATCTGTGGCAAGATCTGAAAACTGCTGTTCACAAATGCTGTCCATCTAATCTGACTGAGCTGGAGCTGTTTTGCAAAGAAGAATGGGCAAGGATTTCAATCTCTAGATGTGCAAAGCTGGTAGAGACATTCCCTAAAGACTGGCAGCTGTAATTGCAGCAAAAGGTGGTTCTACAAAGTATTGACTCAGGGGGGCGAATAATTACACACCCCACTGTGCAGTTATTTATTTGTAAAAAATGTTTGGAATGATGTATGATTTTCGATCCACTTCTCACGTGTACACCACTTTGTATTGGTCTTTCACGTGGAATTCCAATAAAATTGATGCATGTTTGTGGCAGTAATGTGACAAAATGTGGAAAACTTCAAGAGGGCCGAATACTTTTGCAACCCACTGTAAATGCAACCTCCTCCTCTGTGTCAGTGTTCTAGCTTTTCATTAAAAGGAACCTGAGGTGAGAGACACATGGATGCTGCCATATTTATTTCCTTTTAAACAATACCAGTTGCCTGGCAGCTTTGCTGATCTTTCTAGCTGATGTAGTGTCACACACCTGAAGCAAACATGCTGCTAATCCAGTCAGACTTCAGTCAGAAACACATGATCTGTATGCTTGTTCAGGGTCTATGGCTAAAAGTATTAAAGATAGTGGATCAGCAGGACAGCCAGGCAATCAGTGCCCCTGCCTATGATGCCAGGTGAAACCTGTGTATTAGGCGGCATGATGGCTGGAGAGGCATCTCACCCGCCTCCCTCCCTCCCTGCGGCTATACTGGCTACCTATACTGGAGGCATGTACCTGGCTAACCTCTACTGGGGGAAACTATACTGGCTACCTATACTGGGGGGCACCTACCTGGCTAATCAATACTGGTGGAAACTATACTGGCTACCTATACTGGGGACAACTAAACTGGCTACCTATACTGTAAACAGTTCAATTCCAATTTAAATGAGGTCACACCCAATAGAAAAAAGAAGAGTTTATGAGAAAAGCTTGGTTAGAAGAAATACATGTGAAATAGAAACTAACTTACATTCGCACCATTCTAGACTTTCAATATTGCATGTATTTAGAAATGGCTTTTGCTCAGCCTTCCTACCCTATCTCTCCAGATAGAGTTTCAGCATAGCCCTATACACAAGATAACCAAGGATACAAGGATAACATTTAATATCAAAGGTACGGTATCAGGGGAAAACGCAGGATTTTTAAGGGGGGGATTCCTGAAAGGTCCAGAAGCACTTATGTACCCGAGTGCTTCCGAATACAGGTGGCTCCATACTGCCCATGCACAAAAGTGCGCTGGCGTATTACGGAGCTGCCTATCTTTGGAAGTACTCAAGGACACGAGTGTTTCTGAGGGCTTCTGGTAGCAGCACATTTGAACAGGGGACAGCGCTGGAACAACTCTACGAGTGAGGAACGGGAGATAGACTTAGTTTGGACAATTCAGTGGAATATGTCACATAGTGCAAGCGATACCCATATGATGCAGGGATATATGCATCTGCGGAAGATGGCGGCGCTATATAAATACTAAATAATAATAATTTGCCTCACCAGTATTGCACTTTTATTTAGCTATCCTGTATAAGAAGAAGACACAGCCAGCCAGCACTAGGGGGAGAGGGAAACAAAGGTGAATGAGGGAGGGCTGGTGCACACCAAGAGTGCTTCTGAGCGTTTTTCAAATCAACATTGATTTGAAAAGCGCTTGGCTAATTTTACCCTATGTGGGTGTTCCCACAGCAGCGTTGTGATTTTTTCAAAATCGCAGGTATACTGCATGTAGCATTTTTTTTGAGTGATTCATTCAGAAATTGCTCTGAAAATCACACTCACTAATTGCTAGCGATTGCTATTGTGATTTTGGCGTGCACTAGCCCAGAGAGAAGAGGAGTGTAGAGAAATTGAGAATAGCCTGAGATGGAGCATTATCTGTATTGCAGTCCCACATCACACAGAGGCTACTTGCCTGTAATAGGGCTCCTGTCCCTGCCAGTCTCTCACACAAGTCAGAAAGCAGCCCCCCTGGAGTCTAGGGACTGTCAAAAAATGTTCACCTTGTTTAACAAGATGCAGTCATTATGACATAGGGGAGAGACAGATTTTTGCCCACGGACCCTCCAGGCAAGCCCTGCATCATGCTGTGTATATATACCAGCTTGCCTGCCCTTTAATTGCAGTTTTATCAGCTAGCCTAGTATTTTGCATTGCCTTACAACAACAAACCTGAATACACCAGACACCAGCCCTAAATCACTGAATGAAAGGGGGCCTGGGGGGAGATTGCCCCCCAGGTGGAGTGGAGAGACTGAGATAGAGCAGATAGCATATCTGTATTGCAGTCCCACATCACCCAGAGGCTACTTGCATGTACTGTGTCTCCTGTCCCTGCCAGCCAAATCCAAAAAAGCTTTATTAACAGGACCAAATACATTTAGCATTGCCAAAGCAAAAACAAAACATTAACAACATGGTGGGGAGGATTGTGGGAATATAGGAATGATATAGGTATACTGTCCATAGGGGTGTGGAGAATGTAAGGGATGGTCAGCCTCTCACACAAGCTGCAGGCAGCCCTCCTGGAGTTCAGGGACTGTCAAAAACTTTTCAACCTGTGACATACTTTATGTAGCTGTCTACATGCAGTCTTTACAATAGGGAAAGAGCTAAGTTTTTCCCACAGACCCTGCAGGCAATCATCTGTATATTTACCAGCTTGTCTGCTTCAGGGATTTCAGGGATTTTTTTTTAAAGGTACAGGAGTCTCAGGTTTTTTTTCCATACATCCAGAACCCCAGTCTGGATACGCCAGTGGGTATGTCATTATCCATATTGGTCCATTGCAGAAGAAAACAGCAGCTCTGCTATCAACACACGGAGATGACGATTGCAGCAACTACATTGCCATTGATGGACCTCAAACTATTTGCAAATGTTTTAAGTGGCATTAAAGTAATTTAATTAAAGAAAGGAGGCTGCAATCTGGTTTAGTTGAATTGTTTTATTATTATGAAAAATAAAACAGATGATTGTAAAAAAAGTTGCATATATCTACTCATTGTAATCATGACTAAAATGATTTGCAGCAAATATTTAGAAAGTATAAATATATACCACAGGACACCAATACACACCACATTAGATCATATTTCAGTTATGTACCCTGTTTAACATTTGTCATCATTATTATTTGTCATCATTATGCCTCCATTCTGTCATCTGTCATCATAGATGCTATTTTGTTATGTTCCCAATTGATAGAGGATTAAAGGACAATTCCAGCTAAAAAAAAGTAAGCAGTTAAAATCTGACAGAACCGACAGGTTTGGACTAGTCCATCTCCTCCTGGGGCATTCTCAGGGTTTTCTTTGTTTTCAAAAGCATTTCCGGAACGGCACTTTAACTGCCAAAATAGTAAGATACCAACCAGCTTCCCCACTCTCTTGCACACTTTGCAGTCAGGATTAGCAACTAAAGGTTCGTATACACGTCCGATAAAGATCGTTCGTTACGAACGATTCGTGACGTTTACACGATATTCAAATTAGACGGAAAAGATCGTTCGTAATGAACGATTGTGTACACACGTGAACGATATAAGTATAAAGTACTGAACGACGAACGATTAAAAAATGCGTGCGCAAACGGAAGTGACGTTAT